>NC_066613.1:15702500-16327500 GCF_025231255.1 Drosophila biarmipes | reverse complement strand
CTAACAGTGATAGTGGGAGGATCGACAACAGTGGCGATAACAGTTCACCACAACAGGGAGAGCAACAGCGCATAATGAATAAAACAGCGCATGCTCACCTCGCTGAGAGCGCTGGCCAAGCGCCGCTGCCGATGCCTCAGTCGCCGTCGGCGCAGACGGCGCCGCAGCCGGGAAATAAGTACGCGCCTGGAAGAAGACTAGCTGCGCGGCAAACTCTGCGACTGGCGATACCCAAGTCACAAGGCGACCCACTCAACCACCCACCGAGTGTGGGGCTCTTCCGACCCTCCCCCTCGCAGTTGCCGCCGGCACCGATCTTGAAGCGCGTTCCAGCGGTCGGCAGCTCCAGCACTGGAATACCGAAGTCCGCCTCGCCGCTGGAATCACACCAGCTGCCCAATGTCACGCCCACCACGGCCCACACCAGGTTGGGGTACAGTGGAAGTGGTTGCTCCAGCGCCGCGTCAGCTTCCAATTTTCTGGGTGTGCGAAAGCCCAGCCTGACCCTGAACTCATCGGACATCAGGAACAACAATGATCTGTTCGCCTTCCCCAAGGACATGTCACCCGTTATGAGTGGTGAGTTGTGGAACTATAAATTGTATAATATTATTTTTAATATTTTTTTGAAAAAAGTAATTTTATTATTAAAATATAAATACCAAATTTGCATTTATTGTATCATTTATTATTATATATTATTTATAATATTTTTTGTGTTCCCAATAGAACACTCCCACTCGCCCATGTTCACGGAGCTATCATCGGCCAACAGCAATGGATCACCGACACATCACCACCAGCTGGGCAGGTTATTCAGCCTGAGTCCTTCGAGCATCAGAAGCTACGGAAATGTAAGTAGATTTCTAAACTTTTCTACAACATAATATGATACTGTGAAGTACATAGACCAAATAAATCCTAAAGGGTATCATCGGGTCCCTACTACTGAGACCCTTTGACTTTATAAACTCTCACTCGTTATAATTGCCGGTGGCTATTTATAAGTAAGCAGAGCGCGCAAAGGTCATGACTCACTTGGAGCTCTCCTCTGGTTTTATGGTGTCCATAAACTCTCACTCAAGCTTTTGTTATCCCACATTCGTTACCTTTTACAACCCCCAGAGTCCCTTTTTAGGCTCATTTTGATTATAGTTTTGCATACACCTAAAAAAAGAGTTTCCTTGGGTTAGAGTAATAAATGTATAATGGAATATATTTTTTAATGATTATAATATCATGAAATAATATCAAAAATAGATCATACATTTGTGGATCCTGATCGATGGTTAATGCAAAGACACTTTTTCGAGTGCACTCTTCAGAAGGAAGGCAGGCCACACTGAGCTTTGCACTGCCTTTTTAAGCAAATACATAACTCACACCTCACACGCGACTCTTTCTGGACGGGGTCTCTCGTGGGGATTGGGTCCGAACCACTCCCTGACTCGGCGACTTTCCCAAAACCGGCTCCGAGCTGAAGAGTAACTCTCTCCCTCTCTCTATTCGCTACGTAAATAGGTAGAAAATAGCGTCAACTTAATTAATAAATAGCATTTAGCACGTTTTCAAAGCAGACGTAGAACGAGGCAAACGAGCCCGCTCGGTATACCATACATATAGCGCTAGATCCGAACTATGGGATGCATATACCGGGTATGAATAATCGGCATTTTGGCGTTGACTTTTAGCATGGCTCGTGCGTCGTTAGGCAAATTTCTCGTTTGCGAATACCCCTTCACGGGTATGCTGAACTTCTCAATGGATTTGCGCCGTAATACTTAATTTTTATGGTCCCATCACCGCTGAGGTGAAGAACTGATTAGTTCGAGTAATCGGTGTTGTTATCAAGGGGAAACAGAGAACTATTTGTGTTCATGGATAGATGGGATAGATAAGATGAGGCAACAACCTTTTAATTAAGAAAATAAGCGATGAACCATATATGGAAAGGGTTTTACTTCAGCTGATAAGATGACCAGCTGACTAAAAACATTTGATAGTGGGTAGCTAAGGTTTGTTATTTAATTAATTTTATGTTTGTTTTTAACTATTATTTTTGAGGTAAACATGATTTATGATGGGATATGACTAATTTGATTAAATCATCAATTTCAACCATCAAAAATTCTGTTTAAGATTAAGATTATTATTTCACTCCCCCACCGATCTTATAAGGTATTCCCATGGCCTTTTCCCACCTGTAGATCAATTTATATCTTTCTCCCCACCGTTCCTAGCCATTTGACAAGCTCTGCAGGGCAGACACACAAAGAACCTGAGTCGGCGAAGATTGTTGGCAACACTATATGAAGTTGGGCGTATGACAGCTCCCGAGCATATTAATTAGTTGGGGTTTGTCGGGGAATCTTCCCGGAGAGAGAGCCCCGGCGAGTGGCGTTGTCGAGAGGCAAAAATCGATTGGTACAAAGGGAAGCCCGACGTTCTGGGGACCGAGGGGCTCATTTGTGTAGTGCCAGTCGAAATACAAACAAAATACAAAGTCAACCCGCGGCTCGCATTATAAAGCTCCCAGAAAGCGGCAAACACGGGCGGAAAGGCCCGAGAGGGGTACGAAAGCTACTTATGAACGGACGGACAACTGTGTTTTTGGTCTGGCATTCTGTGGTTTTCGGCAAGAATTCCATTTTCAGTATTTGTCGAATTGAGATGCGCACCGGTTCGTCTCCGGTTCCCATTCTCCGCCTGTATCTGCCTGTATCTGTATCTCAGTGCTGCCGAGAGCCCGGCGAGATTAATTGCTCGAGCGTTAGATCGTGCTGAACACCCGCGGGAAGTTGATGTGAAAACCGTATAGCATGGGCAATCGTTTGAGCGGCTTGTGGTGCAAGAAGACAACATTGAGTATTACCCACGAGGAGCAGCAGAGCCCGGCAGCACGGGAAACTCGCAACGATAAGGGCCCCCGTGCCTCCCATAAATCACATCGGAATCGAACCAAGTCGAGTGGTTCGGGTGATGGTAGAGGCACCTTTCGCCTTGGAAGCGTGCGCCGTTTATCTCTGAGAGATAACCCCAGAAAGACAGTTAAAGCCCCTTTGGATAACCCGAAAGTCTCCACCGTAGAACAAACCTTTCTGGAGCTAACCAAGCCAGCTGATCTGGTGCCCAACATGAAAGTCGAGGCACAACTAATGCCCACTGTCAAGGTTAGTGCCGCTCAGATACATGAAATCTATCACATACCTCAATTATGTCACTTGTTTTCGTTTTTACCGCTCGGATTTGAATAGCCATAGAAATAGATATGCTTGCCGAGGTAAAAACAAAAGACAAACTTGAATTATTCCGATGTGCTACTCAGTTCACGGCCGAAATCAAAACAAATTGTCGAAGTGGCTTCGGTGTGTCATTAGCATTTCAGGTGTGTGAAAACGCGGATGCTTGTAAGGTGTCGCGATCGGGATTAGCCATAATTTATGGCCAACATCTAATTGAAATGGTAAACAACACTGAGATAGGCGGCTGATGAGAGCATTAGGGAAGGGAATTGTCTTGGACAAGGGTCTTTGGAACTTGTTTGATAACAAGTGGATAATGTAAGTGACGCAAGCCCTTCGGAAAGTTGATTCTATTTGTTGACTCTAGTCATTATTCAGGCAAACAATGCTTAATACCCCTAAATAGCTCATTACCACATAGTTATCTTTATGGGCGGTATATTTGCTAAAATGTTGTTTTTTAAAGAAATCAAAATGTTAAATATTTACAATGAAAATCGATAATAATCAGATTTAACACTTGTTTTCTAAGCTAGAATTTAATAATTATTCTTAGCGTTTCATGAAATTATTTTAAGAGGTCCATAAGGGTCCGCCATTTATTTAAATGTATTTAAACTGTCTCAAGAGTCTCCTTTTAATCAACGAGATCCCCTCCAGAAACATAAATTACCTCAGCCCGAAAACCAGAAATCCATTCCCCCGTGCATTCGATTATGCGTTGCCGCAAGCTGTTGCCCCTTTCCGACTCTCAAGTGACCCAATTCCAAGTCCATAATAAATCTTTAAAATCGAGAGAGGCCAGGGGAGGGGAAAAACGCGTTAAGTACGCTTTGCATATAAATAAATAAACAATCTTGGGGATGGCAGCGGGAAATGCATAAAAATCAATTACGCATGAAAATTCCAATTGAGTGAAAATCAACGATCAACCCCAGCGCAAGCGTGGCTCTAGCCTGAAGTCGGGAGAAAGGCGTGGTAACTGAGCTCTTGGAAAATTATAACTCCGGTCTTGGAAGTTACTTCTTAGATGCGGATGCAAGCAAATGTATCTCAAGCTCCCACGGTGATGAGTCAGAGCTGAAAACTTCTTCGCGCAACTCGATCGGTGCAAGTTGTTATTGGAGACTCAATCACGGCTTTCTGATGACTCAGAGATGTTTTAGGCGAAAGCCCATTCATTCATACGTAGATACACGAGTGGATACAGATACATGGCGTGAAGAAAATACGTGTACAGTAGAGGCTCTTTTCAGTAAACCAAGAAAAATAATTACATATGTAGAAATATTCGTAAAAATATATATCAAAAATATGTTAAAATATCTTAACTATATTCAATATACCAATAGTATCTTCGTACAAATTTAGATCTTTTAACTCTTATTAATATAAATAAATACTTAACCAACTTAAAAAGCTATTTAGTTACTTTTTTAAGTGTCATAATCTACAATTTTTATTTATTTATACTCGTTCTCAGTTCGAAAACGCAGTGTCCACTTCTTAGAGCTCTCACTGTAATTGCGAAAAAATAAATACCTCGTACGCTTACGGTTTGGTCTTGCTGAATGGACATGACTCACCTGAAGGACCTGACACTTGACAAAGTTGTGATTAACTTAAACATTTCTTTCAATATGATCAAAAGAAACTGGCACACTTTAGTGAGTAATTTGCTGACCTGAATAGCGAGAGTAGCCAAAAGTATGCGACAGATTAATGTGAAAGATGCGAGGAAAAGATGATGAATTAGCTCGGATAAATTGCATAACCAGTGAAAAAGAAACGACCTTCCTCGAGCAACTGGTTCAGGGTATCCGAGAAATAAAGATACAACTGCAAGATGTAGGTGGCGCGAACTCTTTACATCGGTTCAAGGCATTTTCTGTACTATTATTTCGGCTAGATTTGGATTATTTTCGCTCTACTTTGGCATTTCCTGCACATGCGAAAGCGAACCAAAAAAAAACATCTGATAAACAAATACCCAAATCAATTAGATTGAGGGAAAGAAGGAAAAAATAACGCGTAAAAAACTTGTTAAAAGATTTTTCCCATTTAGACGCACGTGTCGATTTGAAATCAATTTAAGATGATTTCTGTTTGCCCAGACCGGGTAAATAAAACAAAATAGACGTATGTACAAATAAATAAATGGTAAATATAAACAATGAGGCGACTACCAGACAAGCTGGGGAAATTCAACGGAGGTTTCCGCGAAATTCCTCTTAGCAAATAATTGTCAAAATGCGAAATAATAGATGTAAAAATAAAAAATAAATCTAAACAGCCAAATTTGCACCCAAAAACCAAACGAAACCTACTTGTTCGCCAGATGATCACCCACTTTTCCCTCTCTTTCTGGCAGCGCTGTCCCTGTCTCTTTCTCTTCATTTTTTCTCTCTTCGAGGCAGCCAGTCAAGTCACAAAATAAAATTTCAGGCCTCAGTCTTGTGTCGAACACTCAAACGTCGAGTTCGTAGAGCGGAATCGAAAACAACGACAAATATAGAGAAAATCCAAGCAACAAAAAGCTACTTAAAAATAATACAACAAATTAATTCAACAAACGTATTATTGTGAAATAGCGAAAATGCCTAAGGATCGCAATAAAACCAAGTGAAAAGTGTGTAAAGCGTTTGGGAAAAATATTTCCATTGAACTGTGGCCATAAATTAAAACGAAAGCTAAAAATAAATTACACAAATGTGTGATTAAAAATAAAGAATTCACATGTGTGACGTTTGAGATACAGAAAAGCATGTGCAAAATGTCTGGAAACTAAAAGTACTTTGTGTGCAATTGCCAGTCCAACAAACATTTTCTGGCATTCAAATAAATTTGTTCAAAATTCTTATAGATTTCTCAGAAAAATTTATACAAATTAGCATGAAATACAAATAATTTATCGAAATAAATAAAAAACCCAAATTGCAAGGCATGGCAAGGCATACCAAGAATTGATTTATTTAATTTGAGTGTCTCAATTTCAAATAACCAAAATAAAAATAAATGAACATCAATTGTGCAAACGATAATTTACATAAAACTGCAATATATATAATATCTAGAATTTACGTCTGAAAAATGAGTGCACGGCTCATAGAAAATTCAAGAATAAATTTACATAAATTGTTAAAACAAAATTTAAGTGGGCTAATAAAACGAGTTAACAGCAGAAAACCGGTCCAAAACAAATGTGCTTGGAAAAACTCGAAAACCACAGACTGAGACTGTTGCGTAGGCTTTTCGCCGCTTTGGCTGGCTTAAAATCAATCAGACAACCGCCCACAGTAAATAAAAAACAAAATAAATAGAAAAAAACAGCAGGCCAAGAGTGCAACAGGAAGAAGCGGTTAACGCCTTTCGTCGCTTTTGGCCCAGTCGCTTGTTGCATTAGCATTAGCCAAGCGGAAACTCATTAGCCAGTTACACGAAGACACAAAGAAGCGATGGCAAGCGGAAGTGGGGAAAACCCCGAGCACGTGGGCCTCTCAGGTGCTCCAATCGGGTTTCCATGTGGGCTTTGAACTTGCTCCACGCCCAGAAGTGTGGAAAACCACACCAAAGTCGAGTCAAGTCAAGGTTTGATCTGATCTGGTCCCAAAGAAGCTGTAAAGGTCAAGCGTTTCTTGTTTGCATCAATGGAAAGGTGTGGAATTTCTGTAATAACGATTGGGGGATTTTCCAAAGGGTATCTTTGGTATTTTTATGGAGCACTAAAAAGATCGTAAAGCAGAGATAAGAAAGGGTTCGATTCTCTATAACAAGACTTCTCTTTGATTTCGAAAAAAGTAAAGGAATGAAAGAATAGAAGAATTTTAAATCGCCTCAAGTGCAGAAATAATTGTTAAAAATTTCATTGGACATTTTCAACTGACCACTTTCGAAACCAAACTCAATAGATCAAATCATTTTTGGGAATCACCAAAAAAGCTGTTAAGTGCAGCGCCACTCTTTCCCATTGTATCTGGGCAGTGCTCAGAAGTCCGGGCCCAAACTATCCATAGAAGGAACGCACAATCAGCCACGCTTGTTGTGTATCTTGCAGATACATTTGTCACAGGCACGACCAGGCACGAAAACCAGTTCTGTGGCATTTCTTGTGTAAGCCTTTCTCAGTGCGATCTTTTGTGGCTTTCGCAGCGTATCTTTCGGTTAACGGTTGCCAAAAGCCAAAAGCAGACAAAACACAAAATACAAAATAAAAATAATCACAATAAAGCACCGAGCACAAAACCAGATGCTTGTTATAATTGCTTATGCGCAACAATACAGAGAACGGTGAAATACTTTTGGGCCGAAAAGCACTTTCTGAATGCGATTATGCGGATAAATTACGCGGTTTTCTGCTGTTAACCCCAAGGAATGCTAATCGTCGGTCTTGTTAATAATTGTATAAATGAAAAATGTTTTTGTTTTGCCTCTTTTTCGTTTCTGTTGCTAAGAATTCGTAGGAAAAATGCCAACGAACCCCCACAAATAAAAGGTAAACAAACAGCGAGTGCCCAGGGAAAACCCCTCGATTTAAGCGCTGTGTGCTTCGAGTGATTTGAATATTTTAGAAAATCAAAGTGCTGTTGAACCAAGTGGAGAATAATCATAATAATCATAAACAATGGTTGTCACATCGACGAGAAGTCCGCTTCTGGCGCAAACCCAGCCGACAAATGCCCCAACCAGTGGCAGCCACACTTCGGCCGCCCTGCGATCGCGTCTCATATTCCCCCGGCAGCACTATCAGGTAATTGTCAATCAATTCCACCCAAAACATCCTCAATAGAGACCCAATTGTGCCGCAGAGCCAAGGGTTTCGTGTTAAGTGTTCAGGTCACAGGGTACATTAACCCCGCGGCGCCGTCTTCGGGTTTTGAAATGAGCAACCAGACGACGGCGATTGTTCATCTAATGGTCAGTGAAAGGCCCGCAAGACGAAGAACGATCGTTCTTAGGGGTGCCTATATAAAAACATCATTTTATGATTGCTTCTCTGACGCAACGTTCTGTGTGTGGCAGGAGGAGAGCGAAAACGACACGTCTAAATTTGTTAATGACTCTGAATGCACTATAGGTGAAATTCTGGGAACCTGCAGTGCCATAATGTGTCTACAAAATATACAAAATAAATACGAAACGTCCGGGCCAAGGTTACAGAGTCCAAGATATTAGCGTTTCTGAAAAAAATCACGTTTCCTCTGATAAGAAATGAAAATAACTTTTGACAACCCTTTTATGCGAACAGGATGTGAGAAATGTAGAAAAAATATTTATTGTTAAATGTGCGCTTTCCCAACTTTTTATAGATGTATACAAATATTTTATGTTCTATATATTTTATAGTTTGTATTTAATAAGAATCTCAGATTATCTATTGGGAACCCAACACTGCTTTTAAACTTATTTCGAAGGCCAACTCAGGCTGTAAATGCCATTTTAAATTTTAACGAGCGGACATTAAACGCACTTAAAGCGAAAGGTAAAACGCATTTCGGCTTAATGCCACACATTTAATAGCGCCAAGCCAGTGAAAATAAACATTAATTTTCCACTTTTAACCACGTTTTCTTTTTCGTGGCACCGCGTTGGCAAATTCACAGAACAAAACAACACAAACCATGAAAATTGCCGGCACATAAATCGAACAGAACGCAGCTATTTGTTTATAATTAATTTCATGCGGCTTTTGTTTATTGAGATCCAAATGCGTCGGCTGGAAATGCGTCAACTGCAGTTGCCCGGGGATATCCAATTTGCCATGATAAGTGGTTCCAGTTCCAGATACAAATCCATAGAACCAAATAGTATCTGGGAGTGTAGAAACATCTGCTAATTTGCACTCTCGACCTGGGCCAAGAAAGTCTTCTCTTAGATTGGTTAAATATTCGGATCTCCTCTATAAATATAATGGTATCCGCTTGTATAGCCAATATCTAGATCTTGGCTGTGTGCGCATTTGCTGGGATTTCTTCTTATGTGTTGCTTTTGGTCTGCTTCTAAAGTGGAACCGAATGTTTTATTTCTGTATTCTGTTTTCCATCGCCGACGTCGCCTTTGTCTACATAATGTAGAAACTACATAATTTGATTTCCAGTACGTGCCGCACTCGGCCTGCCTCACTGACTGTCGGCGGCGCCGTTGACGTCAATGGGGGGAACGGACAGACGGACAGATGAGCGGACAAACGGACAAACGGACGAGCCTGCCGGGGATTTACTTTTCCACGGAGTGCCCCTCTTCTTGGGGTCTGCTACATAAGATATCTTTCGGCGCCCCTGCGATCTGTTTATAGGCCCAAAGATCTCTGGGCTTGTAGTAACTTAATTTAAATTCTTTCAGTAGATCAAAGTTTTCCAATACTAAGCAATTTGTTGTTACATTTGGTACATTTGCTTTCATAATTGAAAAACTAAAGAAAATTGAAAATAATTAATAAATCTCTGGTTTTTAATCTTTTATTTACATCCACTTAAAAACGATTCCCCAGTGATCACATTCCTTAACAACCATTAATAAAAACCATTTTCCGAATAGCCTCTCATTTAATTTGCTGACTTATGAACCAATTTCATAGATGTTTTCCAGATAGCGACTGGTTGGACCAGTTCCAAGCTGCAATTTATGAATGAATTCAATTAAGATGATTTTTCCCCGAGACGCGGGGAAAACCCCATAGCCCCGCCTCTCGTCGATCTCTCACGGTCCACTTGAAGTGCAGCTCGACTCAATTAAGAGATACAAAATGCAGACTGGGTGAAGCCTTAATTCGAATTTGCAACGGTTTGAGGTGCGGGAAAGAGATGGGTGTAGAGGAGCGAAAGAGAGGGGCGGAAGTGTCATGAGATGAAAAGGGTGATCTCTAGGAGAAGTAAAACCGGAGTTCAAGCAATTAAAATCGCCAATTACACTCGGACCTACTGCCGTATTCTCTAGATACTTTATGCGTCTTTTAAGAGTGATTAATTTATGTTTTTTAGAGAGAGAAAAAAGAAAGAGACCTACGTAAACAATAACAAGAGCAACAAGTTTCAAAAAGCTTTCTTAAACGATGGTAATGCCCTGTTCTCACTGCCAGTGTTGTTAAATAAAAATGCTCGCTTCTCACTCTCTCTAGCTTGCACTCTCTTTCCCTCCCCCTTTGTTTGGGTTTGGGGTGGGCGGGCGGCAAACAAGTTTACTTTGCTCTGCTTTCGTGCTTTTCATTCAGTTTTCATAACTCAGTTGTGTTCGTCGCCGTCGCGCGTTCAAAAGCTGAAATCAAAGTACCAGTGTTTAAATAATAAAATCAAAGCGCAATAATAAATCACAAAAAACTGCGATTTTTTTTATTATATTGCTAATGATATCTGAATAAGTGAATTAACATTGAACTTATGAGTACTAAAATAAAAACCAATTATGGAATTTAAAATAAGGAAATGAATATTGCGAAGGTGAAAATTAAGAGTGAAATCTTCCGAAACGTTCTTCGATCTTTAGATAAAACTATCACAAATAATTTATTCTAAGGTAATAAATATTGGGTTTTTAAATTTCTTTAACATTAAAATTAAAGAAATGTTTTAGGCACTAAATTTGCCAAAGCATTTTTTTTATACATTACAAACTTTCCGAAAAAAAGGATTCCGCAGCAAATGAAAACTGAAAGTGATTTTGAGCTAAATCCAACCAAAACTTGCCAATATTTCTGCTGTAACTCAGTGTGGAAAACGACTTGTTGTATATTTTAGCAACAGGAAATTCTGTATAAACTTTTCCGCTGAAAAGACATAAAAAACTTGTTATTGTTTATACTGGGGGTATAATAAGCCACCTCACCTCTTCCTGCCCACAATTGGCCGTACGCTGGGAAATGTATCTTATAGATAGTTTGCGTAGTTGTTGCTCAGTTTCATGGTCGATTGCCCCGATTATGCTTTCTGATTGCACTACACACATGGGGGAGCCCATTAAAACGATATACAATTTGGCACTTTTACCTCGTCTCCCAGATTGGCAGTTTGCCCGGGTGAAAAGAATCTGCGAACCGGTTTTGCGGCGTATAGGTAAACCCAGCGTCTTACATAGATATGACTTCAAATTTTCGGTGAAATGTGCCTTTTTTATGGCTTATCTTTGCCAGCACAATTGTTATCGAATCGCGGCAACGACAAACTTGTTCAAAAATACATTGTCCCGGCCCACGCAATCGGGCAATCAAAGGGGTAGCCGAGGGCAAACACACCCTCGTCGGCATTGCAGGGATTGCAATCTGACCCGGGCCCCGAAAATGTGAGAGCCCCAATCCCGACAAACGACGAATTCGATTCCTAAATGCGTCATTTTGTCTGAAAAAGGAGGTTGTAGCAGAAAAGTGGGGTAGGCAATGGTGTTACATTGAAAACAACCCTAAGATTGTAGAGTAGGACGCAATTTCATTTATAAGGAGTAATAAGGAATTTTATTCAAAATAAGAGTTAAGACTCATAAAGGAAACTTTTAATTCATATGTTTTCATACACTGGTGAAATTACACTTTAAGTCTTGTGATTAACAGCCCATCTTGACTCATTTTGAAGTGCGCTTTAAAATTGTTGGAGATTATCTTTGAAACGTAGAGGGTCTTGTGTATGATCACGTAAATGTAAATCCCATTTTTTAACCGAGATAAATAACCACAAGAAATATATAAAGTATTTAGAGAAAAGATTGAAATACTTATAAGATGTGTAACGTTTTTGTTTGCTATCTGATGAATGCTTAAACAACTGAATCCCAGAATCTATTCCCACTTTAAGCCCTCGTTTTTCACCGTTCCCTTGGTTAACTTTTGGCATGATGCTCAGGTGAGCCATCCACCCACTCGGCGGGCTAAACGAAACGTCAAATTCGAATGCATTAGATTAATCTCTGGCTAATGAGACAAATTTCAGACAGATCTAATTGGCAACGGCAGTCGCAGCCGCAGCTGTTTCGGCTGCAGTTGTTGCCATACACAAGATGCAGATGCAAAACGTGGATGCAGATACAAAAATATAATCGCGAGCACGACAATGCCAATGGCATTGACCTTGAACTTGTGCGATTTTCCCGTTTGCCTTGCCTTTGGCCGCTTTTCCTCAGCTCAGCCGATTGTATTATCTATTGCAACGGGGCAATTTGAATAGAAAATCGAGTTGGATGTGGATGTGGAGGTGGTGGTGGTGGTGGTGTTTTAGTTGGAGCAAATCGGAAATACCTTTGCCTGCCATGTCATCGTAAATATTTTGCCGCTTTACATTTTTTGTATTTTTTTTTCATTCAATTTGCTACCTTTGAGTGCTCAAATTGCAAAGCGCGTCATTCACTTGGCAGGTGCAGTGGCAGGTGCATCGGGTACAAATTATTTGCCTCGGGGGAAGAGAGCTCGAGAAGTGGGCGAAACTGAAAGCCGAGACGGAGACGAAAGTGCAAAAATTGAATTATTGAAAGTTGGCTAAAATAAGTGCACTTGAAGGTGGCAGTCGCCGAAGACAGTGAGTGGGAGCATTAACTACACGCTTTTCGAAGTTGATTTATTAATGTTCTCTATTGAAAAAAGGTCAAATTGATGGTTCTAAGAGCTGATGACCTTAAGTTGCTCTAAAGCCTTTTATCACTTGACTTGTCTTAGATAAGAAAAATATAAATAAATAAGAGAATTAACACCTTAAAGCATGTTCGTAATGCTTAGAATAGAATAGTGTCATATTAAAATTTCTAAGAGCCAATGACCCTACATTGCTGTAAAGCTTTTTATCACCTGACTTGGTTTAGATAAACAAAAAAAAAAATAAAATAAAAAAATATACACCTAAAAGCATGTTTTTTTATTTTTAGAAAATTGCTTCAAATCTTTTTATATTAACCGGCTTAGTAAAAAAATAAAATAAAAAGTAAAATAAAATATGTTAGCATTAACTCCAAAGCATGCTTTTTATGTTCACAAAATAAAAAGAACATATTTAGCACATTAAAGCATGCTTTTTATGACCCCTTTATCTTTTGAAGTTGAAATATTACACTTTTAGCAAAGTTATGAACACTTCATGAGGCTTGTTTGCTTTTCCATTTGCTTGCACTGGGGATAGGCCATACATCAACTTTTCGCAGTCAGTGTTTGCACATCCAGTTTGTTTATCGCCTTTGCCCACACGACGGCCTCAACCTACGACCCAGTGGAAACAGTCTCAGTTGTTGTAGTCTTTTTCTGAAATGTCACAACCCACACTAGATCTTCACTTCATATTGTCTCTTTTTCGCCATTTTTCCCCGTTTCGCATTTGAATTTTGCCGCCCTAGAACAATAAACATGCTTTATAAACGAAATTCTCCCCGTTTGTGGGATCTAAAGGGGGGTTGGGTAGTGAAACCCGTACAGGGGGTGCTAGAAAATGGGGTGGGGTTGGCTACTACTGTTCGGAGCAAACCAACAAAGTTTGGCATTCATAGTTGAATGCCAGGGACTAATTAAACAATAATAAAACGCATAAAACGACAATACAGAGCATTTTATGGTGTTTCTGCCACCCCCCTACCACCACCCACAGCCCCACGAAAAAACCCCTCCCCCAACCCCTGAAACCTGCCCCCATATCAGCACCACCCAAAAATTATTGTCACGAATACATTAAAAATCACTCAACCGTTGTCTCGTGTGCCAATTTTTTGTTCTTGCTATTTCCGATCCCCTCTTCCCCGCCCCTGCCCGTTTTAAATGTGGTGTTCATTTAAATCACATAAAAATCAAACAACAAAACCCACATAAAAGCCAGTTTTATAGCCCGATGTTCTATTATGGGTTCTTTTTCTGTCTGCGCTTTTTTCGTATGTTAATTGATAAAGTTTTATAACTTTTTAATGAAACAGGCCCACGAAACTGAACTGAAGTGAACCGCAAATTAAATCCACAATGAAATCAAAATCCTTTCCTTCAGCCGGTTTTAGTTTCGGAACCTTTTAGAAGTCTTCAAAACTAATGCTTTGATAAAACTTTTAAATCTGCAAGTTTAAAATTCAAGATAAAATGTATCTTGGGGCGCCAAGGTGTTTAATTCTTTACACGACCATCAGATGCCCTTCGATAGCAAGTTTAATTTTAAGAGCAATTAAAATACAATTAATTTGTGAGTTATTCATCCATAAGCAAAGGATAATTTACAGGTCATAAGACGTTGTAAATTTATTGGCTAATATACATAAAACCGTTCAAATAATTTAATGTATTTCTATTTTTATTTCATAAATGTCGAACCACCCTATATTTATGCGCTATAAAGTAACTAATAAGCATTTAAAGCTTTTAAATATTTTACACATTTGAATCATAACGTTGTGAGTGGATAATCCATGCATTTCATTAGTGCCTGGATGAGCTGAAACTGAAATTAATTAAGATAACAATTTAATTATTTAATTGAAAATTCATCTCAAGTCTAAATGGTTATTTATCTTCCTTTGTTCGACATAAATCATCCACTGTCAGAAATCCATTATGAAATAATGTCGGATTTGAGGGTGAGCGTTTTTCTTCGTTTTTTAATTTTTTAAACAAAATAAAGGCATCGCTTAATTTATGCAAAATGGCCATAACTCAACGCGACAGAGGAATTCACCTTTAAAACAAAACAAACAGCAAAAAATCGTCTTCTTTTTTTAGCTTTGGCTGATTTGACAAATGACAAAAATAATGATAATACCAGTAGCCACCTGCTATGGAATGGGAGGGGGGATTACTTTATACTACGGACTGTTTTATTATTATTGTCCAGTTCCAATGTGAACAACTCCAACAGCTGTAAACTGTCAGCGGCATCTGCGATATCTGAGATCGCAGATCATGCAAATTAGTTTGCCATCACATATTAAGAAATTAAAAATTCATAATTTGGGCAGAGTTCGTGGAAAGGAGAATTCAATGGCATTCTTCGAATACGAGAGGCGTTTAATTGAGACTTATGAGGGGAAAACAAACAATTAAGCAAACTTTAAATACCGAGAAAATCGTAATGCCTGGGGATGGGGTGGTTGGGCGAAGAGTTCAAGAACCTCACCTTCGGTGGGGCATGCAAAAACCCTCGAAGGTCGGTTAGGACTCGGCTGAGCCTGGGCTAATTAGGGCCAGAGGACATGGCACAATGGTCATGACATGTGGCAGTCGACGGCCGACAGGCGACGGGCGCCACTCGGATATGGGTGAATCGCGTGTTTGGGCCGCTCCCAGCTGTGAAAAATGGGTCGCGCGTGACAGTCAGCAGAATGCGGGTGTCAGAGGGCCAGGGCGGGGGCGGCCACGGGGGCCAGGTCCAAACGGAGCCGGCCAAATCCGGCTAAAATCAATAACAAACACGCAGATACTTAAGCTCCTGCTCAAACTGAATCAGCGAATCTGAGCTCTTAAAGTCATTTCGCCAAGAAGCGTAAAGACACAAGCTCACTTCAAAAAAATGGCCAACTTTTATTTATTTTTACAAACTAAAAAAAACTTTATAAATTCCTGATTCATTTCCCCTCCAAAAATTGACCAGAATGACTAATTTCGCAGACTGTTTTTAATCTGGAACAAGTCAAGCGGCTATTCTATCAACTTGACTTTTTAAACTCATCAAAAGAGCACTTTTAACATATTTATCATATCTATACTTTAACACCTTTTAAACCCATTTAATTTCCAAGAAATGATAAGATAGAGTTGGGAAAGGTTATCTTAAATTTTTTAAATAATGTGTAAAAGATGTCAGTGACTACGGTTTTCAGTGTATAAATTGGCAAGAGATCCGCAAGCGGGCCTAGTTTGGTGTTGTCTTTCTGTGTGTGGGCTTGAAGTGCGTCAATGTTTGAATTAAAATCTGATCAAAGAAAGGAAGCTGCCAGAAAAACCGCTGTGATAAGTCAACAAGTCGTGTAAATATGTTTTCGAATGCAAGCAGCATTCGTTGGGTTGATGTGCCCCTGCATACAAATTAGGCAAACACAGCGATGAATGATTGATCAAAGAAAGTACATGACATCTGCCTTCATTAAGCACTGGCTGTTGTCTCCATCACCTTCCCATCTAAAATAAGAAACCATATTTCATCTATTGTTTTGGTTTAATGTGGATAATAATGCACTTTTAAGCAGTTACATGTCGTTTGTTACATTGATTGTGAACAGCTATGCCTATATATATACACACACAAAAAGTATCGCAGTAAAAGTAAAAGTTATAAATAATATTTGTTGCACAGCAGCAGCTTAAAATAATACAAACCATAATCTTAACTTAAGCATAATTGCACGTAAAGGAACTCAGAGACAACTTCAGCTCAGACGGAGTTGGCGGAAAGTACAAAAGACCCGAGTACATTATAGAAATACAAATAGATATCACACACACGGTATAGTAGATCGACTAACACACACACATAGGTCTCCTTAAACCGAGGGCTAACTCTTAGGCCTTGATTTTGCGGCCCAACTTTTGTGCTCCGTACTTGTGACCCTCTCGACCGGAAGACAAGCTGCCGCCACTACTTCCATGGCCATGACTGTGCGACTTGTGCTTGCCCAGGCCATTGGACTTGGTGCGGGTCTCGAAGAGGACATCCGAGTCCGTCTCCGATTCGGTCAGCGAAGTGTTCCGGGAATCTGTTTGCAAATATGATTACAAGTAAATAATTTACTGCCAGATTAGGTCTCCATTATCACTCACAATTGGCTGCTTCTTCGTCCTTGTTGCCAATCAAAGAATATTTCTGCACTTTCTGGCGAAGTCGCGGCTTCTTCGATTGCCTGCAGGCACAGGCTATGCCCCAAAATACTCCAGATAGCAATAGACAGCCCACAATCACGCCAACAAACACATATAAAATAGACCAATCTGTGAAATATTATTATAAGTTACTATCAGTGATCTAGCTACAAACTTCTGGTACCCACCGCAATTGGCCTCCTGATTGTTGAAGAAGTAGCCCGCCGATGGCATCCAGAAAGCCTCGCAAATGCAGGCTCTGCTGATGGGATTGCAGGTGCCATGGCCGGAGCAATCATTTTGACAAACGCTGGTGCGAATGTCGACAGCAAAGGCGCCCAGGATAGATGCATCCTTCTGGAGCTGGGTCCTCAGCTGCCGCTCCACCTGCAAGCCAGCCAGTGCCTTGCCCTGGCCATCGTTCACATAGAAGACCAGCACAGTAGCATCCGTGTGCAGGTCGTACTTGAGCTCCCGGACCTGAATCTTGTTCTCGTCTCCCAGCAGGAGCTGCAGCTTCTGCACCACAGAATCCAGTTCGGACTGGGCGAGCACAGAGATGCCCATGGGCAGGGTCATTTGCACCAGGTTCAACAGCTTGGGATCGCGACGGACATTCACGCTGACCGTGTCCGAACTGGTCAACCCCTGGTCATCGCTCACAGTCAGCGTGAAAACATAGCGTCCTTGCACCAGATTGGTCAGCTGAAAGGGGTATAAATAATATAAGTCCTTGTTGGTCTAGGGGATCATCGCCTACTCACAATCATCACGGGTTCTTTGTCCGTGTCGGCCACAATCACCCCAGCTGCCAGGCTGTGCTCATCGCGCGTCCAAACGTACTTGACCACGGCCAGGTCATCCCAGGACTTGGAGCCATTGAAATAGATGGCTGTGGCTGGCAGGGTGATGGTGTGATCTCCGCCAGCGTTGGCTATGGGGGCAGCATTGCGTTCTGTTTTCGGAAGATCATATAGTTAGGATTAAGAACTAAGGAAGAAGGTTTAGTTAATTACCCTGGACAATCTTCACCCAGGTGGTGTCCGTAGCCGTGTTATTGTTCTCATCCGACACAGTCAACTCGAACTCGTAGAGACCGAGGGTTAGGGATGTAGCATTGGCCTTCTGTGGAATGGCAAGTGGTTAGCTATGATTCAGGATTAAAAACTGATAGCCGCTTACCGATGAGTTGGACTTCAGTATGACAGCATTGTTGGGTCCACTCAGTTGCCTCCAAAGATAACTCTTGATGCCAATATCATCTTTGGACTCAGAACCATTCAGAAGCACCCAATTAATGGGCAAGCTAGTGGTCTGTGAAATGGAGATTTGTAAACAAGGTGAATCATAATTCCTTAACCATGCCTTACCGTATTGGTTCCCGCCTCAGCCACTGGCGGGGAATTCGTCGGGGGCTTCACAAAGACATGGACCTTGGCCGTGCTGGATTGCCCACTGCCATCGGTTACCTTGAGCACAAAGGTGTACATGCCCTCCTCCAGATTGGACAGCTGCACGTAGGGAGTTCTCGTGTTCTGCATGTCCACAGCCTTGGCCTCATCGCTGGCGTCCTTGGTCCACTCCCAGGCCACGATCTCGTGGTCATCCGAACTAGCTGTTCCGTTCAGGGTGACATTATTGTTGGGCAAATATAGGATCACGGCATCGCCGGCATTGGCCACCGGAGCATAGTCGGTTTCCTTGAGAACCGCAATGGTGGCAGTGGTGGAGTTGGTCACGTTGTTCGAGTCGGTTACGGTCAACTTGAAGGTGTAGTTTCCCGGCGAGGTGAGGTCCAGCTGAAGGGTGTTAACCTCCGGCAAAACTGGCTGATAGCCAATCGGTCCCGAGATCACCTCCCAGTGCCAGTTGGTGATCTTGTCGTCATCCGTGCTGGTGCTGCCATCGAGTATGGCATTGGTGGTGGGCTGTCGGATGATCTGCTCCCTGGGCGAGATGATCACCTGGGGCGGCTGATTGATGCGGTTCTCGGGAAGCACTGTTACATTCGCCGTAGCCTCGCCAAAGGTTCCATTGTCCCCGGTCACAGTGACCTTGAAGGTGTAGAGTCCCTCGGAGAGATTGGATAGCTTCACCTTGGACTTGCTCTGGTCCGATATGGTGCCGTTCATGGGGCCCTTGGGCTGGGAAATGAGAGTCCACAGGTATTTGTACTTGGTGTCGCTGGTCTGCTCGTCGGGAACCGTAAATGCGGCGAGGGTTACTTCCTGCTCTGGCAGCCTAACTTCCTTGGACATCACGGAGACCACAATATCCTTGTTCTGTTCGGCTTTCGGTAAAGGGGGAGCAGATACCTCTGGCGAGTTCTCGCTAGCTGCCGCCTCCTGCTGCCCTGCCTCATTGCTGGTCAGGTAGGAGCTATATGGCACGGCTGCCATCACGCATTTCCTTTGCTTGTTCCACACGAAACCCTCCGGGCAGCTGCAGACGCCTCTCACTGCGTTCGCCTGGAGAGGCACACATTGTTGGGGCGGTGGACAAGGTGTCTCCACATCGCAGGCGGTGAACTTGGCATTCGTGTCGTAGTAGCCCAGCTCTTCGTTGGCCAGCACATCGGTTTCGTCCGGCTGGAAGATCATCTGATTCATCCGCTTGTCTGCCAATGGGAAGTCTTCGTCCTCATAGACGGGGGTCTCCTGAGAAGAGAGGTTTTTGGATTATTAAATGATCTATATCATGGTACTCCCAAATATCTCACCTGATTGCGCGCCAGGTAGCCCAGTCTCCTGGGCTGCTTCCAGAAGTTGAGGGCCGCCTCGTCGTAGGGCAGGATCTCGGCATTCTGCTTGGCGGCCTCCGCCTTGAGCAGCTGCGGCCAGGAGGCGTCGCCCAGGGGATTCACCAGCACCATCTGAACCTTCTCGTTGGGCATGCGAACCCTTAGCTTGGGCAGACAGGCCTCGTTGCTCTGGCAACGGATGTGGTAGCACTTGCCCTTGAAGACGAGCACCACGTTGCAGGCGCTGGTGGCATTCCGGGGTTTCTCGCAGCACGCCTGCAGACAGTTCCAGAGATAGGCCTCCTCCTCCAGGGGCTCCACCGAGTCCGGTGGTGGCTTGTACTCCTCGAAAACCCCCGCCTGCTGCTCGTCCCGCGGCGTGGCGTTCTCGAAAACGTGCCTCAACATCTTGTGGCACACCAAGTTCGGCGATGCAGCGCCGCCAACCGAAGAGTCCGGGGAGTCTTTGTGTTTTTTATTTCCGCCCAGCAGAGCGTTTTGCGTTGTGACGTCGGCATATGCTGACGCCATCGAAGAGGCCACCAAAAGCAGGTGGAAAATCGCTCTGCCCAACTGAACCATCTTGAATGGGGATGCCGGTGCACAATACTCGCCTATTTGCTGGAGTTTCGACTCTAAAATGACCAGCAAAACACTGGCTGTGCGATTTTTTCTTTCTTTCCAGCGCACAACAAAAAAATAACCAATTACTCCAGCTGACAGCTGATTTATTATGCCAGCCCTGCGCAGTAAGCAGTGTTGTAAACGGCTCGGAGTCGAGTTCGAGAGCGGAATAGAGCGTTAGATACGGAAGTTACCGCTGAGAAATAACGAGAAAAAGCTCGGGGAAAGCTTTCTCTCTTGCGGTTTCCAAGCAACGGTTTTTTGTTTTCCTCACTTTCAATCTACTCTTTTGAATAAATTGCGAAATTATTGATCAGAACTACAAAACAGGCTAATGGAATAGGTCTTCGGACCATCGAAACCACTTCTTGTAACCATATTTAAACCTTATATGGATAGATTGATCATAAAGACAACCATTACTTTATTTTATTAGCAGTTCAGAACATTTTAGTGAGAAGGAATATCATATGACTCATCTAATATGAATAATGTCATTTGGGATGACCTTTTTATGGCTCCCCTATAATTTTTTCTGCTGCTGTATTTGCTAAACAAGGTCTCGTGCTGCCCACGCCACAATCCACACCCATCTTGTATGATTTAAATAGTAGTATACGCGGCCCACGCGCTAATCAAATTTCACAAATCGCATTGCAAAGAAATTAATTACGTTTCACGCAAATTCAGATAAATCACTCTATTGTATTTATGCAAATTTTTAATTGCTAACACGCAAATGCAAAGTAAAGAATATAAATCAACCTGAATTCAGCGATTCGAACCAGAACTTATGCTGAGCCGAGTCGGTTGGTTCCGTTTGTTGTTGCGCTCCCTAAAATCCGCTGAAAGTCCACTTATCTCGGTGTGTAAATTTCAGGGCCCTGTTGGGGTTTTATGGCCAGACGGTTCTTTTATCTAAAGCTGCTGCATTAACTAACCGAAAAAATGGAAAACCATGAATGTTGGTTGTAAACAGAAATATTCGGGGTAATATCAGGAAATATTGTTTTAGATTGGCGAATAAATTCATCCAAGGTTAGGCTTTAATTTATAAATATATTTATCACTTGTTAACTAGCTTGTTTCCTAGAGTAACGCCCATTATGAGTTCAAAGATAAGGTGATCACTTGACATAATAGCCTCTGCAATTTGAAGAATTCCCATTTATATAGCCAATGAATAAAAACGACATATAAATCTTATTGAATGGCACGCGTCCAGCATATGAACGAGTGTTATATTATTTTATTACTTCATGGGGAATCCACAGGTCAAGAGGTTTCACTGAAAGCTGTGAGATTTCTGAGCTTGTGTATCTACCTCGCTAAGACTTAGTCACTGTCATATAAGGAGAGCATTCCCCCACTACTTCGACTGATAAGCTTGCATTGCAAACCGACTGCTCACATGCCTCACTCATAATTCATCCATTTTTTTGTTTACCCTGCAGATGACAGACTTCTCGGATAGCTCGCCCAGTGGGGTTTTGAGTCCAGCCTCCTCCCTGATCGAGAATTTCCACAAGAAGAACAGCTCACCCCAACCACTGGGCAGCAGTGGCACAGTGACCACAGTGACCCCCACGACCTTGAATGGATCTCCAGGGGGCGTGGGTGGTGTGGTGGCCAGCTCCACGAACGGCAGGCAAATCAACACCAGTTCCAGTTCATGCAGTAGTCTTAAGGAAACCTCACACCAGTCCACATCCACATCACAACAGGTAAGTAATCTTATGGCTTAGGATTCCTAACTGAGGAATGCGATAGAAATGTGACATTCCGCAATAATATTTATAATTATTAGCTACTCTTAGGGTTTTTCTTAATATATAACGATGTTCTATAGGTTTTAAAATTCCCAGAATTCCATACACTCAAGTGCTCGGTTAGACTAAATAGAATCTGACGCAGCTGTGGTCATCAGTTAAGATATCTGAGCAGAACGACTAGGAATCAAGCAGAGCTGGCATAATGCCGCTATTTTTAACGCATTACTTAAGGAACCCCCTAATCGTTGGTACCTTTCGGGGGTTCTGCTCCACCGATAAGTCTAGAGGTTAGCACTTGATAACCGATTCCGCACGCAGGCACATTTCACCGATGAGCGCGATGCCCTTCCAGTGGAACCCCTTCCGATAAGATTACCCACCCTTTCGGTATTTCACAGCCCCGTTGGCGACTACGCGGCTGCTGTACCAGCAAAATCGGCTTTATTAATCACGTACTTATTATTTACCCGGCTTGATTGAGTTGTAGCTACACGAACAAACACTCGAATAATTATTGAACAATTTAGAAAAGGAGAGAAGACAGGCTGGGCGAAACGTGCCGCACAATTGTTCAACCGTTTTTAATGACCTGTTAACGAGTTGTTTATGCTTTTTTTATGATTCAAATAGATAAGATACGAATTGGGTTTTCACTAGAATTTGCATAGCCAGCACACGTTTTTATCTTTGCATTTTTCCTGCCTTCGCTTTGATAAGGATGTTGCCAATTATTTAGTTTATCAAACGTTGACAGTCCATCCGCTAAAAATAGAGACTGAGCCATTTGAATTCCATTTTGATACGGACTGTCCGTCAATATCTTACAACCCTTCCTATCTGATCTATTTGTTATTAGAGCAGACACAAAAATAGTGTTGACCCATGCGAAATCAATTACGATAGATGTCTGCTACTGTTAACCATTCATTAGTCAAAAATAGGCCCTGACCTGATCGAGCTTTATTCTCACTTTATTTAATTTACCAAATTAGAACTTGACGGCTTATAAACAAGGTGGACAGAAAAGTAATTGGTTCTGTAAAAAAGTTGATGACACATTTGGCCGGCTAGTTGAGCGCTGCAATGGCTGACGCAAATGTTTGAACATCTCCCTTACACAAGCACATTGAGATAGATGAGTTACAAAGGGGATTTTGATAAAGAAATACCCTGTATTAAATCAACATATGTATCTATAATTTCACATGCAAATTTAATGCAAAATAAAAAACATTGTAAGGGACTATTCTATTTTCTTATTCTGATGTTTTCTGTGGAGTAACTCCCAGAAGTATGCTATACTATATACGAGTCTAAGTTAGGATGGTATATAATGAAAGTAGAAGTTATAAAAAAGAAATCAACGCATTGTTTAGATTTATAAACATTTTTCCTTCAAGTGTTAACTAATAAAATTCAACCTACTCCTGTTAGAGTGTTCCTTAAGATAGGGCCATTTTATTTATAATCCATCCTCGTATACAGGGTATCTGATAAGTAAAGGCGCATTCTCCACAGTCTGCTTCTTGCTGTCTCTTATTGACTCGCCGCAAATGGAGGCTGAGTCACTTGCCGGCAGCCGGCACACTTCGTCGCCGTCGAATTCTACGTCAGCAGAGCAGAGTGCCTCCGATTCCGTCCGGTTCCCTACGCCCCCGCAATGCCCACTTCCCCGGATTTCAGTTCGCCGCTCGTGAATCGTTCTGAGTTCCCCGATTTACTTTGATTGTGCGATACACGCGTTATCTGAGTACATCCTGGTTGTGACTGGGAGATGGTGGTTTGCGGTCCAAGTTCAACAAGCATCATCACTGCGATGTGATTGCTCTGTGTTTCCTCCCATCAAGTGCTCTTAAGCACACAGAACCAGATGGCACCGTGCCGAATTCATTCAGATTCAATAGAATACGACAAAAATACCCTTTGCTTCGGCGAATTGATTCTTTCGCGAGCCATGACAATTTGAGATTTCCCATGAAAAAAGCTTTATTTTAGCTGGTTAGCAAGCCAATTCTGTGATATGATTTGCCATTCGCGGAAATTGTTGAGGTAAACGGAACGAATAGATTATGACGCGGTAACCGATATGATAGCAAGACGATATAGATCTATAATAAAACGCTAGGTATTTCAAATGCTGTAATTAAAGCTAATAATTTCTTGCGAAACAAAAAAGAAAACCCAGAGAAAAGGCACAGAACCAGTCTCCTAATGATGTTTAAACCCATTTGAAACGCATTTGTTTCTATTAGACAGGCCTAACGGCCGCAATAATAATTAAAATAATATAAAGGCTAAGCAAATTTGCTAAATAATTATGCATAGATTAACACCCAATTATTCAAATACTAAATGAAAACAAAACAAAGCTCGTTGGCTCGCTCTCCCGCTAAAAAGTCCCGTGGTAATCAGAAAAGTAAACATCGCAAATTGAAGTGAGCAGATCGAGATACAATCTTCGAGCAGCCTGAATCAGAAAATCAGCAAAAAACGAACTACAAGTCGACCGCAAGCCGAGAACTCGTTAATTAGAGAAGCTTTGGCTTGAAAAGCTTGGACAGAACCGTGAGCCGAACCCGACTTGGCGGCTGAATTATGGAAATGCAAATTATTCACGGCATAAATTAAAGATTAAGCGAAGGGAAACACGGCGAAAACAAACACACATGAGCCGCACATAAAAACGCCGAGGGAGAGCCGCCCGGACTTGTATTTACAATTTGATTTCCTAGAATTCCTCAGCCAGCAAACACATACGCTAAAAGCTATCACCATGTGTTGCCATTTAGCCGCTCGTCTCTTTTTTTCCCCCACTATCTGTCTGCTTACACCGGAAGAAATTTGGAATTCGGGATTTAAAAAAAATTATTTTAAAACCGAACGAAGAAATTTTTATAATCGAAAAGTACCTCAAATTAGACCACAGAAAATCTATTGATTTCTAAAGTGGGTAGTAGAGTACCGAGTTCAAGTCCCAACAGTGTCTAATTAATTTGAGGTTTTTTCCTTTTCTTAGTTTATTGAACAAAATATGAAATCTATATTAGACTTAACATTTTAAAGTCCACTTTAAACTTATAAAAAAAAACTTTATAATAAAAAAAATTGTATAATTTTTTTTTTAATTTGGGAACAACTTCTCTTTTTATGTATATTTGACCAAACTGAACACACTTTATAGCCTTGTCCCGATGATCACAAAATTTCGGCTACGATATGATTTTCATAGATATTTAAGATAGATAGCATAAATGCCACTCTTTTTCAATTATGAAGAGGACGAGTTCAAATCCCATATTGACGATGAAAAGTTAAATTGCAAAGAAGGATTCTCATATTGAAAAAGAAAGTTTGATGGAGACGTAATCCTTTTTCGAAGCGTTCGAGTTTAAATCCTATTTTGCCAATCGAGCTTGTTTAGTTATTTTTCCCAGTGCATCTTGTCGATCGCACTTTTAAGTAACGCCGGCAGCGAAGCGACAGCGCTGAAAAAGCTCCCGAGCGCCAAGCTCCCACGCTGCCTGTCGAGCTAGAAATTTCGTGCTCGGCGCTCATTTTTATTTTAGTTAACGAAACGAACGAACCAGCGGCGCGCTAAGAAATTCAAGAAATACTATGCAAAATCACTCAAACGAGGCGGAAATAATTTTGCTGTAGTTCTTTTCTGCTAGCGTGTGCGCCGTCGAAAAAAGAAGAAATAATACAAATCACCTTTATAATAATTTTCTCCTAAACGAGTGCCGAAACGAAACCAATGAGCAAAGAATCGTGGGTTTCTTTTGCCCATTAACGAACAATTAAACGAACCCTCTTTGTTATCAGTATTGCACAAATAAATATAAACCAACCGCACAACGAACAACGAAAGTAGTTAGGAGAGCACCAACGAAAAGTGAGAAAGTCGCCCAGTGGAAAAAGTAAAAGTCCTGCAAACAGAAAATTGTGGGAGGCCAGAAAGTAAAATCTGTGTGAAAATACATACGTGTATATTTTCCACGGCCCTGTGTGTCTGTCTCCGATAAGCCCCCGATTATTCAGCTTTATAAACGCTCGCAAACGTTTATAACTATATATGTACGTATATGTGCCCGAGTTAAGTGCTTTATCAAAACGGTGGCGTATACGTAATATGAAATTCAATTGAAAGCAACTCAGTTTTCGAAGAAGTCGCAAACTTTGATCACAAACAAGCCGTCTGAGAAGGTGAGTGAAAACGCTTCTCGAACAAAACATCATTGTGATAAATTCGTAAGTGACGCAGAAATCGCAGAAGCAAGGGAAAAAGAAACACAAGCGATATCTAATCTTTTGAATTCATGTCCAAGCCGAACTCTTCACCCTCCGCACTTGTAAGGGAAAATATATTTACTGATCGGTGGTACTTGAAGGTGTTGCCTTAGCGGTCCGATAAGTTTATGTCAGCCGGAAGGAGGGCGAAATGTTTGCTATTCGCCGCGGCCACCATGTCGTATGCGCAACGTCCATTCAAATCGCTCTCGATTTATGTGTGTGCCCATGTTTTATTGGCCAACCCAAAGAACGCCTTATAAAACCGATCGCAGCCCACTCAACTGTTCAACTTGTTTGACTCTGGGGGCTTCTTCTTTGCCTTTTCTCCTCTACTTGATGGCAGACGCCAGAAACCTGGCCAAAATTAGATGTGATTCGTAATAGGCGCGCATTTGTCAAGACACTTGGTGCTGCGGCTTTTCGGCAAACAAAACCATAAATAGAAAATCCTCTTCCTTGGGTTTTTCCCAGAAAGTTATGACTGTCGCGTTTGAGTTTTAAATAAAATCTATAGATATTTTTAATTAATAGCACATATTTAAAAGAAATGATGTCTGGCTAATTAAAGCCTGGTGAGGGCATCGTCAAGTTTACTGACCTAGGGTCAATGTCTTGATCTAAGCGTTGGTAAAAATTATCAATGAAGTAATGCTGGCTAAACCCCTTTCAAGGCAAATCCGAAATCGAATAGAATATTTTCCCGTGCCATAAAGCATTTGGTTAGTTATCAAAATTGGGGAATTTAGATAGAGCGACCCATCCATCTACTTTCTGGGGGTAAGCTCCATGAAAGGCAAATATTATATAGCGGCCGAAACAAATGTCGATCCCAAAACAAATGGCTCATTTGATTTATAAAGACCGAGTAAAGCGCCCGGGACCATAAAATGCGAGTAGAGATAGCGCCAGACAGTAAAGCATATTCATACAATTATATATACGAATATCTATATAGCATTTGCACAGAGCCAATGTCTCTGAGCGCCGGCACAAATTCCTCGCATTTTTCCGCCTATGAGTCTGTGCCAGAAAATAACTTAATTTTCTATAATCGTGCACGTCTGTTGTTTATTTATCAGGTTGTCAACAGCAGCAGCAGCAGCACAACGACGCGGGTGGAGAAGAAGTCGCAGCGCCTGCACCACCACATAACCTCCTCATCCTCCAGCTCCTCCACCACCCAGGCTCTGTCCACCTCATCCGAGATGAAGGCGGCGGAAATCAAGCGAGATCTCACAAACATCCAGAAGTCCATGTCCGAAATCAACGATCTGGCCAAGGAGCGGATCAACGGTGGACCTGGATCCATCAGCACCACCTCAACCTCGGCGCTCACAGCGCCTAGCACAATGTCCCAGCTGACGACGACCCGGCTAACGCCCAAACTCACGTCGGCCCATCCATCGATCGACGATCTCAGGGGTCTCAGCAGCCAGGACAAGATCACCGAGCTGCAAAAGAAGTGAGTGACCGTTCGATGGGCTCGGGGGATCGGAATTTTCCACCTTTCAATAGTGACTAGTCGAAAAATCATCGTTGTGACTATCTGTAAGATAGTCAATCACTGGAGATAGGCACTCATCAAGTGGGAATTTTTCAGGTTTCGTCAAATAACTAAAAAGAATACAATTTTATTATATTCCTCACTGATTTTATTGGTTGAGCTACAGACCGAAAAATATTTAAACCAGTTGATCCATTTCTAACCATATTGAACTACTCTCTAGGTATTAAAGAAAAATATTTAAAAATTTTACCAAATGTTTCCCAACCATTTCTAAAATATTTTCTTTTCCACAGAATCCGTGCCTCGCTCGAGAACCTAGTGGACGACGATGACAGCAATGTGATCGTGACCCATCCGGATGACGACGACTGCCCGCATAACCACCTTGGCAGCGGCCTCAACCTCAGCCATCCCACCGCCGCCCAGCTGAGTGCCAGTGGGCTGAGCGGGTCGAGCAAGACCATCGACACGATCAAGTTCCAGGAGAAGAGCATGAAGACCGAGTCCAAGACCAAGGTGGTCACCGATGGCTTCACCTCCGAGCAGGCCACCAGCAACTCGGCGGAGATGAAGCGGCTGCAGGCCGGAGATATAGACTATCAGGAAAGCAAGGGCGCCTCGGCGATGAGGAATCGATTGGAGATGGATGGTGTCAAGACGGAGGAGAATGCGGCCGTTATCAAGGTGAGTTTTAAAGAGAAATGAATATATTTTTATTTTTTTAACACAATGCAAAATGTGTTTACTTTCGAAATGAAATTATACTGTAGAAACTAATATTTGTGTCGTAAACTCTTGGAGGTGTCTAAAAGTATGCAGTGAAAAGAGTTTATTATATATTGCATACTTTTAGGTACCTAAATACCATTGAATTGTGATTTAAAAACCATGGTAATTTATTTGATACCCACGAACACTTGATAATTATGTATATATACGATTTAAAAGCCGATTAGCTCCTTAAACAAATCTAAGTTTTTTACCCTATAAGGTATCCTTGTTCAAGGAGAGCTATTGAACTCGCCCGTGAAATTTGCCCCCAAGAACTGGAGCTTTGGCCAGGAGCTTTTTGGCTTGCCAGAAAGGGGAGCTATTTCCACCGAAGGGTGTTAACCACTTTCGCGAGCTTTCGCTAACTGTTAGACCAAAGGAGTGCCATTCAGTTGGGAGTTCATCGCGTGCATGTTAAGGTCGCATAAGGGACACCAGCGCCAAGGCGTTAATATCCCAGTCCACAGAGAAATCTGTCGAAAAGTGAAAGTCGTGAAGTCGACAACTACCAGCCGGTTACTCATAAGACAAAAGAAAATCGATTGTCTGGCGCCGAAAAACGGGCAACACTCGAGGCGAAAGTAATGTGAAATGCTTCTTAACAAGTGCCTGCTCCTCGGGAGCCCCAAATTCATCCGTAGCTACTGCAAATCCAAGAAGGACAAGCCCACCGGAATGCTTCGAAGAGTTCAGGTAGAGCAGTCCCGGAAAAAAATGTGTTATATTGTTTGTAGTTTTCGCCATTACACCTGTTACCCTGGGTTACCGAGAATCGCTGAAATAGGGGAAAAACAAAGTTCCAACAGTGGATTTTATCTAATCAGCTGGTCGGGCAGCTAAATTACATCATTGCTGGTTTGCATACGTATATTAGACCTAATTGTTTAGTGATGGGATGATGAAATTCCTGGAAGGGGCCTGTATTCTAAATGTCAGGGATGGACAATGGCATTTCGGTGCATTCAACCCAGGGTCATCAAAAAAGCATTGCATGCAATGATGCACGTACACTGAAACCATTAGTAAGAGAAATATTGAAATAGGGAAAACAGTTTCGTATTCAGTACCGAAAAACACACACATATAATGTAACGTATAACAGTTTTGAAAATATTATACAGTCCACTCATAAAATCCGTCACAAAACCCTCCATCATCACACTGTCCATCAAGAACTGAGCCCCTTATATAGTATATATATAACCACCCAATCCACCAAGAGATATAAAAATCTCACACGAGGGCATCAATTTGAATGGATGCTTTTGCTTGGCCCTCCGCCAAAATATTAGGCACGCTCCATGTGCACTCAACAAGTGCCTGCGCTCAAACATTAATAAAAAAACCCATGAAAATACTTTGATTAAAGTTTTATGGATCAGCGAACAATCCGAATAGTCTTAGGACATTTGCGTCAATTGGCTCAAACTCATGGGAAGGCACGCACCATTCCAAATTATTTCCGAGAAGTAAACGAGAATTAGGAAAACCATACCCCGTCCTCTCCCCAATTTTGATTTATTTCCCACGAGTTAACGCTCCGAAATTTCGTATGTTCTATGGCGAAAATTGCCCTGCTCTCTTTGTTTTATTTTCGAAATTATTTTGAATAAAACGCTTCAGAGCGATACGCGGACTTCAGTAGCAGACAGACGAGCGTCGTGAGCGTTTCAGCAAATCGAACTATATGTAGTTGAGTTATACAATAGACCCGAACCGTATAATCATTTGCATACATAAGGAACTGAAGCCGATGTGTGACTGTGGCTAGATCGTACTAAGTACAAATAAAGCGCGGGCGACAAAGACTTCCTAATTAAAACGGAAAATAAGCATACAGCGATTTTGTTTACGAATGAGAGTGTTGTCGCAGGTGTAACGATATATACGAAAAATACAAAAACCGACCTTCAAATATTAAGAATTTCACAAACTCAAAACACTCGGTCGTGAAATTTAACTAAGGAATAAAGAGTGTGTGAAAAAACGAGTTTATATTTAGTACAGCCTTTAAGAAACTGTGGAAATCAGACATACCCTTGATGAAATCAGCCTGAAAACTCGCCGGAATATCTGTCGAATACGGAAAATCGAAAACCTGACGACAGATGGCCTACCGCTTTCGACGCTATGTGAGCTTTTACCAATGCCTTCGTTGAGTTTTCCCCAATTCCATAAGCAAATGCGGCTCAAGAAGTGCCCGATTCGGTCATCTCATGCCCTGCACTGTGCACAGAATCATCAGTTTTTGTACAGTGAAGCCGTGTCAAGTGCCTTGTTAATTGCCATTTAAATGTAAAATATTACAAGTTCTATTTGTCGGTCAGTGTCACACACAGATACAGAAACAACACCCCAATACACTGAAACAAAAAGCAAAGAAAAAAAGCAAAACAACACACACTGAGAAAGTGTCGGCGACGTCGACGTAGCCAATTTGTGCGCTATTTTTATGTGAATGAAAATAAATAAAATACAAAGTATATAGGACGAGAAAAAATACGCGAACGAAACAGCAGCAGCAGCACTCATCTATAGATACTGCAGAGTATATACGGAACGAAATAATCAGCAACTACCGAATCGACTTTGGCATTGAAATACCTATAGCTGCCACCTCTTTCGGGGGAGAAACAATGTCCAATCAGGCACCCTGGCCCGTCCGCAAGGGCATCTTCCGCTCGACCGGTCAGTCGGACTTCACGCCCACGCGATCGCCCAGTCCCATTGTGGAGATGCCGCTCTCACCGCCGCCGGTGGCCACGCCACCCAGTCGATTTGGAATCACCTCGCCGCTCTCCCCGCCGCCACAGCCCATCCAAGTGGTGGCGGCTTCGACGACAGCCACTACCATGTCCACTGCGTCCGCTGCCAGAATGTCTGGAGCAGCTGCCTCCACTTGTTCTTCATCCTCGTCCTCCTCTTCCTCGTCGTCGTCGTCGCAATCCTCTTCCAGTTCTAGTTCGCACACCAGAGTACGTAAAAGTTCTAACCCGCCCCCACAGCCAATTAGCAACTGTCCACTGTCGCCACCACCACTCCAACAACCGCCACAACAGCAACAACTGCCACCACCTACAACGCCCATCAGCAACACCAACCACTCGGCAATTACAACACCCAATCACAATAATAACCACAACTGCAATCAAATGAAAAATGTTCGTGAAATCCCCATTGAGGTGGAGCAGAGCAAGGTATAACACAGCAGGGGGCGTGTTTGTTGAGCTTTAGTCTAGACTTAGTGACCCAGGGAGGTTAATCGATGATAAGACTAGGTTTTTCGCCATGTATAACAGTTTGTATAACAGTCCCGAAACTGTTTTACGCGAGTATTTTCATTCCAAGGGAAAATAAGTGATGTATACACACTCTTAACACACTTTGTGATCAATTATGTTGCTCTATTTATTTAATTGTTATACACATCTTACGAAACTTCCACAAATAGTGCATGAATTGAGTGTACAAATGTTTGTATAACAGTTTCAAATCTGATATTTTTGTACATTTTGCATTGTGTTACATGATTACTTTTACGAATATATTACCTATCTTTATTTGCGAACATCCTACAACTTGAATCTTCACTAACTGTTATACATTCCATGTGAATATCCAGGAAGCGCTCTCCCTGCGCACCGGCGACATCACCCAGCAGGCGAGCAACAATGTGGCCGCATCCAGTATTACGGTGCAGAGCGAGAACTTCTCCGCGGACAAGAAGGCGATCTCCCAGTCGCAACAGTCACAGACGATGACCTCCAACGGTATCATCAGCCAGGAGAAGCACGTGTCCTCCGCCTCGCAGGCCAACTACACCATGTCGCACAAGGGCGTCTCCAGCACCGGCAGCAGCATGATCACCAGCTCCTCCCAGATGTCCGCGATGAACGGCCAGATGCTGAAGCTCACCGATCTCAAGTTGGACGACCTCAAGTCCCTGACAGCGGGCAGTGGACAGCAGGAGATCGAGCAGACCATCAACAAGTATTCCAACATGCTCACCTCGATTGTGAGCTCCTTGCAGGAGGACGAGCGAGGTGGCAGTGCCATAGCCACCCATGAGGTGGGTGCCAAGAAGTCGCAGTACCTGGAAAAGATCAACGAGGTTATCCGGCGGGCCTGGGCAGTGCCCACACATGGCCACGAGCTGGGCTACTCGCTGTGCAACTCTCTGCGCCAGAGTGGCGGCCTTGATCTGCTCATGAAGAACTGCGTCAAGCCCGATCTTCAGTTCTCCTCCGCCCAACTGCTCGAGCAGTGTCTGACCACCGAGAACCGCAAGCATGTGGTGGACAATGGCCTGGACAAGGTCGTTAATGTTGCCTGTGTCTGCACCAAGAACTCGAACATGGAGCACTCCCGTGTGGGCACTGGCATCTTGGAGCATCTGTTCAAGCACTCCGAGGGCACTTGCTCGGATGTGATAAGGCTTGGCGGTCTGGATGCCGTACTTTTCGAGTGCCGCACCAGCGACTTGGAGACCCTGCGTCACTGCGCCAGTGCCCTGGCCAATCTGTCGCTCTACGGTGGAGCCGAGAACCAGGAGGAGATGATCCTGCGCAAGGTGCCCATGTGGCTGTTCCCATTGGCCTTCCACAACGACGATAACATCAAGTACTACGCCTGCTTGGCCATCGCTGTGCTGGTGGCCAACAAGGAGATTGAAGCGGAGGTGCTGAAGTCCGGTTGTTTGGACCTCGTGGAACCCTTTGTCACCTCGCATGATCCTTCGGCCTTTGCAAGATCCAATCTGGCCCATGCCCACGGGCAGAGCAAACATTGGCTGAAGAGATTGGTTCCGGTTCTGAGCTCCAATCGCGAAGAGGCCCGCAATCTGGCTGCCTTCCATTTCTGCATGGAGGCGGGGATCAAGAGGGAACAGGGCAATACCGACATCTTCCGGGAGATCAATGCCATCGAAGCCCTTAAGACGGTGGCCAGTTGCCCCAATGCCATTGCCTCCAAGTTTGCCGCCCAGGCCTTGCGATTAATTGGAGAGACAGTGCCTCACAAGCTGTCCCAACAGGTTCCCTTGTGGTCCGTGGAGGATGTCCAGGAGTGGGTGAAGCAGATCGGTTTCAATGACTACATCGACAAGTTCAACGAGTCCCAGGTGGACGGTGATCTGCTCCTCAAGCTCAACCACGATAACCTGCGGGCCGACATTGGCATATGTAATGGAATCCTGTTGAAGCGCTTCGAACGCGAGTTGCAAAATCTCAAGCGGATGGCCGACTACTCATCGAAGGACACGGCCAAGATGCACCAGTTTCTCTCGGAGATCGGCTCTGATTACTGCACCTACACGTACGCCATGCTGAATGCCGGGATCGATAAGTGTGCCTTGCCGCATGTTAATGAGGATATGCTGATGACGGAGTGCGGCATTCACAATTCAATCCATCGACTGAGGATTCTCAATGCTGTGAAGAACCTGGAGAACTCGCTGCCCAGCTCGTCCGAGGAGAATATGGCCAAGACATTGGATGTCTTTGTTAGCTACCGACGTTCCAATGGCTCCCAGTTGGCCAGTCTGCTCAAGGTGCGTAACCTTAATGGTTATTATTGAATGTGCTTTACTTAAAGAATATCATCCCTTATAGGTTCACCTGCAGCTGCGTGGCTTCTCCGTGTTCATCGACGTGGAGCGTCTGGAGGCGGGCAAATTCGATAACGGCCTATTGAACAGTATTCGGCAGGCAAAGAACTTTGTCTTAGTATTAACGCCCGATGCCCTGCATCGCTGCATCAACGACGAGGACTGCAAGGATTGGGTGCATCGAGTGAGTACCTTTCATGCGGATTACCCTCTTCCATCAAGAGGTACTCATAATGGGCTACTCCTCAGGAAATCGTGGCTGCCCTGAACTCCAACTGCAACATCATACCCATCATGGATCAGCACTTCGATTGGCCCGAGGTGGAGCGACTGCCGGAGGACATGCGCAGTGTGGCGCACTTCAACGGAGTTAGTTGGATCCACGACTACCAGGATGCATGCATCGATAAGCTCGAAAGGTACATTAAGCGACGCATTTAGATCTGGATTAGCTTGGGAAGAGGACCATGGATAACTCCATTTACCGATTACCATAAGCCCGAATAACCCAGAAAAACCAAAACAAAAAAAAAACCTAACACTTAAACGATTCCCATTCTTCTGATGCGGCAGATTTTTGCGCGGCGAAAAGAATATCGATCGCATTGCGGCGATGGTGCCCGGCACCCCCGGTTCGGTCTCATACCAAAGAATGCACAGCAACGACTCCGACTACCAGAGCGGAGGAGCAGGCGGTGGATCGGGAGCAGGAACTGGAGGAGGAGGTGGTGGCGCAGGCAGTGTGGTGGATGGCCTGATGGCGGCGGCCAATGGCAGCGGACAAGGTGGGCCAACGAGTACTACAACTACTACTTCTACTACTCCCAACTCCAACTCAATTCCCGGCTCAAGCTCTGGCCAGAGTCCCCCAGCGGCTCCGGCGTAGAGTGCAGCCAGGTTAGGCTAAAGATTTACAGAGCTAGCCAACTCGAATATGTTTATAGGCTTAAGCAGAGATCCTCAAGGTCACACTCTCTAGTACAACTTACCCCCGCCCTCTTACTCTCTATCTATATGCCCCATACCATACACTGTTTCAATCACTCACCCACCGAAATACCGATACACCCATTACTACCCCACTACCCATTACTCTATACTCTTTACCAATTAATAATTGATTTAATTCTGATTGCCACACACTCGAAATCGCTTGAAACGCCAGCTAATCACCAGGCAAATAGGTACCGCCAATCCCCCTCACCAGCCCGGCAAAGGGGCAGCACCTCGCAGCTGAGTGGCTACTCTCGGGCGCCCTCGAAACGCTCCCAGATTCTGACACCCTATCGCACGCAGCAGGCGGCCCTGCTCCACAAATCGGGGGCGGGTTCCGCGTCCATGCAGAATATGACGCCGTTGGCGTATCTTCCCCCGCGTCGAAGTTCGGCGGCGGGACTGGGTCATGGATCTGGTTCCGGCATGGGCAGTGGCTATCGATCGCACAGCGTGGATGGGTTTCTCGACCAGGCGGGCTCAACGCCAGACGAACGGATAGCAGCGGCGGCGGCCAAGGTGACAGCTGGGAGTACAGCCCTAACGAATGCCAGCTCCACCAGCACTCTGCAACCCGAAGAAGAGGAGTCGGAAGCTCCCTTGGGTGACTCGGTGATCCGGCGGGATAAGCACACCCTGTCGCCACCGGGAAATGTGCAGCAGCACCGGAAATCCCGAAGTCTGGACCACATCCTAAGCAAACAGACGCTTGCCGAACTGCTGCCACCGAGTAGCGATCTGGCGGATGGAACGCAGAGCATGCAGAATCTAGCCATTCCGATGACCCCGCAGCCCCAGCGAAGGGACACCAGCTCCTCCTCGAAATCGCCCACACCCGAGAGGCCGCCACAACCACAAAGGGTTAGGGAACGCCAGAGTCCCGATGGTGTGAGTGCGACAGAAAGCGAGCGTGAGGATCAGCCGGATGGGTGTCTGCGACATGGCAATCAACAGAGGGCATCGGCCTCGGTCCACCGCGGAGCTAGTTTGACCAGCAACAAGACCTCCAACTCGTCGCTGGGCTCCAACTACAGTGCCGGGGGAAACAACAAGACGATCTTCAATCGAACGATGAAGAAGGTCCGCTCGCTGATGAAAAAGTAAGCCATAACGAGAAGGCGAAGGGACGAGGAGGACAAGGTCTCAATGTCCCCACTCGTCGCTCGTCACTCGCTATCTGCTCCATGCCAATTTCAGCCATCTTTTCACGAACTGATTTCATAGTTGTTCTTCTTTATGATTTTTATTCTCTTTTAATAATACTTTGAGAAGGAATTTTATTTTTTATTTAATGTATCTTTATCCTGAATGAAATCAGATCGTGAAAAGGTGGACTTAGTTACTCGCCAATCGCCTACTAAGTGCCTGTTAACCCGATACTCGCCACTCGCTGCATTTGTGCCATCAGAAAATAATCTCATCCTCATCCAATCACTCAGTTTTCCATCCCCAGACCTTTTGGGAACCCCTCACAACCCCTCTACCTCTTTATACCCCCACTCGCTGCCTCTCTACTTCTCTTGCTCTGGTGTTGGTACTCGCTCGCTATTTTTTCTCGTCCACTCGTTGACTCAACTCGTTACGCTAAGCATCCACTAAACACGCCTGCGTTGACCAAATTTAAAAAACAATCTTTTGAAACGCCCCTCCCTCCACTTTCTCTCTATACAAACTCTATTTGCCTTGTGATTAGTTGTTGATTTTGATATTTAATTTTTTTTATTGAAAAATGAGTAAGCGAATTTAAACTGCAAACACTAATTTATGGAAAAAACACACACAATTAACGACTGCATAAGCCTTATTATAGAACAGAAAACAAAAAACTAATTTTAAACATTACAAGAAACAAGAATACATTGGAAAACAAAAACAAAAACACCCTATATTTAATATGCTATTTATAATTAATATATTTAAAAAGTTGTACATTTCTCGCGTATGCAATTTGTTCGTGTAACCGTCCGCAAAACGTAAATTAGAAATTGCAGAATTTGAAATTAACCCACTGTGGCTTAAAACGAAAATATTTAAGTGATATTTAAACTACGTATAATCGAAATTTACTTATGCAAAATTTTTACAACAAAACATGCTGTACAAAACCTTATTTTTAGCGCAGGAGTTTTTAAGGCATATTTTTATTGATTTTTGCAATATATATTTAATATTTAAATAGTGCCTAAAGTTGAAAAGAAAACAAAAATCGAAAAAGAACAACATAAATAAAACGTGACTTAATTAAAATAAAATGTGTATTATTGGCCCTATATAGCCCCCACCAACCCCCTGCTTTACCAGTCCATACAACATCATCACCCGCATGTCTACATCCTGATTTTGTACGTTTGTGCTATGTTTTTATTTCGTTCCGTATTTGAATTTGTGTTTGTGCCGCTAATGGAATCTGATATGTTTTATTCAGTATATATATAATCACTTTATTTTCTTCCCTCTCTTTTTTCTATTTTTATTTATCCGCCTGGACTTAATTTGTAGACCTTAAAAGCGAAATTGGCTACCGCAATCCGTTGTAACTGTTGTTATCGTTGTGCCTGTTGTACTGCACCCGCCCACAAAAGCATCCACCCTCCAATTCGAATCGAATTCGAAAAAACCCATCATCGCACCGTGATCAATATCGATGCCCACTCAGCATCCGCTGTCTCGACAACCAACATTCATTGTTATTTATTGCAAAACCACCAACAAAGAAAAAAACAATTAAACAATATGAATAGCGATACCAATAAACGTGTATATAATTGCATAAATCAAGAGAGTCCTGTCACGCATTTATTTAATTTGAATTTTTACCATCCCACCTCCCCATCGAAACAGCAACGAACTGGAGGACGAGGAACTGTCGGGCATCATTCTGTCCAAGGCCACCTCCCCCAACGCCGGGCGCATGATATTTTGGTAGTGGAACCATCCAAGCCACTTTACCCACACTCAACCCCATAAAACGCATCGAATTTTTGTAAATAAAAGTATACGAAACGAAACACAATAAAAACGAACGAAATAAAAATAAATTAAACATGTTGGTCAGTGGGGAAACCTTGCAAATCTACTAAATTAAAATATCCCTTTTAATGCTAGATATTGAGAGTCCATTCCTCTATATTGCAAATCAACCTCAAGTTTTGTGTATAATTTCGGTAAGAGAAGATAAGAATAATGAATACCAATGTAGAAAATTAAATATAATATAATAATTTAAAATTCCCGCGGATTGGACTTGGCAAAAGCAGTGCTGGCAATGCTCTCTTAAGAAAAAACAGTGTGTCCCCGCTGCAGAAAGCTGAAAGCAAGTCTTAACCCAGCCCTGAAAAAGTAATGGTCGAAGTAGTCGATCCTTTTTTCTTCAAACGTGTGACTTGTGGGACTGTTCAGTTGGGAGTCTTTTTCCTCGTTTCGGGCAAACATTCACAACGCTTTCGAATTTAAAAAAAAGAATAAATATTCCAAGATGTCTGATATAAAGGAAACCAAACTGTCTCTGGAGCCCTGTGACGGTATCCTCTTTGAGGGGCCTTTCAACCGGTCCGTCAACAAAAAGCTAGTCATCGGGAATCCCAGCAAGACCCAGAAAATGGCCTTCAAGATGAAGACCACCACGCCGAAGCTCTTTTTCGTGCGCCCCAACATTGGTGTTCTGGAGCCCGGGGAGAAGGTCAACGTGGACATCTACATGCAGCCCATTCTCCAGGAGCCGGTGCAGAAGCGCCACAAGTTCCTTCTCCAGGCGGTCGAGGTAACTGGCGAGATGACCGACATGCAGGAGTTCTGGAAGCAACAGAAGGAACAGAAGCCGGAGAACATCTGGGACACCAAGATCAGATGTGAACTAGTCTTTTCGAAGGACGAACAGTTCCGCCAGGCCGGAGGTTCGGCTAGATCCCCTGTGGACAATAAGGACGGCGAGGACCACTTCGATGCCCAGGAGATCAGCGAGCCGGTGGCCAAGTTGCTTAAGCAGGTCAGCAAGCTGGAGGATGAGCGTCTGGCTCTCAAGGAAGAGGTCGACACTTTGCGGGACCAGACGATTGGTCCCGATTCTGGCCAGAAGATGATGCAACGTTCGCGCCAAGGACGCAGCACTCTCTTCTACGTGGTCGCCTTTTTTCTCACCATCTTGGCCGCCTTCGTAGGCGCCTTCTATGGCAAGAATTATTTGTAAATGATACATCATGGTACTTTTTAGGAGCACGCCAGAGAACTGGACCAAAATTGTACTAAAATTTGTTGTAAATTAAAACAAATTACAATTTAAGATTGCCTTCATTTTATTTAAATTTTATTTTTTTTCTGTGAGAATTGATTTAAACTGTAATTCTACTTAATCGGTATAATACGATACAAGTCAAAACAAATAAAAATAATAATTATTGATGGTACCTACAGTATAGTATGTTGCTTAAATAAATTTTAAATAATTATTGTCATAAAAAACCTTATACAAACATATTAATGAGTAGAAACAAAAGAAAAATCAACAAATTAAATGTACTTCTTAAAATTTTCTGTGCTTTTTACGTCAAAATCATTTCAACCTCAACCTAAAAAATCTGATTTAAAGCCTACACAGCTTAATAAAGTTAAAAATCCTGAAGGTATTGCCTACTAAAATTTAAAATAGCTTTTTTAATTCCCGCCAAGACGTGAACACCTGCCCTTGCCAGTGTTGTGAAGCGCATGGGCCCCGCAGTGAGCTTGGCAACCCAGCAGGCAATGAGAATCCAGTGCAGGAAAAAAAACAGCGAAATACACACGTATTCTACGACGAAAATAAATAGATTTCCCGCTTAAAGATATAAGGACACCCAAAGGATGTCTGCTCGCATGCTGAAGAAGCTGCAGGGCGACGCTGACAAGCTGGCGCCGCCGCCCGAGGACGAGGACTGCGAGGAGCTGAGCGACAATGATGAACTGGAGGACAGCGATATGCGACGCGACCGCAAGGCGCACCTGAATCCATTCGACTTGGTAGGTTACTAATCGCTCGGTTTGGCCAGCTCATCACTGATCTAACCACGTAATCCCCCACGCCCCAGCTCAATCAACCCGGTCAGAGCCTTTCGGAGAGTGAGTTCAAGGAGGACGACAACGAGACGGAGCACCCCTCGGCTGCTCTGCCCAATGCCAGTGCTTCTGCGGCCAAGAAGAAGAAAAAGAAGCGCAAGAAGAAGGCCAAGTCCAGTGGCAACCACATCAGCAGCGAGGACAACGAGCGCCAGGAAAAGTACTTCGAGAAGGTGGATCCGCTGCTCGGCAAGGTCTACGATGCGGTGCCCAGGCAGTCGGCCAAGCAGGGGGCAGCGGCGGCCAGTGGAAGCTCCGCCACCAAGAAACTGCTGGCCGTAGAGCTGCGTCACCTGAATCAGCAGAATGAAATGCGACGCACTTTCGGCAAGCGGGTGGTCAAAGTGGAGTGAGTTACGGGCCGCGAAGATGGCTTGGTTCTCTTTCTAATCCAAATTATTTGTAGAACTAAACGTGGCCGTCAGAAGCCCACCTTGAAGTCCACCTACATGGTGACCGCCAAGGAATCGTGGCCGGCCCTGACCAAGAACACCATCACCATGAAGCTGCTGCCCGCTCCCGACTCGCCAACGGTGTCCTCCAAATCCATCACTGACAGCGGCCAGGAAGTCCAGTGGTTTGCTTTCGAACACAGCCAATACTACCAGGGAGTGCAGCACATGTTTCTGTCCGCCCTAGAGCGCATTGACTCGGAATTTCTGATTACACTGATCAAACGTTGTCCTTACCATGTGGACTCCTTGGTGCAGCTGAGCGAGGTGTGCAAGATGACCGAGGACTTCGCCCTGGCCTCGGAGCTTTTGGAGCGCGCCCTGCTCCTCCTGGAATCGTCGCTTCACATCAACTTCAGTTTGACGTCGGGCAACTGCCGACTGGACTATCGTCGTCAGGAAAATCGGGCATTCTACATCGTGCTGTTTAAGCACGCCCAGTACCTGGAGGAGCGCGCCTGCAGCCGCACCGCATTCGAGATCTCCAAACTGCTGCTGAGTCTGCAGCCGGACGAGGATCCGCTTGCCATGATCCTAGTCATCGACTACTATGCCCTGCGCAGCAAGCAGTTCGGCTGGCTAGTGGAGTTCTATGAGGAATATAACGCTGCCAGAAACCTTAACCAGCTGCCCAACATGGCCTACTCGTATGCTCTGGCTCTGCACACGCTGCATGGCGCCTGTGAGCGCTCCAACCAGGCACTGCAATACGCACTGCTCATGTTCCCGGGTGTGCTGCGTCCCCTCCTGGACGAGATGTCGGTGCAGACGGACAAGAGGGTGCTGGCCTCCTCGTACTTCTTTCCAGATGTGTCGGGCAAGTGAGTGAAGTCTTATCTTCTTCAATGATTAGCGGAATTTAATGCCTTATCTTGCTCACCAGTCAATCGCCCGCCCTGCACCAGCTGGTTTGCCTGTATGTGTGCCGTGCACGAGTCGTTTGGCGTCAGAACGAGGTGCTGCCCTGGCTGGAGTCCAACGTGAATGTTGTACTGGATCGCATTGATGCTAAGGATCCTCTGGTCAGTGAGTACAAGGAGAAGCGAGCACTGCGCTACAGTGGAACTCCGCCGAGGCCCATTCTGCGCCATGTCATTCTCTCCGACTACAAGGAAAAGGTGCCGCTGGCCGTCTTTGTGTCCAAGGAGACAAAAGCCATTATGACCTACGACCCACTGCCGCCACCGAACAGCATCAACTGCTATCAGCGGTATGGCAATGAACCACTATTGTAGCAATATCCTTTTTTCTGATGAAAATAATACATATCAACTTTTTGCAGAAAATCGTCTTCAAGCAGCAGCCCCACAACGAACACGAACAACTCCGTTTCAATGTTTTTCCAATCGCTTCTGCCTTCGTTTAACATCAACAACCTGGCGGCAAATGCCCAGCCGCAGGAAGAGGGAGCAGCACATGCAGTAGCAGCAGGGAGAGGACAACTTCCACCTCCACAAATGCCTAACCTTAATGACGCTAATGCAGCCGCTGCCGGAATAGCAGCAGCCTTGGATGGAGGAGGTTCGTATGAGTACTCATTTTAAGGAAAATAAGATAATGCATGTTTGCTACCGCCTGTATCGTCACAGAAAACGGATCATGAAATATGAAAATACGTTCATGTCTTGGCTTTATTTCATTCAGTTATTTCCCAAAATTTAAATTATTACAAGGTGCTATTTTAAATAATTTTAATTCGTTCATTGCTTTAATCGTTTGCCAATCGATTTAACTCCGGAAATCTTCCTCAAAAATGTTGCAGAGGCTGGACTGCAGCAGTCATTAAATCAGATGATGGATGCTATGCGGGACTTCCTGCAGAACTTCCGGATCGCGGAGCACTTGCGTTCACCGGAAACGGCGGCAGCTCAGTCCACGAGCAGCAACGACGAGGAGGAGGGCTCCAGTGACTACGTCGACTAGTCAACTTGTCAATTACGTGAAACGTATCAGAGTTTTTCTGACCTGTGGCTTGGAACTTGTTTTTTGAACACCACCTTTTGCTATTTCCTCAGCTAAGCGACACCGTCACAAAATGGAATTACACAAAATATATTACATATTAGAACAATTTGAAGACCATACAGAACATATAAACTTATGCATTGAATAAAATTTTCCAGTACAAGCTTTAGATCAACAAAGCGGCGAAAGTTTTGAGCTTAAAGAGTGTTTTATTGATTTATTTAATGCCTTTTCAATTACGCTTATCAATATAACAAACAGATTTCTCATCAATATTTCTTATCGTTTTCCTTTTTTGTTCATTCAGTTTTCTGCGGTTTCCAGTTTCTCCCTCTATAAACCTTTCTTGCAGTTATTGCAATTATAAATATTTCTATGACAAGTAGATCTTTTTCGTATATAATTGTGTATAGAGCTGGGACTTCCAAGAGCTTAGTTTGATGTGACTGTGTGTGATCGTGTTCGAGTATGGTATAAAAGTCGACTTCTAGAAATAATGCACCTTAATTAGCGGGGTTTAACTGGCAGACATCGGAGTTGTTGCTTTAAAGTTAGCCTAACAGAATCACACGAAATTAAAGGGAACGAAAGTGATTTACACAGATTTAAGAGCTAAGCACATAGGTAGAAAATGATCATTACTAATACTTTAGCGCGGAATACATAATCGCAATATATATAGTTGGAGAACAAATCAAATTTAAAATAGAAGAATAAATCAATAATAATTGCTGCGGGCCGATTGGATCGGATCAATTATGTCATGGTACCGAAGACGGGATTGTGACGGCAAATGCTGGGGCCATACTCCTCATAGGCAGCCTTCGTGTGACACACCTGATAGAACTCGGGCTGGAATATGCGAAAATACATGGATTATTATAGTATTTCAGAAAATAAGGTACCTTAACTCACCGTTGAGGCCAACATGCTGCCTCCGAACCACACGGCATATCGCTGCATGTGATGCGTAATCACCTGAACATCAATTGGTTTTGGCTGTAACGATAAGTCATGGTCATAGTTAGTTGGATGACTCATTAGCTGTTGTGATATCACCCACCTTAATGCGTCCCTCGGACAAATTCTCGCTGATCCGCAGGCGCGTGTCCACCGATCGTTTGATATCTCGCTGCAACCTCCTGCCAAAGTCCTTGAACATCGTCGACCCACCGCTCAGGACAATATTGTTGTACAGCGGACGCCGCACATCTATGGGGCAGTTCTGGATGACATTGTCCACTATCTCCGACAGCGGAATGGTGAAGTCGGGGTTAGAGAACTCCGGATGGAAGAAGATCTCGGGCCCCAGGAAGCGCTCGTAGCCCACGTCCACGTTGAACGGCGCCTTGGTCACCGTGTTGACGCCCGTGAAGTTGCGTATCCACTTGCCCGGCTCCGTGTCGTACTTGGCAAACTCTTTGGCGATATCCGGACAGATGTAACAGTGCTTCTCCTTGATCGCTTTGGCAGTCTCGAGGCTCTGTTCCGGCGGAATGCCCACCTCGCGTTCGCGCAGCAGGCTCTGGATGAACGAGGTGATGTTGCGGCCGGCAATGGGGATGTGCTTGATGCAGGAGCCAATCACGTAGCCCTCGGCCTGTAAAATAAAGTGGAATTAATACATGTTTTGTTTATTTATAAATTATATAAGTATATATATATATATAATTATATAAGTACGTTAACTAAAATAAAGTCTCAGGCTTTAAAATGCTATATGAAAAAAAACATCAACATACAACAATGTTCAACTCGAATTATAGACCCATACATTTTCAAATGTTTTTTATAGATTAACAATCAGCACATTCCTGTATAAAATATTCCACCAATACTTTAGAATGGTTTATCAGTTGGAACTGAAACCTTAATTGATCATATAATAAATTCTATTAATATTTATCCATTTAATTCATTATTGAATATGTTTACCCTTTTAAAAGTTTAAAATCAGATAAATTGAAATATTTTAAAGAAAATTCTTAAGTTTTTTTAGGATAAGAATTCCTTTTCAAAGAGTTTCCACTGTACCCAATGCAAACCCAACTCTGCCGATAAGATATGGGCTGTGCTACTTACCACGGGTATGACGTGCGTCACTCCATCGCCGCTGTCCACCACGATGCCTGTGAGGGTGCGCTCCTCGGCGGATCGGGAGGCCCAACTGGCGGCCAGGGCGAGCACAGCCTGGACAGCGATGTACAGACCGGGAACGTTGAACGTTTCAAACATAATCTCTGCCGTGTACTCCCGGTTCTCGGGCGTATTTAGCGGCGGCTCGGTCAGCAGGAAGTAGTGATCCTCGGGCTCAGCGCGCAGATACTTGAAGACGCACTGCTCGAGGAAACGCTCCATCAAGTCCCAGTCCTCCACCAGACCATGACGCACCGGATACTGTGGGAATGGCAATATGATGGTGAAGTGGTTCCTTGATAATAACCGAAAGTGGGGCATACCTTAATAGAGTAGCCGGTGGCATCGAAGGCCTCATCGCCGATGAAGAAGTCCAGGTCCTCGATGCCTTTTGTGATGCGCCTTGTGTTGGTGTCGCCCACTCGGGCCGACTCCTTGATGGCAATCGCCGAGGGAATGATGAACTGGGGCTCCTTGTTGCCGGCAAAGCCCAGTTTGGTGTAGCTACAAACGCAAACAAACAGGGCATTAGTCAGACGACCTCTTTTCCGTCCAATTGGAGTCGCAGACCCCCGCAGGCAATCGGAACTGCAACTGAAACACTCACCCGGTGCCCACATCGATTACGCACGCCGGTAGCCTGCCTGCCATGGTCGCTGCTCGTCCGTTTGCCTTGCTGCCTGTTCAAGCTCTTGAGTTGCGATCCTCGCTCGTCTTTGACACCAATTTGAGATCGTTCCAGCCGCAGATAAAGCCCGATTTCTATATATTTTCAACCACACCTCCAACTATGTGTCACTTTGCTCTTCGTCACACACACATTCGCGTGTTCACGTACGAGCAGCTGCCAGGGCTGCGGCATTCGATAGGCAGTGCGCTGTGAATGGCGATTAGTCGGCAAGTTTTTAATGCTAAAAAATAATAATAATTTAGTAATACTTTTAACTAGTAATGGGTTGTTTTCGCTATTCAATGGCAAAGTTTAGTCTAGTAGGCTGTAGAATTGCTGAAAACAAGAGATTTACCTTCTTCACGAAAAATCCATGGCAGCTCTGAAACCTGTGAGCATCACTAGTATGCATATTTTTTCTTAAAATAAATGTTGAAATAATATTTTTAGTTTTTTAAATTATTAAATATAGCTTCCGGAACATTTGAAAACTAGTTACAGCTGCTTTAAAATTCACTGCATTCAAATTGTGATGCATTTTCAGCAAGTATGCTTGCAGTTAACCCTCAAAATCACCATCTCTCTCCTATTTACACTAGCCAGATTTGGCGGGAAAAGCTAGACTGTCACCGGCGGACCTTTTGCAGCCCTATTCGCGCCCTACACCGCGGCGCTTTCCAACACCGCCGCCGTCGGCTCTTCTTCTTCTACGCTTCGTTCGTCTCGCGAATTTCGGCGCTGTGTGTGTGCGTGTGTGGAGCCTTTTCCACGTTTTTTCCTCCGGAAAAGAGATTTGCAATTGGGCCCCCACATTGGAGCCACTTGTGCCGCGAGCATCGATCGAGCACGAAAACCAGGCAGAGCAGCGGGTGCACTGAGGGCGCAAGGTGACCGCCAGAGGACGACGACGACGACGACGAGAGCAGCAGCAGCAGAAAGACCGGCGAAACGTGGAAGCAGGCAGAAGTTGCGAAAATGGAGGCACAAAAACTCACGGAACTGTTGCGCGCAACTATTGATCCGAATCCGGAGCAGCGCAAGGCGGCCGAGGATCAACTGGCCCAGGTGAGTGCGCCCGCCGTGAAGAAAACACCGCCCCAGCCAGATTCGAAAGGTCTTCGAGGTGGCGCCATCGCCTAAAAACCATGTGCTTTTTTAATTGTTCGCTTTTAACCTCCCTCTCTCTCTCGCCCTCTCCCCCTGGACTTTGGGCTCGTGTGTGTGCTGGTGTGGGCGGGGGGAAAATGTAAGACGATATCGGTCAAAAAGTTTGCCCTTTATGTGTTTACCATTATCCCAACTATCCCACTTTCCGGTTTTTTGCCATCCAGAGGCAACAAGTCTATATCTGTGAAGCACACATATGTGCTATATATATACACCCCTGCACTGTGGTTTCGCCTTGATTCCACGGAACTGTATTGAATTGTTAATAAATAATGGCGGAAAAATCGCTGCGTTTCCCCTTAATTGGAGCTTACGCAATGGCCTTGGCATTAAATGCGTCCAATCAGGGCGACCAGTCTAATTAGACCCCCTCTTCCCGCAAGACCAATTGCTTTGGACCCACTGTACAGGCATGCTCATTACGACTGAGTCAGCATCTAACGATTTGCATGCCCCTCCCACGCCCACGCCCAACCACCCCCCGCACCACCCCCCGCACCACCCCCTCCCAATGTTAATTAACTTTATCAGCGTTTATGGCCAGTGGCAACTCTTGGCTCCTCCATATTAATTGAGCTCTGTGAACGGAATTTAAAGTGCTTCTGCCATCGGTTCTTTGGGCCAAATCAAACTCAACCCCACCCAAACGGCTGTGTAAACAAATCTATAGCATATCTATATATTATGAACCCCGCAGATACACAAAATCATTGGATTCGTGCCCACCATACTGCAGATCGTGATGCAGACAACGGTGGAGCAGCCGGTGCGCCAGGCAGGAGCTGTCTACCTCAAGAATCTGATCAACAGCAGCTGGTCGGATCACGAGGCTAAGCCCGGCGAGCCCATACCCTTCTCCATTCACGAGCAGGATCGGGCCATGATCCGTGGCGCCATTGTGGACGCCATTGTCCATGCCCCCGAACTGATCAGGTGGGTTTAGCCGTCGCCCATCGGAAATCCCCGGCAGAAGTCTAATCTTTCCTCTGCACACAGGGTCCAGCTGTCCGTCTGCGTGAATCACATCATTAAGAGCGACTTTCCCGGCCGCTGGCCACAGGTGGTGGACAACATCAGCATCTATCTGCAGAACCAGGATGTCAACGGCTGGAACGGAGCTCTGGTGACCATGTACCAGCTGGTCAAGACCTACGAGTACAAGCGCAGCGAGGAGCGTACGCCGCTGAACGAGGCCATGAACCTGCTGCTGCCCATGATCTACCAGCTGATGGTGCGTCTGCTGGCCGAGCAGTCCGAGCAGTCGGTGCTGTTGCAGAAGCAGATACTCAAGATCTACTATGCCCTCACGCAATACAGCCTGCCGCTGGACCTCATAACCAAGGAGATCTTCTCGCAGTGGATGGAGATTTGCCGCCAGGTGGCCGATCGTGCCGTGCCCGACAGCTCACACCTGGACGATGACGAGCGAACGGAGTTCCCCTACTGGAAAACCAAGAAGTGGGCCCTCCACATCATGGTCCGCATGTTCGAGCGGTGCGTTGGGGGAATGGCTTCTCTGCTTCTGTCCAGATAACTAATAGAGCTTGTATTTTTTCAGCTATGGCAGTCCCAGCAATGTGGTTAGTGAGAAATACCAAAAATTCGCCGAGTGGTATCTACCCACGTTCAGCCAGGGCGTCCTGGAGGTGCTCCTCAAGATCCTGGACCAGTACCGCAACCGCGTCTACGTCTCGCCGCGTGTCCTTACCGATGTGCTTAACTATCTGAAGAATGCGTAAGTATTCAGTCGGTTTTAGTTTACAAATACTCAATAATACATGCTGTTTCAATCAGAATTAGACTTTTCCTGCGATTTCAAGTGCTCTTAAAAGCTAATGTTGGTACTTTCTAAAAGTCCCTTCTCTGTAGGTCATTCATACAACAATTATTCTGCAGACATCAAGTCTGACAATTTTTAGAACTGATAAGATACACCATTTACAATAGTCGTTAAAATAATCGATTTAATCAGTTACGACTAGTTTGATTTAGCCCGGTCAGCCAACTAAATATAGGCAATAACTTATTGATTTGTTTTTGTTTATTTGCCTTATATTTGTTTGTTATTCAGAAAATATACAACCTCTTGATACCTTTTACGTTGCACTAAAAACGTATGTATTACCATTTTCAGGGTTTGCCACGCCTACACCTGGAAGCTGATCAAGCCCCACATGGTGGCCGTCATCCAGGATGTGATCTTCCCCATCATGTCGTTCACTGACTCCGACCAGGAGCTCTGGGAGAGCGATCCCTACGAGTACATTCGCTTGAAGTTTGGTAAGTAAACCAGTTAAACTAAACCTGAGGTTCCTTTACTAAAATCCATACCAAACAGATATCTTTGAGGACTATGCCACTCCTGTACCGGCTGCCCAATCCCTGCTGCATTCCATCTGCAAAAAGCGTAAGGGCATCCTGCCCAAGGCCATGGCCACCATTATGCAGATTATTACATCTCCGAATGCGGACAACAAGCAGAAGGATGGTGCTTTGCACATGATTGGAACGCTGGCCGATGTGCTGCTCAAGAAGGCTCTGTACCGCGATCAGGTGGAGTCCATGCTGACCACCTACGTGTTCCCAGAATTCCAAAATCCCGCTGGACACATGAGGGCGCGTGCCTGCTGGGTGCTGCACTACTTCTGCGACGTGCAGATCAAGAATCCCCAAGTGCTGGCCGAGATTATGCGTCTGACCACAAATGCTCTGCTCACGGACAAGGAGTTGCCCGTCAAAGTGGAGGCGGCCATCGGCCTGCAGATGTTCCTATCGTCCCAGGACGAGGCGCCACAATACGTGGAGGGGCAAATCAAGGAGATCACCAAGGAGCTGCTCACCATCATCCGCGAGACGGAGAACGAGGACCTCACGAACGTTATGCAAAAGATCGTGTGCACCTTCACCGAGCAGCTGCTGCCGGTGGCCACCGAAATCTGCCAGCACCTGGCCACCACCTTCAGTCAGGTCCTGGAGTCCGAGGAGGGATCCGACGAGAAAGCCATCACGGCCATGAGTCTGCTCAACACGATTGAGACTCTGCTCAGTGTGATGGAGGAGCACCCCGATGTCCTGCTCAACCTCCACCCGATCGTTATCAATGTGGTCGGACACATTTTCCAGCACAATATCACGGGTGAGTTGGGTTGCGCATTCATATCTTGAACTTGTTTTGATTTTGGCGTTACTCCCATAGACTTTTATGAGGAAACCTTCTCGCTGGTCTACGATCTGACGGCCAAGGCCATTTCTCCCGAGATGTGGCAGATGCTGGAGCTGATCTACCAGGTGTTCAAGAAGGACGGCATTGACTACTTCATCGACATTATGCCAGCGCTGCATAACTATGTGACGGTCGACACGCCCGCCTTCCTATCCAATCCCAACAGGCTGTTGGCCATTCTGGACATGTGCAAGACGGTGAGCTATTATTTAAACTTTGTTTTATTTTGTTTCTCTATTCTAATTATATATCCCCTTCAGATGCTTACTGGCAGTCCTGGCGAGGATCCCGAGTGCCATGCCGCCAAATTGATGGAGGTGATAATCCTGCAGTGCAAGGGACAGATCGACTCGGTGATACACATGTTCGTGGAGCTGGCTCTGTCCCGGCTAACTCGCGAAGTTCAGTCGTCGGAGCTGCGAACAATGTGCCTGCAGGTGGTGATCGCGGCCCTCTACTACAATCCCCAGTTGCTGCTGTCCATTCTGGACAAGATGTCCCAGCAGAACAACGAATCCATTAGCGCGCACTTTATCAAGCAGTGGCTTCACGACACAGACTGCTTCCTAGGGTAAGAATGCATGCACTCTAAGAAGAGCTGGGTTGTTTATTATAATCCTTTCCAGCATCCACGACCGCAAACTGTGCGTCCTGGGTCTGTGCACCCTCATCTCGCTGGGTGAAGCCAAGCCCCAGGTGCTGAGCGAGGTGGCCGGCAAGATTGTGCCCGCCCTTATTCTGCTTTTCGATGGTTTGAAGCGCGCCTATGAGTCGCGGGCTCAGGAGGAGGGGGAAGAAGAGGAGGAGGAGGACTGTGACGATTGTGAGGAGGCTCTGTCCAGTGACGAGGATGATATGGACGAAATGGCGCCCGACTATCTGGACAAGTTGGCCGAATTCGCCAAGACGAAGGGCGGTGAAGCGGGCTTTGAGGTGAAAGCCGAGATCAAGGACGAGGATGCGGATTCGGACGGCGAGGCCGAGGAGTCTGTGGGCGATCTGAACGAGACCGGGCTGGAGTCCTTCACCACGCCCATCGACGATGAGGAGAACGAGAGCGCCATCGATGAGTACTGGACGTTTAAGGAAGTTATCACAGGTATTTGGAGTTGCGCTTTCTGCTGAATTTTGGAAAGTGAATAACCATTTTATCCCCCTTCCCATCAGCACTTTCTGCACAAGACCAAGCCTGGTATGCGCTCCTGACCTCCAACCTCACGCCCGAGCAGGCCAAGGCGCTGCAAGAGGTGGTGGTGACCGCCGATCAGCGCAAGGCCGCCAAGGAATCGAAGCTGATCGAGAAACAGGGCGGCTTCGCCTTCCCACAGACCGCCGTGCCCACGTCCTTCAAGTTCGGCTCCTAATTAACTGAATTGACCAGATCACCAGAGACTTGGTTCGACATCTGACTTGATTGTTTCTCATATTCTTTCCAAAAAATAACAAAAACATCAAACAAACACATCTGGCATGCTGATGATGGCTTTAAAGGCATTCTCTAGGTTTTCGTACACTCCGTGTACCCATGCACGTCGATCGGTGAATTATTCGGATCCATCGGTCGAGCGGCGTGAAGACCGCGCTATATTTATTGTAGATTTATATTTTATTTCCTATTTCTTGGCCATGGCGGCCAACTAAATTATATATCTTAAGTCGAAAGTCCATTGTAAATCTTTGTATGTAAACAAAACGAAACGAAAAACAAACACGTCGAGGACGAGAAGGTCTCATCAAATGAGATTGTGCCCACCAGCACGCCCCGCAGAACTCCAAAAATGATGGCATCTAGGTCAGAGAATGAGAATTCAACGCAGAGCATTTCACATACATTTTCTTTACACACACATACACGTATATTCTGTACTAAATGAAGCGATATTTTTGAAAAATAAAAAAACATTTTTAACGTTTGAACTGGAAAAAGGTGTATCCCATGCGAATATAGCTGTGTTATCCGGGAATTAACTTTTATTTTAAATTATGGTTAAAAATTTGTATATATATACGAATATTTAGAAAACATTTCTACTTATTTTTCTTATTTAAGTGTTGTTTTATCAAGAATCTCTTTAAATTTGGCGCGCATAAACTGTATTATCGATAAATAGTGCTTAAAGACGTTTTCGCGACTGGGATGAATATGTATATCGATAATCGATCGGTAGTTTGAGCTATCGTTCTTCGATATCAGGCCGTGTTTGTTTACAAACTGAAATTTAATTAATAAGCCGTGAATTTCCTTAATAACCATGAAAGTAGCTGTAGAGGGATGCGCCCATGGCGAACTGGAGCGTATATACGACACCATAGCGAGCATAGAAAAGGACAGCGGCACCAAGATCGACTTGCTGCTGTGCTGCGGCGACTTCCAGTCCACCCGGAATCTGGAGGATTTGCAGACGATGGCGGTGCCAAAGAAGTACCTGGACATGTGCTCCTTCTACAAGTGAGTAGGGCTATCGCCAGTCATTAGTAGAAGGGTTCATATTTTCCCGCCAACAGATACTACAGCGGTGAGCTGGTTGCTCCCGTCCTGACCATTTTCATTGGCGGGAACCACGAGGCCTCCAATTACCTGCAGGAGCTCCCCTATGGCGGCTGGGTTGCTCCCAACATCTACTACCTCGGCTACGCCGGCGTGGTGAATGTGAATGGTGTTCGCATCGCTGGAATAAGTGGAATCTTTAAGGGTCACGACTTTTTGCGTGGCCACCACGAGTATCCTCCCTATACAGACTCCACGTGTCGCAGTGTCTACCATGTGCGGCAGCTTGAGGTCTTCCGGCTAAAGCAATTGTCCGGCAAGGTGGACATCTTCCTGTCCCACGACTGGCCCTCGGGGATATATGAGTACGGCAACAAGGCGCAGCTGCTGCGCAAGAAACCCTTCTTTGCGGCGGACATGGAGGGCGGTAAGCTGGGCAGTCAGCCACTGGAGGAGTTGCTGAAAGCCATTCAGCCGGCTTACTGGTTTGCTGCTCATCTGCACTGTAAATTTGCCGCCTTGGTGCCCCATAATTACAGCCAAAAGCGAGCGGACGACGAATCTTCCTCCTCCAGCAGCAGCAGCAGTGAGGATGAGGGAGAGGAAGAGAAGAAGAAGAAAACTCGGACGCCTCCACCAACTAAACAAGTTCCAGTGACAAAATTCCTGGCTCTGGACAAATGTCTGCCGCGACGCGCATTCCTGCAGGTGGTTGAGATACCGAGTGACCCCATTGAGGGCAAACCTCGTCTGGACTACGACGCCGAGTGGCTGGCTATCCTGCATAGTACAAATCATTTGATTTCCGTAAAGGAGAACTATTACTATTTGCCCGGGAAAAAGGCGGGAGAGCTTACAGAGAGATTTAACTTCACGCCCACCGAAGAGGAACTGGAAGCGGTGACCACAAAGTTCCAGAAACTCCAGGTGCCGGAGAACTTCGAGCGCACGGTACCAGCTTTTGATCCCGCAGAGCAGTCCAACTACAAACACATGGTTGTGGGTCAACCGAAGGTGCATTTGAATCCACAAAGTAATAGCTTTTGCGCCGCCTTGGGCATAGATGATCCACTGTGCTTAGTTCTTTTGGCCAATGGCAAAGAGCTGCCACCGGTTGGATGTGCTGAACTTGTCGCTGTTGCGGCGAACGATAGCACTAAAGTGGAGCAGCTGAAAGAAGACATAAGTGAACCTTTGGTCACGCCCACAAAGCGGAAACTGAACTTATCTTTGCCAGCTCCTATATCAGCACCTGCAGATACTACCGATAAAAACGTGATAGATCTGCCCGAGGAGGTGGAACCTGAGGAAACGATTGCAGAAGCAGAAGCACCTACGCTAGAGGAACCAGCTTCAGTGCCCGCTAGTCCCAATCTCAAGAAGCTGAAGCGACGGAATCAGAATATATACCAAGCACAAGATGATTAAAACCTAACAAATTCCGTGGAAGCGGAGTGAATTCTACAAAAAAAGAGGCAATTTTATTTAAATAACACAGAAGATACTTGGCTGATACGGGCAGCCAACGGGTGATGATGGGCGAATAAATAGGAGGGTTTTAGTTGCGGCGATTTACTGTGTCCCGGTGGCATTTTCGGCATAGACCTCGTCGGCGCACTGAAAGGCGGCCTGCACCACGGACTCGGGCGTGTCCACCACATCGCAGTAGTACGTCTCCGGCGAGGGGATGCAATGCAGCTGCACCTGGCCGGCGTCCATCAGGGCGCGATAGAAGCGGCACTGTCGCGGTCCATATGTGGGCATGTCGGCATCGTACGGCGGACTGAGGATGTCGAAGAATGCCGCCACACCATTGCCAAACTGGGCAATCTGATGGTAGTTCCTCTTCCGCGGCGTCAAGGTGGCACACGGACTTGCAGGTGTGACCAAGTTGGGTTCCTCGGCTTTCACCTTCACCACTAGGGGATGCGGGTCGTAGGTCAGCGGCTCATCCGGGCCCAGTTGTTGTGAGAAGCTGTCCACCCTCAACTGGCCCCAGATGCAGCGAAGGAGGCCAAACATCATGGGGTGATCGTGCAGGGGAATCACACTCGCTCCGCGCACAATGAACAGGCTCATGGAGAAGCGGTCGTCCTCGAAGATATGCATGTAGCTGCAGGGCGCCCGGTGGCCGGCCACGCTGCGAAAGAGTTCCTCGCGCAGATGCAAGTCCCGGTAGGTCAGCTCATCGGTCAACTGGCGCAGATGCTGCAGATTCGCATTGAAGCTGGCATGATTCGCCCGGTCGAACGTCTTGAAGGCCTGCCGCAGCACATTGGTGAAGTGCGTCGTCATCTTTTCCGGTCAGTTGTACTGCACTCCGGCCGGTTAGACAAGGAACGGCAAGAAACAAGTGCAAATCTCTTCCAGAATCAAGATAAACAAACCATCAGCTGATCCAGTGTTGGTAAACGAATCGAGGCAGGGGCCACTTGGATTTCCTCTTTTTGATGTTGTTTATTTAAGAACAAGATTTAAACGAATGCTTTTATTAATGCCTAATTAGGACTAGTAGCCGCGCTCCTTGGACTGGGTGGCGTGCGTCAGGATCCAGGACTTGTAGTCGCGCTTCTTCATCGACATCTGCTTGTGGCGCGGGTGCGTGGGGCAGATGACATAACCGCGCTCCTGGCGCACCACGATGTAGCAGTCCTTGCAGCGCCGCTTCAGGCGACCCTTGACCTTGAAGCCGGCCACCTGTTGGACCAGTGTGGAGGCGGGACTAAGGAGTCCCGATCCTTGTGAAATCCCGCTTGCGGCGACCATCATCTGTGCGTTTTGCACAGTTCCCGTCGTAGGAGCCGCCGGTCGCGTGAGAATATGGAAGCCGCGTGCGGCACTGAGTCCACTCCACAGGCGTGAGCCTTGTTGCAGGATTCTACTGGCCAGGGACATCTGGAACAACTGTTTTCATTAAGATTTTCATGGAAATCTAAAGGGAAAAGCTCACGTTTTGGATCCACTACCCAACAACCGATAACAAATACAATGACTGTGAATCCTATCCAACACTGGATGGTCCCAATAAGTTATCGAATTTTGAAAAACAAAAAAGCGTTGCCTATTTATTGGAATTGTTATCATAAGTTATTTTACAAATAAATGAAAACTCCGAGCATTATGATGTGTTATGAAAACAAAATGCTGTTTATTAAAAGGAAATTAGGAGATATTGTGTGCACCCTAAAACTTATTCGAATAGTTTATGCTTTCTGATTAATCGATACTGATGACTTCAACTGGATTGGTCAGCGACTCATCCAGTCTGGAGCGCTTGCTTTTGGTGGGTGCGGCAGGCTCGTCATCAGAGGAATCCAAGATCTCTGTGATGTCCTCGTCCTCAATCACTTCACTCGGCTTGCGCTTTGCGCCCACCTTGGGTGGGCTCTGCACGGTGAGTTTGTCGGTGGCCACGACAACGACATCCGCCTCATCCTCGTCCTCCTCGATCATCAGACAATCGTCGTCATCCTCCTCAACCACTTCGGTGGGCCGGCTGCGCTTTGAGGTAGATGGACCATCGTCCTTTGAGTCACCTTCTCCGTTGGCAGAGCGCTTCTTGGCAGATTTCGGTTCGTCCTCCTTTTCTGCCTCGCCATCCTTCTTCTGCTCCTCCTCCTTGGGCTTCAATTGCTCGGCATCGGCCACGACTTCGAACAGGGCCTCATCCCGCTCCGCATCGAAGTGGGATATTATGATGCTAAGCTCATAGTTCTGGAAGAAGTCGTCGCATTTGAGGATCACACCATCAACAATGTTCAATTCGCTTAGGAGCTTGCCCTCGTTGGATTCGGTTTCGCCCTCCTCCGAGGAGATCAGAATGGAGCCGTTGCTCTCCACAGTCACATCCGGATTAAGCATGTTAAGCGTCTTCACCAGGACGTCGTCGCGCAGCTCCTTTATGCGGATGCGTTTGGTGTCAACCTTGAGAGTAATGGCCGGATCGCTGGCGCACACATAGCAGTTGGGATTGGGACCCGGGAGAATAGCGTCTGGAACAAGGAAGTGATTGCGTGCATTTGGCCTGAGACGGGCATAGACCGCCTTGCACTCCTCCCATTTGGCCTGCAAAACTTTGAAAGCACGCATAACCGAAATGCCCGCAGTAATCGCATTGGTCGTGGCAATGGCGGGAATAATGTTACCGGCCATCGACTTAATCTCGAATCTCGACTTGCGCTCGATGTTGAAGATGTGGGATCGCACGTTGGCGCAGGCGGCCACGAAATCCATGGCCGGTTGGTCGTCCTTGTCCCAAGACAGCGTGTCGTCACCTTCGAGTTTTAGGAAAGTCAAGCTCAACTCTTTCAAAGCATTGGCAAAGACTTGAGCGCACTCCTCAATGGTCCAAACCTTGTGGTGCTGCTTAGCCACATCCTTTTCGTCGCCGGCGGAGTCCTTGGGCACCAGGGTGTCCCACTGCACGGGCACGGGGGCCTTGCGCGTCTTCCAGAGATTCGACATGCGCAACAAGTAGGTAATGTCCTCGTTGAAAAACTTGTTGAACAGCTTGGCGGGATCGTAGTTGCAGTCCTTGGCCCACTGGCGGGTGTTGATGCGCACTATGTTGCCGTTGGCCGTATCCTCCTTGGACTCCTCATTCTTTTCTTTTTCCTTTTCACCATCTTGGGGTTCAGCATCCCCATCGGCGCTATCTTTCTCCTTGGCATCGGGATCAGCGGCATCGGGCGAAATATCCTCATCTTCCAGAGACTCTCCGAAGAGTTGACTGAAACAGGAAAAGAAAATGTAAGATTTAAGTTACTCTTACATAAATGCAATAAAATATTCCAAGTAAAAACTCACTTGAAAAGATGCTTGGCCCAGACGATGCAGTGAATCGGTTCGGAGGGCGTGTTGCGGATAGTGCAGCCGGGAAAGCTTCGCTGTTTATCCTTCGGCGTGCACTCGTAGCACTGGGTGAGTCCACGCTTAATCAACTCCACCTGGCCATTGTAGCCGGCGGTGCCGCTCTCGATCAGCGGGACATCCGCATTCAGGCACATGCGATTCACATGGTTCCTGGCCGCCCTGTTGTCCAGGGCACTGAGCACCAAGTCGAACTTCTTGAAGAAGCTGACGCCATAGTCAGTGCTGAAAAGGGTCATGGGTTAACTACACAAAATTCATACAGGATGTAGAATATCCGAACTCACGAGGTGACGCTATCATGATAGGCTGTAATCTTGGCATCCGGATTGAAGCTCAGGGCGCTTTCCCTCGCCACCCGCGCCTTCGATTTGCCAACATGCTCGCGATGGAAGAGGAACTGTCGGTTCAGGTTGCTCAGGTCAATGGTGTCCAGATCGATCTAGTTGAAGACAACATATTAAAGCGTTTGTACATTAAAAGCCTCCTCGAAAAACTTACAATTTCGATATCTGTAAAGCCGCTGAGCACAAGGTTTTTGAGCACCTCGCAGCCAATTCCGCCGGCTCCCACGACCAGCACTTTGGACTTCTTCACCAGCTCCTGCAATCTGGCCGGGAACACACCATCGATAGCTGCAGCCATTTTCTCTATTTACGCTTTTCTTTTTCGTATTTTCGCAGGGAAAATTGCAAGTCGGCGAGATAGATAAACCGAAAAAAGTGACGCCGCCGGTAGAAGTGTTGGAAAGCGTTAAGGATGAGACACGGCCATTCCCAGGGATGGCAAATAGAGTGATTAAAAGCGTGACTGACAATGTTACTTAATAACAAAAAATGTAATATGTTAAATCAAGAAATATTATAAGCAAACATAAAGGTGTAAAGCATTTGCGTAGGTAAACAAATCATGAAACTTGTTACCCTTTCCATTGTAGCCAGAATTCGAGCTCCACAGACATCACTTACAAAGCATAACAGCAATGCGAGCACGCTAGCCAACACTGCCGCCCCCACACGACCAAATCGAGAGCCACCTGGTCACACCACATTGCGCTCCAATCGGAAAATAGAGAAAAGCATTTTATTTCGGACGAAGTGGGCATACGGACCTCTGAGCACGGATCACGGCGAACGCGGAAAGCGGAACACGGACGAACTGCTCAAGCGGAATCAATAGGAATCAATAGCATCGGGACTAGTGCTGGTTAACACAGAGCAATGGCCGAAGTGCGACGCAGAAAGGGCGAGGAGGAGCCCCTGGAGGACACCGCGATCTCCGGAGGAGCAGGAGGAGCCATCAAGCGGAATTCCTCCGCCGCCGATTCCTCGGACCATGTAAGTGCCAATGACTTGTATGGGGAGCAGCCAGACCAGGCCAGGCAGCCTGTTCCGGGCTCCAATTTGCATAATTCTTGGAGCATAGAAAACGCAGTGTGTGTATACCAACAACTGTGTGAGTGTGTGTTTTTGTTATTCTCTGACGCACAAGCAGGTGGGAGAAAGAGCAAGAGAGAGCTCTCTCCTGGAGAAAATCCAATAACAAACAGAAAGCCACCCCCACCCAACCGCACATCCACCCATCCACCCACCCACCTGCTGTGTTGCAATATAGCGCCACTATGACCAGCAAATCCAATTAAGTGGAGGACGACAATTGCGGAAGCCAAGAACCCAGAGCTAGGACCATTGCCATCGCCATCGCCAGACTTCCTCCTCCCTTCCGGCTGCGTTTTCCTTTTGTTCAGGGTGATAAGCCCCCCAAATGTCTCCTTATCAACCGAGTGATTTGGCAACAAACAAAACACGCCACCAAAAAGCCCGCAATTTGTCTCCTCACCTCTCACCCCGAACCCTCCTTTGCTTTCTACGTCTGTGTGTTGGATAAATGAGTGATTCTGATTATGGGTATACGGCCACATACATACGACGTTTCTTGGACTTTGCTCCGCGACCAATAGAAAGTGCTTAAACCCTGCACTCCGGTCGTATCGTACTCGGTAGAGAACCTACTTTGCACCACCAGCCAATCCAACCCAATCAATATGTGCATTTCTTATACCCCTTCTTCAGGTGGACTCCGAGGAGGAGAAGATTCCCGAGGAGAAGTTCGTCGACGAGCTGGCCAAGAATCTGCCGCAAGGAACCGACAAGACACCCGAGATACTGGACTCGGCTTTAAAGGACTTGCCGGATAGGTAAGCGAACTATAGGAAGAACTTAAGGCTTTCTCCCAAATTTAAAATTTTTTTAAATTAAGTACTTAGTAATCAGTATATTGGTAATTCTTATGGCATTTAAAAATTTTGAATATGTATTACTATATGTTGTATCATAATTAGCATTGTTTTGAACAATGCGTGTGTTTATAATACTCTTGTTCTATTTTCTAGTTGATGAGACATTATTTTTTGTATATTAGGCATTGCGAAAAATATTGTGAGCATGGTCGTGTTCTTAAAAAGCAGGATTACTACTATTTAAACATTAAATAAATATTAAAGAATATCCTTTACATTTTCCCTTCAAGAAATAAGGTATTTTACTGCGTTCAATTTGCTCTTGATTTATAGAAGTGCGAAATATAGAAATTAGGCAGCATGAGTGTTTTCAGAAAATTTTCCACATCCACAGCTGGCTGCAGTTGGCGAGCAAATATTCTAAATCAATATGTACACTTACAAACAATAATAATCTCTTGCGCATTCCACAGATGGAAGAATTGGGTCATCCGCGGCATTTTCACATGGATCATGATCTGCGCCTTCGCACTGATCATCTATGGCGGACCACTGGCCTTGATGATCACGGTGAGTTGAATGGAATTTGCAAAACTGCTCTTCGATTATTTAATTTCCCACTTTCTTTCTGCAGACTTTATTGGTTCAGGTGAAATGCTTCCAGGAGATCATTTCAATTGGCTACCAGGTGTATCGGATTCACGGCTTGCCCTGGTTCCGGAGCCTCTCCTGGTACTTCCTCCTTACCTCCAACTACTTTTTCTACGGGGAGAACTTGGTCGACTACTTTGGAGTGGTCATTAATCGAGTGGTTAGTAAATACTCTTAATTTAAAGTATACAAATCTGGTTTTAAATATGCAAATATTATTTAGGAGTACCTCAAGTTCCTGGTGACCTATCATCGCTTCCTGTCCTTCGCCCTGTACATCATCGGATTCGTTTGGTTTGTCCTGTCGCTGGTGAAGAAGTACTACATTAAGCAGTTCAGCCTTTTCGCCTGGACCCACGTCTCCCTGTTGATTGTCGTCACCCAGAGCTACCTCATCATCCAGAATATATTCGAGGGCCTTATTTGGTTCATCGTACCTGTCTCGATGATTGTGTGCAATGATGTCATGGCGTATGTGTTCGGCTTCTTCTTTGGCCGCACGCCCCTCATTAAGCTCAGCCCCAAGAAGACCTGGGAGGGCTTCATTGGGGGTGGCTTCGCCACCGTTCTCTTTGGCATTCTGTTCTCCTATGTGCTGTGCAACTACCAGTACTTCATCTGCCCCATCCAGTACTCGGAGGAATTGGGTCGCATGACGATGTCCTGTGTACCCAGCTATTTGTTCACACCGCAGGAATACAGTCTTAAGTTGGTAAGTACTAGGGTTTCTTCGCAGCTGGAGGTAGCTTATAGGTTGGGTTGATTAATATGCTTATGGATATTCTACCATATAATATCATACGAAGTGTTGTACTTAATATCTTCTCTCTAACAAACTAAATACATTCGTTTTCCTCTCCAGTTTGGCATTGGCAAGACAGTTAGCGTCTACCCCTTCATCTGGCACTCGATCTCCCTGAGTCTGTTTAGCTCCATAATTGGACCCTTTGGCGGCTTCTTTGCATCCGGATTTAAGAGAGCTTTTAAGATTAAGGTATGTTATTTTTCAAAAAATAGTTTTTCTTTGCTAACACAGCTTTTCACTTACAACAGGACTTTGGCGACATGATTCCCGGACACGGCGGCATCATGGATCGTTTCGACTGCCAGTTCCTCATGGCCACCTTCGTCAACGTTTATATATCCAGCTTCATCAGAACTCCGTCGCCGGCGAAGCTACTGACTCAGATCTACAACCTTAAACCTGATCAACAATACCAAATTTATCAGTCGCTCAAGGAGAACCTGGGCGACATGCTAACCTAAGTCTAATCGGTTCAGTAAGATTCGGACAAGATGTTTGCTTAATCGAACGCTCTATATTCAATGCCGAAATTTCTATATATACATTGACATATGTATATTTGTAAGCAAACGGCAAGCACTTTCGAGCAGCCACATAAAATAAGTTAATTACGGGCATAATTTTTGTTATGTTTTTAGTTTAGTTAGATTTTGTTGCTACATTTTAAATACTTTCCTAAGTTAGTATCTTGATTTACTTGCATTAAGTTATAGCGATTGTGTTGGCAGAACCCTACATAGTGCAATCGAATTTTTTAAGCGATTCCATTAATTTTAATGCCCAACTGACAAGCGTTTCATGCAACGCAAGGCAAAGCAAACAGAATACCTATGAATTTAATATCGACTATGTGTGTGTGCGTGTTGTTAGTGAATTTACTTACTATTACTATAACTTAGCGATGATCAAGAAGGCAGCGCCGGAATCTGGAGATTAGCATAATTAAAGCGCATTTTAGTTAAATAATTGAGGGACGAGGAGTCGGAACTAGCTGAAAATCATAATGTGTGTAATGCTGTAATTCTATATAGTGCAATATGTAGACCGTAAACGATTGGTTTAACAATTTCAATATTTATTTCATACAATGTATCAGCATCATCCTCAACCCGTGACACTTTCTCAAAAAGTAAATAGATGATATATAATCGGTTACTTATAAATCCTGTTATACGAGTATCTGTATGGCATTTACAAAAGAAATGCAAGAAGACGACGTATTAATGAACTAAGTGTACAAAGATTTCAACTTAAAATCTTACAGTCTATATGTTAAATATATACAAAAAAAGTGAAGATTAAAAAAAACGATTTATTTCATAAACCTAGTGGCACTTCGAATGTTTCTAAGGCTATAGGAGGTTGCTTTTAGCCGTTTCCCTTAAAGACGGTCGATGGGATTGACCAGCATCTTTTTGATCAAGGAGTTCTGAAGGTCTTCCACATGCTCGCGGTCCAAATCGAAGTAAACCTTCCGGTTTCGAGCGTCGTCAAGTAGCTGACGCCACATGTCCACAGACTGAAATAGGTGCAAGATAAAAGGTAAACAATATACTATGCAAATAATTCATTCTGTAGACTCGCCTTCAGATCATCAAAATTCCCGCAAATAACCAAGCAACGCTTCGGCCTGGTCAGAGCCACATTGAGGCGCTGATAGTTGGTGAGGAAGCCGCAGCCGCGTGTCCTGGCATTGGAGATAATGATCACATCCTTCTCCAACCCCTGATACGCGTCCACAGTCAAGGGAGTGAGATTCATGTGTCTGGGAATCACCTGGCTCAAGGCGAAACATTGGCTTTGGTACGGCGAGATTATGCCGTAGCTGTAGCGCTTGGTGGGCAAGTGTTTGTCCATCTCGGTCAGAAGCTTGGCCACGAAGCGAGCCTCCTCGTCATTGCTTATGCTCTTGTTTTGAACGCCGCTGATGTCCTGCGTGTATCTCAAGTTGATCACACAGTAGGGAATGAGAGCCGTGGCAAAACGGGAGTTAATCTCGGCATTTACCAACTGATTCTCGTAGAAATACTTATTGGGCCAACGACAAATCTCCGGGTGCATGCGGTACTGCATGCTCAGCTTGAAAATTTTCGTGTGCACAAACTGATTGCCACCCGGCTTATCCAACTGCTGCTGCAGACTGCGCTGAATCCGATCGAACATGGAGTTGGACAGACCGAAGTCGATGGCCTTCTTGCACAGAACCACCGCCGGAAGTTGCTGGGTATCGCCAACCAGAACGAGATGAGTTAGACCAAACCGCATGGGCAGCAGGGTCCAGGGCTCTGTGCACTGAGTGGCCTCGTCGATGATGCAGAGATCAAAGAAGTCCACATAGTTCGCCAGTTTCACGCACGAGGAGAGAGTGGTGCAGATGATATTGGCCTGGGTCACACATGCATGAGATATATCCGACTCCTCCCGATGGGTCAACGGCGGATTCAGTTGCTCGCTGATTAACTGGAGCTGGCGTTCCTTTTGCTGCAGCTGCTGCTGCAGATATGTGCTCGTGAGATTCGCCTTTTGCTTCAGCAGAAGGATCTCAGCCTTAAGATCCATGTGCTGCTTCTTCAAAATTTCAGCGTTCTCCGGTGTAAGGCGCTCCAGCTTTTTCTTCTTGGCTCTTTCAAAATGCGCCTCCAGCGAGTAGGGTCGAGAGAAATTACTCATCTTCTCGTGCAACCCGAAACGCAGTAGGCTAAAGCGGTGGTGGCTCATTATGCGTTCAACCATACCCAGTAGACAAACAATGTGATCTATGGCCGTGTTGGAATGAGCACAAATCAAGATCTTGCGGTCCAGCATCTTGGCGGCATTCCCGTACAGAGTCTGAAGACATAGTTCGGAAATGACCCTCGACTTGCCAGTACCGGGTGGGCCCTGGATCAGCGTGATACTCGGTTCCAAGTCGTCGATGACCCGCAGATAGGTGCGCAGGCAAATGTTCTTCTGATGTTCGTTCATCTTCATGCGACCCTTGAAGATAAACGACTGTTTTGGTAGAGAAACTTCGTTTGAAGTCTGCGTGGGCCTCAGGATGCGACGACAGAGCGGCGAAGTGGGGAGCTGATGGACGGCACTCAAGGCCCCCAACTCCACCCTTATACTGTCGACGACTGGACGGGCATTCCATTGCTTGACGCTGTTGATCTGCTCCTCGGTTATATTCTGTATCAGGATCTCAAACAGAAAATCAAAGGCATTGCCTGGATGAACCGAAAATAAGTTTAGGGCAAGGATTATATAAACATATGGTGATAACTTACCTCCGACACACTTAATATCTATCAGATTGGCAAAGGTCTCCGGAATTTGGCTACCCCCCGAAAGGGTATATAGTACGAATCTCCCAACGGGTCTGTTATTGACTGTAAGCAACAAACATAAATATTTGGTATGTTACAAATAAGGAAAGAGAACAAAGCGTATCATTTAATAACACTCTCAATAAGAAAATAATATGTAAAAATGCAAACCTCGGAAAAGCAAACGGTAGCAATTGTCCTGGATATACACGCTGCTTAAGCTGGCAGCAAAAGTCTCAGTGTTCGTCTTGTAGTCCCTTTCTATGGTGGTCAGCACCTCCAGCTTCATCAACGGCACAAATGTCCTTTAAGAAACGATTTAAAAGTTAAGCATAGCGCTTTTTGGAAATAATTGTATTACAACTTACTCTTTATAGTGCTTATACGAATCGAATTCATTTGAAATCGGCAGTAGAGTATCCTGATCGGCGACTGCATCTACACTTCCGAGCTTCAGCCACTGGTTGGCCCACCGCAGGATGCTTCGTGAGTGCTGGCGGATGTCGTTCACCGGTTTCCTACCCTTGCGAGCCCATTCGCGACGTTCGCGGTACGTGCTGTGGCGGAGCTTGAAGCTCTCTTTGCGACCCTGCACATGGGATCGGGCGCCCTCGTCCTTTTCGATGTAGTGTATCACGACATTATCATTAAAGTGCACTTTTCTGCGCTTCTTTGGAAGGTTATCCAACTCCTCGGCCTTTTGACGGTAGAGCTCCATCTCAGCAAAGGTAACCTTGTTGCAGGTGCGCTGATTCCTCGCCTTCTCTGCTCCCTTACGCTCCGCTGGGCGATAATGTGGCTGCGGATGAAGTGTAGCTTCATCAGCTGCCTGTAGCTGCTGCGAGAATGTCTCCACAGTGGGGCGTCGAGGTGGAGTTGGGTTCTTTGGCTTTGGCTTAGCTTTATCCGTCTTGGCCACTTTCGTGGGTGGGCCAACCACTTCTTTGGTTAGGAATTCACCTCTGTTGGAATTGTGCACGGTGGGCACACTTGTGGAATGCTTTCTCTTACTAGTTCTTGAGCTAATCTCCTTTTCCTTGGGTTTGTCAGAAAGCTTCTTGAGGGCTTCGCGGCGATTTTCCTTAATTTTTTCGTTCTCTTTTTTCTTGTCCTTGGGCTTTTGTTTCCACTTGGCGTTTAACTCGGCCTGGTAGTCGATGAGACGCTGACGATCTAATACCTTGTCTTTGGCTTGAACCTGTGCCGAGACTCCTCGCAATTTGCCCCGACCCTTGGGCATGGACGGAGCCTGGATTATTGATGGTCCCCGAGTTATCCTCGTGTCTTTAGAGCTCGGATGTCTCTCAGTTGCATCGTTTTTGGTTGGAGACGGCTTGTCAGCATAATCAGTTTCAGTAGCCACAGGACGGTCTGCATAGCACGATTTCGATCGGTTGAGTAGGCGTGGGCTCTTTTTAACGGTGGTTTCGGCTGGAATAGGAACTTTCTCATTGTCCTGGTTGGCAGGCGTTGATCTAGTCGTTGTTTTAGTTTTCTTAAGCTCAGTCTTTAATACGCGAGTCGCAGGTTTTTTATCTTTAGTTTTTTTGTTTTTAGATTTGGTTGGCGTCTCCAAATTTTTTGGAGCCTCTAGAGTTACCACCAGTTCTTTGAAGCTGTTACCTGTATTTTCATTGTTTTTAGGACTCATTTCTTTTTTGCTAGGAGGTTCATTTAATTCTACTAGACGGTTTATATAGCAGGATTTTGATCGACTGCGGAATAGTTTTTTGGGAGTCTCAACTATATCTTTGGAAGCTTCTTTGATTTCCTCATTTGTTGCGCTGGACTTAGCCAATTCATTCGGAGAAGTGACTGTGAGCCGCCTACGGATTGGTGTCCTATTAGTTTCTTCCTTTTGTGGGCTGATATCTGCCAATTCATCTCTGGACGCGATTGTCTGACGGCGCTTTCGAACTGAGGATTTATTGGTCTCTGCTTTTTTGTCCTTGTCAGCTGGTAATGTCTTGCTCGGAGTTTTTAAGCAAGATTTTAGTGTAGGGCTGACTTTGTCCTCTTTTTCATCACCTGCATCATTAGCTACCTCAAGCAAGGGTTCATCATCTGCAGTTGAGCTGATATTATCAGTTGATTTTGATTTCAAGCGTATTGAGCACTTTCGGATCTGCGGAGGATCGGGAGTCGTGCTGTCGGCTGAGAAGAACAAAAAAAGTGAAAATAATGCGTGAGTCCTAATGTAGTTAACTCCAGCAAAAGCATATAAAGTTTTTTTTAAAGTTATAAAGTGCAGTTTTTTTTTTTAAGAGAGACTGATATAGTTACCCTGGCGCACAACACGATCGTCAAATGACCTGGTTTTGGACCGCGATTTTCGCTCTACTTGAGGGGAAGTGTCGTCTTCACTGGTGGACTCGATTTTTAAAGCCCTAGACGGACGTTTCGCTTCAATCTCTTGATCTGTATCCGAGTTCTCCGCCAACACCGGATATGTCTGCGACAATTCGATGACATCTGGAACCGCTTTTTGGCTAAGCAGCTTGGACCAGTCGGCCACCTTGTCATACAGCTCATCATCATCGGAGTCGCTGATGTAGACTATGTCCTCGTAGGCATCGGACGATGGAGAACCTTGTTCCATGTTCCCCAAGCCATTCGATTCTAGTAAATCCTCCTCTTCATCGCCAAAGGCCATTTCGGCCTTTATTTCCTTGAGTACTGCCTGAGACATGGCAAAACGCTCGTCGTACTCGTCCTCGTCGACCACTACCTGTGCTGATGAAACGCCATCCTTATTTGCTTGCTTATCCGGCTCAACCGCGTTGCAGTTTCTCTGCGCCTCCGATGCTTGGTTTCTCTCCGCATCCGTTTCCAGTTCAATACAGTCACCATCGTGAATTTTTGTTTGGCTGGTGGCACTGCTCGCCGCATTTTTGTTTAGCTGGTTGTATAAATATGGATTTAATTCCAGCACAGAGTCGAGAATGGCATCGTTTGGATCCCCAAAGATGTTCTGTATCTCATTGGTGGTTTGCTTTACGAATTCCTGCTTCACCTCCGTTATTTTTGGCAGATGCAAACTGGAACCGGAAGGCAACTCCTCCTTCGCCTGGCTGGTGTCCTTCTTAAGCGCAAAGTTTGGTATTTGCTCCTTGAGATTGAATTCTGTGGGTTGAGCGCCAATGGGGAATCGAGCAGCGGGAAGTGGCGTTGTATCGTCATCGTCAGAGGATAGGATGACTTCAACGACCGTGGGATGCATTTTTTTTAGCACGAAAATGGCATGAATGCTCTTGACTTCCTCGAGTGCCAATCCGGTGACGCCCAGACTGATGGTGGAGCCCTCGGCCACGGCCAAGCGGTTGATCTTTTCGCTCAGCTTGCCGTCATTGATGAAGATGCCATTCAAAGGGTTCTGTGTTTAGAGTGTTAGGAATATGTCATATTCGGGGGTCATACGGTATCTTACCATCGACTGCACCACCACTTCATCATCATTATTTACGATTATGTTGGCGTGCTCCCGGGACACAAATTGATAGCTTCCAGCCAAGACTATCTTGCAGCGCGAGTGGCGGCCCACCAGGTTGGGCCCGTTGTGCAGGATGTGGCGCTGACCCGTGGTCACATGTTGCAGGTACCACGAGCTGCTCATCCTGCAAAGCTGGCCTTCGCTCGTCGTCCTCAACTGAAGAGAAAGTAAATTGTAGAAATATATAGAAATTGCTGAGGACGCTACAAATGTGACCAACGCCTCTTGCATTTGGAACAACAATGACTCTTGCAAGTGGTTGTGAAATCGTTCCTTCTTTGCATGCACGTGAAAGTGTACTAAAACCCTTTGACTAAATTACTCATTAAATTAAATAGTTAATATTTACTTTTCAAAACTTTTAAAATGGTTTTTAAAATTGCGCAGCACACGCTCTGTTTATGTTTTTGGGAAGAGCGGTAAACTACAGTGTTACAAAGCGGCGGAATTGCAGTGCCGTAAAACGACAGGTCGAAACGGTTAAACAGTTAACGGTAATCGTTAGCCCCATTAGTTATTAACAAAATTATTTTTAAGTAAAAGGATTTTTTTCCAAAATTTATGATTTTTATAAATGTTTTAGCCCATTACTTTAATGACAGCTCAAAATATTCTGGTTACAAGAAGCAAGATCTATTGTTGCAAATAACATTGTTGTTTTATTGACCCACTTAATAATAAGCTTACCCGTATTCCGAATTCCGTTCTTCCTTCCAATGAAGAATGATTTATTAATTATCCGCAAAAGACAGAAATAGGGAATCCAATTGTCAAAAGCTGTGGATAAAAAATGTATACAGCTTGAATAACAGTCTAGTAAGTATATTTAATTTGCTTAAAAAAATTAAAAACAAAAATAGATTTAGAAATAACTTCACCAACACTTAGCCGGCTGCTTCACCCTGGTTCGAAACCCGGCTAATGCTCTGCAGCCCTGGTTCTGTTTTTCGACGATTCCCCGCGACGGTCACACAATCGAGCGCCAAATGGCGAGTAAGCGAATTTCGTGCAACAAAAGAAGTTTGGATTTGACCGACGAAGCACCGGGCGGAAGCCATGCCAAGCGCCAGTGCAGCGAGAACCTCTTCTGGCCGGAGGGCGAAGACAGCGACAGCTTCTTCTCCAACGCGAATCTGGAGGATCTGCTGGATGGACCCAAGGAGGAGCTCTTCGGGACACAGGCGGCCGAGACAGGCAACAACAAGTTGCAGACAAGTGGATCGGATGAGGGACTGGGGCTGTTCGTCGACACATCCTTCTCAGACACCCAGAAAGCCTCCCTAGAGAGATCCTACCAAGCCAGCGAAACCAGTGCCCCCACAAATGGCCATAAAATTGATTTAGTTGATGAGGACAACGCCGACGAGGTATTCAAGAAAATCAACCTCAATGACCTGAGCATTGGCGAAATGGAGGATATATTCCATGGCGCAGACGACTCCAGTGAACCCATGCTGCAAAACACACAGCTCTTCTTGGATGCGGTGAACTTTAAAGTGCCCAGGACACCGGAGAAGCTACTGCCAGCCGTCAAGGACGAGTCCATGTCGTTTATTTCCAGATCTGTGATAGAAGGCATTGTGCAGGGCACGCAATATGTGACCTGCGAAGAGCTAAAGAACCAATCCATTCTTGATCCCATAAACTGGGAGACTCAGGCTTTTGCGGACTTTGAAAAGGATGATCAAGTCAAGGAAAACTTTCCCAGCAAGGGTGAATTCTATGGCCTGCCGGATAAGGTCAAGAAGATGATACTCGAGCACAAGGGCATCAAAAGTCTTTACGGTATGATTAATAACCTGAGACCAACACACCCATATTTTTACCTACTTTTCTAATATCTTCTAGAATGGCAGGATGAGTGTCTGAATCTACCTGCGATTAGAAAGCGAAAAAATCTTATCTATGCTCTCCCCACGAGCGGTGGTAAAACCCTAGTGGCCGAAATTCTTATGCTGCGCGAACTGCTTTGTCGCGAGCGCAATGTGTTGTTTATCCTGCCATATGTGTCTATAGTCCAGGAGAAGGTCAGCGCCATGTCTCCATTTGCCATCGATCTGGACTTCATTGTGGAGGAGTACACGGCCGGCAAGGGCAAGTGTCCGCCTCAGCCGCGTCGCAAGAGGCGCAGTCTGTTCATTGCCTCCATTGAAAAGGGAGCTGTGCTGATGGACAGCCTGATTGATGTGCAGCGACCTCACGAGATTGGTCTCGTGGTAGTCGACGAACTGCATTTGATTGGCGAAAAGGGCAGAGGAGCCACATTGGAGGCATTCCTCACAAAGGTGATGTTTTTGAATGGTAAATAATCTGTTCTCCAGAAACTTTATTGAATGATTTTTAAGATTTATGTTTTCAGCCAATATACAAATTGTGGGCATGAGTGCCACGATAGGAAATCTTAGCGAAATATCCTCCTTTCTTAATGCAGATGTCTACACGAGAGGCTTTAGACCCGTGGAGTTAAAGGAGTACATTAAATGTGGCAGAGATTTGTTAGAAATCAATTCGACTGGTCAAACGCTGGAGGAAATCTTCGTACCCAGTCGCAGTGTTGACTACAATGTAAAAAAGATTATATTTCACTCACTATCAGAACAAAAAATTAAGTAATATTTTCCGCTTCCAAATTTGCAGTACAGCGAAGCTGTGAAACGTGCCGATCCCGACCACTTGGCCGGCTTGATCAGCGAATGTGCTCCGGAACATTGCTGTCTGGTTTTCTGCCCCAGTCGCAAAAACTGCGAGAACGTGGCGCTACTTCTCAGTCGTATTGTCCCAAAGCAAAAGTTCTTCGAGCACCGACGTAGCGAGAAGGTGGATCTGATGGATGCCCTGGACAAGATGTGCGGCATTCTCAGCCCGGTCCTGGCGAAAACGCTGCCCTATGGCATAGCCTATCATCATTCGGGATTGACTACGGACGAGAGGAAGTACATTGAGACTGCCTATCGCTTTGGAGTGATCACAGTTATCTGTTGTACCTCCACCTTGGCTGCGGGTGTAAATCTTCCAGCTAAGCGTGTGATAATACGAGCTCCCTATGTGGGTCAGGAATTTATGACTTTGTGCAAGTACAAGCAAATGGTGGGGCGAGCTGGTCGCGCCGGATTGGGTGAAGCCGGCGAAAGTATTCTGATTGCACAAAGCAAAGACAATTTGCAGGTGGGCCAAATGCTTTTCTCGCCAATGGACAAGGCCCTGAGTTCAATGGACCAGCAGGAGGCAGTTGGATTGCAAGTAAGTTTTAGGAAGGATATTTTTTGTGCTGGGTAGGCATAACAGTTCGAGGAGCGGACTGAGCGACGTACGGACAGAGCGACGTACGGACAGAGCGACGTACGGACAGAGCAACGTACGGACAGAGCGACGTACGGAAAGAGCGACGTACCGACAGATTGACAAACGGACAAACGCGTTAGAAATTATAGGATGGTTCGTTCAAAGGCAGATCTAAGAAACATTTTTATATTAACACAACACCGGTTACTACTTACGTATGTACAAGGTCTGATTTATTCTGATGGTATCTGATTGAAATGCAATTTTTGTTGGATTTTTTAAATCGTTTTAACAAAGTGCGAATGGTTCTTTATCCTGTTTTTGGGTTTTTTTTATTTATTTTTTTAATAAGAAAATTTGTGTTTTCCGTAACGATTTCACTTGTTTGGTCAACTGTGTTTACCGACTGAGAGACAGAACCTTAAAAACAGATCCCTTTATATAGGTAGTCGACCAAAGTGACCGAGTCAAAAAAAAGAAAATCTTAAAAAAGGTCATGACCCTATGTTTAAATTTAAATCTGTTCACATTATTTTAATAAAATTATCGAAATCAATTGACATTTATGCAGTTTTTTCCGATATTTTTTTTTATCTCAAAAGCAACTATGCCTATGGGCCTAGTTTTTGAGCTGAGTCTGCTTAATGGTAACTCAATTAAACATTTTTTTTGCTTAGCGTGCTGAATAAGCAAAATTATTATGGCTGACATTCGAATTGGAAGGAGCAGCAAAGAAAGAAAATCAGATTTAAAAACTGCAAATATTTTAACGTTTTTAACTCCTGTCTTCTTTCAGTCACTCATCCTCAGCGTGGTTGGATTGAACCTTGCAGAATGTCGTCGCGATTTGTACCGGCTGGTGAACAGCACCCTTCTTGCCGTGCAGGCCAGCTCCCTGGATGTGGCCGTGGACGATATAGTGCTCCGGATCCTACGTGAGATGTTTAAAAACAAAGTGTTGCAGCTGACCGAACCGCCGGCCAAGTCCAAGATCAATTCTTCGGAGATAATTACCACTCAGGACGTGAATCAAACCAATCGACCGGTTGGCGAGCGCCGTCTGCTCATTGGCCAGTCCACCCCGTTCAAGTTGACCAACATTGGTAGAGCTGCTTTCAAGGCGGGCATCGACTACAAGCGGGCGAATGCCATTCACAAGGAGCTGAAGCAGGCCCAGCAGCAGCTCATCCTGACCAACTACTTGCATTTGCTGTACCTGGTCGTGTGCTTCAATTCGAATGAGCGAGGTGACGAATTGTTTCCGGCCGATGCAGGCATTCTCTTTGGAGTCTACACCTCGCTGCCGCCGGACTCGCAGGCCTTGTTCAAGCAGCTTGGCTTCACAGAGGCCCATGCAGCCAGGTTATTCAAGACGCATTCGGTCCAGGGTCCCTTGTCCCTGCAGCTTAACCGCCTCTACAAGGTGCTCATCTTGGCGGACATATTAAATCTGTTGCCGCTTCCCTCTGTGGCCACCAAGTACAATGTGGAGCGGGGAACCCTGCAGCACCTCATTAGTCAATCCACAGCCGCCTCCAGTGCCATTGTCCGCCTGTGCGAGGAGCTGGAGGAGTTCTGGTGCTACAAGCCATTGTTTGAACGCATTCTACACAAAATGGATCGCTGTGGAACCTTTGAGCTGGAACCGCTAATGGAACTGCCAGCGGTTAAGATTGTGAGTAACCTGTGTTTAATTAACGACTAGAATATATTTTTAAAAAAATGTTATTTCTCATATAGAACCGTGCCAAGCAACTGTACGCAGCGGGATTTCAGACCATCGAGGACATAGCCAAAGTAAGGCCCCAGCTTTTAGTGCAATCCCTAGAGCACATGCCCCTCAAAGTGGCCACGGAAATAGTCTCTGCAGCAAAGGTATAAACTGTGTTTACCCAAAATACCCTTTGCCTTGCTAATACCAAACCAATTCCAGATAATTTTAATGAAAAAACTAGACCATCTGGAGGAGGAAACGGAGAACCTCAAGAACTGCCTGAAAAAATCTGAAAAGGATTAGTTGGCCATCGTACCAAGTAAAACAGTATCTTAAGTAGGTTTTATATTTATTTTCACTTTTGTTTTGATTGTTATGCACTCCGACTTAAGTCTTAGATCTTGGCTGTCCACCACAACGAACACGATCTCCGACAAAGCTTAAATATTACAGACAATTTGAATGCAAATTGCATTTTTAAATTAACACATTAAGTATTCGCCCGCTCTAAATGTACATTAAGGACATCGATTCTGCTGTTCGGCTGGGTGTTTTATGTTTTCATTTCAGATTTCTGGTTGGGCGGAGATAAACGAGTGGGAGGAAGTAAATTTTATAAACTACTAGATACGAGCTAGCAGACAAATTCGCAAGCTGCTACTATCACGACATTTGAGTATTATACAACGTATATATAAGTAGGGTGTTCAGGACATACAGAGCTCATAGAGCAAAAATAGCATAAGCGATTGAACGTTAGTTGATAAAAGTCAAGCTAGGGAGCGAATGAAATATTACTGTAAGGTACTATATTCAACTAAAACATAAGTTTTAAAAACAGTTTTAAGAGTTTATATCGCTTATGTTGTTTTCCAGTGGCTATTGCTTAATATGTCCCAAACCTTTTTGAATTACAAGTAGGTTTTTGCGGCTAAACGTCTAAGGTAGAGACAGATTTGTTTAAGAAGTTGGAGCTGTGCACCAAAATGGGAACTCTCCTTGTGTGGGGGAAACTTATTTACAGCTGAAGAAACTGCAAAACCAAGAAAATCATATAGATTAAGGTCTTTAACTACGTGTTTAAGCCAACCAAGACTTACCTTAATACAAGCGAACTTTTTTCAGTAGGCAAAGTCGTCGTAGAAATGCTGGGCAATGCGTCCGCCCGCCTGCTGGTAGCTCCGGCTCACTCCCGACCCGGCGACGGCTCCTCCGCTGGATGGTCCGCCGGCTGCTCTTCCGGCAGCAGCGTATTCGAGTCGATGTGGACGCGCGGCTTGCGCCGGGACAACAGCCCGCCGGCGTATATCTGTCGACGAGAAATAGGAATCACTATGATAGTTCGCTGGTTGCGACTGCGATGCGGATGCTGATGCAGGGGCGGATGCAGGTGCGGATGCTGAAGCGGATGTTGGTGATTGATACGCTGGCTGATAGGCAAATGGATTATAGGAGCTGGCATATTGCCGCTGTGATTGCGGCTGCGGCTGCTGCTGCTGCTGATATGGAAGCTGATGCGAATGTGGATGCGGATGCTGGGGCGAGAGCGGTTTCAGCGTGGGATCGAGTGCGTCGTTCAGGGTCACATCGTAGTCGTTCTCGTAGAGCTCGTCAAGATTCAGTTTGGGACGCTGTGGCTCCACACGCTTTGGCGTGGTGGGCAGGGCACTGCGAGGCGGAAGCGTCGTCCTGGGCGGAGTGGGCGATGGACGAGCCTCCTCCTCGTCATCTTCCTCGCTATCAGGATTTCCCCTCAACAGAGGAGCTCCATGCTCCAGCAAACGCACTCCCGAAATCGTTGAACCCATGTCGATGGGCGTGCTATCGGTGGTGGGCAGTGGTTTCAAGGCAACGCCCACCGGCTGAAGGCCTCGTGGCAGATATGGACTGCCGCCCCTGGAGGGCAGGAAAGGTCGCTTGACCACACGTACCGATGAAGGACGCTGCGAGAATCCAGCTCCTGCGTTTCGCCCGCTCACTGAGTTGGCTCTCGTCCTGGGGGCGGGTGCCTCCTCCTCGACCGGCTCAACTGGATGCTCCAGCTCCTCTTCCTCCTCCACGATTGGCTTGCGCGGACGTGGCGGCACTGTTGGCTTCCGGGTGGTGGTTGTCTTGGATCTCAGTCTCTGGTTTCTCAATGGAGCTGCTGTGGAGACGGGCGCCGGACTCTCCTCGTAGTCCTCATCCTCGAAGTCCACATCCGCTGCCGGGGTCCGGGATCTGGGAGCCAGAGGACGTTTGCGCTTTCTCAAAGGCTCCTGCTCCGCCGGCTCGTAGTACTCCTCATCGGCCGGCTTTTTGTCCGTCACTGGCTTCCGCAACGTGTTTCTCGTGGGCTTCTGTTCCACTCGAGGTGCTGGTGTACGTCTCCGTAGAGTGTTCCTGGCCGGAGGCTGTTCGTAGTCCTCCTCTACCGGCTCTTCGGGGTAGTCCTCCTCCTCCTGGGCACTGTTGGATGGTGGCTGCGTGGTGGCCGTGATCTTTTGCACCGGGTAGGAGAACTTTTTCTTCTCATTGATAGGCACTGGTCGAGCTATCCTCGGTGGAGCCCGGGGACGAGCGTAAACGGAGGCGGCTGCCGCCTTGGGAGTGATGAATTCAGTCAGTGGCTTTGGCGTTGTCTTCACCTTATGTGGCGTTTGCTCCTCGGCAGCCTCTTCCTGATCGGCGCCACCGTAGGGCTTTTCATACTCATCCAGATCGTCCAAGGCGGATGATGGCGTTGTCCTGTCCTTTTCCACCCGCCTTCTTCCCAGCGGACGGTCTTCGTTGAAGCTGCGCCGCTCCTCCACGCGTCCTGGCTTCCTGGGAGATACCTTTCGACCCGCCGGTCCTGCAGTGGGTTTACCTCTTGGCCTTTTACTCGGCCTCTCGTCGTAGTCCTCCTCCTGAGTCTCCTCCTCATCGCGGTAGCGATTCCTGTTCCGCCTGATGGGTTTCTTGGCCTCCGCTCGCTTCTCCTCGTACTCATCATCGTAGTCCAGCTCCACCTGGGGCTTCCTCTGACGCGGTCTGGGCTTGGGCCTGCGCACGGGACGCTCCTCATAGTAATCGTCCTCGTACTGATCCTGATCCTCGTAGTAGTAGTCGTCGATGGGTCTGCGGTTGTAGGGACGCCTCAGCGGACGCTGTGGTCTTTGAGGACGACGACGGGGGGCAGGCGGTTGAGTGGGTGGCGCGGGCGTTGTTGTGGTGCTCGTGGAGGTGGTAGTGGTGGCCATGTAGAGCTCATCGTTCCTGGGGAGAGAGTTGGCAATTAAATATATGTCTAAGAAGTATTTAAATAAGTTAATGAAGAGGGTGGAAACATTAAGAGATTAGCTTTTGTAATTGTTGTTTCGTGAATACATGTTTACATTAATTTTGGTGGGCTCACTGATATTATACCAAATAAAAATTATGATATACCCCATTAGGAAAATTAAGATATCATAACTTATTAAAAATATTCAAATTCAAGCTAATTTTTGGGGGATTCCCCCGGGGACGCCTCACCTGTTCCAGTACTTCTGGGATCCCTCGCAGTCCACGTCGGACGCAAAGTGGCAGATGAAGGTGCGCTGGTCGAAGGCCGTGAAGTTGGCGCACAGAAAGTCGTGTCTTATGCCGTAGACGCAGTGGTGGTAGATCTGCAACGAGACCAGCGCTGGTTAATCACACTTGGCCATAACTAATCCGCTCTGTTAGCCCTCGTTTAGCGCTTCTTTTTGCCCGCTTTTGGGGTCAAGATCGAGGCGCAAACAAGTTTTTGGCGTCACGTCGCCAGTTTAAACAAAAAAAAAAAGAGAAATTGCTGGACAGGCACAAAGGGACTGGGTTGGGTTGTGTTTGGTCTGACCAGGTTTGATGTCCAATTATGTTACGTCGCTTTCGGCCAGACAAGGTCACGCCGGCTCGCTCACCTGGCACTTGTACTCGATGGAGGCATAGAAGCCGTCGTGCAGCCCCTCGCACTTGAAGTGGATCTCGTCCATGGGCGGCACGGTGGACAGGAAGGGATAGGTCGACAGGTTGTAGCTGTGCGAGATGATCAAAGTTGAAGTTATTTACGTAAGCTTAGGGTAGGAGACGTAAGATGTTTTTGTTACATGTTTTAGCCGTTTACTATTATTGGGGCTCAAAAGGTGTCATTAGCTTGGTGGCTGGTACAACTCACATATGGATAGGTAAAACCATAGAACACTTTCCACCCTTTTTCTATTTTTACCTGTCCATTATGAAGGACCTACGCGCAAAAGAACCCTTTATTAAAACAAATTAATGTAATTGTTTTAACCTATTGAGAATCAACATATTTCTACTCATTTTTAATACATAATTTTTATATTGTCAAATGTTTAACTTTTTAAATTTCTAAGAATTGTATTGTTTGGTATATGGCTTGTTATTATTTGTTAACAGACTTGTATTGACGGCAAGCAACGCAAAAACTATTAATAATATAGGTAATGACCTGTATTGATATATAAAACTTCTTCTTGATCAAATGCTGTTTGCAACTCAACTTCTAGGGATCTCCTTCAGTTTTTTTCCTTCAACTTACCCTCTCAGTTCCCTGGGCAGATTGGGATCCCAGATATAATCGATTTGTGGGATGCCCGTCAGCTTGGAGTTCTTTGACAGGGTGACGTTGTCCGACTGAAAATACGATGGCATGAAGGCTTGCTTTACTGAAAAACCCTCATTATTCTCTTCATCCCACCTTGCCACTGTCGCCACCATCGCCGCTGGGCACTGGCTGCTCCTCCTCCACTTCCTCCTCCTCGACGGCCGGCGACTCCGTCGTGGTGCTGGTGGTGCTGCTCGTGGAGACGGGAGTCTTGGCGATGGACACCTTCTTGAAGGGCAGGGCGGCTTCTGTGGACGCCAACAGGCTCAGCAGCAGCACTAAATCAAAAGCGAAGCGCATTTTAAATTAATTAAAATTTCACAGCTGCCAAAAATTACATAATAAGGCAAGGATTGGTATTATGTCACGGTTCGGGTTCATAATCGAATTTAAGTGTTTTTTTGGGTTAACTGGAGGAGTGTCCTTCGGCTCAATCTTACCTGTTGCTGTCATTAACAGCCAGCCTTTGGCTTTTCTCATCTTGAAGTCTTCAATTCGCTGGTTGTTTGTTAACTGAAATGAGAAATATACAAAATATTATGTAAATTTATCACTTTCAGACACACCCCTTACACCTTTGTGGAAGATTTATGTTCTACTGAAGTCGTTGAACGCTTCAAAATGAAAAGAAACAAAAGAGACCTCTTCGGCATTTTAACTTTGGATGGTTTCGAAGAGTTCTGGGCTTATATTATCTTGTTATTCAAATCACGTCCCATGATTAACGCTACTTTCTGTGCTTGTCATTCAGGTCGGGAAGAGTCGATAAGTAGGGGCTTCATAGGAGGGAAACTTCTTCATGCAGAAATGCATTCTAGCCAAAATTGGTTGTAGAAAGTGTTCTTGGCTGAACTTTTGTATTTGGTCAGCTTTTCGATTTTCTTTTCCAGACTTATGGTCAGTGCAAGGTAGTGAAATTTCTCGGGGGGAGGAAAACTTTAAAAACTGGAGAATAGATAGAATAGAATAGATTCTGTCTGCACTAAAATATATACATTAAATCTGTATTATAATTTATTATATTTAGATATATAGGGATTATTTTTGATCTGCTTTGAGAAAAGTTAAATTACTATAGAAAAAAATATCAAAACAAACCTATGAAAATATACCTTTTGAAAATATTTCTGATCTGTTTTATAAAAAGTTGTCTTTTTATTAGGAGTTCGACCTAAAGTGATAAGACAACAAAATTTTTGATTAGAAAGTGTTTTATCTATCATTGTGAAAACCTTTACTGTCACTATACCTAATTTATCAAACTAATATTTATAGAAAACCGCTTGATTCACCGTCTAATGTCCCTCTTTTTCCCCACAAATGGGCCAATTAACTAATGCAATCATTGCAAATTTCGCGTACACACTTATTGTGCGCACTTCGATCGCCTCCGAATCACTTTCCGATTTCCGTCCCGGGTGTCGGGTGGTAATTGCATAATTAGCTTTGGCAGCCTTCAATGTCACTTCGGCGGCTCGACTTACGTAAGCGGAGTGAGTGGCTGGGCGAAATTGAAAGGGTGGTGGCCACCGCACTGACAAGCAAATACACAAATAAGTAAATACTTCGACCACATAATAAACACAATGCATAACTATAGCAAATTGAAAAGCAAGCGGGAGAAAAATACTTTCGTTTGCAATGCGTTTTTGCGCCGAGGAGAGGAAACCAAATGCAAAACGCTTTGGCTCGGCAAAGATCATTGGAGCACTGTAATTTGGCAGCCGATGGCCAAAGTTAAAGGCAATTTGCTTGCTCCAAAAACAGTACTTTTATTGTGCATTGTTTGGCCCATGTCTCCTTGGTCTCCTCGCACACGGGGCGTATACTTGATGGGCGAGGAAGCTCCTCCCCCGCCTTTCTGTTTATGCACGGCACCATTTTTCTGCTCAATTTCGGAGCCCTGAGTTCAAAGATTCGCCGATCACACCCCGTTTTCGGCGATCTGTTGTTGTCTAACCCAGCACAAAAAGTGTGTCGTGCATTTTAAGTGGAGATTTGATTGGATTTGATGGCTTTCGGCCTGGCTTATTGACTGTTTGCCAGTCTGTTTGTGTCTCTCGGCTGGTTTGCACTTTTTGACATTTGGCTCGGCTGTGTGGGCCGAGTGCGGAGATAAATATCTCACTAAATATGATAATGGTTGCTGTTTTGACAGAGATAACAACCCTGATGGAACCGAATGCCTCGCTCGAAATGCCAAAGGGTTCTTGAAGAGATCAACAAACAATTGAAAACATTTTGAGCGCTTTCGGCTTTTATTGTGGGCGTTATGGTCTTTGTTTTATTGTAGCTTCTATTTCTACTCAGGTCCTAAGAAAAATATTATAACAATTCAAATCGGTTTTAGTTCTACGTTCTTATTTTCCAAAGATATTTTCTGTATTATAAAAGTTCCAAAAATGCTTTAAATGATTTTTAGTTTTAATTTTTGGTGTACTTTTAGTTGACTTAAGTAATTTTCACAATATATTTCTTAAATTTTTAAAACAATAGTATGTAAGAGCAAATGCTTTGCTGTCATTTGTTTTTTAAAGGTTGTGTAGGAGGCCACGCTTCAGAACCTGTGCCTAAGTCTAGCGTCTGCAAAAATCCTAAGCTGTCCCACCATAAGGCAAATATTCTCATGTTTAACCAGAGGCCCACACACTGTGGGTATTACCGAGACCTTCCATTCATCAACCTCTGTTCAGTTTTTCCCATTCACGTACATCTTGGCCATTTCCATGGCTTGGCCAAAAGTTAAGGCCAGCCCAGCCGTCGGCTGTCTTCATATATCGGTGATAAATTGCCCTGTGCTAAACAAAGTTAATTTATGGCTCTTCTTTTTAGTGCCTACCTAATTTCGAATTTAGTGCAGCCCATCGTAAATGAAATATGAAGTTATTCATTTTGGCCGTCTAATCTTTTACAGCCCACGGAGAAATCCAAACCGGAGACTCGAGCGTCGCGCTTCGGGCGACCATAAATGATGTCTCGAAAAGTCGATGCCTAGCAGGTCTTATTGTCTTGGCCAAGTTCAAATTCAAGGCTAAGCACGATGACAAACGCCGGCGAGTTGTTATTTTGGCCCCCGCCTTTGTTTTGGACCTAATTGATGAATCTCTAGACACGTTCGACTGCAGCAAGATACTCGAACAAGATGAAACGGAAACAATAAAAAATCTGGAGCTGGTTTGGCAAATTCATTTTTAATTTGTCCCAAGGCACAGAAATTTATTTGATTTTTAATAGAACATTTGCATGAAATATTCATTATAATGGCAAAAATCGTCGGTGGCTTTTCCTTGAAGCTTTGCTAATTTTTCCATCTGCTCGGCGATTCTCCGACTTTGAATGGCTTTTTTAAACAATAAAAGGCGCCTAGAATCAAAAGCCCCGAAGGTTTCGCCCCCCCACACAGACACAATGAGCAATTAAATTAAAGTTTTATACGTTTTTTCTGAATTTAATTTTACTGCCTTGTTGTTAGATGCATCATGGCTGAGGGGCAAGATCGTCTGGGGCCAAACTCTCGTTTTCGTTTACATCTTTATTCGTGTATTAATTTGCGCATAAATTTCTTCGACGTCAGCGACGGGTTTTCGGGTTCGAAATTTATAGCCCCAGGTTGTGCCAATCCGGTTGCCCGATAGAAGCAGAAGTCGGTGACAAGTTTCTTGTGGGCTTTTGGCTTTTTTCAGTCTGCCATCATCGCTCTTAGCCGGTTGCCAGCTGGCCAACACAAGTTGCTGGTTGTCACAAGAAATTAGCATCTTTATAAGATGTTATGAGAGCTCGGCTTGGGCACTTTCAAGGTCGCCTTTTTTTCGCGGTTTATTGGTGCAGTGCAGACGCAAAAGGCGACCGTATCTCATGGCACATTGGCATTCAATGGCACCAAATAATTTTTGGGAAATTTCGAACATGTCTGAGGCATTTTACAGCCCACTGGGTTTTATAGTTGCGGATGTCTTTAATCGTCGTTTAGTTTTTATGAATTATTAATGGACTGACGTAGGTTACTAGTTCACAGGAAGGGGAAGCTCGTTCTTGAAGAGTTAATAGGATTCAGCGGAGCATAACTTGTGTTGAGTATAATTGGTTTCAAGTATGACTAACGGAAGCAACAAGCTTTTGTTAAAAGGTTTCTTGTTTCCCAAGAAGCCTCGATAAATATTATAACTTCTAGGAAAGATCTTGTAGGTATAATATTTTTAAAAAGACCTTTATAAATTGTTTACCATATTATGTGTATGATAAGTATCTCTATCTTGTTTTGTATCTAGTTGGTTAGGATATACATTTATCATATTTTAAATTATTATCCCCTGGTTTTAGAAAAAATACCAAATGGGTTTTAAAATGCTCAAGAAGTCTTAGTTTATGTTTTGTTATCTCTGCGTTTTATTTGTGTTAATATTCCAGCTCTTTTGCTGATATACAATATCTTTTAAAGCAATCTCAAGTGCATGAATCTCATATCTGTAACCTAAATCTGCGCTGAGCATGGGGACCCCATTAGGAGCTTTTCTCGGCTTTTCTTTGGCTCTTTGCATTACACAGCATCTTCCAGCAGTCGTTGGCAGCTGGTGAAAACAGGGTTTCCTTTTTCGCCACTTACAAGTCAAAATCAATTTGTTTTTGTTTTATTTCTTAGCTTTGTTACCTTTTTTTTGCATTTACTAAAGCTCCTTAGCAAATAGGCTTAATCGCCCATTCCGGTTGGCCAACTTTCTGACTCTGACCTGAACCCGCAAAGAGTTCAGTTCCCAGACGCACAAAAAAGCACAATTATTACTTAACTTCTACTCTGCTCTGGGACAATTAAGCAAATAGTATTGTTAGGTGTTTTAATTATGGAAAACCGCAGGCCAGCGGTAGAAAATAACGCAGAAATGGAGAGTGAAAAGCGCCAAATAAATGGATGAAAGTAAAATTTCAAAATTTCATTTGTGGCTGCTGTGCTTTTGCTGCTGATGATGATGAAAGTAAGTCTTGGCTCAGTTATGTTGGCCATATTCGCTGTTTCCCCGGTGTTGGTGCTCTGCGGCGAAGATGCGCAGGCCATTTGAACACCTCTTCGCACAACCACCAATAAAAACTGTAACTGCAAAAGTCAGGGGTGGGCGGATAAAGGGGGGATGCCTTGAGGCCAAAAGGGGCGGCGGGGCGCGGAATGGCTAGCAATGTACAAGGCGCAGAGCAATAATTAGCAACGCCTGAGATCATTTTGGTACTTTTGTGTTGGCAAAACGCCTTTTTGGCCATGAGAGTTGGGGTACTTTGGCGCAAAACAAAAATAAGATCAGTGCGGTCAACAAAAGTTGGCTAAGGGATACAATAATATTTTAAAAGTAAAGTAACAGCACTAAAACTGAAACACTTAATTTTTAAAACTGGCCTCCTAAAGGATTGCTCATGCTTAGAATTTTTAAAATATAAAATGTATAAATTATATTTAATTTATATTTTAAATATGTGTAATTTAAAAACTCATACAATCCATTAATCTTTTAAGCTCGTTATGTTAAATTAATGAATATTATACAACAAAAACACTTTAGGAGACAAACAATCATTATATTTTATTTATTGATTGACAAATCTTAAAAATTACAATATATAAAACTTTAAAAATTAGTGTTTACAAGAATTTTAATCACAGTCATTTTTTCCCTATTTCTTAACTTTTTTAGAAAGAAAAAGCAAATAATTAACATTGCTAAAGCCCAAAAAATAGTTATATATATCTTTTTGTGCACTAGGAAGGGTGTATAAATAGGTGTTGAGTCCACTCGCGGTGTTCGACTTGTAGATAAGCTCTGCAGAGCCCCCTAACAAGCAAATGCAAATTTTCAACTTACCTTTTTTCGCTTGATCGAAATTTATTTTGTATAATCCACGAGAGGGTTTAATGTGTCGCCTTGGTTTTAAATGCTGATTTTTCCAAATGTTTTAGTTGATTTTGTTTTAATTTAATGCGTTTCTTAAATAAACAATAAAAATTTAGCACCATAAAAGTGGGCACTCACACAACTGCAAAGGCACGCAAAATCACACAAAGGCAAAAACCATAAATGTTTTTCTTTTCGCAGTTTTCCTGCACTTGTGGTAGAGCTGCAGTTTTCTTTGTGGGCCCGTGTTTGTGTGAGTGCACTTGTGGAAATTTTTATTGTTGTTCGGCTGATTTTGTAACTGCCTTTGCGGTTATCTTTGATTAATTTCAATTATTTTCAAGTGATTTGCTAAAGGATTTCAAGGGGAAGTCGCACCGTTTTCAAACACTTTTTAGCTATTCTCTTGGGAGGGATATTTGAAAATTTCCCACTTGTTTCGAACACTTTTTATATAATTTTTCCAGCTCTCTCACGCACAGAGACACCCGTTGATATCTACACAAATGTAGATATATATATGCGCCCGACACGCCCACTTACTTAGAGACCAGCTGTGCTGGCTGCCGTTCACCTGGCTGACCGCTTGCAGACTGAAATTGCAGATCGTATTGGCCAACTCGGAGTTGGCATAAAAATGGGAATTCGGCTGGCTCTGGCTTTGCTTTTGCTTTTCCGTCGAAAGCTCATCGCTCGCTAATTTTGGTCCGTCTGCGCCTCAGAAAACGGGTTTATTGCCGCTTCGATGCCGACTTTGCGCATGCGCAGCACGTTGTCACCGAACGTTGGAGAGCCCCAAGAAATCCGGAGAGCTGCGGACTCGGAGAGCTGGAGATTCGGAGAGCTGGGAACTCGAAGAGCCGTACAGCTGGCTCTCCATGGGGCGAGCTTTTCTCGCCTCTGACTTTGTCCATTTTCCTCTGTCAACATTCTGCAATCGGAGTGCCTTTGAAATTGTATTTTCCTGGCCACTTTGCTTTTGCTTTGCTTCTGCCTTTGCTCGGCTGACTTTGCTCTGCTTTCCGAGCGTGCTGCTCACTTGGCGACTGCCTGATAATCGTGCTTAACAGGTTTATTGATTAAGATTTTTTCAGACCTTTTTTTTCTCGATTTCTTGCAAAATATTGAAAAAATGTACCAGAAATTAATATGGGTTTATCGGAGCAGTTGGCGGAGAAGGTGGGCTATATTTAAATTGCACAAGTGTTACGGGTTTTATAATGTAATTTGCAAAGCCTTATCGTAAGCCCGAGTTTGAAGTTATATTTTTGGGTTCCAAAAAAGCGACATTTGGTCTAAAGACCTATTTTTGCAAATTTATTTACCATCTTATCAGAAAATAAAAACGATTAGGAAAATGTTAGTTTTTCTAAGCAAGTCAGAAAGTATTTTTTGAAGCTAAACTTGTATATAATTATTAAATTAGTAAATGAATGTAATAGATTTTTTAAACCAAACTACTAATTTTATTACTTTTTATACAATTTTGTAAATGCCCAACGCTACTATTATCTAAATGCTGTCCTAAAAACAGTATGATTTTCTGTAATATGTTTACCATTTACCACAAATAAACTATATTTCCTCTTACAGTACAACACTTCCGATTATAAATCGTTGTTTTTTATGTCGAGTGGATAATTACGCCTCTCCGCACCCTACAATAGATTACTTAATAAATTGATCGTGATCCATTATCGATTTGCCAACTAATATGCCCGTGTGCATTGCTTATTTTTAGTGCCTTAAATGCTTTTCCTTGCCTCTTTCCCTGGCTCAACTACCTGGTGACCGCGATGACATAATGGTAACAATAACACGGCCAAATTACGGTTACAGTTCAATTAGTGAACCGCGCTGGCCCAAAAGCCATCTGCCAGCGTATTAGTCACAACGGTGGGTAAACAGAAATTATTCAAACGCCTCATGAATTATTGCGCATACGCCGCGTGGCCCGCACTCGCTCGAGTGGCTCGCTTCGTTTGGCAATTAAATGCTGGCCGCGGCGTTGGTCAAGACTGCACTTCGAGCTGGCTCTTCATTGACCGAAAACCACAGATCGAAATTGGTTTCCAATGCAAAATAATGCAAAACACTTCGCCGCGCTCTTCATAATGGAATCAATCAAGCTCCGTTCACCGCGGCTTATGGTCCGCGGCTTATAAATCCGCCAGGCTGCACATGTTCCCGCCTCCCCCGCCCCTGTCCACCGGTATTACGTCACTAAGTACTGCAGTTTGGGCTAAGAGTGCACTGCAAAAAAAACTATGCCTTAATATTTATTGGCAATAAAAATTAATGCACTATTTATAGTTCAATGTTTATGGAAATAGATAATTCTGTAAACTAATATTGTAAATTTAAATACACAGTTGAAAAAATTATAAGATATGTTGACCGTTTTTATAAAGTGCTGTATATCTATCTATACAATTGTATCTGGACGTACCACCAAAGATTTTTATCGGTCTACTCACCTTATTTACTCCAAAATACTTACCTTTCTATAATATTTCCATAATAAATTATATTCACAATATATATTCACAATTTTTTCCAGAAAATCTAAAGAAGTAAGATGATTTTTTCTCTGTGCCCTGGCAGTGGCAGCCGCACTAATAGCCATAATGCTGCACTGCATCTGCGCTCGTTCCGTATGTGAAAGTTGAATTCAAAACCCAGCTGGGTATTCAAATCGGCGTTGAGCCGCGCTTAGAGTATCTGTATCTGTAGCATGCGGAATTGTCGAGTGCTCCATCGCCGGCGGCGTGTGCCTGGTGGCTCACATCTCACATCTAGTTACGTTCAACGCGTTGTATCTGTGTCCAAGTCCCTATATCTGTGTGAGAATGGGAGCACCGTGTCGCCCGGCTCTTTAGGTGTATGTGGCTGTGTGGGTCGAACGGTTTGTTGAACCGGTATTCCACATTTGTTGCAGGTAGCACTCACCACCAGCCACAGCGGCAACAAAAACCATATCAGCAGTCGGCACGACGTGTTGTAACTACTACTTAGCTGGTCGACAACCATCCACCGATCAATAGATCCACTGTCGACGATTGCCAGCTACTTTAGATAGCTCTGATAAAAAGTGAGTGCTGTGAAAATTACACTTGCTCGAAGGGGTGGTCCGTAATACGACTAAAGAGTACATAATGTTCTAGAAAATGTGTGCTTAAATATTTTAACAAAATTGTAATGCCATTGTATTGCCATTTCCAGTCTTGAAATATTTATAAATAGGTTATTGAACTTTAAAAAATGTAATTTAAAAACATTAAGCAGGCAATAAAAATTCAGAAAAGGTTGATCTGAAGGGAATCCTGAACAAAGAGCCATTCAAATAAATTACGAAAAAGCTATCTCCTCCTTGTTATTCAGTTTCAAGGAACAACCCATCTTTGATGAATGATCCTCCTTAATAAACCCCCAAGATCTCCATAAAACCTCAATTAACATTTCAGTTTATTTAGCACTTCCTTAAGTGCCATTTCTGCATTTTTCGCACAGTCTTATGACAACTTCTTGTGGTTTTGCCTGCAAATTGCCCAGAAATTAACCCAAATACATGAGGGCCCCACCCCAAAGCACAGATTTTGAGTCATTCTGGTTGGCTTGCCCAACCGAACCAAATGTGAGGCACGATTTTGATACCTTTAGTACCTTCCTAAAAACACAAAAGCCGTTCAACTCGTTTCTACAGCTCCTTATTGTTATTGTTTATTACATACAAAGATTGTGTTTACTTGTGCAGCTTTTGCTGGCGGTATCATGTTGTTTTGTGTTTTTCTGCTGTTAAATGCAACTGGTTCGATTTTACATTCTCTCGACGGGAGCCTTGAGCCGCGGCTGGCTGAATCGAATTGCAATTCCGCGAAAAAGCAAAGCCGATTCAGCCGAGCGATTGACCTTGACAGGTGGGTTCAGTCGCGGCGAGCGGAGTCGCTTTTTATAGGATGAAAAAGTTCACCACGAATCGGAACACCTTGCTCAGCGTGCTGTTCGACTCGGGTCGCTCGGGCGACTCCTCCCTCAGCTCGGCGCCCTCCACCAGATGGGCGTCCAGTTCGGCCTCCAGTTCGGCGCCGTAGCGCAGGATGTACCACTCGGCCAGGAAGTATATGACCAGGGTGATCAGTGCGAACTTGACGTAGATCCTAAAGATGTCGAGTATGTGCAGGAACAGCTGGTGCAGCAGCTCCATGAGATCCATTGCGGCGGCAGCGGTCCACGTAGCGTATACTTGATGCCCAGCTCTGGGTCTGCCTTCGTCGTGTTGGCGGGCAATCGGGGCTTTGCGATTTCCGAAATGGGGTCGTGTTTGGTTAGCTCTGCGTATTATGCAACTGCCAGGCCAAAGATTTCGTGTTGATGATGCACATTTCGCTTTCGGCCGCCTGACTGATGTCGCCTCATTTGCATTTGATCGCGTTGATGATCGCGGCACAAAAGTGCGTGTATTTCTCGATATATCTCCCTCTCTGCTAATGTTCAGCCATTGGGCAGGCGCCTTAATTATGCTAATTTGTTTGGAGCATCTCGGGTATTGGGGCTTTGTGTGGTCGGCCTTTCTTTCTGCGCTTGTCTCAGACCCCGAAAACGGCTCCCTGTAAATACAAATTTCGTTTTAATTTGATTGGAAATTAATTTGATACACACACAGAGCCGAACGAAAGGGTAAACAAATTGGATTGCGAAAAAGTGGTCCAAGAAATGGAGCACAAGGTGCGATGGGAATGGTAGACCCGTCGCGTCCGTCGATCGTTTCGAGATTTCATGCTTTAAATGCAAGCTGATAAATGGCCTGGCTGGGAAACCAGATCGAATTTGTCGGGCTAAGCCTTGGGATTCAAGCAGAGATGTTGTAATAAAATATTAGTTATAAAGCGGGAGGGAAGAAAAACAAAAAGCTTGGAAAAATGGATTAAAAAAATATAGATAATTTTCTTTCAATTTACTTTTGCATTTAAGGTAAAAGACTTGGGAATTTTCCACTCAGCAATTAATTCATCATTTTTTCATTTTCAAACTAACCAACCGAAATAGACCCATTAACGAACTCATCATAGTTTGGGCAATTTCCGCTGTGAAATCAGTACAAAAATCAATTTGATGTGTCTCAAAATAAACATAACTCTGCTAAAGCGTTGACCTTACATAAACAAAATCAGTCGACTTCACCTCTCCCCTGACCCTGGCAATGATCGCTTAATCCTGCTTCAAAAATTGTTTATAAATTTAAAAAGTTTGCAAATGGTTCAAAGATCAGTCAATTACTGCTCCCACTTGAGCCATAATTGACCCTGTTTATAAACCTTAAAATGGCAGTCAGTCCAAGATTAAAGATCAGCTATAAATGGCCGCCACTTTATCTGTCATTTACCAATCATGATTGCTGTTAAGGTAACCAAAAATGTTTGTGTGCCCCCAGTGAGCCCCCGTTTTTTGTGCGACTACGCCTCTGCCAGTGGCCATTCGTCAGCGGGCAGATCGACAATCTGAGACAGACCCAAGTCAAAACCGGAGATTGCATCTCTTGGATTTGAATACACTTGACAATCGCTTAACGCAAACCGACTTAACCTTACCCAAGACGAGGTGTTCGAGGCGAGGGGATCGCCACCGGGGGAGCGGTCTCCTCTTCGGCAACTCGATAATCGCAGCAATTATACTAAGCACACAAATCAACTTCAGCTCGGGGACCTGTTCGAAGACGTCTCTCTGCCGGAGCGCTGGGAAAACAAGCCGCACCGAAATGTTTTGCATTCATTTCAAAACGCATGCGAAAAAGACGCAACTTATTTATAAGGCAGAAGGAAAAAACAGCCGAAACTGCACTGGGCAGAGGCAGAGGCAGAGAAACAGAAACCAGTTGCAAATATGGCATACAAAGTGGATAGCCTTCGCCGCGGGGAACTTCAGTTTCGGTGGCGACTCTTCCTGTCGATTATGGGATGCAAAAATGGCAAATGCTGAAGTTGAAGTGTCGCCTAGAACCCCAGAGGCCCCGGAGAGGAGACGACGGGTCGTCCGAAATGGTCAAGAAGATTTCGCAGAAGCCTCCTCTGCACATCCCCCGGAGATGAGATGATTCGGCTTTCGAGTGGTGTGTTGGTGCGTGGATCTACCGGTTTTTCGAGACCAGACGCAGACACCTTGAAAGACCTCCTGACATTTGCCAACTGTGTACTCTTCTTTTGGAGGAGTAGTATTAAGAGTGGCAGAGATACACTAAACTATTTACCATTAAAATTTAATTAACCTGCAAAACCTGTTAATAAAATGTGGGATTATCGCCAGAACTATGCTTGTTCTTAGAATGTTTAAACAGTAATCTGACTCTTAAAAATGTATTCTATAAGTTTAAGTATTATTTTTGGAATCCAATATATAAACTCTAATCACCCTCTAAAGAGTAATCTGGGTCTCAAAAATTTGTTCTGTTTTTGGAATCCAAAAAATAAACTCGAAACCCCTTTTGACATTAGTTTTTGAGTCCTTTTTCTTCTTGATATTATAGTTTTCACTTAACTACTTTTTTGAGTTTCAACTAGGCTTTAAAACCTTTTGGGAAAATGTTAATTATTACCTATTTATTTTAAATAAGAATATGTGCCCTAAAGTTGTCAAGAGCATTTAAACTTCCCCCCAGCCAAAAGCCAGCATCGCATTGGGTAAATGAATTTAATTTGCGCAATTTATTGAAGACAATTTCGACATCGTGAAGCCGAGTTAATGAAATAATTTCTTGTTTTATTCCGCCCTCTGCCCCCACCATGTCGTATCGCATTTCTGACCATCTTTTTGCATGGAATTCGCGTCACATTGTAAATTATTTAGTTGCATATTAATTAGTGGACACTTCCAGCCGAGCGTAACAAAGAAACAACACCAGCGAAGAGGCAAAAAATATTGTTTAAGCTTCTTGCATAATGCAAATGGTGTTAACTTGACTCCAGTTACCAGTTTTTTCTCTTTTTGTTGTCGTCCAGCGTCTAACCCATTAAAAAACGTGAACCGAAATGTGGGGAAAAACGAATGTGGGTGAATGGTCAAGAAAAGTAACATTTTGTGATTTATAATTCCCAGCAGCTGGGGGCACTCGTGGGTTAACGGGGAGGGCGGGTTAAGCGAGCCAAACTGTGTCACACTTTGTGCCGCTTTCGGTTAATGACTGAAATTGAAATTGACTTTTAATTAGGTTGAGGCTTTTGGGTTTTGGATTTGCCTAAGACGCGCTATTTCCGCATCAGCTGGAGGAGGAGGCCTCTTTCCTATGCACGAACGACTGGCATTGCGTAGGTGTAGCATATATACGCCATATATACCATATATGTATATAATTACCTGCGATTATTTCGCCTCGCTGTACGCGGAAATAAAGTCTCAGTCTCCCGTTGTGGCATACAAAACTTGAAAACTTGAACTACTTCTGCGACTCCAGCTCTCTTTCCCTCATTTAAATTCGGTTGGCTGGACTGGGTGTGGATGGGTGGAAATGGCCCGATGGCTGCTGATTATGATCGCCACACTTAGATTACAAGAGGTGTTTGCCCACGTTTTGCATTATTCAAGTTTTCAACACCAAACGAGGATGTTTTATAAAGTACTTCATGCTTATGAAGGAATTTAGACAAAATTCATATTAATCACTTAAAGCCTTAAAATCATGATATTTGTTAAATCAATATTTAATTCACAGAATACTAAAGGTTTCATTTAAATAACTCTATGATTGATGACCCTGTAATCCTTTGAAGTTAAATATAATTTTTTCAAAAAAAAGTTTTGGCCGAAAAACATGTCGTATAAGTAATTTTAAAGAAAACATTGAGTTATAAATCTCAGACATTTTTTTATTACTTTTAAATTATATTCTTTATTGTCTTTAATCTAAAAAATGTAAAATGGTGAGAACTAGTTTTCATTTCTTGGACCACCCTAATGTACCTATATTGTTAGTGTAGAGAATTTAAAATGGACTGAAATATTTGTACCACAAACCAAAAGAGTTCTTTATAAACTATAATTTCTTTCTCAAAGCCCCTTTCCTCTAAAGAAATATAAATAAAGCCCTATTACAGTGATACCTCCTATGTTTTCCCCAAAACCCTTGGTGGGGGGACTAATCCAGTGAAGGGCGATTAGCTAACTATTATGTCTGCAACCACTGCGTGCTTCCTCTTCCCGTTTAAACGTCACACTGAACATTCACCCACCTTTTGGGCCGCGTTTGTGTACATTTCCCCAAAGTTGGTAGTGTTAGTGCTATCTCGCAATTGGATACCTGCTTCTGGGACTGCTTCTATCGCAAGATCATTAGGGTTCTGCCATACTCACCGCATTATTCACCCATAGTTCCGCATTGTCGTCTTATCGAGACAGTAAACCAAATAAAAAACAAACGGACGTAGCACAGACAAAAAATTTTGACAATTGCCAGGCTTTTTTCAGTCGGATCGAAAGCTATACCATATGGTTCACAGCTGGTTGCCGTCAAGTTAAGCTTTAAAGAGATTTCATGTGCGAGGGAGACGACCATCAGATACAAAATCGTATGTATGTATCTGAAGATCAGCTAAAGCTCTAAAGTTGAATAAAATTTTGGAAATATATTTTAGAATATATTCTACTTTTTCCCTATAAATAAATATATATTTTTCCAATACTTTAAACATTTCTATGAATTTATTTTAGAATTGATTTTTAAGTATTTAAAATTATTTACTTTAGCATCTTTCAAATCGAAAGCTAAACTTTCGTAGCACTCAGCTCTTTTATGTCTTAAAGCTCTCTAATTTAATTTACAATAAGAATTGTTATGAAGATTTTTTTAGCAATTTCTTTTCTTCGCAGTCAGCAATTTGTAATCCTATTTGTTCTTAAATTTCTCACAGTCATCAAAAACTGATTTAAAGGCATCCGGTTTACCCATTGATTGTGTTTATTTTATGTACAATTTCCTTTTTTTTACATGTATACAGACTTTTAAGGTTTTTTCAGTTATAGATATTCCAAATATCTTTCATTCCCTTCTTGAAATTAGAATTGCCGAATGGAGTACTTAGGCATAAAACATCCTAACAAGTTTCTTCCTCACAATTTTTGGCAACCCATTCATCGCAAAACGGAAGTAAGTACCACTTGACGAAGGCGTTAACAAAAATCACGGCGAATCTTTGAAGCGGGTAATTAAAGGTCAGCAGGTTCAAGAGCACGTAGGCCCATATGGGCAAATTGGGCAGAAGCAGGAAATATAGAACGATATCTATAGCCAGTATAAACAGTCTTTCGTTCATGTTGCGAATGTGTTTTGAACAACTGGATTGGTTTTCCTCCTCTTGTATTTCCGCTTTGTTGTATACCTATAAAAAAAAGATTTTATTGGATTGGAGAATTATTTAGGATTGCAATTTATATTTATTGGATACGCTTACCGCAGAGTTTTTTAAATAAGAGCTACCAATGCTGACTAAAATTACAATGCGGTCCCATCCCAAAACGTAGGTTTTTGTCATTGGGTCCAAAGCTTTAAAGTTTAAACCAGATGATCAAAGCTTATTCCCAGTAACCGAATAATTTTTGATGCAGATCAGCTTATGAATGAACCATGAGGTTGAAAAGGTAAAGTAAAAAACAAAAATGCTAAAATATTCGAAATTTTCTTTTTTTTAAACTATTTACTATTTCAAAAAATAAGTATTTTAAAACTTCAATTTATTCTATTTGCTTCTTTTCAGTCCCCAGTTCTCCTCTCTTTTCATGATTTTTCCACCTCAATTTTAATTTTTCCGCTCACTCTCAAAAGCTAACAGATTTAAACTCCACAAGTCTGAACTGCTTTAAAACACATAAAGAAAAAAGGTAGGTCATTTTAAATTTTTGTTCATTTTATTAACTTTGTGGACATCACCAGCAAAGTATTCCTTTACAATTTTAAATGAAAATGGAAGGTGGTGTGTATATTTAACATTGAGAGAATGTGTTTTTAACCTATATACAACAGATAATTTTGGGGAACATTCGAAACTGGTGTTGAGGGTATGTAGCGCCAATAGGGGGCGTTTTTGTGACAACAACATCAAGAACAACGAGTGTAAAGCTAGTGAAACTCATTCGATGGCCTCGATTATTTCATATTCTTCATCCAAAGAATGATCATAATCGATGTTGTATTTGTTCTTGATCTTGCTCTTGTAATCCTTGAGCTCCGCATCGCTTTCGAACTTATTGGTGTTATATCGCTGTTTGCCTCGTGAGCTGTTGCTGCTGCTGTTGTTCTTCTTGCCGGGTTGAGGGGTGCGGTTGCTGTGGGGGCGATTTCTAGATCTAGTTTGGTTGCTTTCCCTATCTCTATGGTTAACTCTACTAGGCTTTGATTTTCTTTCGCTATTTTTACTAGAATTATGTTGCTTCTGATTCCGATGTTGCTGCTGCTGCTGTTGCTGCTGTTGCTGCTGTGATGATGAGTATGACGATTGAGGATTGGTACTTGGTGTGGTAAATCTCATGCTACCTCTAAAGCTATTTTTGGTCATTTTATTGTAGTTGCTGCTATCTACGATTCTATTGCTGCTGTTGATTCCGACGATTGCCGAGTTGCTGTTGAGTGCCTGATGTTGCTGCTGCTGCTGTTGCTGTTGCTTTTGAAATTGCCGCTGTCTTCCGCCGCGCTGTCTGGTTCCGTTTGCTGTCCCAATCTTATACTCATCATCGGCCTCATATCATACTTCATTCAGCTGCTGCTGGCGCTCTGGGATGCGGTACAGCTCGTCGTTGTTCTGGTAGAGCTGCTCCGATCCCTCGCAGTTCACATTCGACCACCAGTCGCAGACCCTCACGGCCTGGTTGAAGACGGTGCCATTGGGGCAGAGGAAGGAGTACTGGTGGCCCGAGTGGAGGCACCAGTGCCAAACCTAGGATCATCATATTTATTAAGTATTTTTGAGAAAGTAATAGTAATAATAACTTATAGTTTGCAACTCACCTGGCAACGCGTCTCTGTATCAGCGTAGTAGCCCGGCTGGCGGCCCTGGCAATTGAAGGCCAGTCCCTTGGGAACGGCGTCGTAGGCGGGGTAATCCTCACCAGCAGTATAGCCATCGATTTGCTAGGGAATACAAAGAATACAAAAGTTATACAACCTGTATATCAGCGTACAAAAAATTCTTTACTTTTGGAAACAAAATCCTGAACAACTCATAATAAGAGTTTCTAAACCAATAATAATATTTATTATATTTAATACTTCATTCTTGAAAAATAAATTCACATGTTTGCAAATCGTATAAAAAGTATTTATACACATCTTAGATTTTCCTATTTTGTTTAAAAGAATTTGTATGCCAATTACATTCCACTTGTCACATTATTACCACCACTTGGCATTTATTAAAAGCAGCATAAAGTCAAACAACACTGCAGTCAAAAGTGATGCTCTCGCACAGCAGATATGGAATTAAATTATGACTTTGTAGATCTCTCGTGTGAATTATCTCAGCGCAGGCAGACCAGCGACCTTCAATTGTGGGTGGCAGTGTGGGAGGTGGGCCAGGTGGCACATGCGGCAGCCGAACATTGCCCAAGCGCAGCAACAAAATGAACTCTAAACAATAACAAATTACAATTTGAAACAATTGCCACACAAACAACAAATTTAAAATGCAAATGCAACAGCCCAAAAACTGTCGAAAAAATCCACAAAAAACCAACAAAAGAACCAGCGAGTGTTGAAAATTGTGCACTTGCAACAGTTGCAAATAATTACGGGCGAGTGGGTGGCCGGGGGAGGTATCTGAAAAGAGTATGTGACAACCAACTGTCAATCTCATGCGTACGAAACCATGAAAAGCCGAAAAGAGCAGGGTAAAACAATAAAACTCGGGGCTCCAACACGGATCACAACACACCACACATCGAAGTCGGAAAAGATGCGATTCTTTTGTGTCGATCTCTCGGGGGAACCGTCTGAAGAGGCATCTGAAAGAAGCATCCATTGGTTCCAGCCTCATTTGTTCATGTGTTGCATCTTCGCCGGCTGTCTATCTTGATCTTGCCTCGATTTCTTATCCCATTGTTGCCGCTGTTACGCTCGAATAAATCTCTCTTCCTTTCGGCCCATCTCTGGGCTTTCAGGGGGTTAAAGTTGCCGCCGTTGGCGCTTGTTTGTCTATTTGGGTTAATGTTGAGTTTATGCTAATTGAAGATGTTGGGACAGGGCAAAGTGATTGGCAATGTGCAGTACTTTGATGGGGGTGGGAAAAAAGGCTGCAATGCATGGGAAAAAATCGGGAACTTATGGGGAGCATTATAGAGATCTTCACCGTTTAGGGCCATAAACTTCCTACGTAAGATTTATCTTTACTTTAAAGCAAAATCATTTTTTTTCTAAGTGACAAAGATTTATTTAACTATTTCAAAGCAAATGATGTATTTAGGGTTAAGTCTAAAAATAAAATTTAAGTTATTTTGGTGTATTGCATAACTAACTGACAAATTACATTAAATTGTAATAGCTAGTAGCTAAAAATATTAAGCTACATTCATTAATTTATTACCCTATAAATCTGGATTCCACCAGTCCCATTTCGATTGCATTGCGAATTCGTCGCCTTGTTGTTCGTCCTAACTTCTCTCAATCACTTGCAATTTTCACGCTAATAATTTCCAGAGGCTCTTACCATTTCCAACGGCAACAAAAGACTTGAACAACAAACTATATAGACCGCCCATTGCCTCAGTAACCCAAAAAGCAGACGAGATGCCACTCTCGAACCAAACACCGCGCACCATCAATTATTTCCCTCCACACTCAACCTTTGGCCAGAGCGTTTTCCTTTAAATACCAACTCGCTAAGCCAGCCGAGATGGGTCCATGGGAGTTACGGCTGGAAAATGGCTAGTTTTCCCTGCATTTTCCTTTATTTCTGTTTGGCGAGCCCGCGGCCGAGGGGCCACCAAGGCTAATTGATAATGTAACACGGCGGAGAATGCCTCAAATGGTGGAAAGCGAATGTTGTTTCCCCTATTTTTGGATGTCTAACTATGATGCACTCTGAGATGTTTTTGTGATCATTTTTCAGACTAAGTTTAGGATACTATTTTCGCACTTATAAAGTAGTTCTGGATAAAACTATAATGATAATACTTATGATTTTTGTATATATTTAAGGTAATGTTAACTAGAATAAGTGGGTCACGGTTTTCAATTTAACCCACAGTGCTACATACTCGCATGATGCCAAACTCCCCAGGTTAGTGTATTTAAATCAGAGGAAGAAAGACTCATGACGACACCTCTTTAGAAAGAGGCGGCCCCCAAGTTGAGGGCGCTTTGGGTTTACTTTTTTCCGTGTGTTTCTGGCTGGGACGTGAGAAGTTGTCTAACACTTTGGCAGACAGGTTGTCTGCATCGTGTGTCGGGGACTCTGCCCCTCGGGGCGCCGAATCTTCTGCAGCTTCTTCTGGCTCGGCGGGCTCTTCGGCACTTGCAAAATTGCATGCTGCATGAAAAGAAGAAGATGGCCAGGAGGGAGAAAGGGGGCCACAAGCGCTTTTTTGGGCTTTTTCTTGAGGCAACAATTGTAATTGTTGCTGGTGTTGCTAGTGTTGCTGTTGCTGCTGCAGCAGTTGTTGCTGCCGCGGCTGCAACTTTGCGTGGGAGTTTGTTGTTGCTGGCTGAGATCCCTATCAAACAAGAGACAAATGGTCTGCGCAATCTTTTTACCCGGTATGACTGTAGGAAATTATCTCAGATGACACTTTTTTGTGTGTCGCCGCTGCCGTTGCTCATGCTGATACAGCAACGATACGGACAAATGGGAACAGACGCGGCCAATGAAGTTGTCAAATCAATGTTGGCCAAATTATTCAATAAGCCATTTCCCAAGCTCATAAAAACGGCATAGACCAGAGATATTTGCAGTAATTGCGGCCATAAAAACGATAAAAAAGGTAAGAGGGGGTTTCAGGGCTTTGTGGGCTTGTGGTTTTGGCCTTTCTGAGTTGGTACAGGGATTGGGATCGGGAAGAAGACGACTCCACTTACCCCATTGACACAGTTCCCTGCCAGCATCGAAAACAGTCCGAACACGACTATCAAAATGCAGGCGCTCCGCTGAAGATGTGGCTGCCGTCTGTGTTGCTGCTGTTCATGTTGCTGCGGTGATTTGTTCGCTGTTGCTGTGGCTGCCATGATGTCTGTTGTTTTTTGTTTGCGATTTTTTTATTTTTTTGGTTATACGTAATTTAAATGTGATTTTTTCCTATCTAAAAAATACAAAACGACAATCGAGTGGGTTGATGATATTAATTTTCTGTCTGCAGCATTATGGTATTTTAGAAAGGAAACATCTTCTCTTTCTTGGCCTATGCGGTATGTAATTCGATTTTATATCTAAATGTTTATTATGCTGCTGAGAGGAGGCAACCGCAATTGCTGCCGTCGATGTTGCAGCTGCTGCCGGTTGCATTCACTTTTGAGCGGCGGATCGGATGCTTCTAATGGATCTTAATTGATAATAACTCGAGTTGTCCAACTGGGGGTTAACGATATTGCGTCGTATTCTTGTTTACCACATTGGTTGATCGCAATTTGATTATTTCTTGGAGGGGGTTGTCTACTCAATCTGTTCATCTTTTAACATTATTTTCAAATTAAATGAAAAAGAACACTGTAAAGCTATAGTTATTTTATATCTAAGGATAAACATTTCAGTAGAGTATAAAAACTTAGAGTCTTGAACAATGGTTTGCGCCGTGATAAGAACAAAAATATATTTTTAAGGAATAAAAGATTAGTGATTCAATAATATCAGAAATAGTCCACTCACTTGGAGTGACGATATATTAATATGTTATAAAAGATACAGATAGTAGGACCACCCGCGATTCGACCTTTAGATATTATTTATATTATAGGATGTTATCTTCTTTGGAGTAAATACAATTCCCTATAACAACTTCTAGAACTTTTAGCAACCATATTTTTGGTGCTTTTTATTTAAACCCAAAATTTTATTAAAGGTTTAAAAATTAAATGTTTTTCTGAGAACTTCAACATCTATGTTGTAAGTCCTTAAAAATGGTTCACAGGTTTCAGAGTTTACCCGCGCCTAAATATCGTTTCTCAGCTGTGTAACGTTCACTTGGGCATCCTGGCCAGTTCGTTCTACCACTTTTTGCTCCTCTTGGGAACCGATTTGCGTAGTTGATTGCTCAACCCCCAGCAATGATCTGAAAGCCACGCACTGACGAAACACACGCCGCAATGTACTGAAGATCCGATCGTATCTTATGGTATCGTATCGCATCGTATGGGCTCGGACTCACTTCAAAATCGTTTCGATCGGAGGAGCAGGCGCTGGGGCTCTGCACGTGTTGCCGCGTTCGGAGTTGATGCAAAAGTTGTAAAAAAATTCGCATCAATTTTAGTTTTATACTCAAGAGCAGAGCTCCGGCTGGCTGGGCTCTCCGCAGATGAGCGAGGCTGCCAGGGGCCAAATCCACCGCGTCATCGCTGGAATTGCCAAAGAGCAACCGCGCCGCCGACGAGACGAAGCTGGAAAACTAAATCATCGTGTCTATTGATGCCTCGCTCGGCTGGTCGGCTCAAATCGCGGTTATTCTCTCATTCATGAGTGCGGGGGACTTCGTTTTTGGTTGTCTTTTTTTTTGGGAGCCACACACCAAAAAACCGCGGTCGGCTTTTGTTTTGCTTTGGCGGTTTGTTGATGTTTGCCTGGCTCTGTCGCAAAACTGCGAAAAATTAGTGCATATTTCAGCTTATTGATGATGCCACTTGGCCCACTCAACAGCAATTCCTTTTAATTGTCGCGCTTAGTGCGAAATTTTCGTTCATTAGCGCCGGCCAAACGAAAGACTTAGGCAACGAACTCGACTGGCAGTATGGGAAAATATTTTTATCAGAGCGGAAAGGAGATGCCAATAGGCGGATATAGATATTTAGATACTTAGAATATATCTAGATATTTAGTATTTTATACGGAATTTTAACAATTATTCAAAAATCCTAGAAAGCCCAAAAACATATGTTCTATAGGGGATTTTAATCTTCTTTTATAGTAAGCAACAGAAATAGTTCTTAAAAACAGTTAGTTAGTTAATAAAGTGGCTTTATTTAAATATAAATATAAATTAAATGTTTTATATCTGACAGTAAGAGATGGCTTTAGAAGCTGGCAGTGGTAAAATGATCGCTATCCACTTGGCTGGGCCTTCCCCCAGAACTTGTGATCCCAGGAGGAAGTTGCCCAAGTGATTCCGGCCCACTGATTTCCCCATCTTCTGGCAGCGTTTAATTTCGATTTGCGAAGAATTATCATAAATTAGACTAATTAAAATAAAATGGCGCAATAAATTTCCATCGCCGTCGCTGGCAAGAGACATTCATTTGCTCTAGAATTGATGCAGTCCCAGCCGCTGAGCCGAGCCGCTCACTTTCAAAAGATGTGCACGGTGGCAATCCGGTCCATTGAGTGCGCTTCAATTGCCGAGACATCGACGGAGCCTCGAGAGCTGGGACCCCGAGACGTGGCTGCTGCATTCTGGTTCACCTTCGAGAAAAGCACCGCGTTTTCAGCCGTCGTCAGACATTGCCAAACGAGCGTCTTTCGTGGCTTAGTTGTGGCTTTTGGGAGCGAGTTTCGGCGATTGGATTGTGTGAGAAATTCCCTTAATCAGCGCCAGTTGCACTGCACCAGGCCACTGAAAATGGGCAACGGAGTTATGGTGCGCCATGGCCTGCGCGCAAGTAACTTATTATCATTGGGCGTTGGTCGTTCTCTCTCTGGCCGCCAGTCCAGTTTCGTTTCCCAATTGATTTTTCGGTAATGGGGTATTAATCGATCGCAGTAGAATTGTTTTCCTACCACCCACCATCGTTAATTTCCAATGATTTCACACGCCGCACTACGCCGTGCGGCCTTGACTTTTACCCACTTGAAGGTCCCAGACCGGCAGATCCATCACAGTCATCATCATCAGCGGTGGCGGCAACGCTTCTTCTTCTGAAAATTGTTTAATACGTGACGAAAACAATGATCAAGTAATTATGTGGCTTATAAATGTCGGCTTCCCGTCGCCACGAACGATATGATACGTTAGTAAACGCATTTTTCTCTCGGCTTTTCCGCTGCCATTCTTTTGTCAGCCTTAATGGGCCTAATGCTGTAATTTATTAAATTAGTTTAGAAATGGTTTTTAATGCGCCTGCAAAGGGCCATCTTTTGTGGGGCATTACCTCAGGGTCAGCAGGGGGGTTGACCTCTAACTGATCGTTTTTTAAGCACCAGTTGTTTATCGTCTGCGGTTTAAATCAATAGAGCATTGTGGCAGTACTCTCAATTCTTGAGAGGTACCATATGCATATTTGATTGGGTGGGCATTAAATTAATACCTAAGAGTCACTGTGCACTTGAAAGGGTTATTATTCTGGCCTAATGAACGACGTTTGAAGATTACTAGGCCTTCATTTTCCAGTCTCTAATTATAGGGTAAGAAGTGTTTTCTCTGATGGTACATAATTGATTGACCATTGGAATATTTTAAATGTATATAAATTAATTAATCTCACTGCATCCTGAATAAGTGCAAGAGATGAAAAGAATATCCGGATGGTGCTTATCTGGGTAAGCCAAGTAGTTCAAGGCCTTCCCCTCGACCAGTTCATTCATCACTTGGTCCATCCCCAGCATCATTTGTCAATCGCCGAGCTCTGGCGGTAACGAAACATCCCCCGCCCCGCAACACCCAGTAGGAAAAAACACTGGCAAACAGACCGCAAACATTTGGGTAAACGCATTTAGTTCTCATTGTTCTGACTTGGAGTTCGCTGCCCCTCCGAAAAAGGAAAAAAAAAATCCAACTGATCTCTCTGCCATTGCACAAAAACAATGCACTTCGGTTTCGGGTTGTTCTCTTTTTTATGACTTCGGAACCAGTTGATTATTGTGCAAATAAAAATTCTAATGACGATTTCGGCAACAACAACGCCATTATGCAGAGCCAGAAGAGGAAGGTAATTAGAGGCAGAACAGCAAAAGCTGCAGGAATGATAATTATCACGGCGCTGCAATCAACAATGCATATGCAAAGCAGTCCAAGTTCCAAGTGCCGGGTCGAACGGCGGAGGAGAACATCCTATGGAGCCATGCCGCACGGCGGCACATGCCACATCCGCCAGAAGCCGAAAAAAGAGCCGAAGATACACCGCCATGATCTATCATCATCACCGGGCCGGTCTTTGTCTCGGCTTTGCGCAACTCCACCCCTTCCTTCCTGGACACCCTCCCACTCCGGCCAAATGGCACACATCATCCGAGCCCCAGCCGAGAGCTAAAAGGTTTCACTCCACCACAAATTGTGGCAAATTGTCGATGGGTTTTGTAATCAAACCGATGCCAAAGCTGCGCCATTGAATTGCTTGGCCAACGCTCCGCAGAATCTGCCGCATATGGGTCAAAAGCGAATTTGCCTTTGTTTCGCCAAATTGATTTGTCACTTTCGGATTAGTTGAGTACTCTTGGCCGCAGTTGGGTTACCCAACGCTGATTGATATTTTTCGCCACCTTTTTGGTTTACTTGCCAGTCATCTCGGAGACTCGATTCAAGGAAATTCGGGATTTCACCCGAAGATATTTGGCAAATTCACACACGTGATAAATTTGAGTTCGTGGAGAAACATTATTATATATTTTATAAGTATTATATTTGATTAGCAAAATAAAACTTAAACTATTAAAGTACATTCCTAAATTATTCAGGTAATTTTATTCAATATTTGAAAGTTTATTTTCAATATGATTTAATCTAAATGTACTACATAAATTACAAAAATTTACAAACAGCTGTTCAATCTTTCTTTGAGGAATAATTCCTATGATAGATATCCTAAATATGTTTAATGGGTTTTTGATGAATGGCTGTCAAAGAACCAAGTGAATTTTATGACTTCACAGAACATTTGCGATTTCCTACGGCTCTGCCACTTTCAGTACCCTTATGATTTACGACTGCAATTAGTCATCACCGAAAAATGTGCCAAGAGAATGCCAAGAAGTACTGATTGAATTGCCATTTCATGTCCATACAAATTATTCACCAGCAAAGCGCCAAGAAATACTCGAAATTCGAATCGCTAAAAACCAAAAAGAAGCAGAAATGGGAAACAAATCGCAGCAACAGCGATGGCAAATGCAGTTGCAGATGATTGAAATTAATGGCAGATCCATTCAAAACTATAAAAGAGACTGACGAGAAGGCCAAAAGCATCTGAACCCTGCCTGATCGGATTGCAAAGTTCACAGTGGATGATGACGAGGCCGATAGACAGCGCCTTGGGGGAAATTTCATACAGAAAAAACCACGAAACGAGGGGCGATTACATTGCCCAGATACCGGAGTACTTATGGAGGAGCACTGCCAAATGCCAGTGGATACGTATCCAGAACGAGGTGCGAACAGGGTCAGCTCTGGCAGCCTTTAGCTAGTTGAACTCAATCGAATGGCCAGTTGGCCAGCGGAATCTGGTCCGAGGCAGGTAGGAAAATTGTCAGCAAGGTGCTGAGCTAAGACCAGGCGAATAATGCTTATACATAGATGGAGGTTTAGATGGGAGATCATTGGAATTTCCAAAAGCATGTAACATTCATTGTCCAATTGTTGACTCTAACATATTTTAGATGATAGCACGGCTCAGTGGATTATGTTTATGGTTGAACACCTTTCAAGAATTCAATAGGTGCATCTGTTAGTTATTATATTTAATATAACTAAAGTTGTAAGCAACAATTTCATAAACTCATCTTCTCCTTGAGCTCCCAACGAAAGATAACCATCTCAAGGCGCTTTATCTTGCCAGTCAACAACTGTTGAATATTCAGCATACGTCATGTGGTCCGTTGCCTCAGCTCGCTGAGCACTCTTAGTTTTTCCTTTACTTTACATTTTTTGTTTGTGGCATTTGCTACCATTTAAATTGATTTTCGCTTTTAGGCCGCAAAACTGGAGTACGTTTGGCGGCAAGGTCAGTCTCGGGCTCGCGGCTCGATGGCTTGGCTGACCATCTGCACAGCGTCGATGATCGTGGAGCGAGGATGATGACTTTGATGTCTTGGTCTGCTCTCAGAACAAACAAGTTGTAATTGGGTCAACTTTTGTGCACTCGGGTAATCACAAATGCACAGCGACGGCACGAGAAGGCAAAGGCCTTACAAAATGGCCGAGTCATCAAAACCTTTATCAAACGCTTCGCTGATCCGACAACTTCAATGATGTTTTTCTGTGCTCCCTCGTCTGCCCCGCGTTTGTTGTTCGTGCGAACTGGGGAAGGACGACCTTTGGCCAGAAGATGACACCTTCGCCGGAGTTATCCATTTCGTGATGTTATTGGGAATGACTCAGCCAGGTTTTGGCTTCTTTGCGGCTCCGATGGAATTGATTTTTGTTTTCCATTGACGCCTGAGCTGCGATTTGCCTCTAAACGACTTTGGCATTTGTTTATTTTAGCTCAATATTCAGTTGTTTTCGGCTTGATCATAAATTGTTATTGTTCCATTGCCGTGGGATTTTATGGTGTAAGTATATTGGACCAAAAAATATATGCATAGCGTGAGTTTAAAATTTAAGCTAAAAACTTATAGTTGGCTTTGTGCGGCTGATCAAGAGCGTAATTCATCTGAATGCTTACACGCGCAGTTAAATCAATTTGTCATATAATTATCGATTTGCTTACGCATAGAATATCTGAAATATGTTTAGGTAAAAACTATGGAAAACAAATAGTTTGAACTTAAACCAAACCATACATTGGAATTGAATAGTTATTAATATATTTCTAACATACACTTAAAATAAAAGCAACAAATCTTATTGAATGGCATCACATACTTTCAAATTCAGGAAGCAATTACATTGGCTAACCGGGGAGCCCTCTCAGTTAACCATCGCAACATCACGGTTAGGTACGCCTCTTGATGATCGCCATGTTGGCCAGCTGCAGGATGCGGTTAAAGTCGACCTTGACGTGGGCGCGCCAGAACTTGCAGCGTCCCCAAATGACGGCCGGATAGTTGGGGCTCGTGATGCCGTGAAAGATCCGGGCAATATTCCGACCGCTAAATGTGTTGTCCGGATACATGTTGATCAAGGCGTGTACGTCGTCGATGATGTGCTCATCGGGCACGTTGCTGGGCTGAAAGACAGAGGGAAGATGAATATGTAATATGTATGTATGCAAGCAATGGATTTGTCAATTCTTGGAAAAACCATTACCTCTACTTCGAGCTCCAGATCCTGCGGGTAATCATTGGCAAAGTAGTTGCGCACAATAGCCTTCAGCTGCTCACCACGATCCTGAGGAAAATCCGCGCTGCAGCACTGGCTGCAGGAACTGTACGACACGGCCGCCAGTCCATGGGCTACATATTGCAGCTGGATCAGCTGGGTACGCTCCTGTTTCACGGAACGCGTGTAGAGCGTGTCCAGGGCGCTGTCAATCTCCGATTCCGTAAAGTCACCCGGCACCTTGATACGGAATCCCAAGTCATAGAAGCTCACCGTGATGGGCGATCGCTTGGGAAAGCCATTAACTGCCGAAGGATTATAGTTAGGAAACTGTGTGGATCTAAAAGATCGGAGTACCATCTCACCTTTCACCCATTCCAGGTCCTTCAGTTGGTACTTGACCACGCCACTGTTCCAGCCAATTCCTGCCGCAATGTCTGTCACCGAGAACTCTATGATGTTGGAGTCCTCCTTGAAGGTCTTGTCCCTAATCTGCAATGCAATGGCCATGGCCAAGGGTGGGCATTCCTTTGCAGCGTGCCTGCGAATGGGAAAGCACAAAGTATGGTAGAACTTTTCAAATATTTAGTTGTTAAGAAACTCACTTCAGGTACTTGGGTCCTCCGTAGGAAATCACCTTGGCCATAACATACGCTGAGCTGAGCACACTGATGCACCACCGGGGATCCAGCTCCATGTAGCAGAGCAGCGTGGATATGTTCTCCGCCGGGATGTCCAGCATCTCGACGGTTTTCTCAACGGAAAAGCCTATCTCATGACCCGGACATGCATGCACCCTCGCGCCATCACCCTCCTGGGCAACCGGTAGAGCAGCTGTCTTGGAAGCCTCCTTATCACAGCTACAAGGCACGAAAATCTTCTGCAGCAGCTTGCGGATCACATGCCGATCAATGGAGTTGGCATACACATGCCGACGCAGCTCGCTCTGATCGCCACCCTTGGCATCCAAGAAAAGGTGACAGTGGGATGGCAATCCGTCGCGTCCAGCTCGACCAATTTCCTGCACATAGCTCTCGAAGTTCCGCGGCATATTATAGTGGATCACGGCCCGTATGTCCGGTTTGTTGATACCCATGCCGAAGGCGATGGTGGCCACCACTATACGCAACTCGTTGCCCATGAAGGCCTTTTGGACGGTGCGGCGCCTGGAAGCGGGCATCCCTGCATGGTAGGGCTCCGCCTGCCAGTTCACCCGCTTGCGTTTCTTGCCCTGATCCTGGGCTGGCTGCCTACGGTCCTGCACACATGTCCTAATGAAGCCAGCGATTCGCTCGCACTCGTCCCGCCGTGTGCAGTATATAATAATGGATTGGCAAGGCTCAAAGCTAAAAATAAAGGAAATAATCTGAAACCACAGGCTTCAATCGGCTGGTTATGCCTTACCGTTCGCTATTGAGTAGTTGAAGCAGCGCAGCATCCCGGTTGTGATCCTTGGAGACGGACAGCACCAGATTGTCTGGAAGCGGTATGTCGCTTATAACGCCTCGCTCTCCATCCGCAATCCCCAGGTGGTTGATAATGCTCATCCGCGTGGGCAGAGTGGCCGTAGCCGTAAGTCCCAGCACCGTGTGCACCCCGAGATTCTTTCGCAGCACCTTGCAGATCATCAGGTAGCTAGGCCGAAAGTTGTGACTCCATTGGGACACGCAATGCGCCTCATCAATACAGGCGAATGCAATGGGTGGCAGCTGGCGGAGAATGGCTCCAAATCCGGTGGCGCGCTCCCCGGCCACAACTGCCTCCGGCGAGACCAGAAGTATGTCGATCTCTCCGTTGGCAATCATCTGCTGGATCTTCATTCGCTGTGGCGCAGTCTGATTGGTGTGCAGGCAGTGGGCGCGCAGGAAGTGAGGCACCCCGGTCACCTGATCCTCCATAAGCGACACCAGTGGTGAGATGACCAGCGTAATAGCTCCCACCTTGCGGCTATACAGGTAGGCGGGCAGTTGGTAGCACAGAGACTTGCCACTGCCCGTGCTTAGTGTGACCAGCGATGAGAGTCCGGACAGAGTGCGCATGATAGCTCGATCCTGACCTAGGATTATTAAAATACACTTTAATGATATGCCTTGAATAAAGATTTCCTCTTACCCTTTCTGAAATTACTGTGCCCGAACATGTGCAATGCTTCCAGCACCTCGGGCGTGGTGTCCTGGACACTTCCATCCGGTAGGAGATCGTAAAGAGGCTTCACCCCGCCGTGCTGGCTGCGATTTGAAGTAGAAGCGTTGGCATCCAGGCCAGCCTGCTTTAGGAACTCCTCCGGGATCTTGTGGCCGACGTATGTCTTAATAGGCGAAGCTGGTTTCGCTTGAGAGTTTGGCTGACTTAGCGACGCTTCCACGGCTGCATCCAGGGCCTCGAAGTCGACGTCCATATCATCGCTAGACCAATCCGGCTCCTGATACGGTTCTTTCTCGTCGTCACCGCTGCTGTCTGCCACCTCGTTCTCAGATTCTTCGGATTCATCCGCTTCTAGGATGGCGGCATTGGCTGCCTGGGGCAGTCGTGAGATGTTTCGACTGTGAGCCACCACTGCTCCCTGGCTGGCCATCTCCTGGGCCTCGGCCAGCGTAGGAAATGGCGAGGGATCCTCCTCCAGCTGTGCGGATAGGGGCAACAAGCTATCCCCTTTCACCTTGCACTGCTGGGCGAAATGTCCGACCCCGCCGCACTGAAAGCAGGTGAGCACTCCGCCATCGCAGCCTCCCATGTCCATTTCTGGGCCACTCAAGGCAGCCACTCGTTTCTTATGGCGCCACTGCTGCTTCTTGTACTTGCTGAAGTTCACGGTCTTTTTGCCGCGAGAGAATTTTTTCTTTTGAATGTTGATGGTCACGAAGTTCTCGTTTAACTTGCCGGAAGCAATTCGCTCCTCTAGTTTCTTTCGGGCTGCAGCGCGCTTCTCATCTACCCGAATGTTGGAGCCATCTGCTAGTCCTGCCCCAGTAGGTCCTGCTGCAAAGGTGCTTATGTAGCGCTGAGCGGTGGCATCGGCCTTTTCCAGATCTTGCTGGTTAATGCGAGGGACAGAGGTGATATCTCCCGCCTCCAGGGCCAGCACGTATTTGAGATCCTCGTGATTTAATGGCTGACTCTCATCTTCTTGGGGCTCAGGCTCAGGTGCTGCAGCAGTGGCTTTCTTTGAGTTCTTTGGCTTTTTCTCAGCCTTGGGTTTTTTCTCGGCTTTGATTTTGGGTTTATTTTCGGCTTTTGGTTTTGGTTCTGCTTTGGGTTTGGCGGTCTGTCGTTTTCCGGCGGCTTGCTTGCGTTTTGCCTTGTCTTTCTTGCCCTTCTTCGGTTCGTAGGTGGCGTCCTGCTCTTCGTCGGCGGAGAAGTCCAAGCCATATTCATCCTTTGGATCTTCGGGATTCAACGTTTCCACTTCTGGATCAACTTGACCGGATACCTCAGCTGAAGCAGCTACTTCAATCGAATCGGGTGCAGTTGGCATTATCCTGCGACGTTTGGCCAGCTGTCGATATTCCTGGGGCTCTGGCTCTTCCTCACTTTCAGCCACCACAGAGTCAGAATCCGAGTCGGATTCCTGCTCTACAGATCGTGGCTTATTTTTACGAAAAGTTAATATCTGGCTGGAAGCAGGGGCGGTCTGACTTAGATGATCCGATTTTTCGGGTGTAATGGAACTGGTAGTTGGTTGCAACACCTTTGTGGCTTCCACCTGTTCGTTTTTAACCTGAACCTGCTGCTCCTCCTTAATGGATGGCTTCAGTTTACTCAAATCCAGATTGGCCAGCCCAAAGTTGGTTTTCCTTGGCGGACCAGTATTATTATTCGTTTCCGCAAAGGGCGTCTCCGCCTCAAGAGCGTTCTCTGTGGTGTTTCGCTGCAGCCAGCCGTCATCCACCTGGGTTTTGATAGTTTCCTTGCTGTGATCGCCGGCCAGCAGTGAATTGGCGGCCAAAGCCAGCTCCTTCTCCTTGTACTCCTGTGCCTTGCGTATCAGTATGGTCTCAAAATCGGGCAGTTCTTCAGTCGGACCAGTGGAAATTGTGCTAAGGGTACTGGTGGAACTGGAGGCGTTCACGGAACTGTTTGAGAGCGGCTTTCGGGGATTTCGCTTGGCAAATCCGCGCGTGGATTGGAATAGCTTAGCACTCAAGCTGGGCTTGAGACCGGCGACTGCTTTAGGCTGCTTGCCCTGCAGTGGAGCGGACTTGGAAGCCTCTAGGGTCTTTGGCGGTGCCGCTGGCTTCTTGCTGACATCTATGCCCCAGGCATTCCGGTTGATTGGCAGCTCCTCCACCGCCTCGAAATTACGGATCACATGGTTCTCATCGCGATTGACCAGATTGGTGAGCACTTGACGATTTGGCAGGTCCTGGAGATTGGAAAACGAACCCGCCTCCGCCGGCGCAGCAAGCTCCTGCAGATTGCCGGAGCTCTGTGACTCCACCAGCGCCGATATATCCAGCGGCAGTTGGGGGCCTCCGTTCAAACTGAGGTCCTGATCCAGCATACTTACACCGAGATCGCTGGCCTGCGACATCTCCAGGACATCGAATCCATCTTCACTGAGCACATCGTTCAGGGTCTCCTCCAGGAAGGATGTTTTCAGCTTGTAGTACATTTTGTACGAGTCGCGGATCTCCTGGCTGGCCTCCCGGATATCGTACTGCCACAAAAGATGGTGAAGTTGTCATTATTTTACATTTCTGTGCGGAGATTCCAATCTTACCTTTGATGGAACCCGGCCATTTTTCTTTTTGAAATCCTTCTCCCACAATTTGACGCGGAGCTTGTACTTCTGATATTTCAGCTTGAACACCGAATCGTCCATGTCGACGGCCGTCTTAAGTTGTTATAAACAATAAAACACAAACATTTGGAGCGAGTTTTCAGCGACTAAAATTAACACAAGTGCAGCTGTTTTCGCTGAGCGCGCGCTTTTTCGCCGGCGTTGCCAGACCAATGCCGGTGCAGGAGAGTTGCCAGGCCATCGCGCGCATGGACAATGGGCACAATAGTGTCTCATGGGCTTAAATAAAAACTTAATACAAAAACTAAATAAATTTTCATTTATTCCATTTTTATTACAGACAAAACAAGCCTATTTGTCAAGTAACCAGTATTCGGAAGTAATACCCAATTACTAAAATCTGAATGATTCAAAAATATGATAAGTATAAGTAAATTTGTTTAAATAATACAAATAGTTTTAGGCAAAACGGGAAAAATACTCATTCACACAAATTCTATAGATATTGCTGCGCATTTTATTCAATTTGTGTTCGTTTTTGTAGTAAAAAATATCCAAGCTTGGCCGTTGCAAAATGCAGTTTTCACAATGATGCTAGGTAGGTATAGGTAGGTGACTTGCAGAGGGCTTCCCTCGCTGGAATAACTGAAGATTACAGGTAATAGCTACGTGGATAGGAGCCAAGCAAAGCAGCCGCACGGGAGTTCCAGCGGGGTGGACAAAGCGGAGGAGGGAGAGCGGCGAAAGGCAGGGCGAGAATGTAAACATAGATGTTGAGGTGCCTACATGAGTATCAGGGCGATCTCCTCCGGCTGCATCGAGGGACAACGCCAGTTGTACAGATAGTACTGCAGGTTGCCATCCCCGGCACCGAACTTCAGCGGAGCAAAGTACTTCTTGTTCTCCATGAGGTCGAGGGCATTGTACACGTCCATCTGGACATTGCGGGCCGAGATCAGGGCATCGTTCATCAGGTCCAGCCACGGTGTCTTCGTCGACACATTGTAAAACGAATAGGCGGCGCGAACGGTCTTGTGCACCGGATGGTGCATCACCGACGAGGGCAGGCAGTAGTAGCTGGTCAGGTCGGTGATGTTGCCCTTCTCGTCGGCCACCACGAAGCAGTCGATAATTCCTTCCTTGGGGGTAAACCAATGGCGGAACTCCTCCTTGCTGAACACCGGGCTCAGCTGAAAGCGCTTCAGGTAGTCCTCCAGCAACTTGTGCGCCTTGTCCATATCCTTCGCTGTGATTCGGCGATAGCCCTTTGTCTTGGGCTGATCGGGCAGTTTGTACAGCTTCATGGTGCGCTGCATGGTCATGTTGCGGGCGAGATGCGAGAAGCGCACGTCCACCAGCTTCTTAGGGTTAAGGGAGCGGTGCCAATAGCGGCAGGTGGCCACCGGCGTGGGCAGCACGACCCCAGCCGTGTAGGCCGCCTGGAATATCCCCGTCAGATTGACGCGACGAGTGATCTCACGGATCAGGACTGGTGCCACCCGCTTGCTGCGCAACTTCTTGTGGACGCACAGGAAGTTGATGTCCACCACCTTGAGCACCTTGTCGTACGACTTCAGCTTGCTGGGAATGGCCGAGATGAAGCCAACCAGTTTGTTGGACTTCTCCACCCGCACGCCCACATGCCAGTCGCGTTTCCAGCCCGGCGGCTGCAGCGACCACTTGAGGAACTCGGGCTGGTAGTCGAAACGGAACATGGCATCGTCGTCCTCCACATAGTTCTCGTTGAGCAGCGTGTACAGCTCCTTGAGATCGTTGGCGTCGGTCAGGTCCAGGGTCACCCACTTGAAGCCGCCGGGCAGGGTGTAGGGCTCCGCCCGGATCTCGCTGACCTCCTTGTTTGGTTCGATGCATTCGTTGGTGGTCACCTGCTCGTCCAGCTTGGTGACCGGCTGTGTGGACCAGAAGGCGAATTTCTTGCGGGTGCTGGCCATCGCATCGGACACGGCCTGCAGCAAGGCCTGCTTGCCTGGAATGGAAGCGGAGTATCGATTTTAGAACGCTTCTCCTCCAAATACAAATAGCTTTTCGACGCTGCGAAATGCTTTAACTCGAATAACAAATCTGACGCATGAAAAAACGAAGGCAAAGTGAACGAACAAAGCAACAAGCTGCCGAAATAGAACGTTTAAGCATGAATCAAACATGCTATCAAGGTTTTGTAGTTTCGTTTTGTTTGGCTCGTTCTCAGGTTTGTGCTCCTCTACAAACATTTCAAAGCCATTTTACACGCATATAGACTTAGTGATAATGTAAAACTATTTAATAAAATTTATGATTCATCCCTTAACTTATATGGCCACTGAATTGGCAAGGGAACTTTGAACACTGTGAGCAAATTATTCTTCCACTAAGAAGTTCAAGTTAAAGGGGCCGCACTGTAGCTCCCGACCAAACCTAACCTCATTGTTTTCAGCCCCAAGGAGGTGCCTCCAAGAGTGGTTATTCCGGCGCGGGGACAACTTACTTGAGCCCGCGGACACCGAGGCCTCGTTCTTCGCCGCGTCAGCCTGCTCCGCATCCTCGTTTTCGGCTATGCTCGCGGATCCCGTGTCCTGGATCTTTAAGCCGGCAAGCACCTTCTCGAGCATTTCCTCCGAGGCGACCGCCACCTCCTTGGCCTTCTGCTTCAGCTCCTCCCCGGAGTGGTCGTCCGCATTCTCGTTCGGCATGCTTCGCGCTGTATTTCTTTTTAAATAGCTTAGCAAATTAAGATTGCAATCGCAAAACTACAAAAACAGCTGACTCGATAGGCCTCTTCCTCTTCGATTGCAGGAGGCGGTTTCAATCTGGTCGGCGAACGGTCACTCTAACATACCGACGGGTGCACCCGGGACGCAGACCACGGTTTGGTTATGGTTCGAGTATTCGCTAACTATCGATAAATTGGTTTGAGTATATAATATACACACCGTGCACTCCAAGTTGTGGATCCTATTTACGAGCGACATTGAACCAGTTCCGATTTCGTATATGATATTAAGTATTTGTTGCTTGTTATGAGAAAAATAAAAACATTTTTAATTTATTGTCTCTTGGATATTCCACAAATCCCAGTTTCCAAGCCTCCTACAAACCCCGCAAAATGCAGGACAAAATACCAGTCAAATTGATATCTTTCTGCGGTATGGGAAATTTTATCATTGTTTCTGGCCAAAAGTTAGATAACAGCTATCAGCTGTTAAACATTCTAAATTAATCGTTTTGTTTTTGTAATCGAAAGTTAAAGTTAGCGGTCTAACACGAATTTATTTTTAAGAGAACTAATTTTTAAGTTGAGATTCAAAGCGAGTCCAGCAAGAGTCACCTCTTAGACCTATAGCGATTTAAAGAGGGAGAAGTTCTTGTTAAAACGAATGTAGTAAGAAGAACCACTTTCTTAAATAACTGTCGAATTCGTATAAAACAATGATTGCTAAAGTTTTACTTTGATATGAGGGAGTTGTTAATTTGTTCAGAAATATTGACCAAATATCCCATAGTGCGATGCCCCGAAACATCGATGACATTGACGTTACATCGAACGTAAGCAAACGTAATCCAACATAAGTGTCAGTGTTAGACTTAATCGATTGGCGATGTCGAGTCGATTGTCGATTAACGATAATCCTTGTAGCTAGTTTCGATTTCGATCACTCTCCAAAGAAAGTTCATCGCCGCACGTTCGCACGTTAAAGACGCGGATAAAATTGTTTTTCGCACGCCAAAACGGAGAAACAAATGCTTGCGTTGTGTGAGTGCGGGTGTTCCGAGTTTGTGTGTGTGCTTGTGTGCAAATGTCGCCCGAATTATGACGCACGCCGGAGTGCAGGCGCAAAATAAAACCCGAAAATGAAAGAAGTTGCAACTGCAGAGGCGGAAAAGAGTTGAAACAAAAAATATCAGAACGGTGGCAGAAGCAGAGTGCGTGCACTCGGCAATGGTGTTTACGTGTGTGTGCGAGTGTGCGTGTGTGTTGTGTGCGAAATTATGTAAATACAACAATTGTAGAGTTCCAATTGTCCTCTCTCCGCTCAATTATGAAATGCAGTTGCAGTGCACTCTCTCGCCCCCTCTCTCTCTCCATCTTCCTCTCTTTGCGCAGCGAAATGCCAGTGCATAGAATTTTCCCATTTCGACACCCAAATGGAACTCCAAAAACTCCCCAAAGCGGAGGTTTAGCGCCCATTAGTTATCATTTCACCTTTTTCTACCTGCCGCTGCAACTGACACGTCTGCATTGCCACTCTTTTTACATGCTTTCTTACCTGCCCAACCACCGAAAAAACACACAAATGAAGCATATATGACTCGAATTGCTCTCTTTCATAGAAAATTAACCATCGCGTCGCGCAACGCCGAGGAAAAGCGGAAAACGAAAACGAAGTAGCAACTATAAAATTAATTAACCTTTGCGGGAAATATAGTAAAACGAATAAAGGTTCTCATCTTCTCCTCGCTTTCTCCCTCTCTCCCACTCCAACCCCTCCGCCCGTGGATTACACTATCTCCTGTGGATTATCATTATTACAACAACAACTCCGTACACAACAAACACAGTGGCAGGCGGATCGAGCAGAAGCAGCAGCAACAACAAACTGGCCGAGTCGGAGAGCGCAGCGCAGAACTCCAGCACCATGAGTTGGGGCACCGAGCTATGGGTGAGTTCTTGGGATCCTTGGGTTTTCGGGGACTATCTCCGCAGACAGGGGGTACCTATTGGGGTATTCCAAGAGAAAGAGTACTGAAGTCCTTAGAAAATGCCATATCGTTAGTGAGGAAACCCCTTTCAGGGTTTATAGAAGTTTTTCTTGTAGAAGGAGCGCTATTTTTGAACCCATCTACCGAAAAAGAGGGTTTCTAATCAATCAGTTAGTAACATTATTATGTTTTTTTTTTAAGGAAACTTGAAAATACTCTCTAAATTAACTAGAATTTTTTAAAAACTTTTTTTATATATACACAAATTTGCTTCATAAAAAACTTGTTTACCCTTGACGTACCTTCACAATTATATCTCACTTATTTAATGAGAAGTGACCACAAGCCAATTTAATTTTGATAAAAAACTAAACATTTTCCTGTAAACCCTAAATGATGTTTTGTACCTGGAATGTCAAATTCAATTTTCTTGAATTATTAAAAAAAATCTAATTTTTAATGAACTAACTTTTATTTGTTAATTAGATTTTTAAACCTAAAAGAGGGACTTGAGTAACCTCTTACTCAAACCTCTAGAAATTTCGAGAGGAATCAGGTTACTTTTTATCGAACTTGAATAAAATAAAATCAATAAAATTTTTTTAATTTGGGTTCGACAAATTTAGTTGGTTTACCTACGTTTTGCCAATCAAAGAAGCTCGAAGTTCCTGGTTACCCGACTCCAATCCTTTTCTCGTTAGAAAACCCTATATTTCCCAATTGGATACCCAATCTGCGCGAGGCCGTGTCAACTATCAATTAATTGCTATTTCAATGTCATAACTTACCCATAGGAAACAAACCCGAACGCTTGAGCAGTGAGCATTTTACAAATTGCTTCCCATAAGCCGAAGTGCAGGCAAATGTTTTAAGAACGCGCGCTTATGGCGCCCCTCTCTTTCTACCCGCGCACTGCCGTCTCTTTCGGTCTACCTACCAGGCTGGAACTTGAAACTTTATAAGAAAAAACTGGTTTTGCGGGTTTTATGTAAATTGCTGCCATATGAGCACGGCCAGAAGCAGCGTGCGCCCCAGAGCAATATATATATTTCTCGGATATATCGCTGCCGTCTTGTTGTTTTTATTTTCCCCATACGTACTCGTATAGTTTGTGTTCTGTTTCGGCGGCGGCCCCACATTCCACCTCGATCCCCATCGGATTCCAAGTGCCGGCTCTCTACTCTATTATTATTATTTTGTTTTTTCCGCTCTGTCTATGAGTATTCCACGCCTCACAGCTGTTTTCCTGACGGTTTGGTTTGGGCCAGGGCGTTGACACGCCCAGCTAGAGCTTGGCTTACCGAGATTTGAAACGTCTATAATAGAGGCAAATTTAGCTTGCCTCAGCTGTCTTAGTTTTTGCTGAATTTCAATTCAATTCGGCTATTCGCATTCGGATATCGATGGATTTCATACGCCCGTCCGCGTTTCGGGGGTAGTTTTCCTTTCGTCAGACAGCAGCCGGCACACCCTCAAAGAGCGCGGTGGTGTGCGTGGTCTTGTAGGTGTGCCTGTGCTGGTGTGCGAGCGGAAAATTCGCCTCGGCCGAGGAGGAGGTGCCCTGTGATGTCAGGACCAAAATTGCACGTCTAGACAACGTTTTGCAATCTATTTGCCGGCACTTTGTACATGCTCTTATTCCGCAGTCGCTGCTTTTTAGTTGGAGGGATTTAGCCAGAGTCTGCTGTTAGTTCTAGGCCCGGAAAAGCTTAGCGAGTGTTTGTCTACCGGATTTGCAGAGGGCACCAGAAACTAATAAAATGCAGCTGGGGCAACTGAAGAGTGGCACATTCTAGAGGCATCAGACCAAAAAAGTATCAGGAAAATATTCCATTGAATATCAAATCCATTTAAAGTAAATTTCCAAGTTATATTAGGATTATAATAATAGCCCACATAATAACAAACATCACGAGGCCACATTTAGATATAAACAATCCCTGAGTACGTTCTCCAAGACCTTAATATGAGAACAGCGCATACGACAAATTCTCAAGAATATAAACAAATTCTGCTCATTCTTTATGGCCAATTCAACATTGTTAGAGTTTCAGCTTGATTCTCGGCTCCACGACTTGGCTTAGTGACTCACGTTAGTGGCAGAAATCCAGTTTGGGAGCCCCTCTGCCCATTTTCCTCACCTACCTCGCTTTTTGCAGACTCAATCGCGAGGCATTGTGAGCTTAGCGAAAATCGGTAGCCGAACGAACATTATATTTGCCCAAAAGTGTGTTTTCAACATTTGCTTAAATGATTTGCACGCCACACATAAAAACACTCACTCGATATGCCACTTAACCCAAAGAAAGTGTAACCAGTCGGATTTCGGTTAATTGAAATTGTGCATGGAAAGCGAAGCGGTCAAAATAGAAAAAGGAATAATAATTTAAATTTATAATGCAAAAATCATAGCCTCCCCCTGTCGGCCATTCGGGTTTCTTGGCTAATAACTACGCCGATCGAGCGCGTGGCTAAGCGGGTCAATTGCGGGCCCGAAAGAGCCAGCGAGCGCCAGTCGTCGGGTAATACGAAAAATAAAATGAACAAAACTTTCTTTGCATTTTTGTTGCCCATTTTTTATGCACAAGATTTTCACTTTAATTAAATTTAAAGCATGCGCCGTCCCCTGCGACTCGTTGCTTTGCATATGCAAAAAAGACCAAAATAAAAAACGTTGCGGCCCACAAAAACTTGGTTAAATCAAATCACTTTTGCTAAGTATTTATTTCGACATTTGAATTTGACGGGAATTTCTTTTTTGGGAAAACACCCCGCCCACATATCTCCATCTCGCTTTCCTTCAGCTCTCTCGCTCTTTTCATCTTGTGGATTTTCTTGGGTCTGAAGAATGGGCCTAAAAATAGTCTCTGTTTTTGTAATTTCAAATTGCGGCGGGTCTAGACAAAGTATATTGAACTGATGATGATTTTGGGGCCAGAAATGTTGAGAGAGGTTTTAGAAGTCATATGCCAGAGTTCACTGATATTAATGGTATTTCAAAATTATTTTAAAATAATATTAAATATTTAAAAATAATTTTAAAGGAGTAAATATAAAACAAAGTTTATGATATACATATGTTTCTTATTTTTTTTGTTTTATAGAATTTTATTTGGTATTAATCATCAAAACCAGCTTTCATATACATAAATAAGAGTTTTATCTTGCTTACATATTTTTTTTTTTATATATTTTTTATATGTTTAACATTTAATATACATAAATCAGCGTTTTATCTTTCTATATACTTTTATATTTTTCTCTTCCATTATATGTAGAATATTTATGTATTTGTAATACATCATTTAAATTTAAATGTAAAAATATCTCTTAATATGTACAAGGAAGCAATCTATCTTCCCAAACCTCATTGTCCAGTTTAGAAAACAGTACTTATTATTTGTCACCGGCTTTATCTGTAAAGCAAACAAATATTTTGAAGAGCATTCACTTGTAAGTGTTCCAGAACTGACTTATTCTAACCTATCTGTCCCTCGATTTTCTGTCTCCATGAATAATTTGTCTTCATTTGAGTGTGGTGCTCTGTCATAGCCTATTTGATCAGCTGGTTTTCCCGGAGCACACTGGGCAGTATCTCACCAGCCCACGACTGACCGACCGGCAGCCCTCCAGTTTTTCCACCCATCGCCGCCTCTCCAGACCTCGGTCCTCCACACTTGGCGTTCAATGCCATCGAGTCGAGTGCAGCTGTTTAATGTTGTCGAGCACTGTGTAAATAGTTTTCATGCAATTTGTGCTGCTGCTGCTGATCGCTTTTGATCGGTTTTCACATGACATTGGCCCAAGACAGAAAACAAAATAAACCCAGTGGTGAGACGTTCACCCGAGCAATTAGCAAAAAGTGTGTATCGAATTGGGGAACGCATGTGGGTTCGCTTGCGGTCGCCCCAACTTGTTGAGCGGCCAAAAATACGGCCAGCGTCACAGAGACAGACGGTCATAAAGTATTTTTTATGTGTCCGGGGTGTGGACATACTGTTGCAAGGAACTGTTGGCTCTTGGGCTCCATAAAAAACGCAAGAAACGAAGTCGAAGCTCGTATATCTTTTCGCAGCAGGTCATTTCCATGGGGGGAGGCCCTGGGGATGAATGCTTTTCTATTTCTAACGTGTCCGCCATGATTGAAATTCTATCACCAGCCCCGTATGGATGGCCACCACCCTCTTTAAGACTGCACTTGGCTTTCTTTTCCCCCATATATGTAAGATCACCCTGGGCAAAATTCCAATTAAGCGAGGCAAGTGTCAGGGCCAGGACCAGGACATTCCCGGGAAAATGGGGTGGACTCTGGCTCAAGGCCATGCTCCTTGGGTCTCCTTCACTTGCTCGAAACGCACCCTATCTGAAAATCTCAATCTGCATCTCCACCGCCTCGTCCTTCCTTATCCTTATCGATTTTTTTCGACTTATCCTCCTTGCAATATGTCGCTCGAGGTACATGTACAATGAAAATAGTTTTCGGGCTTACTCAAGGGAATTTCCAAGTTCACGCTGGCCACAGGGGGTTGCAAAAACATTTTCGCTGATTTTATTGCATCCGGATGCGAAGATGCGAACTCAACCGAATTTGGCGGCAATCCGAGTCGCAGTTGAAAAGCTGACTAAGGGGTTTCCTTATATAAAATCGTTTGGGTTCTGAGTAGGGGGATAATGTATAAGCAGTTGTCATAATAATTGGATATAATAATAATAATTGTAAAGAAAAAATCCTAAATATTTGGTTTTAGGGAGTTCAGGCTCTAGAAAGTGGTATAATTTTAAAGATTATGTTTTTGCTTTATTTGGTAAATATTATTCCTATTTTGATATGAGTGTAAGAATATATTTGAAATGTTGTGTATTCATTTTTATTTGTTACTTATTATTTCTAAAATAATACGGTTGTGAACTTAGTCATTAAAATACCCAATATATTTATATTCTCTTTCCGATTTTTGGCAGCAATTGCATCTGAGCACATTCCATAAAATACCTATAAATATCTCTCACCATCTATATCCTTCTCTGAGCGACTCATAACTCTCCCTGCGATTGCAAATTCTATTCACATCGTCTTGGGCAGTGCATTTTTAAATTATTATTACTTTTTGTTTGCATTTTTGCATTTCGCACGTTTTGGCTCGCGTTGCCATTTTTTCCGTGCGTCTGTCGAGGGGTCTATTGATTTCAGTAGCCTTCAGCCAGTTTGCGCCGTGTGCATACTAAACAGCCTTAAGATACTTTTGCCAATACGGCAGAAAACCTTTTAAAATGCAAATTGCAACCGTTGGAGTTTGAAATCCCAATCAAAATCGGTTGCGGCGCCTGCAGTGGCCACTTTCTGGGATTTGCCCCACATGGGGTAATTATTTATGTATTTGGAAATATTTCGCTCCATGGAAAACACAACGGAGATAAGCTCCGAATTCTTGTGCGATAAATGATTTATATATGTATATGAGCATTACGCACTCACTTCCTCTCCGCCAAAGCCTCCGTTCTGATAAGTTGACCAACTTAAGTGTAGTTTGTCCCTGGCAAGCGATAAGTGAGTAAAAGCATATTCGAGGAATATTTCCACATACTTTTTGCCTGGAATAAATAAATACGAAAAGTGCCAGGAACGTGAACAAAATGCTGCCGAATTTTTTCTATTTCCATGATTAACACCTTGGCATTTCCAAAACAAATCAATTTGTTGCCATTTCAAGTGAGTCAGAGAAGCGGGTTTTGTTTACGAATACCTGCCGCTGATTCAGCCGGAGAAAATCATCTGGCATAGAATAAATTATTAATATTTAAAGTTTCAGAGTTTTTGGCTTCATTGAGCATGTCGTTTCCGCTGAGTTCGGTTAGTTTTTCTTGGCTGTCGGCGTGTCAGAAGAAAACTTATCAGCAAACCCACTGGGCCACAGCCGAATGTGACTAAATCAAATGAACCTGTTGCTAGTCATAAAGTCTATATATATCATGTATCTATATAAACACGCACACCGACAGGTGACAAAAAATCCCTGGCTCATTTTATTAGGTTCGTGCGGCTCTATTTATCGGTCGGAAGTGTAGGGATTGCCCGGTCCCTTATCACTGATAGATTAAGCACCCTATGGGGAATAAAGGAATATTGGATCTTTCATTTTCATGTGTGCAAGATAAATTCTATTTAAGTAGACATAAATTTGAAATAGGGAAATGTAAAGAAAGTCAGACGTTTCCTTCTACAGTTGGCACACCAAAATGTGACACTGAGAAATGTTTATATTTATTATACTCAAGCCTTTCAAGATGTTGGCGCTCTATTAGCATAAGCAAATTTATCCCAAAGTGATTTATCTCACCTACAAACATATTTAAGATATTCTCAAGACTCCCTTTGTTTTCGTTATATTTTTTGGCCAGAGTATGTGAAATTCAGCGTTTTTGTTTGACTAAGCGCACTCACAGTCGCCTACAAAACGGCTCACACACACGGGCTATCATATCATATCAGCAAAGGTTAATAAGTAAATATTAGTTAGACATTAGATACACAATGTGGCCAGTGCTACGTATCGCTTAGAACATTTTTTCCCATATTTGCGGTTGCCTGAGGGGAACAAAGGCCAATTACAGTTGGCCAGCAACAACATGGCCAAGTTGGGTGTGGCTCGGGACGAAGGCAAATTATGCGAATACCAAACCATGAATCAAAGTGTTCGATTTTGGATAATAATCAAAATTCCACACGAAGATTTATGAGCTGTGCATAGAAAGATAAAATCAGAGGAGAATTCACTCCCACAGGAAAGGTATCGATTTCAAATTCATAATGAGAGGTGAAATCTTTAGATTTTATTGTTTGCTTTTCAATTCTTTTTCTATATATTTATTTACTAGTAATATATTTTACTTACTTAGTATTTTTCTCTGTGCTCTTGTATTGATATTGTTGATCTAGCTTATCGATTGGGCGGAATTTGTGGTATGCTTGTAGTTCGTTCGATAAGAAATGTTGTCCGCCGCTCATTATCAACAGGTTCCTGGGCTCAACTATGACCCTGCGCTGCCTGCTTTTGTTTGGCAATTTTTCATTTAATGTTCCAGCGTTTATTAATTAGCCTGGAGATTTATGGACAGCCGGTGATAATTCATTCACGCCTTCTGACTTTTCCAGCCACGGCGACATGTGGCCGCTGATGGCTCATGACCACGTCAAGTTAATGCCTGGAGAGCCCTCCTTTCGAGTGGATCTGCTCTGGTTATGCAGAGAGGGAGCGTGTGTGTGCCATTTTGCCAGAAATCGGCAACGCAAATCGGCCACAAATCACTTGAAATTGCAGTTGGATCGGGCCACCCCATTGCTTTTTGTTTTCTTGTCCAAAATGCACTCGAATTGAAGTGGTAAATGGGACGTCATGGCAACCCATGGCCTTTGTTCTCGATCCCCAGTGTGTTTCGTATGTATATGGGAAAATGTGCCCTAATGCCAGTTTGTATCACGTTTTAGCCGTTGGTTCTAGCAACACGTTTCATTATTTACACCCAGCTAGTTGATAAAGAGCTGCCTTCCTTTTGAGTCACCCACTTCGTCTGACTGACTCATCTCGCAAGGGGTGGCCTTGCGCCTCCTGATTCTGTTGCTTCCACCCTACCACCCACCCTCCCACACACAACAGCTGGATGACTCATCAGCTGAGCCTGGTCGTCCTTCAGGCCCTCCCAAAGCACCCACCCACCCACGGGCCCTCATGAAATGCCGCCAACATTGCGGCAAAGTGCTTGATTACGATGTTTGTTTAATACTTTTTGCTCTACGGCGTGCGACACTGTTTGTCAAAGGGGGATCACTGCAGGAAATGGGATTTAAAATAAGGGGGGTTTATTATCAGCTGGCTTATACATTATTCATAGGGTTTCTTGAGGCTTACTTATTTTTTAATCAATAAAAAGTTAAGAGGGAATTTTTGTTTTTTTAAGATTCTACCTGAATAGCTAATGCTTTTAAAAAAAATATATATATGTTATGACTGTTATTTATATAATAATTTTCTTGTTATTTGGAACTATTGTAATTGTTTATCTTGCCAATGTGGACAAAAAGTAAGCTAAAAACAGACTAATGGATATACAGAAAAAAACCCATTATATATGTTTCAAGGATTAAAAAAAAGGTTGGCATAAATGCATTTTATCGAGAGTTGTAGGTGATATAAAATTATTTTAATTAGGAACGCTACAAGTACAAATAATAAATAGCTTGTATTGATACTCACCATATCATAAATCGATTCCATAAATTAAATTTATTGTGTGCCATAATACCATAAATATTTTTAGAGTGTTTTGCCATATGGTAAGGGAGTCTGTCACAGCTTTGGCCCTATTCAAAGGAGCTTTTTCCGCCTGCTCGGAGGCAAGTTCAAAGGCAGCTCGCGAGGCAGGGGAATAATACAAAACCGGGGAGTTCGGAGCGAAGGCCTGGCCTTTGTGTCCCTGTTTCGTCATCAAATGTTATGCAAAGGAGGGAAAACGAGGAATTGAGGACGCAGCCCGGCCTGGCTTTTATCATTGTCATAAACATAACCGCTGTAAAATGCGAAGGCTAAGTCAGGCTGCCTGCGTGGTTCGGGTTTCTTTAGTTTGGGTTTCGTTTAATATTTTACTTTTTTTTTTTGTCGCCGGTTCTTCCTCAACCCCTTTAGGAGAAAAAAAAACAGCAGTAGATGGCACACCCGCAAAACAAATTAGCTTCATTTCCTGCCCATATGGCAGGCCCAGCTTTAGAGCCCTGCCAAAATTCAAGTATTTTTTGTATTCAGCAGTACATAAGTGTGCTGTTTGCCTGGCCATCTCTTGTTGGCTGCAAAATTTGAACAAACTTTGCTGTCTGTTTCTTATTTTGCCGGCTTGTGTGGGCGAGTCGAGACTCCTCCACATGGAGGAGCCATAGCGGAAATCGTTAAATACTCTGGCGATAAGGCTGAAAATGTTGCGGCAACATGTAGCTGCGAAAAGTCATTGAACCGGGGCGCAGTTGCATTAAAATCGATTCCCTGGACCCTGATCCACTCTTTTTTTGACCTGACTCATCGCATCCCCGCCATCCATATGGTTTTGGGGTCGCTTTCCATTTCTGCACAGTCCTGAATCATTTTTCAGGCATTTTTACTTGAATTTTTTGCAACGCGTGTCATGGGGATGTGCACATGAAGTGCTCGCCTTTTGTCTGCCTTTTGATGTTTTATGACAGTTTCAAATAAAAAGCATCCATTAACGAGCCAAATCGCTTCATCAACGGCTGCTGCCGGTCTTTGTTTTTACCCAGCTTTGTTGCACGTTATGATTTCCTTGGCCGCCGTGAGAAATTGCACTGATATGGCTATAATGGTAGAGGATCAGTTTATCTACTTTCTATTGAATCATCATGATGGGTACTGAGAGTGCACCGGGAGAAATGATAGGAAACTCAGCAGAATAATGTACTATATATAATACTATACTACACCTTTAAAAATACTATTATTCTTGGTATAGTACTTAGAAAATGTTGTGATAATGTCAAAAGTTTATAAAGCTTTCCCCCTGAGATGTTCTCCGAAAAGGCCTCGCCAAATTAGCTGGCAACATTGTTGCCACTCAAACGTGCCACATAATATTATTAAAACTGCAGTTCGCCGCCGTAAAAAGTTGCTAAACGAGGGATGGGTTGGGCAGGGCCTCGCCATGAGGACTGGAGATGGAGTGGCGTGGATTGGAGCCGAGCGGCCTGGGGTATGGGGTTCGAGCTATAAGGTATGCCAGTGGGAGCTGCAGATGGCGACGAAGAAGGCATAAAAGTTGCGCGCTGCCTGGTTGCAAGTGGAGCAGAGAAGTGCAGAAGGGGCGCAATGGAGGGTTAAGAAGGGGCCCCTAAACGGAGGTGGGTGGCTGGGCGGAGGGAAGGGAGGAGCAGAGGGGATTGGGGCGAAGAAAGGGGATCCCCGGAGCATTGCACTCCGCCGTCATTGTGGAAAACTGTGCAAACTTGAGGCAGCTGCCAACTATTTTGCATCCATGTGAGTGCCCTCGGTGTTTGTGTCTCGTGTTTGTTTGCTTATTCGCTGTAAATAAGGAGATGCGACGTCTACTTCAGTTAATACTATTATGGAAAGATGGTAGCGCTGATTTGACGACGAACACGAATAAGTACTTTGAGGCGAGAACATTGACTTTGCCTCGTGTGGAAATTGAGCAGTTCCCTTAATCAGTTCATTGGACAAGTGCTGATACACTTGTTTCTAAGAATATCTAAATTGGTTTACGGCTTGCAGGTCTTCGCTATAAAAGGTGATTCACAAGAAAAGCAATATCAATATCAGTAAAATAAAGAGTTAACCCTCGTGGCGCCTTATGAAATACCGCTTTATCAGCTCCAAGTTATATTTATTATGGAATTTTTTCTAAATTATTCATCTTTGTTTTTCTCTAAATATTCCATTGTTTGCCGGAACACATACAACATTTTCTTTGTAAATTTTCCTTGTAAACTTCCAGCTTTTGTACCATAAATCAAGGAATAAATAAATGTAAAATCAAAGAAAATTCAAAATTAATGTTTAATCGACTCAGACTTCCGAATAAATTCTTGGAAAGCCTTTATTTAACCTTAAATATTTAAAAAATCAATGGGAATTCTGTTAACCCTGTTCTCTCTTTTCCTTGCAGGTAAGTTCCAATTCACATTAATCAAGCGACGTGAAAAACAACTGCCGAGTAAACAATTAAGCAGAAAAGCACTGCGAGTAGAGAGAAGTCTGGGCTTGATGTGAAGTGAATTTTCCAGCCAATGCATTCGGTTGTGTGAGTTTATTTTTATAAGACTTCGGCGCATTTATTATAAACAAAAGCAGGTTGATAGCCGCAATAATGTTTACGTTAACATTGACTGCCAGTCGGTGGATCCCCGAACCTGAACCCCAAGCCGAAAGAAAAGAGAAAACTAGGGAGGGAAATTCAGAACCAACCGCCGCCACCCACAGCAAGCCGACTTTCCTTGACGCATTTCCGTGGCATTCTATTTAGTAAACATCACGTCCAACTCTTCTTGGCCAGACAGAAACCATGTTCATCGATAATCCTCAAGCGGTTCTTCGACTTCCCAAAAAGGTCTGCGCCGGCCACTTTACTTTATTTTGGATCGAAATCGAAAACGAATACGAATTCGAATCAATTTGTATTTGAAACGCAGTGCGTTCATAATTTGTTTATAGATCCGTGTATTTATATTTCCGCATTTCGCTTTTGGGCACTTTCAGTTTTCATATGCGAGATGCGATGTGCGAGATGCCCCAGTCATGTGGATTATTCGCTTTATTGTCTCGCCCCGATTTGATTTGCTGACTAATGGAAACTACTCCCCTCCGGCATAATTAACATTAACATTATAAATAATAAAGATTTCCGAGCGTCAACTCGATTTGCATTTCCATTGTATGGACAGCGTAAAAAATGTTTTGATAAAAGGCTTTATTTTGATGTTGTTTTTTTCCCCTGTGTTTGCTTTAGTCATTTCTGTTTGTTAGTTTTATTATTTATGCATTCTACGGCCGGGTCTTTCATAACTCCCTGACAAGTGCAAAACCGGTTGGGGGAAAGGTAAAAGAGAAATAAAGGGGAAGCTGCATAATTTTATAAACAAATTGGGAAGTTCATTTTTTTGACGATCTCTCAACACTCTGTGGATTCTCATTGTTCGCCGGCAAAAGTGAAAACCGTTTTCTAACAGACGACAACCAAGGATTTTTCTGTAATAAACAAATCAAATAACATTTCAATGGATTTCAAGAAGCGCCGCGAGGTATTTTAACCTGTTAGATCATCAAGTTTGGGGCCTAATTTACATACAAATGTATTTTCTTTGGAGAATCTTCTTAACGGCATTTCTTAGGTGCACCCAAAGCTAACTGTGGATGCAGCTATCATACGATTTCTTGGGCAACTTTTAGAATACCTAACGGGGCTCACACGCAATTAACGGAAAATATATAATAGAATTGGGCTAAAAATAGTTGAAATAATAGAGAGGAGAGAGAGAGTTTTGTATAAAAATACACTCAAATACATTTTCTGCAAGCAAACAAAATTCGCCCACGCCAAGTGCCTATACACATGAAGAGATCCTAAATTATAGGCCGATTGTATTCGAGCATTTGGCAACACTTGTTATGAAATCACCGCAACATGTTTGATGATTTTCCATTTTTCCACTCCCCTGGACGGCGACCGCCGAGGCGTTTTCCATTTGGAAAATTCGAACCAGGCCAGCTGAGCGCAACAATGGATCGCCACAGACCCAGACCCAGTATCCGAGTATCCGAGTATCCGAGTCTCGGGTCCAGTCCCCTCCGCTTTTGGGTCCCAGACCGACTGGCACTCTGGGGCACGTCGAAACGAGTTTGGATTTTATTTCTCGCTGGCTGCTCAAATGTGGCAACCTCCCGGCGACTCCTGGCCATCCTCCGCATCGCCTGCAGACTGCATTTATCGTCGTCAAGCAGCTGGAACAGTCTGAACCAACACAGAGAAACGAACTCGAGAAACCCACGAACCCTCGCCAAAGTAAAACAAAACTCGTGGCCAAACAATGGCAAACTCAAACCGCGGGCAATTGAAACCAGAATTCATTTGGTTTTGGTTTAGATTTTCACTTTTGCGGCTATTTTGACGGACACTCCCCCTCTCACTTCCTGGCTCAGTGCCTGTCTCCTGCACTCTTTCTCCCTTTCTTTTGTGTGCCCTACTCAATTTCAGAATCACTTTGGAATTGGTGGGGCGAAGTCGACTGGCAAATACCCTGCACTGTGAAAATAATAAATAAAAAAGGATTTGTAAAAATCATCTCAGCATTTCTCACCTTGAAATGTAGTGTGGTTTAAGTGTCTTGGTTTTCGAGATCAAAAAATTCTTTTTAAGTACTTTGTGTTCTTGAAAAAATTTCAAAAATGCTGTTGGAAATGACTTACAAATATACAGCAGTTAAAAAAAGGAAAAGATATGGAAAGTATTTTAAAACGCAACTTACAATACCAACTTTATAATGTTGGAGGATATATAAATATCTTACATTTTTTCAAGAACAAAATATGTTGTTCCTAATATTTAGTTTTCTTATATATAAATACTTTTATATTCGAGTTCCTTTATTATTATGTCATTTTGAAGCACGCTCCTTATACTAGGTAACACATTACCCATGTTGCCGCTCCGAAAACTTGACCAGGCACGTGTTTAACCCACACCCTCGTGAACTCCGCACCCAAACCCCTGATCCCGCCGATCTTTCCAGCTGGTCAGGCAATTTACATCGCCTCATTCTAAGGCGCAGATGTTCCATTGAGCCGTGCTTTGTGTTTCTAACTTTCCTATTTTCCTCGCTTTTCACCGGCTTAATTGAAAGCGTTTTGTGACTGAACGGCAATTGTCTAAATGTTTGAACTGCGGCTGTTGGTTAGTTAGTCACTTGGACTTGGACTTTGTCTGGGCACTTGGGTTTCGGAATTGACATTGACGCGGAATGGGATTGCGGATTGTGTTGCGAAAACAATGCGGTGCTTAGAAATAAACGAAATCCATAATACAAAGCAGCTGGGGGAGGAAGATGGTTCAAAATAGCGCTTGCGAAAGACTGAAACTCTCTCACGTTCGATGGTTGAAGGCGAAGTCGAGTTAACCTTTTTGAACTGGTCAAAAGTCGGGGTGCAAGCATTTTGTGACGTCACTGGGCAATCAACTCTCAGTCTTTGGGATTTGGTATTCAGAAAAATAGTGGAGGAATTGGTAAATATAAATTATGTTATGATTTTTATCAAAAAGGTATGGTTAGTTTGTTTTTATAAAGTCTTATGAAGTTCCTATAATTTCTTATAAATATTTTACTAAATTAATTACATCAGATATTATTTTTAGACTCTTTCAAAGAACATCTTCATTTCAAAGGTTTATGATACGCATACATTTTTCCCAGTGCATCTATATATTGGCCGTAGCTACGTCTGCAGCTGGGATGCCGCAACTTCGAGATATTCGTCTGGTCAGCGAAATGCTGTCGTTTTTCTGTTGCTAGCTGTTTGTTATTAATTGACTTTTGAGTTGACTCGCTGGGCGAAATGGCAGCGCTTAATTTATTGCGCATACGCCCCGTTGTCTGTGGTTAGTAAGGAAACAGAGATGCGACTTCGGGGGGCACCCACGAGTTCGGAAGCAGACGCTCGAGGAAATTGATCAAGTTTTCCCACCCGCCAACTGAAGTGTCTTCGCCTTATGCTCGCCCCTTCCCATTGCACTTTCATGGCTCATAAATAAATGGAAATTGCAATATTTACGCCGGCGAAATATGTGTAGATAGATGGCATTTGTTGTTTCTTGCCTGCCGTAAAAATAGCAAATGGATTGCAGTTGCCCAGTGCTGTAAACATTTCTGCTTTGTTGGCATTGAGAAGCGCGTGAGAGCTGATCCATTCTGTTCTATGGGTCGTGGAATACCGAGTATTTGCATTATATGGCTAGTTTTTCTCCCCGGCTAATTGCCACCTTGTTTTCCACGAAGCTATCGCCTCGTATAATCGCAGAGTATGTAAATACATATGTGAGAAATTTTAATTACCAGCAGCGATCTTGTACGAACACACAGTGTGCTGTAGCCCACGGATAGCTGTGTGCATCTCGTAGCTGCACCGAGATTAATGATAACTTTGAAGAGCTGAAAGTAAAGACATGAGAAATGAGTTACTCGGAAAAGGCTGCCCAGGCTTTTGTTGCTGTTGATGCTGTTGTTGCTCCAGTTTTCATCCATCTGCAAGAGAGTTGCTGCATATTTTCTTGTACAAGCAACGGAAATGCAACAAATTTTTATGGCCACTCGGGAGCGAGTGAGAAAAGATAGAGATATAAGTGTGTAAGAGAAATAGAGACTTGAAAAGCGAAACTCTGGCCACGCGGATCGGGGCTGATAAGGCCCGGCCAGGGCTCTATTTATAGAGCGGGCCAGCTTTATCCAATCGGTTCTGGGCGATGTCGAAGTCGGCGGCTCTTGAAAAGTCCATCGAATGTCCGGTCTTGCAGTTGCACTCGCCTCTGCAGCTGAGCCCGAGCCCGAGCCCCGGAATTATCGGCCATGGTTCTGCTGGTTTTCTGCTCGGCCAAAGTAGTTCAACCTGTTCGGCGGCTTTGGCCCGTTGCCAAAGAATGTGGCTGCGAATTTATAGCTCTTTTTGCTTTCAGCTCTTTCAGCCGCTTACAAGCAGCGCTTCTAAGCTCCATCTTCGGATCGTCAATCCGCCGCGCTTACCTTTCAGCAGCATCCGCGGCGACATTAGCTGCAAAAAAGATTAAAACTTTCGTGGCAATTTACCTGCAAGATTTACGCAAAATGTGCTGAAAAATGGTTAAGTCACATAAAGTATATAAAAAGCGCTAGACAGCGCAGATTTTTGCTTCCCATCAAAAAGGAATGTGAAGATAAGTACAGAGGGAAAAATGTTACTCAAAATGTGGCAATTTTCCAAAATGGGGGCACCACTTTATAAAGATTATAGTAGGGTATTTTCAACCTCATTTTACTATCCTATCATTCTTATCTGAAGGGGACTACTAAATCACTCCCGAATGCCATCTTAGTTTCACTCCACTAATTTATAACACTTATCAACGTCTCTCTGATTGGAATTTGGTCTGCATATAAACTAGATATTTGGTTTACATTTTTAAGATGACTTGACACATATCTAGAAAAAATGAAGTGTGTTTTGAGTGCCTTGTAAACTTGTAAGACCGATTAGTTTCCAGTGTACTCGCTGGTTTTCTCAACTTATTTCCTTAGCCGCTTGTTTGGGCTAAGATGGTGTTTTGTGTTTTGATTCATGTGGTACTTTTACTTACCTCCAGCCACAAAAAATGGTAGTATTTTTATGGAAGATGCGACGATGAGATGATGGCAGGAAAAAGAAAATCCGTTGATCCGTTTGCGGGGCGACGTCATTCAAACATTTCATTCACTTTATTCACCGAAGGCTGGTCGCTTTTTCAGCTGACCCAGGCTTTTGTTTTTCTTTTCGCCTTCTCCTTTCCCAGTTCTCAATTAAGTTTAATGAGCACATGAGCATTTTCATAATTGGAGCAAATTAACTTGAATGGCGCTTCTCAGCCAGCGATCCAGCACTCATGTGTGCTGTACATAAGGCGGATTCGGAATCTGCCCGGAAGTAAGCCCAACTTGTAAGCCCAAATGCTTGAGTCTGGCCAGCTTCCCTCTTGTTTGCTGGCTGTGTTCACCTAACGAGCGCCAATTGTCAACTGTTTGCCGTCATGGTTTGAGGCGAGTGCAAAACGATCTTGGCCGTTTGGGCACGTTTCGAGGTTACTTGGACAGCGGGCAATCAGCAAAGTACAAATCAGTATAATAAAAGTAATAATAATGGTGAAGAGTGGAGCAGAGCTTTGGATTCTGCGAGACTATCTGCGCTGGGAAGAGCACTCCCTCTTCTGGGATGGATGGCACATGTTTCGGAATTCTTGGCTTATCTCGAGCATTTCTTTCCCACTGCCCAGCTGCCTCTTCGTTTTTCTACCACTTTTCTTCTGGCCAGCGGAGACCACTTAACTGGCTGAACAGTTGGTCAATTAGTTCGTTCGTGGCTCTCAACATGAACTGCCTGGTCGGCTATTTGAATGCGGCCCGCAGCCTCGGCGAGTCCGGAGTTGCAACCATTTTGGATCTCAGGGATAGCCATGTGGAATTTTGGGTGAGCTACGGTGTGCTGCGGTGGTGTAGTGTGTACCTGGACCTGAATACCTGGTGGGGCCGGCAGCGGTGGCGACCACTGACAAGAATGCCCCGCAGGTGGCTAACTGGACAACCAGTTTGCAATTAAATGTCGCCGCTTAAATGTGATTTGATTCTTTGCATAACCGAAATGCAATTGAGCATCGAGTGCTTGCGGTAGATAGAGCTGATCGGGATCGTGGCCCAAACAAGTTCGGAGGTGCACTGTGAAAAAGTGGAGTAGGTTCCTGAAAAGAGTGACTCTAAAAAAGATTATCTTTAGAGAATAAGTGTGATAGGTATCAATTGAAAACTAAAACATTTTAAACGTCCTGGATAGGATACAAGATCACTGTTTCTTATTTCGCCTGGAAACATTATAAACATAGTATATACATAGTATATACCTTTAAAATGGTTTTCATAAATCCCAAAAGATTACTAAACTTTGCAGACAACGCCTCGTAATTAAAGACTTCTTGACTGCCAGCTCATTTGTTTTAAAGTAAAATATAATAGTATGCTTGTCTTCCATCTCTGCTGCTAAAATATTAAGAGACTAGGAATGCAGCGAGGAGAACCTTTGATCTTTAAGACAGTCTGTGGCGGCCCAAAGATCTATTCATCAGCAGCCTCGGCCCGGAGGCCGCGTATTATTCATTTACATTTACATCCTCCGTTCGGGGCTGGCCATCTCTAATGATCTCGGAGACGGGCCAGTCTGCAGTACTTGACCAACGGCTTCTGCTGCTGCTGGCGGCGCTTCCCGACTTCTGTTTCTTCTGGCCACGCTGAAAGTTAAAGTTCAGCCGAGCGATGTGGCCCAACTATTTTTATGATTACAACATTGCGGTGACTAACGGTGCGCACACGATAGTCAGAAAGAGACATGTGTTTTTTTTTTATTCTGGCCAGTGTTTTATGCTTCCTGTTTTTTCGCAGCCATGAGCATTATCCGCTCGAGCTGCTGCTTCTGGCCAAGATCGCGTTACCCGGGCTTTTGGGTTTTCTCGTTTTTCCCGCCTCTACAGAATTTCCACATTTTTAACTGTGAACAGGCGTCGCTTGATTTATGCATCTATTCATTTGCCTGCATGATTGCACATTTACATGTGCAATTATCAAGTTGTTGGCCACTTATGCGATCCTAAGTTCATCTATTTCCTTTCGTTTTATGAGCGGATTGCATTTCGGCGCTGCACTGTACTTCGATCTAATTGGATAGCTTGTCTTTGATGTCGACCGACTTGACCTGAATATCGATTTATGTGTGTGCGTGCGAAAAGTGCGGGAAAACTAGAAAGAGTTATTTAATCAATAGCGGCCCAAACGGCAGCGGCACCAGTGGGTTAATGTGCTAATTTTGGGCTCCCACTGTCAACAACGATTTGCGGCGAGTGTGCGGATGAGGAGCGGGAGGAGTGGGTGGCTCAGAAGAAGTGGCAAACGACATGTAAATATAGATCAGCGTGGAGTGGGCGGGAAATGGGAGCAGAGTTTTCCACGGAGCAGCATTGAGGCGGAAAATCGTTACAGCAAATTAACTGAAAATGAGCAGAAAAACACAAGGAAAGCCGCTTATAAATAGAAATGGAAATGGAAAATGGCAAGAAAACGGGTCAGGAGTTGCTTCTTTGGTTTCGTTTTTCTCCCACTCATTGTCTCGGCAATTGTTAGGGAAATTTCTGCGGAAAACCCCTAATAGCTTGCTCTTTATGTTGTTAAGCATGTGGGTTATTTTAAAGAAGACATTTCACTTCAGTTTCCCAATTTTATTATATTTTTTTTTTTCAGTTGAAAAAAAGTTTAAATACTTAGAAATACATATATTATTTTGTCATTTTGTTTTTTTTTTTACTTTTTTACTTTAAAAAACTTAATCTATCATTTTTAAAAATAGAAAAGTACTTCCTAATCCATCAAAAATGTCTTAAAAACGTTGACTCATAGCTTATCTTTAATTTTATTTTTAATTTAAATTTTTTCCCTACTTTTTGACTTTAATTTGGGGTCTTAAGCTTTGTACATTTGTATACTTTAAGCCGACTGATTTGGCGGGGTCATCGCACTGACCTGGCTTAATGGAAAAACTGATAAGCACTAAAAAAAGTGGCTGTAAAGCTTTCACATAAACAACATTTTCATTAGGCGTCACGACAAACAAAGGCGCCGCCGCCCAAACGTTGTCATGCTAAACTAAAAAAATACCAGCCCACAGGAGGCGGCAAAAGGGGGCGTGGCGGAAGCTAGTAGTCATATAGACATGCCGCCACAAGTTGCATGTTGCACTCTCCGGGGGCAATGTCAATTTGCGCCGGCCAAGGGAGCAGTCATCATCGCCGAGCGAACATCATCGTCATCCACTAAATGTCGGCTGGGTGCGGCGGAGGGCAAGCAATCCATCGTCATGCCGGGCGGTCAACTTCACTATCGATATTGATATACCCCCGACTCGTCCCTCGATGCCTGTGTTTGTTATTGCTTCCCCTGCTTATCAACTGCAGTGAATGTTGCTGTTGTACATGTTGCTGCTGCTGCTGCTGCTGCTAGAGTTGCTGTTGCCGTTGCCGTTGGGTTGTTTGCGTGCCACGTCCGTTGCAGATAAAAACGCGTGCTGCGGAACTTCCATTGGGCGACTGCCCATGAGCTGAATCCGTTGTTCACTCGCTTCTGTTCCTCCCAAAGAATTCATCACCCGTGCACTGCAAGAAAAGGAATACAAACTGAAAAAAATGTATAAAAAGAAATAAGTTTTTAAACTTACTTATTTGTTTTTATTGCTAATATAATTTTTATTTTTTTTGTCGTTGATTTTTAAAGAAATTATATTTTTTTATGATTAGTTTTTATTTCTAAAATAATTTAAAAAAGGTTTTTTTTTTTAATTAATTGTTAGTTACGTTTTATAAAGAGATCAACTCACATTCTTTTAAAAACAATATATAATGCTGATTCATTTACTTGCTTGTGATAATTAAATTATAATTATTTTAAATTACATAAAAAACCCTTGAATATATGTTATTGTGCTAGTCATATTTTTTAGACCTTTTTCATAAATACATAACATACATCAACATTATTTTGAATTACAAATTTTGAATTCCTACTTAAAGTAAACTAAACGCAATGGCAATGTGATAACAAAAATAAATACTTATGTTAAAGATACCATTAACATTACTCACTAACCGATAGTCATCAAAGATGCATGGATAATTCTGTAAATAGCTCTTTGTTGGCGCAGTGTCATCGTAAGAATGTCAAGTCTATTGGTTGGCAGTGAATAATCCTTGGGCGTGGTACGTAATTTTGATGACTCAACTAATGAAGGCTTGGGACTCTCGATTCTTTCAAGTGTAGTTAGCAACCAACTTTGGTTAGATTTGTTGTTAGGCCACCCCGTTTTGGTTTTTTGTTTGGGCCTCTGCCTATGGCTTCCAAAACCGCAGTTGGAAAACAAAACAAAGCCAGAGACCGGCGCTGGTAACAAAATCGTGGCCCCAACCCAACTCGCTGGCTGGCGGTGCACCTGTTACCCAGTTTCATTTAGTTTTAGCCGCTGGCATTGCCAGCTCGGTTAGTCGGTCGTCCAAACTGGGTCTCTCTCCTAATCGCTGGATACTGGGAAAACCAAAACAAAAGCCAAGCCGAGGCAAAAGGAAGCTAATGTTTCTGGTCGAGTGAGCTCCTGCAATTGTAATGCAAACAGGAACCATTTTGTACGCCAGGTATTAACCGATCGCTGGCGATACATAGTATATGCATAGATATATATGGTATGTACACAGCTCTCCGACGAGACAGACAAATGCCAGACATTTGCCGTCAACGCTTTCTGCTTCAATTGACACCCTCTTGGGCCGCAGTTGCAGTTGCTTTTGGCCGTCACCGGTGGTAGTTGCATAAAGACCATTGACAGGGCGCATGGGGTCTATAGGCCAAAGAGATTTCCCTTTACCGCTGCAAGTTGCAACTGTTGTGCAATCGTCTGGTTTCCAGCTCCCTGGCTAAAGCGGTTACCCATTTTTTTCCTCAACCAGATCGCCAACGGGGTATTGACATTATCTAATGCAACCATCATAAATTGCACACGAAATTGCAGCTATCAGCGTGTTCTGCAGTTAAGGGCTTTGTGGTTGAAATATAGCAAGTACTTCCTGTGAGATAACCTACCAACCTCTGCGAAACTAAACCGATGTTTTGACAGAAGGTTCTTTAAACAGAAGGTTCTTAAAAATTAGTATGTTTTTAGTATATGGTACACAGATAAAGGGATTCTGATAAGGGATGGTTTTATCTTAACATTTGATATGATATGATATGATATGGTATATTATAATGTTTAACCCATAAAAACCAATCAATATAAGGGATTTTTTTAATTTTTAATCATAATTCTTCATATACAAATAAGTATTATAAAAGCCTTCCTCCATTATCATCCTTATTTACCACGTCTCGAGTTCGTCCCCGTTCCACTTTTTCCCGACTCTCCTTATTGATCGAATGTCACGAGCCCTGAGAACACGAATCGGAACGAATCGGAACGAATCGGAACGAATCGGAACCACGATTAAATTGATGGAGAACAGAACAATGCAATGTGTTGAACAAATAAAACGCGACAAACGCGCTTAATCAATCGGATCAGCCCTCAATCTTGACCCACTGAGCGGTGTCAGCAGGGTCTGGTAAATGGTTAATGGAATGCCCTTATACACTGGCTGCCCCACCGCACATTCCTCACACTTACGACGCTGATTGCTCACACTCACCCCACCAAAACTGAGGAAACCCAAGCCATCGATGACAATCTCCAATCGAATTCAACACTTTTCAATGCTTTATTTCCCTCGCCGGCAATTTGTTAATTTCTTTTATTGCTTTTTATTGTCATTGTTTTGCTGGGCGCTGTGGCTGTGGACATTGTAACAGCCATATCTCAACCATTCTTATTGCTACATTTTGTTGATTGTTTTTGACGAACCCGCGAGATGACGGTGATGAACCAACTTGTGTCAAGTGAAAGTCATCATGGGAATCGGGATTGGTGATGCGTTTTTGGATTGGGGGCCTTCTGCTAATAAACTCTGTGACATCCAGTGATGATGATGATGCGGTGATGCCCCCATGTAAAACTTTCGCCATGATTTATTGGCCAGCTTGTTAGTGCTGGCCAGTCTGTTAGCCAGCCAGCCAGCCAGCCAGCCAGCCAGCCAGCCAGCCAGCTAGCCAGCTTTTTGGGATGCGGCGACATTAATCTTCCGGCTTTGCCTGGTTAAATAAATACATATTATTTAAATGTCATTAACCCGCGGGGCCAGCGGGAGACACCGAGGGATGGGCACCCCTTTTCGAGTGGCGACAAGCCACCCATGTGCTCCCCACCTCGGGAGCAATTTAAAAAAACATCAGACCCTTGATTCCATTTTCATTCCACTCCTTATATGCGCAGACTGCCTCCGATCTTGGCACCGCGATCCGGTCAAGGTCAACAATGCGATCCGATTGGCAAAGTAACCTCGAGAGTCGTCTATCAATGTCAGGCCCGTTGGATGAGCGACGGCGATCATGTTCGGCCTCCCGGCAACCATAGAAATTCACTCGGAGCTGGAAAGCGTGAGACGAGCATAAGTGCTTCCCACACACATGCCCGCTTATCAGTGATCAACGATCGATGATTGATCGATCGATTGCCCACGGAGAACCATCCCACCAGACATTCCTTTCTCACCTCATAATCCCGGCGACAGCATAAACTTATCTCAATCAGTGCACTCGACTCCGGGGCCTATCATTAGGCATTTATATAAATCAATAGCGCTAATGGCAACTTTCCTGGCGGCCAATTTGCCATTCCATTTAATCAGACAAGATGGAAAAACTGGCACGCATATACCCCTGGCTGTATATATACATATTCATATAGGCGTAGTGGTCGAAGCAGATCAATTGGAAAACAATTTCCCGCCGGCGGGGGGCGGGAGTATTGCGCAAGCGCACCACCGCACAGTGCCTGTGAAAAGTAAATTAATTTGATTTGATTTTCTGTCGAGCGAAATGTATTGCTGGAGTTGATGGAAAGGCACTGCGGGTAATTTCTACACCAAAAAAAATATTAACTTAGTTCTTTAGCTTTAAATTGATTTGATATATCATTTTTTAGTACTTTCTATTAGTTTCTCTTTGTTAATATTTTTATTTAAGGAATAATTATGTCCCCTATAGACCTTATTTTTAGCAACAAGCTATGATCCATTTTTGTTGATAAATATTTTTAAAATGATTACCAAATTAATTCTAATATGTTTTAGAGGAAAGTTATCGTTAAAATCGGAGTCTTGCTATGTCTTTTGATATGGAAAGTAGATAACTTATTTTCATATCCAGTTTTTATCTGTGAATATCTGGAGGTAAAAGGTAGACATTTCTCTTTGTGTACGTCAGGCACTCGATTATATAAACGGTTAACTTCCCAGGGGCACCAGTGACAGATGGACGTATTTTATAGGCCCAGTTTCGAGACCCGCACCGAGTCCTTGTGGCTTCCACCCACTTTGTGTGGCCAACGCCCTCGGCGGCGGTTGCAACTCAATTACTGCAGCTCCTCGCATGACATTTGTGCCTTGTCGCCCGACGCTTTTCCATTTCTCCGTGTTTTCCACGCGAAAACGCTTTTCATTGAGTGCCAAGATGGGCCGCACCTTGAAGCGGGTGAAAGTTGGGTTTTGTGTGACGCAAGCCAACGAGTCAACAGACATTTTTAAAAGCCGCCGATAGGGTAAACAGCCAAATCAAACAAATTCTACAAACGCACTCTCGATGCGAGGCAGTATTGAAAGCGTAATTGTTTTAATTAGGTAGAAGGTTGAAGGTATTGCCAAATCGCACTCTTAACGACCGAAATTATTATAATCACATCGAAACAAAATTACAAAATTTGGCAAGACCGCAAGAGAAGACACCAAAAACGTAAATTTTCGACAATTTACCGCTTGGAAATGGTTTGGGCCCTGATCGGAACTGGGTTTCATTATGTAATTGATGTTAATTTCTTGACTCCTCTGCTGAACTTCAAATGCAAATTGGCTACGCGTCTTGTTTGTGTGCCATTTAAGCGGTTTTCTAGTCGATTTTTTCGGCTAATGTTTTACTTTTATTTGCGTTTCCTTCGACTTTACTTAAAATTCAAATCTGCCTGCCGCCGATGATTGCGTTTGGGGGCGTGATTGGCAGCTAAGTCGGCCAAAACGGCAGCGTCTTTTGATGTCTTCGGGCCTTGTTGTGCGTGCCGGCGTGCGAAAATAAAATCAAAAGTGGAGCGCAGTTTGTTTTGATTGTTGTTAGGTCTCTCCATTGACAAGCCGAGTATTGAAAAGTGTTGCAAATTGCCCACAAAGAGGCAGCCAGACGGCCGAGGAGCGAAGGAGAAAAGAAAATAGCCCCCATATTATGTCATAACGCTCGACGAAGAGGAAGTGACTGCCCATATTTGTGTCAGCGGTAAACTAATGATACCTATCTCTGCAAATACCCAGCCATAATTTTAAATTGAATCGATACACATTGATATACATTGTCAACTAGTAGCGCTAAAATTCATTCCTCCCATTTAAGGCTAATGAGTTAATGGTTCGGGTTTTAAGATCCGAAAGCTCTCTGAATCGTTCCATCATCATGTGGGGCATTGTATAAGATGGATCTCTAGCCACAGTGCTTGAGTTTGAGTGAATTCCATTCGCTACGCAGTTCGTTTCCTAGATATATCGAGCTAATTAAAAATTAGATTATTTCTTATTATTTTTTGCGCTGTTCTCGTTTTTCGCTTTTATCGTGATCTACGCATTTGCCTTGGCTCAATGTCAAAAGGCATTAAGTGATATTCGCTCAGCTCTTTTCTAATTGATTCCATCTGTTTTCTATGCTTTCAGGATCAGAACGATAATCTGGCGATACACACCAACAGAGGCATCGATGCTCTAGACAAGTATGCCAACTTCTTACGCGATCGAGTGGCCATAGAAACGGAATATGCTGGCAAACTAAGGTGAGTCTTCCATGGAAACCATATATAAGGAGGATATAGTAATAGCAACAGCTGCCAAAAATTAAATCTACATTTATTAAGTGATTTATATTTTTAAGAAATTACTTGGGCATTGAAAAGTAACCGTATAAAAACAAATATATTGTTGTGATTATGCAAGAGATTTTTTAGGATTATTTTCGATACTTCCAAAATACTTTTTAAGGCATTGCAAAGTGCTTAGCCGCTTGTCGCCTCCAAATTTGGCCTTAACAAATGGCCAATTAAATATAAATATTTTGTAGCGGGCTCTTTTTTGCAAGTTGCATCTGGCCTCACCCATTTGTGGCATGTCTCTGGGCTTTTAAGAGCCGAATAATGTTCTTGCTAATGTAAATCCATCGAAAAGCTACCGAGAAATCGGCACAAGGTCGTCCACTTGTGGAAGTGATTGCCCAGCTGTCCAGCTCCTTTCCAGGCTAAAACACGAAACATACACCACCTTAAAACGTACTTAATTCAAGTCTTTTGTCTTGAACATTATTTTTCTGCCAGCCTTCGATGGCGACAGAGAACAACGCGCCGCCATAAACAATAATCGTAAATAGTTAATTGTGTGCATTTATGTACTTGTGGCGCATTTCAATTACGGCTGATACTATAGGTTTATGGATCCCGGGGAATTTTAGACAACGAGGGAGCTGCACCCTCTGTGGCTGGGGATTGCACTAAATTGAGTGACACCCGAGTAAGCCACGACCTGCCCCACGCAATTGACACGCGCCTGTGCCTCTTCGAGTGGCCAATCCCCCAAAGCCTTCCCCGGCAAACGAGAAATGAAAAGCCACTGGACATGTGGGGACCTAATGGGATTAGGCTTCGGTTACCCAGAGACGCGACGATTGCCCAACATGGCAGCGTGGGTCGTCGTTGCCGGCTGTCAGTCCGTCATAATTGTTTAATTTAGGCGAAGATTATGTTGCCCCCGTCAAGGTGTTGGCTCGCTCGGCGGGGGAATCGCTTCTTTCCCACTGCCTCCACCGCCACCGAGTTCCCACAGTGAGTCGCAGCTTTGCTTGATGACTTCGCCTCGGCTTTGGATTCGGTTTCTTCTGCCGACCAGCTCCCCGGCTGGTGGGACTGAACTGTGGCCCCTGATAGGGCTGGGAGCTACCGTCTTGACTTGTTTTAATGACTTTATCATTACGCGTCTAACGTTGTTTGCCGCCAGAGGTGCAGTTGTACACTCGCAGAGAAGGCCTGGTCTCCTGGCTCAAATAGGAAAATGTGCCCAAGGTATGGGGGCCTCTTAAGGTTTCCACTCTCTGCAAATGGGATGCAGGCTGATTTGCATAAATGGGTGACATTCAAGAGTTTTTAAATCAAAAATGGAAATTAGGCATTAAAGATAATAATACAAATATCATTTGAATCTTAAGGTGCCATTAGGAAAACAAAACATTTTTGAAATCATTGAGAACTTTCCACAAGCATCACTTTTGAAAACAATTTTGAAAGAGGGTATCTTTTTAGGTCGATTCTTGAGATCTTTGACACTCACTTGAAATTTCTCATTTAAGAATGTTTTTCAGTAATTAATTTCCAAAAAATACTTATGTCATCATAAGAGAATCAAAAGATATTCTTCCATAATCCCAGGGAACACCCTAATATTTTGTGATATACTTAAGACAATTTTCCTAGTGTATGGGAGTCTGGGGATAGGAGTAGCAGTGGCAACTAGACCACAAAGCCGCCGCATGAAACTGTAAGGAAAAACCAAAGAAAAACTGTATTAAAATGCGCGGCGCAGTGAAATCTTTTGCGTGCGCCGCCTTGGCAATCGCAAAATGAAAAGTCTCGTGTTAATGCAAATGCTGCTTCTGCTGCTGCCACTATTATTATTATTATTTCTTTCTATGCATAAACAAAGTTTCACTAATGCCATGATTTGGACTCACCTTTCGTTTTTTCCCTTGCAGGCGCCTAGTGAAAAACTACCAGCCCAAAAAGAAGGAGGAGGAAGACAATGAGTAAGCATTAACCAAAAACACGATACAATATATAATTTACTCTATATTTATTTTTTGCCTATTCGTTTGTTAAATGGTTTGGAAAATTATACGTAATTTGTTGCACTTTGTTTGCCATATTTGTCGGCAATGTGCTAAGTGGATCGCGGTTGGGATAATCTCATATGACTCTTGCTCTAATTGTGCGTGTTGTGTGCCATTCAATTTGCGCGGAATAAATCCACTTGGGTCCCAGCCGCCAGATTCAAGTAGTTGTTCCACTCCGCCAAGTGGGAGTGTGTGTGGTCTGGGAATCTCAGTTTTTAATTACACGCCATGCAAATCTGGCCCAACTGGCGGACTGACATCATGACCCGCAAATAGATCCGTGGATTTGGTTGTGCCTGTGGATGTGGCCTGTGTGTAATATGACAATGAATGGCGATAGCCAAGTGGAGGACTTGGTAATGAAATGCCAAGCGCTTTGCCATATTCAGTTGTAAAATCCATAAATATATATGCCCGTTCCCCCGGCCATATAGAGTGGCCATTCTGACAGACGGCGATGATAGACAAGCCACAGAGACAAAACCACGGACGGACCCGGAGCCGCGTGGGCGTTCCACAGCGCGTGTCCAACTCTGTCGGACCGAGAGCTCCATAAATCGGGCCCTCGGCTATGGCTGTCTTACGAAGCTATAGGTCCGCACAAAGAAAAATATCTGTGACTAATCCTGGCAAAGAAATAATAATAATAAAAAAATTAAAAAAAAAACAACTTTTATAAATATTTCTTTTGGTATATTTTCAAGAATATTTAGTTCTTGAAATTTTTGTTTCTTTAAAGAAATTCTTCGACTCGAAAGTATCGCTTGATTTTTTTAACTACTTTACAACAAATTATTTATTCTCTTCAATTTTATTAAAAAATCTTCTTAAGGCATATTTTAAAAATAATTTATATATTCAAGAATATTTCGATCTTAAAATGTTTAGTTCTTAAAATAACCGTTTAGCTTTAATATTACTTGAATATTTTTTTTAAAACCTTACAACCATTTTATTTATTTATTGTTTAGTGTGATTATTATTTATTGTAAGGGCTATTGGATCTAAAATATATGTGCAATTTTAAAATTCAAGACTATTTTTCTGTGTGCACGCAAACTCGTAGTACTCCCGAGGCGTAAATTGGCGTAGGTCGAACTGATTCACATGCTCCCATTCCATTACAGATTCACATCGATGCAAGCGTTCCGCAATCTGCTCAAGGAGGTGGGCGATCTGGCGGGACAGCGCGAGGTGGTCTCCGAGTCCCTGCAGCTGCAGATAATCGCGGGGGTGACGCTCCTGTCCAAGACACTGCGCGAAGAACGCAAGGTGAGTGCGTGGGCCAGGACTACAAAACTCCATAACTAATCCCTATATACTTGCAGAAATGCCTTAGCGATGGTGCCAACCTGCAGCAGAACCTCACCACACAGCTCTCCTCGCTGGACCGGGCCAAGCGGAACTACGAGAAGGCCTACCGCGACTCGGAGAAGGCGGTGGACAGCTACAAGCGGGCGGACATGGACCTCAATCTCAGCCGGGCCGAGGTGGAGCGCTACAAGAACGTGATGACGGCCAAGATCCAGCAGTCGGACGATGCCAAGAACGAGTACGCCAACCAGCTGCAGAAGACGAACAATCTGCAGCAGCAGCACTTCAGCATGCTGCTGCCCGCCGTCCTCAACCGGCTGCAGGAGCTGGACGAGAAGCGCACCCGAGGCTTCCGGGAGTTCATTGTGGGTGCGGCGGATGTGGAGTCCTCGGTGGCGCCCATCATTGCCCGCTGCATGGAGGGCATCGTGAAGGCCGGCGAGTCGATCAACGAGAAGGAGGATACCTTCAAAGTCATAGAAAGGTGGGGAACCGTTTTATATTTGATAAAGAGGCATACAACTAATTTTAATTTATTCCCTAACAGATACCAATCGGGCTTCACGCCACCAAGGGACATACCCTTCGAGGATCTGTCCAAGTGCGATCCAGACTCCGTGCAGGACTCACACTACAGCAACTCGACATCGAACCACCTGACCATTAAGGGCACGATGAGTGCCAACAAGCTGAGGAAACGCGTGGGCATCTTCAACATATTCGGCAGCAACAAGGTGAGGCAGTCCGTGGCTAATCCCAGGGGGGAACAAGTGGTTGAGGTTTCTACTGCCTGACTCTCTATCTCTCTGTCGTCCAGAGTTTTTGGTTATCCACACCTGTCCGTTCCATTCTGTGCACCAGCCTCTTGAGTTGAGACGCTTCTTGATTAGTTGTTAAGTTCGATGTTCTATTGATAAGTCGTAGGTCTTGGTTATGGTTTGTGTCTCCTTATGGTTTACTCATCCAGTCTTCTCTCTTTTCCGTTCTATTTCTATATTAATTTGATCGAACCTCCGATCGATTACCATATCTTTATTTCACTTGGACCTGGTTCTGTCTCTTGCCGTAAGTACCAAGTGTCCAGAGTCCTCGATTCGTGTCCTCGCCATGCATAATCCACAACCAGATATACATACATCGCCTCGAATTGCTTATGAATTGCCATGTTTTGTGTCTCATTTACTAATACTTTGTGCTTTGAGTTTCCCCCTCCGTCACCATCACGCAAAGTTATCCTAAAATCCAAAGCTTCTTCTATGACTCACCAAATATTAATTGATTAACTCTTGATTTCTACTTTTGTACACACATTTGTTGCTGCCATTCGATTTTGAAATGATTAAAATGCTTAAAATCACACGAACACACCACACAACATGTGATACAATTTTAAAACGAAATGAAATGCAAACCTACAAAATAAATTACTAAATCAATTCGCTGCCAATAGCAACGGCAGATAATTGAAGCCTGTATCACCATGAAGGTATGATGAATCTTTCAGCTCTCTCCCAACTAACTAACTAACTCTAACTAAGCCTAGCCTTAACTACTAGCCCCCTACGATTAATCTTAATAACACCACCATATCTCGCTATCTACTAATCACAATCAGCTAAATACGAATCTAACCATCACTAGCATATCGTTTCCCATTAATAATAATTAACAGTCTGAGCAACTTTCACTTTAAACGCCTGAACGCAAAACGATCGGCATATTCTTAGCTTGATTAAACTTAGTCGAGTTCTAAAAATAAAACCACCAATTATCCTGAAATGTTTAATTCACAAAATAAACCAGTAAATTCTTAGCTAACTTGCCGAAAGCCACAGCAGCACACTTACACATTACTCTGTTCTTTAGTTTATTTTATTGTTAAGTTTACGATTGTTTCATTTCGGTTTTTTACGTCTTATTAGCTCTCTGAAATCCCTTCGCATGATTGAATGCCTTTATCGCCCCATTTTCATTTTCGTTTCGTTTCCATAACTTTTCTTTATGATACCACTTAATGGCCTGTCGGGTTTGAAATGGCTTTGATTGATATGGAAAGCGGGTCACTTGATTATCAGAATATTTACATTTATTGTTTTGGTTTGTTGACGTATCTGTGTTTTTCTGTCTCTTTGGTTTGTACTGATTGCAATCACTGCGTGCCACTCTTGTTGAGTCTTGTGAATGTCTTGTCTTTTTCTCCCTGATTTGTATTCAATTATCCATTGCATTCGCCTCTAAAGATATCATTGTACATCTCTATAATACAACCCACTAATGAAGCTTTAATTGTCATAGAACTCCCTGACTGCCGATGGACAAAAGGAGGACTTTAGCGATCTGCCGCCGAATCAGCGGAGAAAGAAACTGCAGGGAAAGATCGCCGAGCTGACCCAGAGCATCGCCCAGGAAACAAAAGCCCGGGATGGCCTGATGAAGATGAAGATCGTCTATGAGGCGAACTCCTCGCTGGGCAATCCCATGACCGTCGAAGGACAACTGAACGAGTCGGAACACAAGTTGGAGAAGCTGAAGGTGGATCTGAAGAAGTACCAGGACTTCTTGGAGAAGGCCTGCCAAGTGCCGGCGGCCACCAGTAGTCCGCAGGCGAGTCGAAACCAATTGCAGAACGGTCACAGAACCTCGAGGTGAGTTGGCACTTGGAGCACTGCCATGGAAATGAAGCATCTAATAATGGAGTATCCTTTCTTTTAGACATTCCAATGGCAGTGCCGATGACCATCATGACGATGGCGACGACCAGCCCGATGACGCTGGCAGCTTAAGCAGGTCAGATTCTGAGGATAATGTGGCGCAAATACAAAATGGGCATAATAATAACAATAACGGGTACACTCATAAGTCTACGTTCAATGTTTATATATATATACCTCACCCACCTACATTATACTCGTACATACATTATCGTAGCATTATGATTTGGCATCGAATATCTAATCTGTAGTCTGTATTGTTTAAATCATACTATATCACTGCACTCTTCACGGTGTGTGGCATTTTCTTTGGTGTTGGTTCATTCGACGCATTACCGAATCTGTAAACTAATAACAGCCCAGAAAGTCCACAAGCAGCCACAGATACAAAATTTGAAAACCAATTTACTTTAACTTCTAATTTGTAGCTTTATGTTGCCTCTTTATTGCTCTACACCAAACATGATGACACTTAATAATGTGAAAATTGCAACTTCTTCAAATATTTCGTTTCATTTTGCCTTTCCATGGTGAAATCCAGCAGTTCGGCAAGTCCCGAGAGCGGCCTAGGCACTTCGCACACATCCCTGCCAGGATCGGGACAGGGTAGTGCCAATGAGAATGCGATTGGTGAGGATACGTACTACGAGACGGAAGTGGAGACACTAAATCCACTGGGCACATGTCGAGCCCTTTATCCCTTCGAAGGTGAGTGGTGGATTAACACTCTCGTATATAAGATTCTAGTTGATTTATATTTATCCCATTAGCCTCCAGCGAGGGCAGCATACCCATGAGCGAGGGCGAGGAGCTGCAGGTGATCGAGATCGACCAGGGAGATGGCTGGACGCGGGTGCGGCGGGCGAACAACTCCAATGGCTGGGACGAGGGCTTCGTACCCACGAGTTACATCGAGTGCACGCTCTATGCTTAGGATTAAGTTCATTTTCGGGGCGGGCGATCAGCCGGGCGGTTTTAAATGTTACCTACTCAGCAACTCTTGCGTATGATCGATTGATTTGTGTACTTTTGTCATAACTTTGCGTTCTATCGGACAGCCATACCATATACACAGCAAAAACATGAGAACAACAGAAAAACACACCTAACCTTCACACACAACACTGTACATTTGACCTAAGCTAAGTTCGATTAATTTACCCTTCGTATGCTTTGTATATTTACATTGATTTTAAACGTCATCGATCTTATGGTAGTGCAAGCTATATCATACTATAAATACTATAGTCATATGCACCTACGAGCAGACCTCACCTAATTGTAAGCACCGCAACGTTTCCCTCTTCACCACAAAAACAATCATGATAACACCTATTTATACACATATATGGAACCAGATTTATATGGCACTTGAATACGTGAGAGCATGAAAAGAAAACTAAAACTGAAACAACAACAGCCGTTGGACATTAAAAAAGTGATCTTGTGAACACGTTTTCAGATGCAATTCATTTGGCAGTGTGTTGATAACACTCACTTTTGCTCGATTCCCGGCTTTGGAGCCTTAGCAGCACCTGCCGCTTTTCCCGCTGACCAATTGGAAAAGCGGCAGTGTGCGATTTTCCTCAAATTAAGCACTAAAACTTTGGTAAATATGCAAAGATCAAGGAGGCGGACATCGATCACAACACCCCCATTGTAACCCATTATATACACCGCCCGAAACTCAAGGATAAGTGGGCAAAAGTTATGGCAATCCTGCATGACATGCGGCATATGCAATTGCGGAAGCAAAGAACGCGCTAGCTTGTTTTATATAAATAGCAACAATTGTACATTTTACTTTACACACTATGCATAATTTGTAATTTTAATTTGAAAATACTTTTTGTATTGCTCTTTGCCTTGTACATTTTCACACACACTATGTTTAAAAAAGGACGCGAGATGTCCGGAGATATGTGCATCAATTAGTTATGTTTTAGGAACCCCCATATGATTAAGTTCACAACATTTAAGGCTTAAGTCAGAGCAAAGCCGGGCGGCGCTGCATTTGTTATGTTCGACGCCACTTTGCAATACATTTATTTATAATTTAATAAGATATACCGCTGTATATTGGTAGACCACAATCAAAAACTGGAACCAGAAGTCTGCGGAGCGAGTCCAGGCGGAGCGAGATGATAGGTCCTTAGTTAGATATTCAGCAGCCTTTTCCATTTGTATTTTGTACTTTCATTTCGCATATATGCTATCATGCTTTAGCATTTAAGTGTGCAAACAACTGATACTGATGAATTCTTATGTTTAATTAATGAACGATGTGAACGAATGATGGACTAATCTTAGTGCGAACGCAGAAAATAAATAATTCCAAAATTCTTAAATTTATCTAATTTTAAATTCGAACCGAAAACAGGCACATACGTATTAACGCTAAAATGTTTACAACATCAAATGGAATGAGAGTAATTGAATTTAAGAGACAGACTACGGCAAATGTATGTGAGAATTGTCGGCATAATAAAAGTAACTAAAATTAAAAGAAACAATATAGCTTGTCCTTTTGCAAATGGCTGTGTTTTTTATGGATTTTATTTCGGTGTTTAGGTGGGAGTATTAAATACTTTAAAAACTGGGATAAATGATGAAGTTTGCTATGAATAATTTAAAAATCGTAGCTTTTTAAGTGTTAATCTCTATCGACAAATACCTAGGTGTTAATTATAAAATTTAAAGATGACTATTTTTTAATTTTACATCACTTCAACGTTTTTTCAAAATCCCCAAACTTAAAAATATTTCAAAACTTTAGAGTGACCACTCCTTGTTCTTTTTTAACTGCCAGTTTTAGTGGATTTCTTTAAAGTGGTGGTATTTTCGAACGCCTTGTTTACGGTCCTCTCATTTTATCAGCCGGTTAAAATAATAATAATTTTTTTATGGAACCTTCAGCCAAGAAATCGAAAATGACGAACAACCACAAGTTCAAGAACAACAAGAAGAAGTACTTCCATGCCAAGAGACAGGTGCTCCAGCCTGGCCAACGTGGCTTCTTTGCCACCTGCAACATCAACGAGAAAGCATGTGTTCGCGAGTGCTACAATCTCTTGAACCACTACGCGGACGCACTCTATGGACCTGAGCAGCCGGAGAATGAGCCGGAAAAGAAGCAGCCCGAGGAAGGAGCAGCTGGCGATGCAGAAGAGGATGCTGGAAAGTCCACCAAGGGGAGCACCAGTGATGACGACGACGACCTGGAGGCAGCGGCTGCCAAATGCCGCGAGAAGCTCTCCCAGCGCAAGGTGCGATTCCAGAACGTGGACACCAACACCACCAACTGCGTGTTTATCCGCACCCAACTGGAGGACCCCGTGGCCCTTGGAAAGCACATTATAAACGACATAGCCACCACCGGCAAGTCCATGTCTCGATTCGTCCTGCGCCTCGTGCCCATCGAAGCCGTCTGCCGTGCCAACATGCCCGACATAATCTCAGCCGCCGGAGTGCTCTTCGACAAGCACTTCCTCAAGGAACCCACCAGCTATGGCATCATCTTCAACCACCGCTACAATCAGCAGATAAAGCGGGATGAGATTATTATGCAGCTGGCCGATTTGGTCAACTCCAAGAACGTAGGCAACAAGGTGGACCTCAAGGAGGCCAAGAAATCCATCATCGTCGAGGTCTTGAGGGGCTGGTGCCTGCTCAGCGTTATCGATAACTATCTGGGCTGCAAGAAGTTTAACCTGGCGGAGCTGGCCAATCCCAGCGAGAAGATGTCCGAGAAGCCTTTGAAGGAGTCTTCAGAGGAGGATGCTAAGGCTGCGGAAAAGTCCAAGTCCAGTGATGAAAAGGAGTCAAAAGGGGCTGCCAATAACGACCAAGACCAGACCAACTAAATTAGAAAACTCAGAAGCCTTAAGAGGACTCCCCATCCAATGAAAGGTTTGGTAAGAGGATCCAGACATAGTTATAGAGCTAACAATCTGCTGTGCAGACAAATATGAATAAAACGTCCAGTTATTATTTACTTTTGTTAACAATTTTTATCGTTTCTTTTATCCAGTGACGCTTAGCGACTAAACTTTGGAGAGTCTGTGTGTGCTGGCCGTATCCTAAGTCAGATTGTGTATTATTTGTGTTATAGCTTACATTACGGTCGGTTGAGTAAAACTACGTGTAGACTAGAGCCTCATTTTAGTTGCGCTTGAGCAGCATGACCACGGTGCCGGCTATCTTCTCGTAGGCCATGAACATCAGTGCGGCAGTGAGCACTGTCTGCAGGATCTTGGCCTCCAGGCCGCGGAACAGACCACGGATGCCCTGGTGCTGGAGTATGCTGATCATCAGCTCCAGTGTGCTCTCGGTGCGTGCTCCCGCCGAAGTGGAGGGCTTCGACTCCGACTCCTTGCTGCGATGACGCTGCTTGGTCTGGACCAACTGCAGCGGATAAGTGAGCACAGTGGCGAAGGCCTTGGCAATGGCACCGATGAAGAAGAAACTCAGGCTGCCCATCTCGCCGCCGGTGAAGCGCATTATGTTGCGCTTGAGCATCTCGTACATCATGAACTGCAGGGCCGGATTAGAGACCAGCATCAGCGAGGGAATGGTGCCTGACCACAGACCGGCGATGCCCTCCTTCTCGGCCACATACTTGAGACCCTCCAGCAGGTTCTTGTAGTGCTTGTTCACTTCATCCGAGGTTCCGGCCACATTGCGCATGCGCAACCGTGTGTTGACCACCCAAAACGGTGTTGTGGTGAGCACATTGATGATGCCCGCAATGCTGCCCAGGAACAGATCCTTGAGAGCGCTGTGCTGGGATGGAGAACCACCTGAGGCCACCGCCTTGAGGGCGTGGAATGTGTAGAAGTAGACAAAGTTCGAAATGCACAGGCTTTGGAGGACAGGACCTAGACCTCTGTACAAGGACTGGAATCCCTCGCCCAGCACAATCTCCTTGATCACCTGTCTGGTGCTCCGCACCTCGCCGGCCTCCTCCACTGAAAAGAGAAATGGTTAGGATCAGTGAGTTTCTATTTGGAGATTCTAGAGCCGAGAACACCCCAGGTGGATTCCGCTTGAGCGCTAATTTAATGTGTCACGCATATTCGGAGTCAGTCATATCAACCCAACCTTGAACCCTATTATGATAATTATGCAATTGGCGGTATTAAGGTGCCTATACCTACATGCATGATTTGGCTAATATAAAGCGAAATATTCCATTAGAGCTTAAAGGCAATAGTCATAAAAATTTGCTAGGCGTTACCTTACAAAAACCTGGATTTGTATAAGTGTTTGCTTACAATGCAAACATGCATTTCGAATTACCATTTCAGACTTCTAGGGATTTACATATGAAACATTTTTAAAATAATAACGCAGTTTCTTTTATAAGCTATTTTAGTTTCGTTCATAACCAACGTCAACTCCATTTCCATTTTATGAGTCAAAGTCCAAGAGTCTTGGACAATTGCAAATTTTATGCACTTCTATACTGTAAGCTGTGAGTGTACTTTAAGTGGACATAAAGTGCACACTCTAAAAGTGAACCCTTCATATTACAAAATATTTTTTTTGTTACTGTGTGATTTATAAAAAGTAAATAACACTATAGATATTTGGGAGTGTTATAAGGTAACGATAAAAAAGTAAAAGATATAATATTCTAATCTTTATCTACTATATGCAGAACTAGGACAGACCCTTTTCCAAAATAAATAATCGGAATCTTGCCTGGGCACAGAAACTAGAGCCCATCGAATTCTATATATAAACAGAACCTTATATTGGATTAGCCGCGGAATTGATTAGAAGGGGCTCTTTAACATATCAATAGAAAGTTTCAAACGCTGGAGTTTGAACTCGCCCAAAGGTATGTATATATATCAACTATCAAAGCGTGGCCCGCTTATCGGTTCCAAATGAAGAGATTAGTTACAAAGTGGCCGCTCCCCGATGGCCCAATCCCCGGAAACTTACGTTGCAGGCGGGAACGCACCGTGTCCAGTGGATAGAAAGTGCTCATCGCGATGCATCCGCCCTGTAACGAGGTGACCAAATACAAATTAGCACCAGCTAACATCTTGACCTTTAGCCGGCAAATATTTGACCACTCACCGCGGCTCCGGAGACGGCGTGCACGAAGTTCTGGTAGCTGAGCACCTGGCTGAGTTTCGAGGGGGCCACCATGGTGATGTTTGTTCGTCTGACTGGGGATCTCTGGCTGGGAACGTCCGCAGGCGTCTTCGGGCGAGTGTTTACTGATTGGCAGACGTCCCGCCGGTAGTTAAAAGTTTAGCTGCGACAGCGCAGTTTGCAGCGACGCCGAGATTAGATTAATTCAAACGACTGCAGAGGAGGCGGTGGTTGTGGGCGTCGGCGTCGGTCCCTTTGTGGTGCCTCCTGGATCACGGCTTTGTAAATGATTCACTCGCATATTAACTTTTCCATACAAAATTTCGGATTTTTTTTAATTTGTTCAGATTTAGTATGACCGCAGGTGAAGGAAGGGAATATACCCTACGGCTGAAGAAATATACTAAAATATACCGGTCTATAATAGAAGCATACCGTTATCAAGGTTTGAATATCTTACTTTTAAAATCAATTATAACTAATCTAACTTACTTATATTATTGAACAATATCATTCCGCATACCAAGTTTCATATCAATTGATCAATAATAGTGAATCCCTCGAAAAACACTTATCTAAAAATATACAAATGGAGTTTATGGTTTATTCTCTTCTATTTACTATCCTACTAAACTATATAGCAAAATGTACATTTCAGGGCAGTCTAAAATTAAAAGAACTTAGTCTAAAGAAGCTGATCTATAAGGCACTTCTCCCTCCTAGGTTCCAGTCGTGGTTTTTTCATGAAATTCACTCCCGTTTCAGTGCTGCTGTTGAGCAAATCGGCTGCTTTTCGTTTGCGATTCTGAAAAATAATACATTTATTGTAATAAAAGACGTAGATAAATAAAAATTCTGATTATAGTCCCACCTCGTGCTCCTCCTCCGTTAGCGTGGCGAACACAAAGTTCTTGGCCTTTGCTGTCTTTACGGAAATAGTGCCCTCCGCTCCGTCGACATCGCCGGAGGTCCCCTTGGTGAGGCCTGCCAGTTTGGTAAGCGTCTGCTGGTCTCGCACCAAGAAAGAGCCGCGAACTGCACTCTTCTGCTGTTTGCCAGCTACTGTTTTTGAGATCAGGAATGGAGAACTCTTTTTCACCTCCACAGTTGTCTTCTTGGAGGAGATTATGTTGAGTCGACGAATGGAATTACCAGTGCCACTGGTGTTTATCACGGATGTGGAGAGTGGAGAGGCTGCCTCCTGGAAAGAACAGGTGTTTAGACAAGAAATTAAAGGAAGTTGCGCATCTACTCACCGGTTTGAGGCCCTTTTCTAACAGGAGCTGCTCGCGTTCATAGCGAATTTTTCGCCACAGATGCTCGTTCTCCTCGTCGCCACTGCCCTCGTTTCCTTCACCATCCTCGGGACGACGGTCATCTAGGCTGAAACCATTCTCAACGTTCTTCCATCGGAACTGCCGCTGTCGACTGGCTCCCTCTTCTTCCTCTTCAAAGAGCATTTCTTTGATCTTGCGCACCTCCCGAATATCCTGGTCCATCATTTTTCGACTGTCAGAGAAGTGATTCGTTTAATTTTTGCATCTTGTAGATCCATTATGTATACTCACGCATGAATCTGTCCCAGTTCGTGCCGTAGCTTATCGCGATCGAACTGATCTTCGTCGCCCAACTCTATGTCATAGTTATCCATGTTCTTCTCGTCCTCGTCAGCAGATCCCCAATCGGATTCGGATAGCTCAGCTTCTTTGTCCACAAAGTTGGCGGCTCGCATTTTGCGGTCTTTCTTGGTCATCTCCACGACAATTTCATTCTCCTCGGAATCGTAGTCCACAAAGGTTTCTGGGATTTCCTCCACTGGCTCTCCATCGCTTTCTTCCTCGAATTCCTCGACATCACCGTCGCTTTCTTCATCATCCGAGAATCCTAGCTTGGCCTTTTTCTTCGGCCTCTTCTTAGTGAGTTTTTTGTTGCGCGGCCTATCGGCTTCAGTGTCGTCCTCCTTGGCGGCCTCCTCCTCATCGCTGGACACAATTCTGTTAGCTACCACCGGCGGCTCATGGGTTTTCTCCTGCTCCTCCGGCTGTTGGGTGGCTGTTTCCGATGGCAGTTGGGTGGCAAAAGTGCCCGAGCATAAACCCTCAAGTTCATCGGGTGCTTGGCTACTGTCTCCAAACTGAGTCATGGGTATCTGACTGATGACAGCAGGATCCACAGAGGGTGCGGCGGAGGAAAGCATCTGGGATTGCGGAAACTGACCGGAACACAAGTCGAGCAGCTCGTTTTCCTCGTCGCTGGCCGTGCGCCGGGTCTCCGCATCGAAAAGCTTATGGGCGGATAATTGCAATTGGGTGGCTGTTATGGGAGCAACGTTGCTTGGCTTAGGAGTTTGCAACAGGTCCAGATCATCTTCATCGGAGTTGTCGTCCTCAAAGGCCCTAATAATGCGGTTCTTTTTCCTGCCACTTTGCGTTTCAGGCTCTGGTTCGGGCTCACTTTCCTGCTCGCTGTCACTGCTATTATCCTCTTCATCAGGTTCTTCAACTCGTTCGACTTCTGCTTTCTCGTCTGCCTCCAATTCTTCTGCATCCTCGTCCTCCTCGGCAGTGCCTTCGCCTCCCTCAACAATCTCCTCATCTTCGTTTATGGTAACTTCTGCGTAGGCAGGCTTATCTTCCGGTTCGTACTCCTCATCTACATCCATGCCCTCCTCCTCGTCTTCAGCCATTTTCTCCTGCTCTTCCGCCTGCTTTTTGCGCAGGTCCTCCATGCGTTTCTTAGTGATTAGGGATTTAAGATGCTCCTGCATTTTGATGTAACCTGCTCCGGGCTTGGGGTCCTTATTGATCTCCTCCTCGTGCAGGTGAATGCTAACCTTGGACATCTCTAGTTTGCCATGCTCAGTGGTCAGGATGCTACAATTTTATAATTTTACAATTTATAAGTTAAGTTTAATATATGGTAAGTTGAATTACTTACTTGACAGTCTCTGTGGTCTTGTGCTTTTTGGCTTCCCTCGTTTTCATAAGACGTATCAGCAAATCGTCCACTCCAGTTGGTTTCTTGGCGAACATATCCCCCGTTTCCAGGTCAATAACCATGTTGGCATCACCCTTAAGCGAAGGACTCACATCCGAGCTCTTTTCGATCTTCAGCCGCCGAATGGCTTCGCTGATCTTCGGCGTGGCTGGCTTGGAAGGCGGTGTTATGTTAATGGTGCTCAAGTCCAGCCTTGGCAGTTCCACCACTTCTGTAACCAGGCAAACTTTGCTGGGAGATTTCGCCTGATCCTCAGGTTGGACCTCTAAGTTATCTGTAAATTTTAGAGCAGCTGCAGCAGAGGTGGATGCAACGGGCTTTTCTTCTTCTACAATGGGATCTTCAGCCATTGCTTCCTCCACGACAGATTTCTCCTCCATTGATTCGATGGTCGGCTCTTCTGTGTGCTCCTTGGGTTGTTCTGGTGTTTTTGGATTCTCTAGCACCTCATCCAATACACCTGGATTGTCTTTTAGCTCCAAAGACTCGTCGTTATCCGAATCGTTCTCTTCCTCCGGTTCGGACTCGGATTTAAAGAACTCGGTGGCCTCTTTGGCGCGGTCCTCCATTAGTTTTCTAAGGGTTTGGATATTTAATAAAATGTGTATGATATTTACGGGAACTTACGCATAAGCCTCCAACTCTTCACGGGTCATCCGAAGTCCTACCGATTTTCTGGGCTGTTTACTGGGCATGGGACTTCCACCTGCCAGCGCGGTGGCTAAAGGAGCGTTGATTGTTCGTCGACTAAGAAACTCCTTCAGAGTCCTGGGCTTCGGCTGATGATATGGCACATTGATGTGAGCCTCCCGGTGCAGACGCTGCTGCTCACTTTGGATGGCCTGCATCCCCTCCAGAGCTTTCTTTGCAGATTCCTAATTAAATAAGGGAATAAATAAATGAATAACCAAATGCTTTATTCCCAGCTTGGGTAAACATACGCGCACAACTTTGGGCTTCTTGGGTTTTCCTTTGGCCGTTTCAGAGGGTGCTTCCTGTTCCGCTACAGATTCGTCTGGATTGCTCAACTCTGCTTCGGATTCAGAGTCCACCAAGCCCTTGAGTTTGTTCTGGGCAGGACTGATTTCCGCCGTGGGTTCTTTCGGCTCGGATTCGGAATCCACCAAACCTTTGAGTTTGTTTTTGGGCGAACTGGTCTCCTCTTCGTTCTTGATCTCATCTTCGCTGTCACTGTCCATTCGTTGCTTTTTTTTCTTTGCCTTTTTTGAAAGTTTTTGGACATCCTCATCCTCATCATGGCTTCTCAACAGTGTGTCAATGCCGCTGTCCATTACCTTGCCATTCTGATCCTGGACCACCTCATCATTGTTCTCCTGTGACTCCTCATCGCTCTCAATTTTTAGTTTATTTTTTTTGGTACCCCTTTTAGGCTTCTCCTCATTCTCATCGTCAATGTTATCGAACTTATTGTTTATGGCTTTTTTTGAAGGTTTTTTCTGCTCTATATCTTTTAATTCTATCTGTGACTCTTGATCACTGTCTATTTTTTGATTATTTTTCTTCACCTTCTTCTTAGGCTTTTGTTTGATGGTTGGCTTCTCCTGCTCCTGGTCTTGTTCTTGGTCCATTTTTGTGCCCTCGTCCATGTCCTGCATGTCTCCCAGTTTGTCGATTTCAAATTCCTTTTCTGCTTTGGCTAACTTCTTTGCCTTTGGTTTTTGAGGAGGTTTCTTTTGCTTCAGATTAGTTTCTTCTTCCTCCTTATTATCCTCCTGTTGCTTCTTAGTCTTAGCCAACTTCTTAGACTTTTGTATCTTGACGGGTTGTTTCTGCTCCGGATCTTCTTCCTGGTTTATTCGAGAGTCATCTCCCTCGGTCTGTTTAGCCATTTGCTTCTTCACCGCCTTTTTTGGTTTTTCTTTTTTAGGAGGTTGCTCCTGGTCCTCCTCCTTTTGATCCTTTGTCAACTTCTTACTGTTTTTGGCTACCCCCTTTTTCTTCTCTGCCTTAGCAGGTTTCTCCTGCTCCTGATCCTCTCCATCGTCATCCACCTGGGATGTCTGCTTTTTGCTTTTCTTGGCGGCTTTCTGCTTGGGTACCGTTTGCTCCTCCTCACTATCCGAGCTTATGACAGCGGATTTCTTCTTCTTAGGCTTAGTGAGCACCTCCTCTTCATCGCTGTCCAGCAGCCTTTGTCCCTTGCTTTTGGGGGAAATGTGTTCCTCTTGCTCCTCTACTGCAACCTCCTGGTGATCACTGTCCATCACCCTTTGGCGCCTGGCCTTGGGTGAGATCTTCTGGGGCTTCTGCGTGGGTACATCTTCATTTTCGCTGTCATCCGACATCATTAGACTCTTGCCACCCAGTAAATCTTCGCCGGACACCATATTCTCGTCTTCCTCGTCGAACTCCAGCTTTTCCATCGAGTCGTCGGCCAGCTCTTCATTTTCCGCTGCAGCTGCAGTTTCTGCAACCGATTCGCTCATAGTTCTGGGTCACTTATTTATTGTTAATAATAAGAAAAAACCATAAACATTGCCGAGTGCCACACGCACACAGTCACACGCAGTTCGATTTTTGGCGCAAAGAGTGTTGAAAGTGCGGGAGCCATCAGCTGTTGCGGGCAGTGTTGGAAAGCTGACCAGGGAATGGGGCATGGTCACACTTAAGTAAAGTAAGTGTATGGCACATGTAAATTTTATTTGTTAAATTCAAAAAAGAAAAATATTTAGAATAAAATTGATTATTTTAATAAAAGTTTTTAGAATTATACAAACATTTTCAAAATATTGAAATCTAACTATGATGCAAATTGTGCAATTTTATTTTAAGATCAAATTGTTCTTGACAACATTTTTTATTACATATTGTTTAATTCAAGGATATTGAATAGTATTTGTCTCAAATAATCTTCCCTAAACCTGCTTAAATAGTGAAAATGCTTAAGTATTTTCAACTAAATCTCTCGGCGAACCATTTATAAGGTGTACAAGATTGCTTAAATGCAAATCAAGCAGCGTGAACAAATCTCGGACAGCAACTTAATCAGCAGGCGGCAACCTTTCGGCAGTGCAGCAATCGAAAGTAATCAGCCAGCGGATGGATTTACATTTACATACTCGAATGCGAAATAATAAAAAGAGGCACAGGTGGGCATGTGAGTAGTTCACCTGTTCTCGTGGTTGTTGTTGCTCTTGGACGGCGGCGAACTGTTGCAGTCGGTTTGATTTTGGTGCGATCCCGATGTCGATGTTGCTACTTGCGGCGGCGATGCTTTCTCCGCATCTCTTTCTTGCTCTGAGGCCATTTCTCTTTCACAGTTTAGTGGCTGAAACGCAGAAAAGCTGGTAAGGTCTTGCGGCCGAGGGTCATTAAGTAACCCGGCGATTGGCGACGAGAGTTGCCTAATGATATAGCTGCCAGGGTCCGATATAAATAGCATTAAAATGCAATTATAAATGCTGAAAAACGCATCCAATCCGCAATCATTAACCTCGGTCCAGAGCTCAACATTCAATTAACGCCAACGAAAGCAAAAGCTGAAATAGGCCCCTAAAAACCGAAACCAAACCGTTTTAATGGGTGTTAAATTTCTACGACTTTTCACTTTACCGCCGAATTCTGAGATCACACCTTACCAATTCGACTTGGTTTTGATTAATGCATTTTACAAATGCCTTCGATTTTACGGGGGACAAATGCTTCACCTTGCCGGATTGCGCAACGTATTCAAAAATCCCACACAACAAAGCCGTATGTGTTATCCAACTTTAGAAAGATCCGAAGAAAGCAGGCATATTTCACGTATCTTATGGTTTCCGCTATGCCAAATCTATAATATATTCGCAAGCCCAATCACAGCATGAGCTTAATCGTTTGATAAATAAGGAGGTTTGTTAGGTATTCGAATACTCTTTAAAGGGAGAAATCTACTAGAAAATTGTATATTTATACTACATTAAGTATAGTTTTATACATAATTAATTAAAAACTGTTCTGTAAGAAATTATATTTTTTAAATTAAATTATATAATATAAATCCTAACTCATTGATTTCGTTTTTTTTTTTCATCTGTTACATCACTGCCTTTGCTAGAATTTATATACCTGTAAGACCATTTATATTATCAACAGGAAGTTTTATAGCTTTAAGAAACTTAGGTAATGTCTATCCCCCCTCCAGCAGCCTGATTAAATCATAATACTCTTGCTTATGGCCTATGAGCCAGACATTTATATCTTTAAGCTTCAGCTAGCGCACCAATTAGCATACTATATACATGCATAAAAAAACAAATCTTGGTGCCATCGCGCACAATTTCTCTTTCATTTGGCGAAAATAAAAAACTAAAAACGGTTAGCTCTGTGTATCTTTCGGGCATCTTTTTTTCATATCTGTAGCAGAGATTTTGCTTTTGGCCACTTACTGTATTTCTGCGCCTTGTTGTCGCTGTCGCTGCCTAATTTGCATACGCACAGTTCACAGATACTACTAAGATACTACACAACTGGGCCCAAAACGAAAGTGAAAACACTCGAGTGTGTGCTAAGCGCAGAGTCTAACCGAAAGATACACATAATTTCCAACTGTCCAAGTTGGACAATATTGATCGCCTCGCAATCTCTGGGAACTTGAAATGGGATTTCGAGCGGAGCAAACAAAGGCTGTATATACAACACCCCATTTCTTTAGAAATGGCTATTTTTAAAAGATCTTTTCTTTTTGGCAAGGCTGAGTGGCTTATGCAATCACGCGGACTTAAGACCTTTCAGCGCCTTCAAGTTAAAGTTGAGATTATTGAGGGGCTTAAGCAGCGGCTCTGTCTTTCGCAATTAAATGTAAATCGTCCACGGAGGAGTCGCATGAAAATAAAAAAGGGGGCTGATCGGCTTGTAATGCCGCATGTTTCTGTCCATGTGGTAGGAGTATGGCTGTTCCTTGGACACCCAGACACGCCTTTGGCTGTCTGCGTCTGGCTTTTCGTTGCCCGATTGAGATTTCTTGCCGTTTTGCTTTACCATTTTTTTCCTCCGCATTTTTTTTTTTTCGCGAGTGAAAGTGATATATGGCGCATGACTCAGGCTGCGTCCATGCTCGACTCCATCCGACTGCCGGCCGACCCCATCCCGGCCCAAGTCATATGCATAAAATAATAATTAAGCGCCGTTTATGCAGCCCAAGTCGAAGAAATGGCCAAAAGGGCGCAGCAGCCATCGAGCGTGGCCCGAAACCAAGCTCAAAATCAATTGACATGTTTCGCAGGCACTGAACGAAACTTAAGTTAGTCGAGAAAAATGTATATGTAATTTATTTAATGGATGCTTAGAAAACTAAGCTCAGAAAATCATCTGCACATTTTAATTCTTAAAGAGTTTTAGAAATAAAATATTATTTTCTTTTATTATTTGATATAACCTAGGGACCCACAATGGTCTCCAAATGGTCCTCAGCAACATACAAATTATTTAATGGCTGCAAATTAAATAATTCAGCATTTTCCAGGCCAAGTCGTGCCCCCACCAACCTTTGTGCCATCTACAGGCACCTGTAGTGGCTGCCCTTCCATTACCAAATGCTCCACCTTACCATCCGAGATCGAGAGACCTAGGTTCATCGTCTTCACACTGTAAATGTGATTTAGGGCTGGCGACAGCCCAACGGAAAAGCAGCCAACGGCTTTGTGAAAAATAACAAAAAACGGCCAGCAAATTGTAGCCCAGCGACTGACAAAAGAAATGGAAAGTAAAAAGCAAAAAGCAAAAGGCCAAAGCAAAAGCGTGGCGATTCCATTGAGCTCGATGACCGGGCTCAAATCCAAGAGGCTGCAACTCCGGAGGAGTCGGAGTGCGACTTGCATAATGATTGACATTGTTTGGGCCAGGCCGGGGTCCACAATAATTTGTTTATAAACAATAAGCGCCCAGATCGCGCCCGTTATAACTGCACTGCCGCAGCGCCTCAGAAAGCACGAAAGAAAGAGTTGTGCAAAACGCTGGCAGCAACTGGTTTTTATCTTCTCACAAATGAAACAAAATTAACTGAATGAAGCAGGGATTATTTTGTTATGGCTTGGCGATGAGATGAAAGGGGTCAGGAGGGGGAGAAAAGGTTGAAAAGGGGGTTAGCTTCGAAAAGATATTTTTAGACAGGCGGTAAACCGTTTTAGCCTTAGATAAACAATTTATATTTAATCTGCTATTGGTGCAGTGGGAAGTGCAAAAATATAATGTTTTTTGGAGCTTATTGTATTTTAGGATTCGGCAAAAAATTGCTTAATGCATCCTTCAAGAAAAAAATATAGGCTTTTCATAGAAGTTGTATGGTTTCTACTTAGTACACCTTTTTTGTAAGATTTTCAATTTTTTTATTGAGTCTTAAGCCTTTTTAAAATAATTGTTAGATATACAAATATATATCACATGTTTTTTAGAACACAATTTAAAAATGTATTCCAACTATATTAAATAATTCGCAATTTATCAAACATGTTTAAGTAATATATGTTTTTATAATATATGTATGTCTTTTTTACGCATTCTAGTTAAACTCCAAATTTTATTATAAAAACAAAAATGTGATTTAATTTTATTATGAAATTACAGAGAAGCTTCGAAGATGTGTTGTACTTTTCCTAGCATTGTCTCACTTTCACCAGAAGATTACATCACAGCCGAAAACCATTGCCTTTCCCAACATGGCGCTACCTGTGCCCCAATGCGGGCCCAGAAGTTGCTCAATTTTCTAGAAACGAAAGACAAAAACAAAAGAAGCCACTGGATGAGGGCCTGCCCACGTACGAGTGCGTCAGCCGAGACGGCTCAATTAGCATGCCAGGCACGTCCCTGACCCAATTCCCTTTGGTGCAGTGTAACTGGGCGATAGAGTTACCCACTGAGAGGATCTACGTCATTGAGCTGCGTGTGATTCACTACCAGGGTACGGATCCAAATCCGACTCCAAATCCGGGGCGTGGCCGAGATCTGAAACGAAATCGAAACCCTGTGGCAAAAGGCGGAACTTTCGATTTCTTTCGATGTCATCGCTTGGGCAGCCAAGGTGCGTACGATATACTCATTCAAATGAAAGTTCATAGCGATCGGCGATTACTTTCTTGGCTTTTGGGATCGGCCTCCCCGCCAATTGCCGGCGATCCGTGGTGTATCTCTCTCGGATTTGGGCATTTCTACTAAATCATTTTTCGGCTTGCTCGCGCTCGTTTCACTTGCCGGCCTGATTGGCCATTTGGCTAGACATTTTTGTGCCATTTCATCACCGGCAATTGCCCGGTCCACCGAAAGACTCATCTCTTTTGTGCAGAAACGAGAGTGGCGGGCGACAAATTTACCTTTGGATTTTGCACTTTGGCAAATTGATCAAATTTGTGGCCAGGAAATTGGCACAAAGTTGTTTGCTTTTCCTTATTTGTTTGGGTTGTGCAATGGGCAGATGGAATTGCCGGCCTCAAGGCACTTGAAAATTGGGCTGAAATCATTCAATTAAGTTTGGTTAAACAATCTTTAATAATAAATAATTGGGACGCTTTCAGGGAGCTGCGTTAATTCGTTAAATTAAGTGAGCACCGAAATATGTTGAGGCTTTTAAAAATTAGAATGTCACAAAATTGGTAAACCAAATAGTTTAGGTAATTTTCTAACAAGTGTAAATATGTGTTCTATAATTTTTATGGATTTATTTATTATCAATATGTGAGCTATATATGTTTTAAAATTTGTTAATCATTGACATTATTTTTTAAAGGAGTACAATGTCTTTAATTCAACATAATTTAATTGATTTTTTGCCAATTCTTCAATCCGATTAAGACTACAATAGGAAAACTTTCACAAAGCATTCTGAAATGCGCTTGGAATGTTTATTGGCACACGACAAAGGCAAAAACCTTACAATTAACACAATATAGCTTGATTCATCCTAAATGTATTTAACCGAAAAACAAAAGACTAAGGCAACGAACTTGAATTAATAAATTACTCAGTTAAAATCGAAACATTTTCTATTCGCTCCAGAGAAACAAAAGTTGACTTAATAAACGAATTAAATTTATTTACGCCAGGCACACACAAAGGTCAACGAAAACTATTCGCCGCCTTTTTTCGTAGACACCGTAAGTGCTGTGCATTATGTCATTAGGGTTGCATAAGCGGCTGGCGATCATAATTTAATTTTCCAATGCATTGGCCAGAATAACAAGCGTGGCCAACAGCCGTTAGCTGACTCACAGCCGGACGCGAACCCTTTTCGAATAACAATCGAAATTAGGCAATCGTTGAGGTAGTTCGCTTGGGATCCGCCACCGCCAGCACCGCCGATCTACGTCACCAGTTACCTTGACACCACACAGACGGTTGCCAAAAAAGCAGTATATATGTGGTTTACTCGAAAACCGCAAGAGAAAGAGAAAAAGGTGGCCGCAGAAAGCGGCCTGAAATGAAAAGTTGGCCAAAAACGAGTTTTCGGAGTACCCGAAAACGGCATATTTTGCATTCGGCGAGCTGCTGCCGAGCCCAAGAGCGGCTCTTTGCCTCTTCGTGAGCTCTCTTCGCCGCTTTTCAGGCATCGGGCGCTCGAGCGGAGCGACAGCTCCAGTGGTAAAGGGGTCAAAACTTTCACGCGATATAAAATCTTGGTTAGCGATACGGCGGGGCCGCATTTTCATTTCAACTTTGTGTGCGACGAGTTGTCCCAGCAGTCGCGTGTCCTGTTAGCCACCTCCGCGTCCGCAGCGCGTCCCTTTCGTTCCGTGATCGCAGTGACTTGGGGAACCGAAAATCTGTATTTCATAAATTTCTAAAATATATAAAAACAAGCTACAAAAACAAGCGAGCAACGCGAGATTTGCTCTTTGTTCAATTTGTGCATCGATCAGATCCAAATCCTCGATTCCAGTCGAAACCCAACGAGAAAAAGCCCGCTCGTGATACGCCGCTGTGCCATTGACTCCAGCTAAAAGGGATTAACCGAACCCACTGCAAAGGATTTAAACCGCCTGAAGGTAAGAAAGTGTGACGAAAATAGCTGGTTGATAAATGATTTGACCGGGCTTGGAGTTCAATGAACAAAGTCGAAGTGAAGAAGGATAATGATATGAAAATTAGTGTTAAGAGATACAACACAACTTTAAAAAGATCCTATCCTTGAAACAAAAAACTTAGGCAACAAACTTGAAATGATCTATAATAACAAAAAAAGTAAGCCCCATTTAAAAATATTTGTGTGCTGAAAACAAAAGACTTAGGAAACGAACTTGAAATAATTTTAGGATTTCAAAACGAAACGTTTGTGGCCAAAATGTAAATTGGCAAAGATTTTTGCATAGCTGTAGTACTTGCTGTATTCTTTACAATAAGGTTCTTAATTATTTTTTTTTTTTTCAAAATTTTATATGCAAATTAAAAATATTTGCCTTACTGTAAAGCCTAAAAGAACTCTTTTATGTTGAGATCTTTTTTCCACACCTTGGACACAATTAATGCTCGGTTTTGGCTAGGGCCCACCTAACCGTTCTTTAAACGCTGTCTATCGTCCGTCAGCCGACCACATCTTGCCCATTCACATAACTTGTAAACCCTCAAACACCCAACCCACAGTTCCATATGCTTACAAAAGCGTTGCAATCACCTTGCCGAAAGAGAGAAGACCCGTAAATCTTTGTTATTTTCGTTGAAAGAGTGCTGAAGAAAGCCAAGGAAACGCACGGCAACTTTCGTCGTCGTGCACTATGCGGAAATATAACTATTATTAATAATAGTTAAAGAGCTGCTGAGGCGTGAAGCGGATAAAACTGATGTGGAACCCTTGGCTCATTAAGCTTAATTTGGATTTGCATACTCAAGGCTTTCAATTGGCCAGAGACAGAGTTGGGTGGCTTAACTACACAGCCACCCAACCGCCCAACCACCCAGCCACCCACTTGAAACGAGATTCGAGTGGTTCGGTGGTTCGGTGGTGCAGTAGCCGGCGCTCGTTCTGTGTGTGTCTCATGTTGCTGATTTTTCTGCTGGTGAAATTTCATCGCGTTTCGCGCGAATGAAAGTCTGAAATTACCTTGTGCCGCTTCTCATTCGCAGTCGTGGCTTCTGCAGCGGCTTCTGCAGCAGTTGCATTCGCTGAGTTTTCCTTACTCACATGTCTTGCAGCTTCTCCTTGATTAATATTGCGAATTGCTTTGTTCAAAAACTGCTCCACTTTGGGCCGCCAGCGCATGAAAACAATTTCGCTCACTATGCTCTTTCTTTAACAACAAAGCAGATACTATCTGGCAGATATACTTTCTGTATCTGTATCTGTATCTACTCATCTCTGGATATCTTAGCACGCGCGCTCTTGGCCAACTGGGTTGCATTGCTCATACGCCGTGTGGGCCCCCACTAACACTACCCACTTGTCATTGCTGCCCAAACATAGCGCCTGGCAATACTTTTAATTGATTCCACACAGACAGTCCGCAAGCACAGACATTCTCATAGTGAAAGAAGCTGCACCACTTGCTGCAGTAATTACTGGTTTCTCGCTCTTGGCTCCATCTCCAACCGCAGCTCCATCTCAGTCCCAACTGAAAACCCCAGCTGTAGGCTGAAGACCATGGCAACTGGCTCTGGGACTTGGCGACAATTTCAAATTAACGGCAATTGTCTCGCCGCCTTGTGCAATTTTCACGCAGTTTTTCATTGTAGCGAGAAAATGTCAAACAACAACGGTATAGAAAGAAAAAAGAAAAGCGACCGAACTTTCATTGGCAGCTCCAGGAGTTGTGAAAACATGATTTTCATTGGCTGCCAAGAGAAAAGAATGGAAAAGAACTAGAAAACGAGAAGGAAAAATTAAAGACTGGAACAAAAACACAATTCTTTAGCTGAACATGAAAACATTTTCCCCTAGACAAAACTACATACCAAAATTTAAAACAAAAATAAATATTTGTAAATATATTTATATAAAGTATTTAAAAAAAAAAACAGAAAAACAGAAAATAAAAAATACCTTAAGCATTTTATAATATTTTAATATTTGTTCAAGTGTGAAGTGACATCTGAAAAAAGCAGTAGGTACCCTTTAAATCAACCAATTTTTTTTGTATTTTTTAATTTAAAGTATGAAAAAAAAACAATAAATCTGCAACATTTCCATAAGCTTTTACCGCAAAGTGAATTGCAATGAATGCAATTCCCAAAATAATTCAATTCACTTCACTTGACTTTACTTCCACTTGTTTCGGTTTCTTTCCTTTTCACTTGGCTAGCTCCGTTAACCCCCCAAATTCACCGTCAGCCAGCTCAGCGTTATTCGGCTTGTTGACCACAAAAACTCATTTGGCACCATCCGCTGCACGTCGCTCCCCAGCCACGTTGCTCCCAAAGCTCTTCATTAGGCGCAATCAAAGGTGATTCGAAATTATCATGGAAATCATGGAAAATCAGTCAAATCAATGGCCGCCCAAAGATGCATTCGTATTTCGTTTTCCCTCGCTTTTTTGCTTTTGATTGAGCCGCACATTAACTCAACGAGAGTCACTCCGAAAATCGAGCAGCACAAACGAAACATCTCAAGCGACGTATCGTAGTATCTGAGCGGTGCGCTGAAAAGAAATGAAAACCACTTTCTTTGCATGCATGCCACAAAGTACGAGTACGCCAACACCACCAAGTGGGGCTCCACAGAGTCGAGCAATTTGCTTGCACCACTGCCAGTTGCGAGTGGTGGTGGTGCAGTGGTGGTGGCAGGCAAGCGGAACAGGCCGCTCCGTGGCGACAGCCGCCGCAGCCCGAAATTGGGTCACTAATTATTTCAGAGCAAAATGCAACCGGCTTTGGCTTCGCCGGCGTCGTTGTATCTGTTTCTGCACTGAGAAAAAGTATTGCCGAAATATAAATTTTTTGTTATTAAACATAAATAAAATAATCGCTCTAATAGCTATTTTTCTAGAATAAAGAAAATTATTTTCCAAAGGCTCCTGTATATAAAATGATTTACCAATGAAAATAGGTTTTAATTTTAGTTAGTTCGAAAGTATCTTTTACAATTCTATCGTGTTTGGTACATAGTAATTAAAATGTAATATAAATTTATACAATATTTGCAAAACAGTGAACAAGTTATTTATTACATTTTTTATTACGTATATTGCATTGAGAGTTTTAGGCAATTTTTTAAAGCTTTAATATAATAAGAATAGATATTAAATTTAATTTTTTTAAAAATAAGAATTAATTTAATATTTTGCCAGCATTCAACTTTAAAGGAATTGGTTAGATTAAATTTGACATTTTCCTAAATCAATTAATTGGTAATATGACAAAAATACAATGCCATGAGGTACTTTAAATTTAAGGCTAAATGCCAAATCATTTTTCTCCGAGTGCATGCAACTCTGACTGCCACTGCAACTTCGGTTTCAAGTTGGCTTCGGCTAACGATGCGTTGCAAGTTGCAACTAGAGGATATGCCTGCAGCTCGTCCCCTCTGACTTGGCCCCTTTGTCCCCTCTGCCCCTTTCTCCGCTGATCACCTTGTCGCTCTTAGCTTTTTGCTTTCTTTCGCCCTCTCCATCCGCCAGCGTTCTTTCACCGCTCGGCGCCCATGTGGACCGGACAACCTGGGCAGAAAGTGCAAGCCCTTGAGTTTTTACTTTCGTTGGTTGACCGGGTAACCGGTTCTGCCCATTCAATGGCATCCGATTCCAATCCGATCCGACGCCACCCCATCCCTCGCCCCTTTTTGCAATCGGAGTCGTTGCTTCACGTTGGCGGATTTCGCCTTTACCGTTAAAAGAAATGGAAAGTAAAAAAGGCCAACAAAACGGGCAGCCAAAAAGGGGAGGGAGGATTATGGGCTTTGTGAATTATGTTAATTGTCTAGTTTCTTGTATCTTGTATCTGCATCTCTGATCCTGGCTAACGGCATTCCACTAATGAACTGCAAGGGTGACTCGCTATAACTGTTGTGCAATTAGCGGAAATGGCTGGAAGTTGGCAGGTAACGGGAATTCGTATCTTTTTGGGGGTTTTTGGAAAAACAGGTATGTGGCTATGCTCCACTGAAGACGGGGAGAAATTTAAACAGCAATAAGGGAAGGGCTTTTATTACGAAAGAGGTGATACAGCAGGGTGATATTTTTATTCGTTGTTGGTAAATGCATATTTTTAATGATTTTTTGGTTAAACATGAACTCCTAACCGTTATTTCTCTTCACTATAAAAATCAAAAGACGCTGAGTATCTGAGCAGCTACTAAAAATTCAAAGAAAAAGGCACAACCCATTTAGCAACAATTTTCCAAAAATGCCGTTTAGGCCGGCACTTTTTCGTTTCCTTTGCCATGATTGCAATTTCCTCAATTAGCATATTTCACACCCCTCAGCCCGCATTCGGCGGCCCGCATTCCGCCTGCTCTGGCCTTCAACCCGCCGTGTGCCGCAGATCAGTATGCAAATTGCTCGCGAGGCCCATTTCTAATTTCACTTTCCCTATTTTGCGATAAATTGCGTTATCATATTTGTACGCACATGCGAGGCAAGGAAATTTCCCAACGGCGGCGACCGAGTGAATGGAATGCCGTCGAAGAATGGGATGGCGGGGCGGGAAAGGGGAAGGGGGAGTTGCGACTGGCACAATTTACTTTCATTTGCCACTCAGACAACACCTGGGGCAGGTCTGCGGGCGCCTTCGCCTTATCGCATTGGTTAATTGTCGCCTTGTCGCCGAAGTGGAGCAAAGAAAATTAATTGTTTGCTCTATTTTACATAATGCCCGGGCGTTGCGAGCACTTCTTATCCGCGGCCCGGACATAGGTTGTAAAAAGCTGCGGGTTCGTTACCTAAGTCTTTTGTTTTTTAGCAAGTTTGTTGCCTAAGTCTTTTGTTTTTTAGCAAGTTTTTTGCCTAAGTCTTTTGTTTTTACAAGCAAATGTTGATGTAATTATTAAAAAAAAAATAAATAAAAAATCTATTTTATATAAATAGTAACTAAAATTGAATATCAAGGCTATTTTATTTATGTCATAAAAAAACTTAAAAATTATTTAAATTAATTTTAGCTATATTCAGCCGAGCTTTACAAGCGCCGCCCTTCGAAATTACCAATTTGATATGAAAGCGATTACCAAACGTGTAAACCCCCATTAAACTTATGACCAAAGCATCCCCGAACCGATTTAATCATGCAATTAAGTTTACGAACCACTAAATGAAACAGTTACCGATGCAAGTTAAAAAGTCATAGGAGGAAAATTAAATTGGTGTGGAAATACACGGGCATTTCATCGGCGAGGGCCTCTTTCGACACTCGAGCACGCTTCAGAGCTAATCGCTTTGCCCCGTGTTGCCATCTGTTTATCTGTAGGAAAGAAGTTACTTAATAACCATAAAAAACGCAGTTAACTGAGGCAAACACTCGCACACACACACCACACACGATCGAAAGTAAATTGCCCCTTTTATAAGAAAAAACCTTCGACGGCTGTAAGCGTTTTGCGCTTTTTCTGCCCCACTCCTTCTCCATTGTTGTTGCTCGTTGCGGTGCGAACGAATTTCACTTTCACAGCATCCGAAGCTCGTGATATCGACATGTGTAGTTAATTACGCATGATCCGGCGGGGCATGGCGGGGGCTTACGAAGCTCGAAGTCGGTAGCTGGGGGCTGACTCCAATTTCTATGCCACTATGGCAAATAATATCGATCGTTTACGGCCACAAAAGCCACGGCCGCCGCAAATGACATCAAATTGAGTGGAAACGCTGGTCTTACCGTTACTGCTTCGAGAAGCTGCACTGCAAGAAGAGTGTTATGAAATGTTATGTTTCTTAACAAGTGGGTTGTACAGTGCTCACTGCCTTATAATGTTTTGATGGAGTAGGTGCTGCGATTTCCATGGGTGAAGTTTGCGCGCTTATCAGTTTTCTAAGACCATTTTCAAAACAATTATTTTAGAAACTGGTTTTTGTGAAAAGCAATTGACATCTGTAAAATTACGGCTTGTTGATCTCTAAATCACGATTATTAAGTATGAATTGCATATTTTTATCAGCCCATCTTAATGTGCAATTTGACTAGCCACGGCAATATAACTATGAGTAAGTGTGCTCTAAAAAGTGCAATAAAAAACTGGTAAGCATAAAAATTGATAACGGATTTAATTGTTTTCGGTGTATTAAAAGCAGCTCCACAGCATCTGCAATGGTGAAACTTTTACCGAGCGGCAACAAGCGATCGACGAACAACAAAAAGCATTCCAACGCATAAGACACCATTCCGAGTTCTGTTTTGTTAACCAAAAAAGTGTTTGCCCTGCTGCCGACCGCACCTCCGTCAATCCACTCGGATTTTTCGGAAACCCATTCCATCTGCGATCATCTGAGGATCAGCTATCCCATGTCAAGAGCAGCAAATTTGTCGGCTACTCAATTAAGCAAATACCCCAAGACGTTTATGAAGACATATGGAAACGTATTTGTATACGCCATACTCCCCGGGGCTCCAAAATGCCAGAGATGAATGAAAACGAAAAAAAAAACGAAATAGAAAAGTTTAAAAAATGTGTGCAGAGCTTCAGTTTCGACGGGGGATTTGTGAAAGCGTTCAATTAAATTAATGGACTGCAGGCAGCCGTTTTGGCAAATGCCAAAACCAAAAAATAACTGCAGCGAGTGCTGATAAATAATTACCTGGCCATGGCATTAAATGCAATTTCGTTTTCTTTTAATTGACAACCGATGTCAATGAATGCGACTCCGTGCGTGGAAATTAAGCAGAAGAAAATGGTAGTTCGCCCAGCCAAAGAGAGTTATTATCGAATTAGATCATGCTGGGGGGCTGAAAATGTGTGAAAAGTGCCCTATCATTTGGGTAGTTATAGGCTGACTCTGCCGGAGTATTTGTTTACAGGAAATGTCGTGTGCCAATGCCGGCTATTCAAATCGAATCCTCGGGACCCGACCATTCAGATGTCCGATTCGTATCGATATCCGGCTCGGGGCCCGAAATGTAAGCCACGTAAATTACCGAGAATTAGAACGATCCAACCGCGAGTTATGTGAGTGCAGTGGTTCACCTAGTTTGCAATGGACCAGTTACCATGGACCAGGGACCAAAGACCGTACACCACACAGCATCCACCATATATTTTATACAGCGTCACGCATTGTCATTCAATCAATTGGACGACAGAGACATCGCCACCAGCCATCCAATCCAACGACTTTTCATTGCATTTTCACTTGCCAGCGCTTTTTGTTCACATGATTTAATGCACTCGATACCATAAACTTATGAGTGCCGGCAGAGACGAGTGGAAAATGAATGAAAAATGCTGAGCCCAGATCGTAAACTAATTAGCTGAAAACAAAAGTCCCCAATTGCACCTTTCGCCCGCGAGATATGTGAGCAAATAATTTCGTATAGTGTTAATTAAAAAGGAAAACAAAACCGAGAGTAGGGAAAAATAAACATGCCCTTATATGCGGCGGCAGCTGTAAGAGCGGGCTCAAAGGCCCAGAAAGAGAGGGAGACCAGCGAGACAAGCCAAGAAGAAGGCGGCGAAAACTTTCACTTGCCAAACAGCCACAATAAACAATTCCATTTGGCAGTTACACATAACAACAGCAGCCACAATGAGCATTAAACAAGCCCCATCAGCTGCTGAGGAAGAAGACTTGGCTGCTTCTTTGTTGGCGATTGAAGTCGCTTGATAAGGAATTTGTTCGGGTGCCAGCAATTAGCAAATAGAAAAAAATACAAACAACCAAAACACCAACAAAATCTCGCTGCCTTTTGCTAATTGCCGAAGATTTCTAGTTTTATATGCAAATCTCTGCTCATTTCCTGGGGAAGAAAGTGGCCGAGAAAATCAAGTAAAAATAGCTAATCAAATAAATGGACAGGCCACTGTTAGATGAGAAGAGCCCACGAAAATCAACTGAGAATTGGTGGCTAATTTTAGGATTTCTGTTTGCCGAAGAAAATCATTTTTATGATACTTAACACTGACCTAGACCATTTATAAGATTCAATTTTTAGTTCTATAAAGATATATTTGCTAGCACAATTATATAAATTGTCAAACATGTTCTTACATTTACTTACCTTTACATTTTTATTTGTTTGAAATTTATAGAAAATCATATAAAAACCAAACTATAATTACCTATGTTTTATGTCTTATTGGTTGTTTTAGACATAAAATATTATTTTAAATTCCCTTTAAACTATTAAATATACCAAATTAAGTTTTTTCTTTATCACTTTTTATGCGTTATTTTTGATATAATTATTTTTGATATAAACATAGCCTGTATTGTTAATGAAAGTGGGGAAACCCAAGATTGCATAACCCAATCAGCTGTAGGGTCACCACCGCAGCCCCCGCCCACCCCCTGCTTGTGGCCAAAAACAGTCGTCAGCAAGTTTAGCGGCATCCGTTACTGTTTCAGTGGGTTAATAGTACACTTGCTCAACGCCAGCCAGCCGGTTTCGGCGGCTTCTCCGCGGACTTTATGGCCGCGGCTTGTTAAAAACCCATTTACATGTGTTTCTTTGAAGAAGACCCAGGCACCAAAAACACCATCCACCATGTGTAAAAGTAAAAACTCCCCAGTTAGAGCCCAAAAAAAGAAAAAAAGTTGGCAATAGAAATAAAAGAAGCGGGAGAGCCAGTGAAATGCGTTCGAGGCTGAGAAGCCCAGCCTGAAGCCGCTTACTTTTCCATCGCTCCGGCGGCTGTGTGAAAGCTGTCGGTCTTCGCTCTTCCAGTCTTCGCTCTTCCAGTCTTCGGTCTCCCAGTCTTCAGTCTTTATCGGCACTCGAACGCAGGCGCACCGTCGCAATCGCAGCGTCCGAACCTCGAGATCCCCAGCTCTGTTAGCTCTTCTGGGCCACTGTTAGCTCCTCTGGGCCACTGTTAGCTCGATGGCCAAGTCATGCTAGAGTGCGACTGCTAAACGTAAGGAAAACAGTCGAGACAGTCGAAAACTAATGGCTGGTCGTAAAGTGCAGCCACTGTGTGGAAACCCGAAAAGCCGACGCTGCGTTGGCGTTTTGGACTCGCAATCGCACTCCCAGTAGGCTTTGAAGAAGCTAAGGCTGGACTTAAAAGCCAAAGTTGTCTTGCGGAGCGGTAGTACTGTTATAGTGAAAATAGAAAGTGGTTCCTGTTTGGTGCGCGCGAGTTTTCATTTGCTTTACATAAAATGCAGTTTTCTTTCTCCGCTGCGCGTGTATATTAACTGACACCATAGGCCAGGAGAAAAACGGGCAATTGTGGCTATTAATTTGGCTGCCTAATGACGGCCATAAAGTCGAGTGCTGGATTTGTTTGAGCTTAAACATTAGTGTGAGATAAGCGAGGCCGTTTTGGATAACAGTGTTTTTCAACGGCTTGCAAGCAGTGCTAATTTAACAGCGCGCTTACAGCCTCAGTGGCAATGGGATGGCCCCAAAGATATTCGTATGCAAATCCGGCGCATTGTTTACCCTTGTTCCCCTTTCTTTTCTTGCAGACACCACACACGAAAAACAAAAACTGAAAGAAGCTGAGGTGAAGAAAGCCGCCGAGTGAGGCCGAGAGTAGCGAAATCCAAAAATCCACATTTTTGGAATTTCAATTGCAAGCCAAACACACAGAACCAGATCAAAATGGGACACCTGACGCGACGCAGCAGCCTAATGGCCATAGTGCTGTGCCTGGTACTCAGCACAAAGGTGAGTCAGTGGGTGATATATCGTGCTGTCCCTAACCATGGGAGATCCATAGGAAGGTGTAAGAGCCCACTTCGATTGGGAAGCGCACAGCTAGGAGATCTGTGCGCTGTATGGCGTGGCCCACTTTGCAGCAGCAGCTCATTTCGTATGCGCAGACCCAACCTCTAGCGGATCTCTTCACTTTCGACTCAAAGATAGACTACCGTTCGATCAATAGCGATTCGAATGCAAATCACAGCGAGCGCCTATTGACGGATTGGGTTGGCTGGTCGCTTGGTTTCTCGGTTTGTTGGGAGGCCAGAAGACACTATGCACATAGCGGACTGCTGGCAGATCAATATCAATATCGAATCGAGAGAGCCAGCCCGTGGGGAATGGCGGAAAATGTAGCAACTAAACGGCACTTTGCTAATCATTGCAATTAGAGTTGGAAAATTAGCTGCGAGAGGGAAAAGGAGGCGATGGCAGAGAGCAAAGGGGGTTCCGAAGAGGGGATACACATACATCAAAGATTTGCTTTTGCAGCGGGTGTGTTAACAGAGTCTTAACAGCGGGTTTTCTACTTAAAGAAGGCCAGATAAACTACTTTAGGAGGGTTTTAGTTAAATCAAATAAGATATGTTTTTAAGATGTGTTAAAATGCTATAGTAAATAATGGTTAAAGAACTTTAAAAATGGTTGATTCACAAGCCATGGGACATTAATAAGGGGCATTGATTTCAAGGTAAAGAAAATATAAAAACAGATTTTTATTTTTATTAAAATGATTTCGAAGCATTAATCACACAGCTAAATATGTAGAACACGAGGAATTAAATGCTTAGTTAAATGATTTCGAACCTAAATACCCCTTATATTAAACACTGCCTCGCGCTGTCAATCAATATTAGAAAAGGCCATAAATTTGGTCGATTTCTTGGGGCTGCCGCACGCTTTCGATTGATAAGCATGGCCAAGACAAACTGTTCCTCCCCCCTCGAAGAGATGCAGCCTTCAGTGGGTTATTTAAAGCGCATCAATCACCGCAGGCCGATGGAAACCACAAACACACACTTACCAGGGTTTAGCCGATGCAATCACGTCAAGGAAAACTCAAACTGAAACTGGCCAAAGAAACTCTTGGCCAGTTGGCTGGCCATCCGAGTATCCAAGCATCCAAGTATCCGAGCATCCAACTAACCAACTGCGTGTCTGGGTGCTGAGGCGGCGAAGAAATTGCAGTTATGCTCTGATTTGTACCAGTTTTGACTTTCTTGTTTATGGCGCATTAATTCACAGAGATTGCTTTATTATTTATTTATTGTCAGTTTTCTTTCTCCAAAGCGTCGGTCGAAAAAAGAGAGAAGAAAAATTACCAATGCCATTCGATTCGATTCAAGCCGATAGATCGATGTGTTTATATATTGATATCTCCATCGCCAAGTGCGTGGAATGTCCAAAAAAAGAAAAGAGTCGAGACGTTATTTTTTATTTTTTGGTTTTTCGCCCGGCACGTTGTCTCTTTTGTTGGCCAGCTCGTTTTCCTTTGGTCATTTCACTTTCAAAATCATCTCACGACATCTCAGCGCGTGGTCACCAGCCACCGAAAGCAAAAAACGAGACAAAATATAATAAATAAACAACACAACACGGCACAAACAACCTACAGAAAAATCCACACCGTCATCGAGATGGATTTAACTTTCGGTTTTCGTGGGGCCCCCGCCGGACTTTTGAGATACATCCGCTTCCCGTGTGCAGCCAGAAAGCCATAAAATTATGAACCAGATGTAAAAGAAAGAAAGTGACAAAGCCCTGCGGGGGGCGTTGGCAGTGGTGGGGCGTGGCTCTTTCTTTGTGGCCTTACGCAATGGGTTAAACTCCATTCGGGGGTTTTTTCTTATAAATTTCCTATACGCGTGCCGCTCTGCCAAGCATTTAATTTCAAAATACTCCAGCTGTCGTGTAATTTTCAACGCTTCGCCTCGCTTCTTTCCAAATGTCGTCGAGAGTGAGTTTTCGGTGTCTGGCAGTGATTGCTATTGCATAAGGTAAATCCAATTATATGGCGGAATGAGATAAGCTAGACGCTCTGGAAGCAAGAGCTTTCCGCAATCCTGTGATCTGAGCCATAACCCAGGTTGTAATCGAAACATTTATGGAGGGCGTTGTATTTTGACATTACTTTGATGAAGTAGATCCCCAGTTTTGAAAGATAAATTCATGCGCACTAATTGAGAAGGCTGTCTTGTAAAGTTCATTCATTCATTCAATTCATCATTCAAGGCTTGCAATAAAATAAAAGAGCTGCTGACTTGACATTTTCAGGAAAGACTCCATAGATCCCTTTGCATAAGTAAAAAAGTAAAAAACTCCACACCAAATTATAGAGATCCAAAACTAAGGGTGAAGGAAATTTCCCTAAAATGCTAAATGAAACACTGCGTATGCGTGATATGCTTCTTATAGGACTCAGAGACTTATTACGCATACGCACTGTGGCAGGCTTTTATGCAAACTTATGAAAGGAAAAGGTGGTATAGCGAATTAAGGGCAACGATAATAATATAGTAATCCCGAAGTTTGTAATTATCATTTATAATTTTCTAATAAATGATTCCTTGTTTTTCCTCCACAGCACCTTTCCGTGCACGGCGATGCCTCGCACATCGAGTCCGCCGCCCTGCCCCTCGAACACAGGGCCGGCTACGGTCCGCCTGCACCCATTTACGGAGCGCCCCAGGGTCCTCTGAGCACCGGAGCCACGAACGATGTGTCCGAGGAGGCCTGGCCCCTGGCCAGCACCAACGACAGTCCGCAGATCAAGCACCTGCAGGTGCAGTGCGAGAAGACCCACATGCGGGTGAACATCGAGTTCGACCGGCCCTTCTACGGCATGATCTTCTCCAAGGGATTCTACAGTGATCCCCACTGTGTGCACCTGAAGCCCGGAACCGGCCACCTGAGCGCCACCTTCGAGATCTTCCTGAACAGCTGCGGCATGACCAGCTCGGCCAATCACAATGCTGCCGGATACGGAGCGCCCACGCCATCGGGCAGCTATGTGGAGAACACGATCATCATCCAGTACGATCCGTATGTGCAGGAGGTGTGGGATCAGGCCCGCAAGTTGCGCTGCACCTGGTACGATTTCTACGAGAAGGCCGTGACCTTCAGGCCCTTCCAGGTGGACATGTTGCATGCGGTGACCGCCAACTTCCTGGGCGACAACCTGCAGTGCTGGATGCAAATACAGGTGGGCAAGGGACCCTGGGCCTCCGAGGTCTCCGGTATTGTGAAGATCGGACAGACAATGACCATGGTGCTGGCCATCAAGGATGATGAGAACAAGTTCGACATGCTGGTCCGCAACTGTGTGGCCCACGATGGCAAGCGGGCTCCCATCCAGCTGGTGGATCAGAATGGCTGCGTCGTGAGGCCCAAGATCATGAGCAAGTTCCAGAAGATCAAGAACTTCGGACCCTCCGCATCGGTGGTTAGCTTCGCCTACTTCCAGGCCTTCAAGTTCCCCGACTCGATGAACGTGCACTTCCAGTGCGTCATCCAGGTGTGCCGCTACAACTGCCCGGAACCCAAGTGCGGTCCTGGTCTGCCAGGTGGCGAGTATGGTCTGCCCCAGATTGGCGCCAATGGTTTGTCCGAGGAGTACGGGCCTCCAGAGGCCTATGAGAGGAACGATTTCGCCTTGGGAGGTCCCGGAGTGCTGCCGCCGGCTGCATATCCCGACCCACGTCACCCTGCCAACGATGCCACCGGAGCCTACTCGGAGAACCAGCCCGATGTGGTGCCCTCGCCCCAGGCCCAGACCTCGGCCGCGGTGCCCACTGCTGACTCGGGATCCGTTTCCGGACCGGCCAGCTCCCAGTCGCCCCAACCTCAGCCCACGGGCAGCAATGAGCTGGGTCTGCCACCACCACCACTGCCGGGACAGAGTGGCCAGTACAGCACGGTGAAGCGCAAGGACGACCTGAGTGCCGGTGGCAATCTGGTTTCGCTGGGCGGACGACCACGATCCGTGGAGGGATTGGACGATCTGAGGGGCGTGCGCCGGCGCAGGGACACCATGGACATTGTGATGAAGCCGCAGCGAATCTACAAGCGGAATGCGCAGGAGATGACCGATGTGAACACCAGCCGGATCATCCAGGTGGTGGCGCCCGGAGATGTGAACTTTGCGCTGAACAGCAATGCCAGCAACGAGACTGTGGTCATCCAGTCGGCCAGGTCCGCGGACGCGGAGACCATCTGCATGTCGGTGCCCAGCTTCGTGGGCGGATTGGTGATGCTGCTGCTCGTCCTGGCCGTCGCCTCTCTAGTCGCCGCCTTCCTCTTCGTCCGCGTGCGCCACTTCGATCGCAAGGGCGCGGGCATGGCCTATGTGAACTAATCTGGAGCCGGGAATCGGGAATCTAGAATCTGGAGGACCAGAAGCATCATCACCATCAGCGACGACGATCGGCGTGAACAGAAAACCAAATCAGTTTTATGTGCACTTCAGAAACACCCATTCACATCCCCCACCCAGACCCCGTCATCAGCAATCTCTATAGGCACCCCCGTGTCACTTCACCTATTTATTCCTCCTTTACCACAGCGCTCTGTCTTCTAATGCCTCTATTTGTTTCCCTAGTTTTAGACGAAGCGAAATTGAATTGTCAGACTTGTTAAGTTTCAGTTATACCTACAAAGGATTTGAGGCCATCTGATCGGACAGATACGCCTCGAATGTTACAATATGCAAGTTAATATCGAAAAAACGAAGTAAAGAAGCGGCAAACATGGAAAAGCAGAAAATCGTTTACAATAAGTTAATATAGCAAATGTATATATTAAATTATTTATTTATTACTTTATTTGATAGCTGCGAAATAATAAAAAGTTTACTTTTATTAAGCGCCGAGTGTTTTAAGTGCTTCTATTGCCATTCGTTATCGGGCATGGCATTCACTGATAAGGAAGCGCAAACAATGGTAGTGCAAACGTTATCAAGGTGATGAAATGTTAGGGCTGGTGGGGGTTTGATAAGCCTTTGTTTTGGCTGCTACTAATGGATTTTGCTAAAAATAACATTGGTTTGGTTCAAAAAATGAGAAGGCTTTATGCCTTATGGGTCTGACAAAACCAAAAAATCCAAACCAACGCAACTTCTAAGATCTCGAATTGGCGGCTACTGATTACCACTCCGAAAGTATTATAAAGTTGCGATGAAAAGTATACTACATTCTGGCGATTGGCTTTTTAAAACTGCATTATCATTATGATACCGAGGTAAACTTGACTTGACCAGGCACAAGTGCAAAATGTTTATGAACATATTAACATCTTAATCAATTTACATATGGTATTGTATCCTTCAATTCTAAAAGTTTACATCGGGTAAGTTTTATGAATAAAAGTTAGAGGGCAATAAAATAACCAACTTTCAAATACTTTCGTTGTTGATAAGAACCTGATGTCTACGTCAGAATGGACCTCCACGAAATAAAGAAAACCAAAAGAGAGATACGAAAGTACATGTAAATTTATTGGGAGAACATATTTACATATCGATCTAGTCCCTTTGAGCTTATACACTTTAAAAACAACAGCGGGCGCAAATCCGCAACTGGAATTTATCCGGACTTGAGCACTCATCTATAATAGCCGCCTGAGCTTGGTGTCCCTGGGACAGTACATACGATTTCATTCAAAAGATTGACTACATCTAGGTCGAACTAAAGCGAATTAGCACTCAAAATTGCAACAATTGATAACAGTGGGTGGCGTCTGTCTACGCGGCACGGGCGTCATTGATGGTGGAGGGCACGTGGACCTCCAGGCCCTCCATGTCCTTAGACAGGATGATTTGGCAGCCCAAACGCGAGGTGTCCGTCAGTTCGTAGGCCAGATCCAGCATGTCCAGCTCCTCGTCACCGGGTTTGTCGGGCAGTTTCTCGAAATCACTGGTCTTGAAGATCAGGTGGCAGGTGGAGCAGGTCAGAGTGCCCTCGCAGGCGCCGAAGCCATCCAAATCCACACTGTTGTTGACCACCACGTCCAGCAGCGAGTCGCCCACTTTTCCCGACGTCTTGATCTTGTCGCCGTTGGCACGAACAAAGGTTATGTTAACACTGCGAACAGAGATTGGTCAATGTTTATGTTGGTCTCTAGGTGTGGAATGGCTCGTGCGGTGGGGGCTACTCACACATCTTTCGTCTTCAGGGCCAATCCCGCCGAGAAAGTGCGCGTTGCGATCGGGGCTCGCAGGTTGAGGCTACGCACCGCCAGTCTTGAGGCGGCTCTGCAAGTGTTGATGACTAGCATTCTGGCGAGGACTCTTCTCAATCTCTATCTAGCACTGACCACACGCACCCACTCGTGTCGCTGCGATCGGTTGTTAAATAATAGAATCCAATTAAAATTTGGGCGAACGTGAAGTCGCAGGTGTGATAGAGGTGGAGAAATATCGAAGAAATATCGATGTATATACTGAATATATACTAAATATACTAAAATAGGGTTGCGGCAACCTACAGTAGATACCATTATTCAGCGCCCTGGCAACCCTGTGCGTCACAACAAAAAAACAGATAGCAGAGTGCAATAAATTAAATTACGTTATAAAAGCTAAACAATGGGCGTGTTGGACAATGTTCAGAACTACTTCACGGGGGAGGCATCCAGGAACAGGAACTCCTCCTTAATAGCCGGCCTGCTGGTAGGGATTCGCCCGCAGACATGAGTCGCCCGTCGCCCACCTGACTGTGCACCTTTTTCCCCGTAGTTTTTTGCAGGATGGTGGGTTCTAATCGATGCCATGTCCATCGACGGCAAGCACCAGATTACCACAGGACACGTCTTCATCGGCATCTTCGGCACCATCAGCTTTTGCATGGTGAACGCTGTGAAGGGGGAACATGTAAGGGAGCCCTCTTTTCATTGGGTTGACCAAGTGACTCACTCCTTTTGTTTTGTGCGCAGATTTCGGAGGAGAACTCCTCGGAATCGGGAGCCAGAATAGCCAAGATCTGGCTGCTCGTGGGCTTCGTAATGGGCTTCGCCTCCATCATTGCCGCCGTCTGGGTGATGATTGATGACTTCATCAACAATGGTGAGATCTTAACCCGACTTTCATGGAATCACAACGACATTAAGGATTTTTAAATACCCCTGCAGATAAGAAGGATGGCTGGTTTGGAGTGGCCCTGCTGACGCAGAACGTCTTCATCCTGTTCGCCAGTCTGATCTACAAGTTCGGGCGCAACGAGGAGGAGTGGAACGAGTAGAGGGCTTCCATCCAAAATGTTGCACACTGGAACGCTGCTTTTAGTATCTAGACTCATACGTACATATTCAGGAGTCCTAGGAGTTATTGCCGCAGGATGAGGACACCATCGCTCGCAAGGCCTCACCCCATATAAAAGCATAACTTGTACATCTCCGTTTCCAAACAGATTCGAAGGGATCGATGAAGTCGTAGGGGGATCAAATGTAAAACCTTATTACATTCGATTTTTCCGCTTTGAATCGGAATGGAACGCGGAGTAGGGCTAATAATCTCATTTATACTAACAATAATAAACGACAAGTCACTTGCGTAAGGCCACCCTTGAGCTGTGCTTTATTTTCAGGCGGAGAGCGAAGTGAGTTGGAACAGGACAATCACCCAAAGCCGCCCGCCGCCCCGACTACATCTAAAATAATAGTGGCCGGTAAGAGGAAAGACCTAATAGCCAATCAAATTTGTGCATCGTACGCGTCAATGGGGCACTCGTGCTCGTTCTGCAGGCACCACTGCGGCTGCATGGCCTCCGCACCCAGACCGTTGTCAACCAGGCGCTGGCGGTGGAGCAGCAGACGCGACTCGGCCTGGCGCCAACCTCCAGTAGGTGCGGACCACAGACGCTCCGCCAAGGCACTGGCCCTCGGCCAGAAGCGGTTGTCTAGCGTATGCTCGTCGATCTGCTCCGACCAAATGGCTGCCTCGGCGCCCAAAACGTGGTGCTCATAGTCACCGGCAATGGATGTCAAGCTGTTGTCGTACACCTTCTGCCAGCCAATGTAGGGGGAGCACCAGTTGTTGCCATCGGTCACCCAGCCAGCTCCGCCGCAGTCCAAGTACAGAGCGTCATAGTTGGAAACTATGATCTTGTAGCCCCGCTCTAGGATCTTCTTCACCTTGGGATCGGCGCCAGTGGTCCAGATTTGAATGATGTACCGCTCCGGGTTCAGATACTGGTCGATGAAGGGCTCTTCAGTGAGTCCGCTGGTCCACAGGATGATGGGCGTTTGGGTGCCATTGGCAACCTTGTCCACTCGGCCGAGTGCCTCCGTCTGGAAGTGACCCCACAAGCGCATAAAGTCGGCGGTCTCCAGACCCCAGCCCTGCTTCTTCATCCACCTCTGGATGGTCCTGCTGCTGTTCCAGCAGCTGGTGGACACTTCATCGCCGCCCATGTGAAAGACATCTGGGTTGAACTGCTCGTACATGGTGCCGTAAATGTCCTCCAGGACATCGTACATCTCGTTCACAGTGGGATCCAGTTGGCCACACGGTGGCTCCACGCAGAAAGACTTCCATGGCTGGGCATTGAAGCAGGCGGTCATGTTCTTGTGCTGCCAGCCCTCACCCACATGGGCAGGGGCATCGAACTCGGGCATAACACGGATTCCTCGCACCCGACCATACTCCACAACCTCGGCCACATCCCGACGCGTGTACACCTGGCGCTGGGAATAGGCTCCCAGCTTGTGCAGCTCCGGTCGCTTTTCCACCTCCAATGGGAAGCTATGCGAGTCCGTGATGTGCCAGTGGAAGGTGTTCAGCTTGACCAGGGCCATGCCCTCTAAGGGAGGAAAGAAAGAAAATTAAGTTCCTGCAGAACGCGACCCTCTCCTGCCTTTCTCCTTAACCCATGTCTTACCCAGCGTCCTCTTAATAGACTTCACGGAGTAGTAGTTCCGGGAGGTGTCCAGGAGCAAACCACGCCACTTGTACACCGGAGCATCGGTGATGGTGGCATTGGCAGTCACCTGAACCTCTCGGCGTATGTCATCGTAGACGATTAACTGGGCTAGTGTCTCCAGACCATGGCGGGCTCCGAAGAAGTTAGCCGCCGTGATGTTGGCCAGCACATGACCCGAGGCATCCGTGTCAATGTCTAGGGTATAGCTCTCGTCGGTTTCCAGGGTGAGTCTGGCCGGAGCCGGCTCATCCGGGGTGTTAATGCTTACAGTCATACGATAGCCACCTCGGGCAAGGACTTTGCGATCCGGGATCTGGACGTTGAGCATGTCCATAAAGCGGTCTTCCGCCGCTCGCCACAGCTTCTGCTGGCGCCCAGTGCCGTTGACATGGAAGTCGATGAAGGAGATGTCCACCTGGCGCATTAGCGTGTCCAGACGCACTGTGCCCGTGGGCTTGGGCCACAGGGTGCCGATGGAGCTGCCGCAGAAGAGCCGGCACACGGGCATGCTGATGGCCTTGGCGAAGTTCTCCTCGCTGAGCTCCACCTTCTGGCAGAGACCTTTCCGGCACTCATAGCCATAGACCAAGTCGCTGGGTTTGGGGAAACAAGTCGAGGAGAAAGTCAGCCACCGATCGGTGGTGTTTTCCATCTATACTATATGGATTCAAGCACTTACTCCGCGCTGTGGGCCGTCAGTTGTGCCACCAGGGCCAGGAGCAGAGTCACTCCTAATGCAGTCCGCATTTCGTCAACCTCAGCACAGAAACTCTCAAAGCCAACTGGCGAATGCTTCGGGAATTATAATTAAACAAATTGAGTTTTTCTAAACAAGTTTTGGCCGCCGAGTAGAGAGCTCATTGTCCGTGCCAAAGAGTCAAGTCAAGTAAACAAAGAACCGGATTTTGTGCAATCCCACTTTTGAATACCCTTTTCCATAAGCAAATGAATATTATTGAGAACAGTAAAGGTAACCCTTCGAGAAAAATTAGCTTTAATACACTTAAAAAAATTGAATTGTTATGTTCATCATATAAACATAAAATAGAATATGAGTATTTTAAAAATGTTTAAGAAAAATCTGAAAACCTTTTTTAGTTATATAATTTTTCCAACTTAGATTTCTTTATAAATAAGAATGTTTAACTCGGACTTTACCAAGACGTCTCAGTAAAAACCCGAAAAGGATGATCTTATCCGGTTCCTAGGCACAGTAAAAAGTCCGTTAAAGAGTATAGCTTACTATGATTCACCTCCGCACAAATAAATATTATTCCAAATCGATTCCAGCCGAACTTGCTGGCTGCTCAATGCAGACTAGAGCTATGGCTTCCCCTTGTTGCCAATTTATCTGCCCACCAGCATCGATTCTGGCCAGCTCACACACACCCTCGCCGAGGTGGGGAAAGAATAGGGAATGTCAAGACAAGATTACATAGTTTTGCTTTTTAATTATCTTTCCCTGGGCCGGTCGTCGTATTTCTAAGTTCAAAGCCACTGGCAGAATGGCAATCTGGTATTGTAAATCTTGGGGAATGAGTATTAGGCCACAACGGGCTCTCAACGAGATTGCGGAGCGGGTAAACAAATTTATAACGCCCTCCTTCGAGGGTACTTAATTCCATTGAGAGTTATTTTTATTGCCTAATCTAAAGTTACGTAGGATTCACACCCTTAAGCGTTAGAGTATTATCCTCGTAGACTTCCAGAACGTCGGCCAAATGCTCGTTGTCTCTGGGCTTCTTGAACTGCCGCTTCTTGTTGGCCGCCTTCTTGCGCTTGGGAACGGGTTTCTTGAGGCCATGGTCCTGCATGGAGCGAATGCCCTGCTTTTCCAGGTACTCGTCGATCTTGGCATCGTCCATGGCATCAACCGTAGCTGAGCGCCATAGTTTCTGGAACTCTTCGTCGACCTGAAAGACAGTTAAAATTATTTCGCATTTAATTATCTTTATCTCTTTATAAAAATGTAGTTTAGTATTTCGTGGTTTATTTCTCTTCGTACGTTTAAGTTGTCCATTTTTTCTCAGACTCGTAAAGAATCCAACTCTCATAACATATTTTTTGTTAATTTGAAAATAAACTCACCGAAAAATTAGCTGTCCTATCGTTGTAAAATAATATCTTCTTTTTGTCAATAGGTCTGATGATGAAAAGTATTTCGGCAGCTCTGTTTTTCAGGACCTTTTCGCAGTGCGGCAGGGATTCCTGGACGTCGTCTAGTAAAATGCCACCCAGCCCTTTCAAGTCGTGTTGCTTCAACAGCCGCATGAGGGTTTTGCCGTCCTTGATTTTGTAGACTGGCTTAAAACTGAACTTGGTGCCACAGGGACTGGTTTCCACCTTGGGATTATTGTGCAGAGCCTCGCTGGCAAGCCACTAGAATAGGGGTAAGCTATAATATCATCTGAATGGATAAACACGAACTACAACTAACATTCTTAACTGATTGGCCAATGTCTAGTTGGTTAGTCTCGTCGAGAATCTCATCAATGGTCAGTGGATGGTCATCGCCGTCCTGGTGGCGCGTGCGCATGAATTTCACGATTTTAGCCAGCACTCCGAAGCGATACTGGGAACTGCCGGACATGGTCTTATACCTGGGAATGGGTTAAGAAGTGGCCACATAGTTACAACCGGAGAGCAGGAAATGCTCTCGAGGAACTTACGTTGAGGCATCCAGCTTGGGCGCTGTGGGAGGACGCATTTTTCGCTTGGAATCATCGCTGGGAGGTGGTGGAGCTGGTCTATCGGGCTTGGACTTCTTTTCGACGCTATTTGGAAAGTTTATTTCATTATTTTCGATGCACAATCCTTTTCAGGGGGTCTCCATGGATGGTACTCACGTGGGCGTGGCCATCGCCCGCTTTTTGAAGGCCTCGCGTTCGCGAAGCAGTGCTGGATCCATTTTGATTGTTTTTTACTTTTATCCTTATCAAAAACCTAACTATTTGACCTTAAAATCAACAATTTACAAAATCTAATCAAATTCCAACTCAGCTGTCTGTGGAACCACAGTTTACCAGGGCTGCGTAGATGACGTTTCGGAGCGGAACTAGCTTGGAACTGGTTCACTTTATACTCTACAAATAAAGTCGCTTGGTTTGAAGCAAGACTAACACATATTCGCAGATCGAGCATTCGAAAGTGATAATTAGAATACCTCATTCAGCTTTTATTGAGTCCAGTAAAATAGTTATCCCTTGTTTTATATCCCTTTCGAATCTTAAATATGTATGAAAACGAACCTTTTATTCATATTGGAAACACAACCATATATTTCTCTTTCCCCTCAAATAAAACTGAAACACACATTATCTTTACTTTTTCCACTATTATTTATTATTTATTTATGTGGCTTATACAGTAGAATATCAGTTACATCTAATATATGAAAAGAAATATATGTTACGCACGGCTAAATCGTGAGCTTACGAGATAGAGTCAATACTCTGGGGAAATTCATTATGTTTGAATTCATTGCTTTGCTGGATCTCGTCGGAATACGTTAGTAATAGTTCATGTTATACAGAGTTCGTTTCTGTATTACGGGTAGATTCAAAAGTCCCCCAAGCGTTATGTTTGTACACATATACGACATTTGGTATATATGTTAAGAGCAAGCATTGCGGTTTCGTTGGATCCGTTTTAAAGGTCGTGAGAGTCTTTCTACGAGTGCTCTGTACGAGAGCCCCTTGAGTTAGTCAATGGTAGTCAACGGGTGTGGTGAATTCGTTGGCTGTTTGTTCACCCGTCTCCGTTCTGCGTTCTCCGTTCGCGGTTTCCCTTTCCGTTTCCGGTCTGCGTTCTCCAGTCTTCGTGGTTCTTGTGGCATTCCGTTAAGAGAGTGTTGTTGTGGTGGTTGTTGTTGTTGTTGTTTGGTTATTGGTTGTTTGGTTGGTTGTTGCGTGGGTGGTGGTGGTCAGTTCAACTGTTTTTATCGGACTGTATTCTCAAGTTAGTTACGTACTCGTACATTGCGTTCTCTGTAAGTTCTTGGTTGTCAGTGGGTCTGCGGAGATAGAAAGATAAAAATGGTTTGGCTTATTATGTTCGCGCTCAGTGGCGGCATAGATATCGTCGTTGGCCAACCGTTGCACGGGGTAAGTATAGCACTGTACTATTCGGTTGGTCGAACAGAACTGTCCGTACACAAGCGTTAAGCGAATGCGCGACTGAGATCGTTAATAGGTTTCGGTTTGGAATTTGCACAACTACTTACCTCGGACCACGGCACACACTCATTCCCACAATGGCTACACAAGTAGATACGGCAATTATGCTTTCTCGACTAGCTACTTACACTCAATTGCGCCTAAGGCGTTTGCGTCCACCGTCATCGCCATCGGATCCACTGCGCTCCTCCGCCTCCATGACCTGAAACGGTAGGCGAGGTGATACATTTACTCCATTTATGCTCAAATAAAATCTTATTACTGAAGGTAGCAACTTTTCCATTTCTAAAGACTCAAACAAGTGGTTAATAAATTAAGTTTGGGGGATTTTGAGTAAAAAGCGAGTTCAAAGTTCGTACCTTAATTTTAGTGCCGCATATTTCGGCGCCATTCAGCGCGTGAATGGCCAACTGGGCACTCTCAGCCTCCGCATACTTGACGTAGCCGCAGTTCTTGTTCGGCAGCAGATAGACGTCGATCAGTCCCGACCAGCAAGAGAATATGTTTTTCAAGATCGAATGCGGTAAATTCTGAATTGATAAAAGACAACGTTCATAACTAATGTCGATTGGCCACGGTACAGTGGTACCTACCGCTGAAAGCACAATAAACAGGCGCTGGGCCACCTGGGCGTCGGGCGAGGCCAGTGGCTGAGTTGGGGGCAAGGGCACATTGCAGATGGCATCCTTTTTGGTGCGCTCTAAAACGAAAAACCACAATATTATAGTCAGCTTATACGGCAACGTTTAGCATGCATTTCAAGCCCAGCAAATTTAAGGTAGTAAACCAGATAGAAGTGTTTAATAAATGGCTACAGGTGATGGCGCGGCCTAAAACCCTTAAAAGATTTAACTCGCGTACTGTCTATAAAGGATGTGTCCATTCGAGCCGAGCTCATTCCATTCACTTTGACGATGATGCGCTCTCCCATGGGATATTCCAGGCCATGAAGTTTATCCCTGCAGGAAAGAGATATTAAATCGTGGGTTTCAAAAGGTTTGTAGAACTAGATTTACTTGGCATAAATAGCAGCTTCTGGGTTGTCGTACACTACTAAGGCTTCATTGGTGCGCGGTCCATCTGTGAAGGATAGTACAAGGAATTCTATATGCTTTTAAGGCCAATATTAGATGGGTAACTCACGCTCCCTCATGATTTGGCAGTAATCTAAGCCGGGAATGATATCGAAGAGTCGCCACAGCTGATCCTGATTGACGCAGTTACTGACGTTCACCTCAAGGCAGGAGGGCTGGGCCACAGGGACATTCTGCATGCGCAGGAAGGCCGACATGTCGTTGTTCTGCGACACATTCCAGTCGTTGTTGTAGCTGCCGTTGTTCCCGCCATCCCGTCCACTACCTCCATTGAAATTGGAATTGCCACGTCCCGAGCCGCTGTACAAGGGATTATCGTCGGAGGGACGACCGTACTGGTCCCTCTGTGTGCGAGTAGAACCCTTCGGTTCGGCGAACACAGCCTTATACTTGGCCGAGCAGTTCTCAAAGGCCACAGCTGCATAGTAGAACCTGCCAAATAAGTTATAGATTAGTCAGGCCCGAAGTCTTAGTAACGCTGCATTTGCCACGCACTTGGTGAAGCGGACATAGCCGAAGCCCTTGGGATTGCCATTATTTTTCTCCTTGACAATGGTGACGGTCTCCACTTCGCCCCACTGCGAGAACTCTTCGCGGATGTCCTCCTCGGTGGCCGTTTTGGGGATCACAATGAACAGTCTTACGTACTTTTCCTGCTCGTTTTCAGACTTATTCGAGCCCTGATTGCGGCTGAAAAGTTGGAGGCAGTGATTAGGTACCGGTTGCAGGTATAACCAATAGGTAATCTTACTTGGCCGCCACCAGGACTTTAAGGGTTCGGTCCAAGTTGCCAATGGTCTTGCCGTTCATCTCCTCCTGCGCCTTGGCCGCATCAGAGGTCTTGGAGAATTTGACGTAGGCGATTCCCTTGTTCTCCTGCGTGTGCTTGTCCTTCACCACCCAAATGTCCTCGATTTCGCCGTACGGCGAGAAGGCCTCGCGGAAGTCCTCCTCCGTGTGGGCCTTGTTGCAAATGATAAACAGCCGCGACATCGGCGGATCGTCGTCGTTGGAGTACTCCTCGCGGCCGCCACGTCCTCCGCCGCTGCGCGATTGAGATCTGTAGTCCGACATGGTTTTGTTCTGCTTTATGCTTGCTAAACTTTTTGCACTTCACTTTTTCCGCTTTGCCGCTTCGATGGCATACACAAAATCTAGTGATGGACATTAACCGATGTTTGTGTGACCGCAAAGTTATCGATGAGACCTAATAACCAGCTCAAAAATACTTTATATACCATTTTATTAATTTTAAATATACCAAACATATGTTAAACGGTCACATTAAAGAATTTAAAAAGTTACGGTTAAACTTTACTATTTTGGTAACTTTTTTAATACCTTAACTAAAATTCGATATCAAAGATCGTATTCCTATTTAAAATACGTGGAAGAAAAACGAAAATGTCAACCTGTTCTGTGGAAAAATATAGGTATGATAACACCATAACCATTATTTAGACCGGGATTTGATTCCCAAGTGGGTAATTTATAAACCAACATGCACTCAACAATGTATTTCTTATCCAAAGGTCCAGAATAAATAAGCCTTATTAGAGGCTTAATAATATTTTTGCAATGCCACTTTCAAGTCATACAAGTTTAGCATTTCGGGCAGAACGTTACTATATGAAAATGTATTTTTTTAAGCAATTGGCAGTCGCACTTACGATTCTTACAAATGTGAACTATTCGCTGGCTAATGGATGTGACTATTTTAAAACTGTGGATACTCCGGATTGGAAAAGTGTCAACGATACCTATAGGGATGTTGGCCTCAAAATTGTGTTTAACATGACAGGGGAATACAATAATAGATTGTTAACAGATGTACCAGAGTCCCAGAAACACTTTTTAATGCAGTGTACCTGTGATAATAACTACTGTATCCGATTCTGCTGTCCCCGCAAGAATATGTTAGCTAACGGAATGTGTGAGGATGACCTGCAGGAGAAGATTAATCTAACGATCTTGAACCTAATGGAGGATGAAATTAATACGATCGAATTACTAGTTATAAGGGATCAGTTCAGGCCTTGTACGGGAATGGTCGCAGTACGGAGAGAGGAATACAGAATTATGAAGGTTTGCCTTTAGATGTAACAACTTTTTGTTTACTTCAATATATTAATTACAACATACATTTCTTTAGGGTGGAATGTTATACTTCTTTGAAGGAGACCCCCATTTCATATCCATCAAAAGCGTGTGCTTCTATCCCCATGAATCCACGTCCATGTGGCTTATAGACCAAAGGTGCGTGAAAGAAGAGTTTCCAGAGACGTCAAAGAGTATGATTTTTTGTTTTTTCTTCCCCCATCTGTTTTTTATTTTATTAATAATACTATATTTTAGTCCGCGTGATATCCCTTTTATGCTATGTACTTACTCTGTTGGCGTATCTTTACGTTAAAAAACTAAGGAATGTCCTGGGCAAGTCCCTTATATCCTGCTTTTTCTGCAAGATCGCAGTGTTTCTTATCGACATACTCGATTCATTGAGTCTAGTTGACCGAATTTGTGCTTTAGCAGGTTTGTTGCTAAACTTAGTTGGGACTGAGTGATAAACTTACGACAACCTTTGCTTTTCCAGGTTATATTAAATATTTCAGCTTAATGGCATCCTATATTTGGTTTTCTGTCATTAGCTATCATTTATGGAATACATTAACATCTATGAGACGGGTCGAACCTCGTAATCAGTTTCTTCGTTACAGCGCCATTGCATGGGGCATAGCTGCTATCCCCCCAGGAGTAATTTATGTGATTAATCAGGTTTTTGAGGAGCATAACCATCTCAACTGGATGCCCGTTGTCGGTTTTAGTAACTGCTTTGTAAATGGGAAGTTTAAACAAGCTGCTGATAGCTAAACTATCATTGTATCTAACTGAACATTATTTTCCAACGCAGATTTCGGACAATCCTTTTATCTTTATCACAACGGACCTCTGATGGTTTTGGGTGCCTTTAACGTGGTTCAGACAATCCGGACGGTCGTTAGCATGCGAAAAGTGAAGAGCGAACTGAAAAAGTTTGACCGCAATGCGGAGAACACAATCTGCTGCAACTTCGCCATTCAAAAGTAATAACTAACAGATTGAATTTTTTAACATACCTTTACATTCCATATCCCATTCTAGAAACCTTATGTTTTTTCGGATCTGTTTCATCATGGGCTTGTTTTGGATTCTGGATACTATTTATATTTTGAATGCCATTTTTATAAGCAGTATTTTGAAGGCGCTTGCTGTTGTTGTACTTTATTTCAAAACCAGTTCAGGAGTTTTCTTTTTTCTGCTGCTTGTTTTCAAGAGCAGCACCTTAAAGCTGCTAATGGATGAGTGGGTGTCTTGTAATTGCTATGGCGTTTGGAGTAAACAATTGCCTGTTTTTACAGATTTCGTAAAGGACGATAGGATCAATTCCTTTTTTACTTGGTCGAGGTTTGGAGTTTTAGGCCTAACTCGGTTTATACTTTACATAGGTATAGTGACCGGAACTACTAATAGAAAATAGTGAACTCTTAGTAGAATCCTTGTATTGCATTTCTTCTTTTATTACTTCAGAAGGGATAGTATAAATCAAACAAATTTGTATATGTTAAAGATTTATTTTGTATTTTGAGAAAGTGTTTCATCACGTGAAAAATAAAAATATATAATGCATCCATCTGGTGGTTGTACAAACTTTTACGTCAGTAAATCAACCTCCCAAAAGGACCAACCCAAGTTAGGTAATATTTACCAACAGATAATGCCCTTTAAGGGCAGCTGGTAAGTGTCTTTCTACCTGAATTGTTTCGAGGACCTACCTGCCCCACAATTTTATTTAAAATCAACCGTCTCCGCCCTCAACTCTTCAGTAAGAATTGACCTCTCAATATGAAATTACTTGTGAAAATCGTAATTTTCGTATCACTTTGGCAATCGGTTTTTGCTGGCATGGCAGAGATGAGAAGGAAATCCCACACCGAAGAATTCGAGGGCATGTCAGCCTTGTTCAGAGCCATGTCCTCTTCGCCAAACGATGGCTACACCTACAACTGGAGCGTGGTTTCGTTTTCAACCGATGGCCAACCAGATTCCGCACTAAACTGCACTGTTTTGTATCTGGATCAGTGCACGTCCTGGAACAGATGTCGTCAGACCTGCCTGAAGACCGGAGCCACCAGCTACAGGTGGTTCCATGATGGCTGCTGCGAATGCGTGGGCGAGCACTGCATGAACTATGGCATCAACGAGAGCAGATGTCGACTGTGTCCTGAACCAGGATTCGAGGATGAGGAAGATTGAAATTTTATAGAAAACATTTTCCAAAATCCGCTCAAAATTTGTATAATACAGATTTATTTTTATGTTATTTATTAAAATTGGTAATGACTTTGCTAGTACTTAATACATGTTATACAGGAATTTATAATTTAGTTTTTTTTTAATAGGGCGGTTTTAACTAAGAATAAATTCATATATACTATACAATATTTTAAATGCGTTCATATTCTTTTCTGCACCCAAAAAAATCATAATCAATAGACCCCATTTAAGTGTCGATGTGACCCTATTGAGGGTTACTTCTAACCCTATTATAGGACCCCCTTTGCCACTTGGAAAAAGTTTTCCTAAAAATTTTTTTTTCAGCGGTTTAGCACCTGGTTTTAGATGCAGAGAGAGTCGCGTCATGGCGACTCCGGCGACCCACGGATGGTGCCGGAACAGGCTGGTAGAGGCTGGTGTGCCCGGCTCTGAAAGAAAATGCCCTGGGTGAATTATCACTATATATTGCAACTTAAAAATAACAATCAATATTACATTTTTAACTAGTTCCATTTCGATTAAAATTGTTTGTCCAAATTACACAAAAGGAATTTGTGTAAACTCCAAAGATCATTTGTAGGTGTATAGGAAGTGAAAAAACACCTATTACCAATATTTTAGATTTTCCTATTGCAAAACAATTTAAAATAAAAACGTGTTAGAAGGGGATGAGTTTTCTTCAAACGATTACATGAAAATGGGATAATTATTAAATTCTTAAAATTATATAGATTGGTCTGTGGAAATAAAATAACGTAAAGTTTTTAAATATTTTCCAGTGTTGTAAAATTCAACAATTCAAATATCCCCAGGGGCACGTGTTACTAACGCCCTGGTTTTGCACAGCTCGCCATCCCTGGTTGTTGTCATTCGAACTCCACGTTGCTTTGCATTTTCATTTATTTGAATTCCTTCTTAAATTATTAAAAGCAATCTAAATGGGTCGCAAGTTCCAGAATAAGAAAAAGAAGGCGGCTCCACAGCTGGAGATAGTGCCACTGGATGAAAACCCACCACTGCCGCCACAAAGATCCTCTGATGAAGTGGTGCCCAAGAAGGCATGTACTGAGGCTTCTTAAAACCGACACTTTATTAACTAAAAACCAATTTTGTCAATACAGGAAAAGTGGGTGAACAAACAGCGAGTGCTGGTCTTCTCCGCCCGCGGCATCAGCCACCGGGACCGGCACCTAATGAAGGACATCAAGACTCTGATGCCACACCACCGTGCGGAATCCAAAATGGAGCGCTCCAAAACCTTGTCGGTGGTCAACGAAATGTGCGAGATGAAGCACTGCAATAAGGCCATGCTCTTCGAGGGTCGCCGCAAAAGGGATCTGTACATGTGGGTGGCCAATACCGCGGGCTCAACTGGCCCATCGGCCAAGTTCCTCATCGAGAACATTCACACAATGGCCGAACTGAAGATGACGGGTAATTGCTTGCGAGGATCACGTCCACTGCTCTCCTTCGACTCCAAGTTCGACGAGCTGCCACACCTTAAGCTGCTGAAGGAGCTGTTCGTACAGACCTTTTCGGTGCCCAATCATCATCCCAAGAGCCAGCCCTTCGTGGACCATGTGTTCACCTTCACCTACCTGGACAATCGCATCTGGTTCAGGAATTTCCAGATTCTCTCCGAAGATGGCGGCCTGTCCGAGGTGGGACCGCGGTTTGTGATGAACCCTGTGAAAATATTCGATGGCTCCTTTACCGGACAGGCCATTTGGGAGAATCCCGACTACGTGAGTCCGGCTAAACAGCGACAGATGCTCAAGAAGGCCGCCAAGGACAGGTACGTGAACCGAGTGGAGCAGAAGGTCAAGCACGAGGCCACACGCCCTGTCAGGGCCTACGATGGCGTTGATAATGACGAGCTCTTCGAGGACGATGATCCTGTGGAGACGGCCAAGATTCTGGCCGCGATAGCCAAGAAGAAGAAGGAGGAAGATGCCAAGAAAACACCAAAAACGGCGCTGAGCAAGAAGATAAAGGACAAACAATTGAAGGCCATCAAGGAAGTAATCGAAAAGAAGAAGGCAAGAACTATTAAACGCGTGAAAAAGGTCTAAACGCCTCACTTTTACATTTAGATACAAAAACAATTAAACTTTATAAATATGTTTACAAACTGTCCTAAGTTTGAATATATCAATAGACAAGATTACACGTTATTGTTAGTCCCACTTTTCTACTTTGTACGTCGCGACGGAGTTAGGGTATGTATATATATATAAATATTAACATCCTAATGAGATGTGCGTTGAGTTTCAAGGGTTTTCTGGGACTGGAAAAAAGTATAAGCGAAAATTATGCTTTCGCCTCTAAGAGCTACTCGGGCGACATGGGAGCCACCTCGGGATCGGACTGGGGGAGTCGTGTAATACTGAATGGCTGCTTGTTGATGGGCATCATTTGGACCACCTCGATGGGCGGCTCCTCTCCAGGCTGTAGCGGTTCCTCCCCCACTAGCTTGGCCAGGTTGCTCTGCGCCCATCGACCAGACCGTCCATTCAGGGTCTTGTCCTCGCAGACGCACAGGAACAGGGTATCCACGACCATCTGTCGGAGAGTCATTAGTCAGAATGACTTAGTTATATTCCATATAGGATTACCCACCTCGAACAGCGATAGAATGATGTGAGCAATGAAGAATGAGAATATTATTATGATTATGACGGGGGCCATGTAAAAGTTTAGACCGGGCTTGTCCTTGAGCAAAACGATTCCGATAAGGCCGGATAGAGCAGCCACCACAACCTTTCCCAGGAAGAGGATGAAGTCGCCCACGCTGTTGATGGTGGCCACTTGCAAGACATTCGTGGCCATTGCATTCCAGGCCTTCAGATAAAAATTTAGTTAAAATCATAGAACAAGACACAAGGGTTTTCCAATACTAAACTTACAATCCCAGCGGCAGGGCAAAAGTTAATGGACTCAATGGCTACCACAGTGTAGGCATTGTGATTTAAGAAGCGAATGAACTTCTCCAGCAGCCAAAAGCCACAGATACAGCACTTCAAGCAGCAGGCCGCACACTCCGATCCCTTGTCCTCGCCTTTTTTCAACCTTAAATACAATACATAATTAGTTAAGAATGGGAAACACTTTCAAGAAAATATAATTAACTCACTTGGCATATAAATATGTGAGTATCAAGCGAGGAATCTTGAAAATAGTGATGACAAAGGATCCCTTAGCCACCGTGCCCAAATGATACTTGACCAGTTTGCCAATGGCGTAGATCGTGGGTGTTGTCGTGGGCTTTTGGAAGTACCAAAAGGCCACAGCTGCGGCCAATGCAAACTGCTGGCAGGCAAAAATAAACTCCACCGTCCATATTAGACCCACCACATAGATCCAGAACATACTGCGAAGGGCACCAGCATCGGCATATTCTACGCGCAAATTGTCTGTTTAAAGAAAAGGTTACATTACTTTTACGGAAATAAAATGGAAATTATCTGTGGAATGGTTTGTCGTTGTATATACAATTTGGAACCAAGAGTGGTGAGGAAAGAAACAGAGGAATATGTACAGGAAGAGTAAAGTTCTGAGCCCTTATCATAGACCACTTACTTATTCACCAAATCACATTTTAAATTAACCACAAAAATGCAAAGATGCAGATTATTTAGCTGTTCAAAAAACCCTGCGAAAAACGGAAAAACATCATAGATATGTGCGACTACTTACTTCTCAAGTCATTGGCATTGGTGTTATTGGAAACAAACAACGCATTGGCTGGCAAGGGCTGCATATGAGCCTTTGAGTTGTCAAACGGAGCAATGGGACTCTGGTCAGGAGAGCTGGCGGTGGCCAGACAGATGACAACTCCCACCCAGAAGCTCAAGAAGGCTATGAGCACAAGGAAGGCCAGCAGCGGGGCAATCAAAAGTCCTGGTAGATTCATCATGCACTGGCCAGCTTCTTCAAAGAGGGCAGACAAACCAGATAGTTTGTTTTTCAAAAAGTAAATAACTACAATAAGGATTATCTGCAATAAAATAATATATAAGTAAGAAATAATAACACAGTTTATAAGTTAACTAACCATAGTTATGGTGGCCAAGACAGCCAGTGTTAGGACCGCCTGCTCATTGCGCACAAACTCCTGCAGCATGCTATATTGCGTATTCACACCAGTCTTATAGCGAATGTTATAGTAGGCATACCAGAGGGCCACACTTAGTGCCACACTGGCCACTATAACCAGAACACAGATGATCCAGGAGACGATGCGGGAGAGCCAGTGCATCATGGTCACCAGGGCAATGGAAATGACTAGGAAATTAAGCTGTTTAGATTACATTTTCAATAAAGATTAGGAGTTCCCTTACGCAAGGCCAGTCCGCAGACCATGGCTATGATGTGCCAGGTGGAGTAGATGTCGCCAACAAACTGCTGGGCCACATCCCAGTTATTGAGCATTTCGTAGTAGTTCTCAATGTATTTCTTAACGTTCTGTCCCGTGCCCTTGGGCACACAGCGATGCAGGACAGGAGCACTGCGGAACAATGATCAGTGTCTAAAATAAGCATTTGATTTGGGTGATGTTATCAACTTACCTCTCGTAAACGGGTAGGGTGGGGCAGGGACCCAGGAAATTAAAGGTCTTGGCATCCTCTCCCACCGTGCTCAACTGCTGCATGTTGTAGTCGTATTTGCAGAGCTGGGTGCCCGATTGGCTGTAGTATTCCAGCAGCTCGGTGCTCTTGGTCATGGTTTTGGCGGGACAGGATTTAACGCATATTTTCAGGGACTTCTTGAGCTCCTTGACGTCGAAGTAGAAGAGCTCCGGCTTGTCGAGGGTGTTCATGCCGGACAAGGGGAATCCCTGGAACTTCTCATTCCACTTGACGCCACAGGTGTTGCCGAAGGAATCGTAGCCATTGATGATGCGCAAGGGATTGCCGTACACAAACGAAAAGATGGCTATCACGATCTGTAATGGAAAACGGAGGGGTCTCGTGGGGGTAAATAATCAGATAGATCCGAGTAAAGCCCGTGCCAACGCCCACGACGAGTCAGGGCATCGTGTCATGCCAAGGGGCATTATTATTATAATCGCTGTGGGGTGTGTGGCTACCCCTGCGAATAACTTGACATGGAAATGCTTTCGAGGAGTGGCGTGTCCTGCAGGACAGCCAAACAGCGCCTATTGATTCGCCACATGTGGGACTTGGATCTAGAGCTTAACCCCAGGCCTGCCCTGAATGTTAAATCATCGCTTTCATTAGCGGAATTAACAATTCCGCTCATGAGCCACAAAGCGATGACGACACGAATGAGACATTTCCAAGTAGCCAGTAGCCCGCTTTCCTCCCGCAAAAACCGCTCACACACACAGCGAAGAGACGCGAGATGCGTTGCGCAGATTAATCTGCTAACTTTCACTTTCCCGATGCACATTTCTAAATGGGGAAATCTATGCGACTACGGATCACTCACCAGAAACAGCCAGAATATAATGTAAATCGCCAGCCAGCAGGTGTCCGTGCAGGACCGGTATTTGGGCCTATTGTCCTGAGCCTCCCCCTCGCCGTCCTTGCTCTCCGCACAGCCCATTTTGCACTGCGTTCACTCGGCCGGTAATTAGCGGGCTTAGGTGGTCTTATCACTATGGTCTTATGTCAAGTTTCGGGTTGGTTGAGCCACTAGTTTTCTATATTTTGATTCACAACCGACGAGGCAACAACACAAAAAGTTAAGACTGCAGGTGTGACCAGAGGATGCGCGGACAGACAATGCCAACTATCTTCGGCCTAGCAAAAAATACTGGAGTGTTGGACTGTTATTGGCGCGCGATTTAAAAATGGAAACGTTTAAATTATTTTTCTTAGAATAAGATTTGAATTTGAATTTAAGAAAAATTGTTCAGCATTGTTTAATTTTTCTTGTTAATTTTTAGTGTTCTCTAATATTTTCAAGCATGATTCTTTTATCTCTGGAAGAATAAGGGTATTAAGCAGTAGTACAAGCTTAATTGTTATAAAACGTTGAGTATAACGAGAAAAAAGAAACAAGTGCATAATTAATTTTTCCCAAAACAACGAATGGTTAAAAAACTTTTGTAGTTACAAGCCCAGAAAAAGCAAGTCAATGAATAATAATAAATTAATCACAGAACAGGCCAATAAATAATAATAAATTATTCACATTTATTCAAAGATCGAGCTTAATTACTAAGTTACATCCAAAGCTAACATTAACATAAGAATCGCAATGAACTGTAAAAATAATATTCGAAAATTCTAGGATCGTATACAAGCTAAAGATGCGACACTTAGCCAAAGAATGTGATGTGGTTTGCTTAAATACTGAGGACTGGCAGTCGCAGTTACCGCCAAGTATAACCGGAAGTGTCATTCCAAAATTGTTCCCATCCAAATGTGTAAACAATTTTCGAACAAGAATTCGTTATTTTTACGATCGACTAACTAAAGATACATTCCCTACTTACAGCTACATACAGAATTTCGTAGTCTAGGCTAAATCATTGGGCTCTAAAGAGCAGAACTCGTTTTTCTCCGCTAATCTCATGGTGAAGCTATTTGGCCGACTCTGTGATCACTTCTTGACCGTCACCTGGATGCCGCCTTTGACCACCGCCTCCGCGGGTGGCTGGCCGAATCTCCGGCTCTGGTTGAGGTTGCTCTTGCGCCGTATGCTGATTCTTCCGGGCGCAGCAGTAGGAGCGGACGTGGCAGCTGGAGCAGGAACGGGCAGTGGTGCACTCTCGCCCCTCGGCGTCTCCTCATCCTCGGCGGGTGGTCTATAGGTTCGAATTCCGGAATTGGATCGGACCGGAAGCAGTGTCACCAGCTTGTGGACACTGGGTTCCGTGCTGCTGGCAGCGAACTGCGAGATCTTCAGCATCTCCTCGTAGTTGAGGGGGTCCACCACCTCCACTTCCGCTTCGCCTATAACGGGAATAGCTGCTCCCAGGACTTCAGAGGATCCGTCCTCTAGAAAACTGGACATGGGCCTAATGAAGGGCTCCCTCTCCACAGGTAAAATGGATTCCGGAACCGCCAAAGGAATTTCTGTGGTGGTGGAGGTGGCAATGGGTCTCCTGATATCTTCTTTGGGTGCCTGCTTCAGTTTGTTCTGCGAAAAGGGCGGAAACTTATTGGGCACGCTGGGAGTGATGCCCAACTTGGAGGCCAGTGTATCAAAGATCAGGGAGATGTCCTGAATGTTGCTGGCGTTGTTGATCCTAGTCTTGATATCATTAAGGGTCAGATTCTCGGACTTGTCAATGTCCTCTGAGACCCAGGCCTGCAGCGTCGTATTGAAGACCTTCCTCATATTGGCATTGTGCCCAAATCCCTGCGCGGATGTACTGTTCACAAACTCCCACTTGGAGTGCGAGGGGAACAAGTTGGAGTCGTCAATCATTGTGGGTCGTTCACTGGTGGTCCGTACGCGGTTTTTCTTGGTGGTTCTGGGCTCCTCCGTCGTAGTGGTGCTGGTCGTGGTAGTTGTAGTCGGTGTGGTTGTTGTGGAATCCTCCTCTACAGTTTCATTGGAGAGAATCGATAAGGCGGTGTTCCTTTGCAGAATGATCTCCTTGAGATTCATGAAATTGGGTTTGGTGTGGCTCACAGCGGGGGTTTTGAGGGTCTCCTGGGTTTCCTCCTCCTCTGGCTCTATCCTGGATTCTATCTTATCTTCTGTTGGTCTCTTACTAGCAGTGGCATTGTCCTCCTTAGGCAGATTGAGAAGCTCCATGAAGAATTCTCCTATGGTGTCGGCCAAAACAGAGTTATCCGTTGGTTTCAGAGAGGGTAAAGATGGAGTTTTCGTTGGCTTGGGTGGGCTATTAATTGGGATCTTAGGGGATGAGGTGGTGACCACCACTTTTTCCTGTTTAGTTTCTTTTCTGGTGGTAATCTCAAGCTGTTCTTTCTTATGATCTTTTTTCTCCTGAACCTCCTTCTTCTCTAGCAGAGTTTGATTCGCCTCTTTGATCTGTTCTTCCAATGGTTCCTTCTTCAAAGGTTGCTCCTTCTTTTCCAGCTTTTCCTGTGGCTTCTTGGCAATGACTCCTCCACCCAAATGCTCGAATCTCTCGTTGCTGGCATCCAGATTGAAGGGCAGCTTCTCCCCCGTTCCCATCGTAGCATCAATGGGCTTGAATGGAGGTATGATCACGTCATCGATGAGGGGCACTGGCAGAGGATGTGGTTCGACCAGGGCTCCTCCCAAGCGTTCTATATTCTCAGTGCCAGGCATGAAGACCGGACTGCCAAAGTTGTGGTAGAAAAGCATGTCCTGATCCAGGGGCTGCTGGCCAAGACTGGGCTTTTGCTCCTGAACTCTTAATCCCGGATTGAGGAACCCAAGACTGTAAGGATCAATGGTCACCGGGGCCACAGCTGCTGTCGGAGGAGTGGGATTGTCGGCGATGAAGGGCAGCTCGAACTCATCGATCCGCCGCTGTGGTATGTGGTTCACAGTGGGCGTGGTTCCTCCAGGCAGGGTTTTGGTGGGAAAAGCTGGGGGTGGACCGGGCAGAAGTTCTGGAACCTCTCGATGCATTGGTCTCCACGGTTGGGTGTCCAAAATGGGGAAGGTCGTAAACAGATTCGCATCCAGTTGGGGCAGAGATCCCCCTTGATTCGGGGTGGGTGTGCTCACAGAGGGATACGTAAAGGGGTTGGTGGTTGTTGTGGTGGCTCTTGTGGTGCTAGGTGCTGGTGGAGATTGGGTAGTCGTTGTTGTTGTTGTAGTAGTAGTGGTTGCCTCCGTTGTTGTAGTCGTTGTTGTGGGCTTTGGAGTAGTCGTAGTGGTGGTTTTCCTCGTCGTTGAAGTGGTAGTTCTCTTTGTGGTACTGGTAGTTGCCTTGGTGGTTGCCCTGGTGGTGCTAGTGGGACTTCCCGAGGGCACTTGCTGGGGCAGCACCGTGGTCAGCTTCTCAATGCTCGGCTTCTTGGGCTTCACCCTCAAGGAGAACGGCGTAACCGCAATGGCCTTGGGTGGCATCGTGCTACTGGCCTGATAGGCGCGAGTGGGCGGTGTCTTCTTGCGGGCAATGTCCGCATCCGTCTTGGTGATCTCGAATGAACCCTCGAAGGAGCCCTGGATGACCGGAGCATTCTCCACATCGATATCGGGCTCATCATCGGCGGAGTGACTGCGCAACAGGGGATTCTTCGGCTTGGGCGTGGTATTAGCTCCCAGGGGTTTCGGATGAACTGCAGCTGGCGCTGGTGTACTACCCTTCTTCATGAGGCGCTTCTCCAACTGGGTTTGACTAGTGGGCACCGTTTGCTATTAAAAAAATGCTGGTGTTATGTGGGATTTTACTTTGGCAAGTGAGGTATCTTACGGCTTCCTTTAATATAGCTGCAGATCGCACCACCTGCTCGTCCATAATGCGTTTAATCTCCACCGATTCCGTGTCCAAGCGCAAAGAGCGATATAGGGATTTGGTGGCAGAGGTTTCTAGGAACAGCGACTCCTTGATGTACTCCTCCACGCTCAGAATGTTTCTGATATTATAAACAAATTTGTTAATTAAATTTTTAAGGCTAAGAAATAAAGGGTAACTTACTGTGGCAGTTTACGGACATCGAGGAACACCCGGAATGAGACCTTTATCAGCGGACCCTCTCCAAAGCCCCAGACATCCGTGCGCAGGGGTTGCAATCCATTGTCCATCATGGATCGCTCCACGAACCTTTTGTAGAAATCAATTTTCTGCTTGTAGGTGGTGGTGTGGTTATACTTCAGACCCGTGGAGAACAGATCCCCCTTGGCAATGCGGAAGGAACCCTCAAAGCCCATGACAGCTGTCAGAACACAAGAAATACATTATGGGCTAATCAAAACCCAGATATCACCAAAATACTTACGATCCTCCAGCGTGGTCTTAATAGAGCTGAAGTAGAAGGCCAATCCTGCGATGGAGATGACGGCCAGCAGGACGATAAATGCAGCTGTGGTCAGGATGATGCTGAAGGATCGGTTCTTGGGGTACTGCGTGTGCGTCTTGGCCGAGAAGGTGGACGGGGCAATGTTCCTCCCATCCCGCCAGATGCCCCACGTGTTGTAACCATACTGACTGTTCAAGCTGTGCTCATTTGTGTACGAGGGCTGCTTGTTCATGTGGTAGTAGGCCCCCAGCTGGGACCTCCGGCCCACTGTGTTCTGGTAGGTATAGTCTGCTCCGCTCTGCGAAAGAAGATGTCAGACGTTCTTAACTGGGTCTCCTAAGTATGCCATCCCCATCGATCCCGATGGCCACTAATTCGATAATTAGCCGCCAGAAGTCGCACAACTTTCTCGGCCCTTCGGCCACTTTCTATCGTCGCGACTCCAAGTCCCCCGATCTGCGAATCTAGCAATCTAGATGACGGAAGTTGGCCTCTAACGGCCCCCTACTTTGGACTCAATTCGCGCTATCGCCAAGAACCGCAAGCTGGTTAACTTCCCCCCAAACTTTCCCAGCCTTATGCCAGGCTAAGAGTCGCTATCGCCGGTGGGCACTCGTCATGATTTGTTAATGCATCTCATTAGCAGCGCTGGGAAAACGCATTTAATTAGCCTGCGATGAGGGACTACGAATCACGGAGTGGTTAAAAGTCAGTGCACCTGGTCAGATTCGCAGAACCTGGCCGACTTCCGCAGGTTCCTAAGAGTACAGCTGCAAACCACTAATTAGCACTTCTGGTTTTATCAAACATATATAAAATACGAATCATATTTTCTTTAAAATAAATATTTACTTATCCATTCAATAGGCACTCGCTTTTTCTTCAAGTGCTTTTATTACGAGTGCCGTAAACAAGTTTTTTGCTTAAGTCTTTTGATTTGGCATTGACATTGATATTGAAAAGTCTGACGGTTATTTATATGGCATTGATAGAGACTTAAACTGTTTATTGGGGATAATACCTCTCCAATAATGCAGGATTTTAATGGAAAAATAAAAACACTGCAAACATTAATTTATTATAATTAAATTTGAAATAATATTTTATGTATAAAACAAGTTTGTTGCTTAAGTCTTTGGTTTTCGGCTCTGACACCTGCAATCTAATGTGATTGTGTAGACAAATATCAATCGGAAAAACAGTTCTTCACCTTTGGGCATTTTAAAAACCCAAAGCTAATCTTTAATCGCCAGGTATCGGTGATTTATGCTCAGAACCCTATGGGTTATTATCTCGACCCCAGCTGTAAGTGCATTTGCTCGGGGAGACTTGTGGATCCCCGAGGGCCTCTGGGAAAGTTAGATTGTTTCTTGATTACCATTTAACATTCGTTAGCTACAGGGCATTTCCCTTAGTTCCTCTCTTTCTCCCGGGAAGCCCCCCTCCCTCCCTTCCGACGGTTTCTCCCCGCCCAACCACTCAGTTGGCCAAATTGCCGTCCTCTCGGCTCTTTTCTTCCGCGCTCTCTTCGGCGGCTCTTCGTAGCCTCTTCTTTCTTCGCCGCCAGAGAAAGTCATTCACCTTTTAGAACGTTCTTCTGTCGAGCTTGGCTCGCTAGTCACTCGTACCTATGTATCGCTTTTTATTCAGACTCTCTAGTTTGCTGGTGAATGAGGAATGCAAACAGCTCGGTGCCGAGTCCCTGGTCCCTGGTCCCTCATCCCAAACAAACAGGCAAATGAATAAACATAAGTATGCTGCGTTCTTTGTAATAGATAACGAGGAAAACCAACCGACGCGAGTTGATGTAACCATTCTGTTGACAAAGAGATGTCGGGGGACGATAAATGGCCCCGATTCCATTCTCCAGCAGACTCCAAAAATGCTAATCATATAACTGTTGCGCCTTTTGTGGCCGCGAGTGATAAACGATTGGGGATTACTCACCATTTGCCGACATGTCTGCGCCCTGTATATATCACTCACGCCGGATAAACTCTGGAAGTACTTCTTTGTCCCATAGACGGTGTCCATTTTTCCACCGTTACAACGCCGATCGCAGGTTCTGGAGAGTTAGAAAAGATTTTCGGGTTAGCCATTGTTAGCGGGTTTCTTCACTTTCGTTCGGACGGTCTTTGCTTTCTTTTGGGGACCCCAGCGAGTGGGCCTGAGTGATCCGTCTGATCTCGGGAATCGGGATTGGGCTGGGAAAAAAGCCACTAATGGGCCAGCATGCCGGAGAACCGGCTAATCCTGTTCGCCAGCCCATTAGCCAAACGAAAATTCTCACTTTTCGCCAGGGAAAAGAGGAAAAGAACAGTGCACAATAGCCGTGAGATATGCAAGCCGTTAACCGGTTTGATTTGCATTTTCCTCAAAAGTACTTTAAAGTATTCAAAGGAGTTTTTTGCAAGAGGAAAACTCGTGGTGATCGCTTGGGGAAGTCCCTGGGCTCATTTCTAACCAGATAGTAAAACTGTTTCTGGCAACAAAATCTTATATATATATATATTTTCTTTTAACATACCCAGACATTTCTCATGGCTATAAAAATTCCACCTTCTCAATGAAAGAAGGCTTCACATAAATTTCCTAATTAATTGGAAACCGAACTGGGCAAACTGAAGACCTCTCCGCTGACCAGTCGTAAAAGCGAAAGCTCTCCAGTGGCATAAACAAAAACTTTAATTTGAGAATTCCCCGACACCCTCTGATACGCTCAATGGCTGAGCCCTACAAATTTGGAATTTTCACTTCATGGGAAGCTCGGCCGTGGGCTCCAGCATAAAGAACCCACTCCGAACGGCTTAAGTGCACAGCAGATGGGCCGGCGATGAAGGAGTGGGTTGGGCTGGGAAACCAGTTCTGCACGGCCACATCGAACTCCTCATCCAAGATGGGAGCACGATGGGGCCGGGTTATGGCTTGTTCCGCCGTCATATACACATGTAAGATCTCGGTATTTATAAAGCCACAATGTATGGTTTAGTTGTACATGTGCAATCAAAAGCAAAGTTCAGGCAACGCGGAGAAACGTGTGTAAAAATAGTTTTTTCGGTGCGGGAAGCCGCCAGCGATGGTTGGATGCTTGGATGCTTGGGTGCTCTTTGGCTGGATGATCAAGAGGCCTGGGTTCGGGGGCTCTAAGCTCTTCGAGCTGGCAAAAGTAAAAGTTCTGTTATATTTAGGAATGCCTCGACCATGGGCTCTGGCTGGCGGAGAGAAACTAATTTGATACTTTGCATGATAATCCGGTCGGCAGAAGCCGCTTTGTTGGGTCATCAGAAATCGAACGCAGACTTAATGGGGGATTATGCAAAATGGCATATAGATATGTGGTTAGAAAGGGTCTGCGAGAAGTCTTACGTTTTCTGTTTAAAACTCGACATTCCCAACTGAGTCGAACACCCATAAATCTTGGTATCTATTCCTTTCCTGGTAAACCGCCTTTAAGTGTAAGCGCATGCCCCGAATCTCTGGCATCGCCGCCACTTCCCATTGAAATGGAACGGAAACCCATTTGCCTAATAAAAAGACCGCCAAAAACGCGCACAAGCTGCCTGGAAAAGAGGCAAATTGAAGAAGCAGTGCAATTAGAGTTGCGGCATGTGTACATACGAGTGTGTGTGGCTGGGCTCCAGGGGGAATTCAGGTACTCAGTTGCCCTCCACCCAAGACAGTTAGAACGCTTGGGGAGCCATCGACATCGACATCGCCATCGCCATCGTCATCGCCATGGCCAGAGCCATAGCCACCAGCTTTTGACCTAGATGCGCATGCGCGGAGCCACGAGCAATGGCTTCGAGGGGAGGACGAGGTGGGCTGAGGCCCGGAGACGGCCAGAGCCAAAACTGGTAGCTTGTGCTCGTCTCCCAGTACGTACGTATGCACACTTGCGGTCAGTGCAATGGATATGTTTTGCATTACTTTAAAATTTAAAAAAATAATGGTTGAAATCAATTTCATATTTTTTTATATTTTCATCCTTATCAGCAAAAAAATATTTTAAATAGTTTCAGAATATATAGAAAGCAATGGTGTACATTAATATTTTGTTATAATGTACTATAAAGCTCAAGTATCTCAAATATCATACCTTTGTAATAGGATATATTATAACCTATAAATTTTCAGTTAAGAAGTGTTATAAATTTATAAGAAACACCAAATGGGTTACTTTTTACATCAAAATCAAACAATTTGAAAATTTAGTTTTCTGTTACAACAAATATTTAAAATAAATAGTAACAGAAAATATAGAAAGCAATGATGCACTTTAATATTATGTTATATGTACTATAAAACTCACGTATCCTACCTGTAATATGATCTAGAATAAAAGTGCTGTAAATTTATAAGAATCATCAAATCGGTTACTTCCTAAATCAAAATCAAAAATTTTGAACACATTTTTGTTTTGTTTTATTTACTTTAAAACTAATGCTATTACTAATCATATTTGTTATTTTAACAAAAACAAGAATTGTATATGTTTCTATAAGCTTGAGTACCACTTTGTTGACCTCAGTTGTGTTTACCTCGCTGTGTTTTGGAGAAAGAAAGAATAAATTGACTTGCGTTTGAGTCGCGTGAAAAAAGTTAACGAAAATACAGAAGTAAAACCAAAATACACCGGCACACAGTCACTTGCGAGGGGTTTTTTCGATTTAGGCATTAAGTATTAAGACGTCGCTGGCCACGCACAAGTTGATTAAATTTCTCGCATTAGCCGATTTTCTCCGTCGGTGAAATTGCTGGACGAAAAAGCGTCAAAGAATGATTGATGAGAATTTGATCTGGAGAATCAGACAGTTGTCGGTCTGTGGGTATATAGTATATAGTACCACATATATAGCTGCAAAAATGCCTAACGGAAGTCGGCCATTAGCCCGCTGGCACGTTTATGTACGACCGATATTTGGCCAAATGCGTTGGCATTTGCGACGCGATTTTCGGCCAGATTAAGATTCCCAGCCACTTTCAATCACAGTGGCTGGCCGACAAAGTGCCGAAGAAAGTGAAATGTGACAGGTGTTTTGGCGGGGGGAGAGGTGGGGGATTTCACAGGTGAGGCATCGATGTCAATGGATGCTTATCAGAAAACGACGGTGAAATGGAAAGTTCACTGCGAACGCATCGGAAACTAGAGGAGCTGCCATTGAATCATCCGAACAATGCAGCATTTTGATTATTTGACTTGGGAAAGTGGTCTTCTATTTTTGTTGGTTTTCGCTCCTTCATTATAGGGGTTTCGAAGACCGCTAGCCATATGTCATAATTGATGCCTCAATTTAGCCGGGCAGTGTGCAAATTTATGCAATCTTCTTTCTTTGCTTTCCTTTGCCAAAAGAAAGGCGTCGAAGAGCGCCGATGGAAGAGCAGATAACCAGTTAATGTAAACAGAAACAGAACGGACGGTACAGTAGAAATTCGATATGACATTCGGTGAAAATGTAAGTTGAAATATATATATATATATTTTTATTGGGATGTTCATTTAACTTATCTTAAAATCAAAAAATGCAGATATACATGTACCATTTTTTACCTTTGTCCAAAGCACAATCTCAATAATATAATTATTTTGTGAAATTCAAATACACCTCCAACAATGGAACATAAACTTAGATTGTGTCGAACAATTAAGATTGCGTTTTCTCTTTCGGGCAAACCCTATAAAATCCATCTGATAAGAAGACCAAACCTACACAAACCGCTCATTTTCGCCCGACATCCACTGCTACCCCGCGAGGGGCGATGGAGGAACAAAGTAACGTTGCCGCTAATTGTATAATAAATTAATTAATTGTTTATGGCCATTAGGAGATGAATATGTATGCGTCGAGAGCAATCTGTGCAGCGTTTGCAGTTTCGTAATCGCTCTAACGGCGCCAGCTACCAAGGTCTTACTGGAGCATAACCACTTTATAAAGACGGGAGAAGGAGGCTATACCATACCTCTTCGGGCACCCAGAACCACTTGGCATACAAAGTAAAGCTCTCTGTCCCCGGCCATTGCGGAACTAAAAGTGCATTTCATTTCTGCGACAAACGGAGGGGAAAAGTTGACAGGAACGGAGAGAATAATGATATATTATAAGTGCTGGGAATAGTCATTAAAAGCACTCACCGTTACGCCTTAACCAAGCGAACTAAGCAAACTAATTAAAAGCAAACAAATCCGTCAGCTTGTTCTCACAAGTGAAATATTCGGCACTTGACTACTCACTGTGGCAGAACTTTGGGCCTGCGGACAACCGAGTGCGCACCGTACAGGGCGCCCCATCGGAGGTGAAAAGTGTCAAGTCAGGTGGCCAGAACCGTTGGGCTGAGGTAACAGTATAAACAACAGTGCTAAATGCCGGCTAGGTGGTGACTTGTCGGCCAAGTTGGGAAGTCCACTCAAGAATAGCGGGTGAATTCGTTCCCTATTACCTAGAGAGGCCACAATAAAACTCTCATTTCCGATCCCCATTAGGAGGAAGTGATTTTAGCAAACAAAAAGGGAACACAATTCTCACAGACATTTAAAGCTGTCATCTTAGGTGTTACCAAAATTTGAGTTCTACATTTCATTTGGGCTTTTGCAAAGGTTATTAAATAATATTAACATTAGAAATACATTTGAAAGTGTCAAAATAAAATCACGATGATTGAAACAATTGTTTGGAACATTTACTATATTCTACAAATCAATTATTCTTATCGTTGAAGTGGACAGACCAACATGTTCCGAATAACTCCAGTTGCCTCGTGGAACTCAGAGCCCGTGTCTAAATGCAAATGTCAACATGGGGAAGACAGCTTCCTCTTAGTATGCATCGACGCACTTGGCGGATAAGAAGCCGAACTGCAATTAGTGCCACGATCAACATGCGAGGCACGCACGTCCAGAGGAGAAGCACTCCTCCTCTCTGTGCCAGACCAGCCCATACCCATGCCACTACCCATACCATCTGATCCATACCATACCCACTGGAACTCACTGCAGAGCCATGTTTTTCTGTTCTATCCTATCTCCACTTCTGGAAGTTCTCTCTGTCTATCTCGAACACGCAGAAAAATACAATTGTATTGTTAGTTCTAAAAGTTATAAATATTCACATTTTACTGAAAGTAATCGAAGTCATTAAACCAAAACGATTTTTCCTAAGATAAAAGGAAAAATCGTTTATTTCGATAAGATCATGATGGGTAACCACATATAATGGGTTTACTTTGAGCAACAACGAGTTCAATATTTGTATTATATATATTTTTATAATAATATTTTTATATTTATATATAAATTTATATATTTGTAATGGTCTGCCAGTTCGGCTTAAGTATTGTAATACAATTCCTTTATGTATTCTATTGTGATGGATAAATTGAGTGTATAGTACGAAAGATATAACGCTCGTTCTTCGGGTTTTATATAATAATAACAACTTATTCTAACCACTTTTATTTGGGATAAATATTAATAACTTATCTAAGCTGAATAACTCACAAATATATGACGAATAAGTAAAATAACAGTAATAAATAGATACCTTTAACAAAGATTGTTTCTTTCGAGTAGAATAAAGCAATTTTGCACCGTATTTAAACGCTTTATTTAGATTATAATTGCTTTATTCATTTGTGGATGATTTTTCGGTCAAATGGAGTTCAAAATGTAGTTCAGTTTTGTTGGACACATCAATACGATACAATGTTCATCCAGCAGTATTGTCTCGGAGGCTTTGTTCTTCTCACTTCGGTCATGGAGGAAAAATAGATACTTTTATCTTTTCAAAAACCCTTCCTTATATACATTTTGTTAGGTTTTTTGCCTTGTGGAATTTACAAACGTAAAGTGTGAATCGTTGGATAAGGACTTTTGCCGATTCGACTATTGTTTTTTGAAAGCCGTGAATCGATCTTTCAAATACGTGTCCATTAAGGTAAATCTCCTTAGGATTCCCGTAACCAAAGTGAAGGTAGCACGAAAAATACTATATATGGGTATATTTGCAAAGTTCATGATATACAACGTAACGGTAGACGCCTGCAAGTTCCTAAAATCTCCGAAATCCAATCCAGTCGCTTTCTTTTTCTATGAATTATTTAGGGATTTTTCCAACATGAACCACACTTGCCCATTTAACGTAAGTAATGACTTTAGTGTCCACTTTATGTAATAGTGGATTTCTTTTCAGCATGACCTCTTGCTGGAAAAGATGTCTTATGCAAGTGTTTTTAATCGTTTCACCAGTAAACTGTCCTTTCCGGAGGGAAGCTATATGTTCGAACTGCACTGGATGGCTTATGATATTGATCGAGCTTTACCTAGGTTCTACTGGTCGCTTTCATGACAGTTAGGTTAAATATATATATATATATATGTTATCATAAGCTTATTTAATATCCTGGAACAGACAAAATTTGTGGAAGATTACTAGCAACAGCATCTAACGCTGGGTACCATGTTATGAAATGCAAATAAACATTTTAAAGGATTTGTTACACTAGGATATTCCATATTTTTAGCAGTGCACTCGAGCTTCATTCGCTTTACCGCAACGAACTCTTGCATTTGAGGTCGCTTTCCTCTTGGCAGGCGAAACAAAAGATCGGCCCATTAGAGGCGATTTTACATCATTTGAATGCAATTTAGCCGCAGCTTAGCGTTATGTTCTACTTCGCCCCGGCACGAACTGCTGGCCAAGTCAGCTGCAGAGATCAATCTGATTCTCCGGTCTCCGGTCTCCGGTCTACGGACTCTTCTGTCATTTGGCTCAGAGCTGGAGAATCGTGCGGCACGGATGATCGGCCGGCCTGCCAATTTGGGCCAGACGCGATACATTCTCATGATGAGTCTGGCTTTTCTTGACCAATTTGCGATTCTCAACGCAGAATCTTGCGCTCGGCGAAGAGCGGGGAATCTAAGAAAGCCAGAGAAGGAAAATTGTGTGGGCGCGAGCTCAAAAGCGAAGATCTCAGCCATCTCAGCCATCTCAGGTCTTCGAGGTCTTCGAGATCTCCGAGATCTTCGAGATGCGGCCTGCGACTTGACCGGCTCTTAACGAGCGAAAGTGTTTCATTAACTGGTAAATGAATAATTTGAGTGTCGAGACAACGAAAACGAAATCAAAATAAACCGAGACCGAAACAGAAACAGAAACCAGCACTCCACTCCAACTCACACCCGAGAAATGCTCGTAAAAATGTACATAATTTTTCAATCTCAATCTGGTTTTGCGCATTTCTATTTCGTCTGTCGTTTGATCCACTTCCGACATACAAACCGAAAAAAAAATGAAAATTTTCATTGCCTCAGTGAAACTGATTTGAGGTGAAAATTGTCAAAATAAAAGAAAGAAAAAATGGGAAGTATAATGGGAGAAACACGGCGCAAATGCCTCGGTGACAGATGGACAGAAAGAGCGAAAGATATGGGTGTGTCTATGCGTCTAGGATTCGGATGCAGTCTCGCGTTTGAAAGTGGATTTGGCAACCTGTCGAGACAGCCTTGTCCGAATCCGAGTTCCAATCGCAGCGTCTCGTGCTGAGTCAGTCGGACTTTTTTCCGACTTTTTGGCACTTTCTCCAGCGACTGCAGTTATCAATGAGTCAGTTTGAGTTCGGCTCGGTTAGGAACGCCAAGGAATCTGCGTAAATTGTCGGTTATTACTGGGTGCCCCGCCTCGAATTGGGTCAGAAATGAGTGCCGAGAGCCACAGCCTCTTCCTGTCTTGCAAGCGCTTTTTAAGGCCGAGAGGAGAGAGCCGTAAGTGCTAAAAACTTTAACTGCGACTAAAATCAATTTCCGCACCGACATAGATAGGCGCATGCAAAACGCTCATATCTCTAATGGGCACAGCGGCGGTCGAAATAATAGCACCCCCGGCTGTGCCCACAACAAAATTCACCGTTTAGCAATCTTTAAATACAGTTGTAAGAGTTTATGAAAATTAAACCGTTCCGATTTTGTGGGCTTACTTAACAATTTGCATTCCCAATGTGTTCTAGTAAAATCAAATTCCCACTATGATATGATATTCGGAGAGAATTAATATAACTTTTGGGCAATCTATGAAATTGAGATATACCAATTTATGGAGCATAAAGTATATTCATGAATAATATAGTGAGTTCTCATATGTATGTATATGTACATATGTATTATATGGTACTATAATAGTTATTATAGTTTTTGGTGATTTTACGGGATCGCATAGCACTATTTATAACACGTTGATTGTATTATTGGATAATATAGTGAATTCTAATATTTCGCTCTGATATCTTTGTAGATACCCATAACCCAAACTATCCGGCGTCATAATGGGCGACCGACCCACTCGTCTTGGAGCGGTTAGTGGGATCGGAGCATAATGGCGATGGTGTTTCCTCCCGCGATGCGCTCTCCCCGGTTCCGTAGACCCCAAAGCGCGGTGCAACGGGTAGAGCCGTGGCTATAACGACCAAGACTGCGGTGAACTGAGCCGAGCTCTGAGCACTGAACTGTCAATTGGCCCAGTTCATGAACGTGGTAATTGCGCGGTTAGCGACATATAAAGCGGCACCAAGAAAGATTGCGAGGAGCCAACAAAACGTTCTCCGGCCTTTTGTTTTTGAGCTCTTTGGACGATCACCTGTCCACCTTTTTAGCCATTCTCAACGCTTTTATTGGTGCCAGTGGTTGAAAGAAAGAATGCTCTTTGCTTTTTGCCGCCCTTTTTTTGGATTTTTTTCGTGTTTTGGGGGAAGGGAGGTCTTAATTTCTAATTTCTTTTATTACAGACTGGTTTTTTTTTCGGTGAGGGACTGGGCCCCTTTTTTTATTGCCATTTTTTCGTTTTAACATCCATAATTTTGTAGCTTTGCCAGCTCGTTTGTGCGCGATTATGGCTCTTGGCCAGGCTTTTTCCTACCTCATACGCTGCAAGTAAAATGTAACCAGTTTTGGACCTTCCACAGGCTGCTTTATTGCATGTCTAACTAGTTTATGGCCCAAGTCGCGGGTTAGGGAGAGACTCAAGCTCGACTGGGGCCCGGAATGCCATGATCCTGCTGCCTGCTGCCGAGCACCTTGCAAATGAAGTTGTAAACTTCTGAATAGCTCACCTGCCAGGTTTTGCTTTGCTGAATTATCGTCCCCCGTTGCGAAAGACGCTGGGTTCCATCGGGGGAGGAGAAGAGTTGGAATGAAGTGCTCCCTGCAATCGATTTGTACTTGAATTCAATCACAAATGTGGCACCGTTTCGCTTATTGGTATTATAGCTCCCAATCGATTTGGGGATTCACGGTAATCTCTTTTTTCCGGACGCCAAGAAAGCACACGACTGGGGAAAGCCAACTGATCGCGCCCGAGACTGAAGGTAAACTGAGGACGGTGGCCACAAATCTCAGTGGCTGGCCTTCAAGCGGCGAAGAAAGAAAAGAGAAATGAAGATGGTCTTCCGCCGCGCTGCGAAGAGAGCAGGTCGAATTCTTCCCCCTCTCTCGCTCTCTCGCTCTCTGCGCTCTTTTCCCTAACTCTCCCTTTATCATCGAGTATCGTTATTCTTGTGTTATTCAAATCATAAAGTTATTTCCATTGTTGAAGGGCTACTGCAGTAGTTTCACAGAAAATTAAAGTATCTGCCTGCTGAAAAGAAAATTTCCTTATCCTTTTCTTTGAAATGTCAAAATACTTTCTTATTTTCGGAATATATTTTGGGTGAGAATTTAATTTGGAGCTCGAATTGTTATTATTCATAACTTCTCATAAATAATACATTTAATTTTACTTAATTATTAACACAAACCTTTTACTGATCTTTACTTTAAATATTTTTAATTTTTATTTTCAACCTTCGTTATTTTTCAAAGTAAAAAAATAAGTCTAATAAATTTGTAAGATTGTGTTTTTACTATAAATGTAATAATTAATGTTTTTAATTGCACATTTACAACACAATTTAAATCATTGGAGATGCATCTTAGTATACCTAGTATACTGTACTTTAAATTTGATTTCCTAATCTAAAACCGTTCACAATTAATAGAACATTGGATATTTTCAGTTTTTATTTACAACGCAATATAAACAGATAAGTGGTGATTAAGCTGGGATACATCATAAAGCTGGCACTATATGCTCCCAACAAACTTCTAACCAGCCACAATGGGGTTGTTCCAGGACTTGCCAATCATGGCCACCACGTCCCTCTTCAGCTTGGGCCCAATCAGGGGATTCATTTGGGCCATGTAGCAGCACAGCCAGAAGAGCCAACAGCAAGCGGCGGCCAGCATCAGGATGCAGCGAATCAGGTTCTGATGAGGTCCCTTCGGGGTCATTATGGGCATGGCAATGCCCACGCCGCCCCACAAGGCGGTGAAGAACAGCACGGGAAAGAAAGCGGCTCCCATTTTTCTATATGTAAGCCCAAAAAGTAAGTATATCTCCGATTTTACGGTATTTGGCTAACTTACCTTTTTTCCAATCTGAACTTTACGAAAAATCAATAATTATTGTTAGCAATCTATCGATACCTTAAAACCTATAGAAACATCGATATAGCATTAGGGTTTCACAAGCAAAAGATTGTTATGTAAACGTACCCTTTACAATTTTTTATAAAGCGTCGTAATTAATGATTTTAAAAACTTAAAATTAACTTTTTTAAATTTAAAATCGGTAAAACGGCCAAATGCGGTCACACTGGCAGCTACCGATAACATTTGACTAAAACCAGGTTGACACTCCCGCCAAAACATAGCCAGGACACGAACCGCCGCATCACTAACAAAAATATTTACAAATTTTCATCTCGCATAGTTTTACACAATAGATTTTAGAACCTTTAGCTATTAATCCAGCGCCACCATGACGATGCGACCTGATGACCACCGAAGGAAATGGGACAAGAACGAGTACGAGAAGCTGGCGGCGGAGCGGCTGCTCAACCAGGTGGCGCCCAAGGAAGAAGGTCAGTAGACGGGCGATTTCTCTGCAAGATCTGTAAAACGAAGGCTTCCCTCTAACCTCTCATGCCTCCCTGCAGAGCCTGTGCAGCGGGAGAACCTCAAGCGACGCGACTACAAGGTGGACCTGGACAGCAAGCTGGGCAAGAGCGTGGTCATCAACAAGAACACACCCACCTCGCAATCGGGGGGCTACTACTGCAACGTTTGCGACTGCGTGGTCAAGGACTCCATCAACTTCCTGGACCACATCAATGGCAAGAAGCACCAGCGCAATCTGGGCATGTCAATGAAGGTGGAGCGCAGCACCGTCGACCAGGTGAAGGAGCGCTTCCAGCAGAACAAGAAGAAGATGGAGGAGAAGCAGAAGGACTACGAGCTGGAGCGGCGCCTGCGGGAGGCCAAGGAGGAGGAGGATCGCTACAAGGAGCACCGCAAGGAGAAGCGGAAAGAGCGCAAGCGCAAGGCCGAGGACACGGACTTCGAGGCCGGCGGCATGCCCGACGACATGGCCGCCATCATGGGCTTCTCCGGCTTCGGTGGCTCCAAGAAGAACTCGTAGGAACTAAGTGTTGAACTGCCCCCCAAAACCCCCTCCAATTTTAGTCGTACATTGAAATAGAAACTTACCACCAAAACGTTCAGTTATGATAGCTTGTGACATTTATTATTTCGTATATAAGACAATTTTACACCAGTTGTCCAGCGAATCCCGGCTGTTCCCAGTTAGAATAATTTAATAAGCAGTCAGAGTGCAAAAATGACTAAAACCTTTCACTAAGTCTAAGCGTACGGCCGTCGAACACCTTTCGGGGATTAAGAGGCTTATGTGAACACAAATCCCTGCTCGGTGGGGATGTCCCAAGGCATGTTGAAGAACTCTCCGGGCAGCTGGGTGCAGTGCGTCGAGTTGTAGTCACGTAAATGCTTGCGCAGCTGAAAGGTGGACAGGATTAGTTATCTAAAACGCTTAGGGTGTCCAAAAAACCCACCAAGAACACAGCCATGAGGTTGCGGACCTCGTCTGAGTAATCCGCGCCTATGTTCATGGGGAATGACTTGCCCTCGTCGGAGGCGTATGTTATCAGGCGTGACATGCAGAGCTTCTCGTCGGCGGTGGGGATACTGTACGGTTCCAGAGGCTTGGACAGCAGCCCCTTGGCCTTGTTCAGCTGGGAAGCCCCAAAAATGTTTGGATACCGGTGCTTGAGCACTGACAAGACCAAGAAATTGCCGCGATTGGTGTCAATGTGGTTGTCCCTGGAGAAATTCAAAAGGGTCACTTTACTAAAAATCATTCTAAGTTAGTCAAGCCATCACTCACTCTGCAATAATCTCATCCTCAGTGCGGCGAATGAAGGATATTGGTCCATTGTACTCGTTGGCCAGCTCGGCATTGTTCAAATTGCAGTAGTTGCGAATGGCTACCTTGACAATGCCCGCCAGTGGAGCTGGCATGCGCGGGACAGCCAAATAAAGCACATCGTCGAAGGTGGCGTCCAGCACCACTCCCTTGACATCTGGGTATACAGAGGCTGCGTACAATGTGCTAAAGCCGCCGATGCTCCAGCCGTACAGAATGATGTCCTCCACGGCGAAGCCTAGATGATTGATGGCAAACTGCACCACAGCATCGATGGCGTTCTTGTCCTGGTGCGGATAAGGCGAGCCCGTGCTGCCGGCGAATCCGGGGTGATTCCATCCCAGCACTGAGTACTTTAAGGCCACGGGTGTGCCCATGATGCCCACTTCATAGAAGCCGGCATTGCCCTCGGAGCAAATGACTAGAGTCTTGCCATTGCCCACGTTATCGTTGCGGTTGTCAATAAACAACGTATCGATTTCGTTCGAGTCAATGGTCTTAATCTTGTAGCGGATGCCGTTGTCATCCTCGATGAGCTTGGCGCGTCCAGAAATCAGCATGGGTCCTGCAGGGGTAGACATAAGTATTACAGATTAGAATTTCGTAAAGATTTTATAAATTACACGGCAAACAAAAGATAGCTTGATATCTTTGTATGCATTTTCCAGGCAAACTGGTTGCTACACTATCATGGGAAAGAGTTACAGCCAGTATATGAGGATGACTAATATTTCTTGATCTATATGTGCATGTGACTTATTTGAGAAATTGCGCACAACTTTAAGAAATGAGCTTGACCGATTGCAGTTCAATATGATTTCAGATAGCCAACTCCCAATTAGCTTTCGCTCTTACTCATGAATTTCTGGAGCAGCTTGACGGAGCCCGGATAGATCATGGAGAGCCCGAAGGTGTTTATGGCCAGGTAGGCGACGACCTCGCAGGGCACAGTGGCCAGTTGGAGCGGCTCCCGCCTGCTGGCCGTGACCACGGGCTTCTTGGTGTCTCTGGAAGGGAACGGTTATTGGACGAACGCTCCAGAGGTCACCATCACTCACCCGGTCAAAGCCTTCACATCGAAGTCCACCGGCCAGGCCTTGAACTCGATGTCGAAGCGGCGCAGCTCGCTGTTGGCATCTCCCGCCGTCTTGGAAGCCTTTGCCTGGACCAGGGCCTTCATCATGTTGGAGTACGAGCGGGATTGCTTGCGCCCCAGGCCGCGCATTACCAGGGAGATCATCACGATCAGGCCCACGCTGGTGGTGATCTTGGCCAGCGCCGGCAAGGAGTCGGTCATCAGGTAGCCGCGTCGATAGAGGAATGTGACCAGCAGCGGCGATGTGTAGTAGCCCACGGACCACATCACCGAGAGCTGCAAAGAGGAAAGTCCACTTTCTAGACTGCCATATGGTGGGGTCTTATAGCCCGCCTCCCCATGGGATCGGAGGGCACGGCCTCACATACCGTGGATAAAATCTGCTCGCCGAACTTCTCCGCTGCCCCCGCCTCGTACATCTTGCGCTGCGGCTCCGGCACGCCGCGGTACTCCATGAACAGATTGGGGCCGAACACGTAATTGAGGAAACTCATCTTGGATCGGTTCGGTTTCTGTGTGTCCGGATATATTTAATTTTTTCTATTTTACTTTTGTTGTATTCGACGTTGATGTGAAAGCTGTTCCAGGGTGTCGCACTCACAAACAGATGGTTGACATCCATTTCCAGGGCCGGCAAATAAGATGACTTAACGGTTAAGTCGAACATTTAATTTTCACCAAATAAATTATGCGAATGAATAAAATAAAAATCAAAATGAGTACTATAAAACTAGAATGTGACAGCATATAAAATATTCATAGGTATACATTTTATTCATATAGTAAACGGAACATTATACTTGTGTGAACTTTAAAGTTTATTTCGGATTGGAAACTAGATAAGAAATGATTTGATGTATTATTAAATATGCATTATTAATATCAATAACGATTTAACTTAATTTAAATTCACCATTATTTTTATAGTTTCCAATTGGAAATTAATTATTTAATTAAAGCTCACGCAAGTCAAAGTTCCGTGTCTGAACTAGTTCCATACTAGTTCCGCTGTTATCACAAACTTTCCATCCCTGGTTCTACCCCCAAGAATTTATTCCCAGTTGATAGACAAAAACGCCGGCTAAAAAATGGAAAAGTTCAACAAAGCGCAGGCCAAGAATTTGGCTGCTGCCCAGAAACTGGTGGACACCTACGCCTCCAGCTCTGAAGATGAAGGCGAACTGGACGAGCAGCATATTCTGGGTAAACCAACCGCCGCCACTCGTGACGTGTCATTCGAAAGCTAACAACTATTTCGGCTTTATCTTTACCACATATAGAACTCCTCTATAAGAACTACAGACCAGCGGAGAGCCCAGGGAGCTCAAAGGATGCTGCGCGAACCAGCACGTTCCTGGAGAACACCCTCCACTCGGGAGCAGCCACCTGCCTCATCTGCATCGGCAGCATTCGCCGAGTGGAGGCCATTTGGTCCTGCGAGAGCTGCTACTGCTTCTTCCACCTGAACTGCATCCAGCGGTGGGCCAACGACAGCATGATGCAGATGAAAGTGAAGGCGGCGGAGCAGCAGAACGGCCAGGCCAGCCAGGGGCACTACAATCACCTGGGCGAGTTTGTGCCGCCCAAGCGCCAGAAGTCTCTGCACTGGTGCTGCCCCCAGTGCCGCAGGGACTACCAGCCGGCGGAGAAACCCACGCAGTACAACTGCTTCTGCGGCAAGGAGGTGAACCCTGAGAACCAGCCCTTTCTGGTGCCCCATTCCTGCGGCGAGATCTGCGGAAAGCTGCTGCAACCGAAGTGTGGACACGATTGCAAGCTGCTATGTCATCCGGGCCCATGCCCTCCGTGTGCCCAGCAAGCGCAGGTGTCCTGTTTGTGCGGCAAATCCAGTCCCAGGTCCATGAGGTGCATCGACAAGCAGTGGAGGTGCCAGCAGCCGGTAGGGTTTCGACTTTTGTGGATAACTTTCCCGCTTTCTTACTAATGTTACCACCTTACAGTGCAAGGATCTTCTTGCCTGTAGCAAGCACAAGTGCAATCAGGTGTGCCATCGACCAGGACAGTGCCCGCCCTGCACCAGCAAAAGCCTGCAGCCTTGCGAGTGCCAGAGGGAATCCAAGATGGTCAACTGCTCCGATCGCAAGTGGAAGTGTCAGAACGTAATGGAGTCTATTGAGTCAGAGAAAATATGTTAAACCCATAAATTCTTGCAGGTTTGTGGAGCGTCCTTTTCTTGTGGCTTGCATATTTGCGAAAAGGTCTGCCATGCCGATCCCTGCGGCGATGGCGAGTGTCCTTTGCAAGTCAGGAGCTGTCCTTGTGGGAAGAATGTAAGCCTATCCCTGAAGTTTAACAAAATATTTATTTATTTTTAATTCTGCAGACTCAAGTTAGACCCTGCAATGAGGCTGAGGAGACCTGTGGCGATACTTGCCAGAAGCTGTTGTCCTGTGGCCAGCATACTTGCACGCAGCGATGTCACCGAGGACCCTGCATTTCCGTAAGATGTTTACCAAGAAATCATAGCAGCTCTCCAAGTAAAATATATGTTTTTTAGTGCCCCGTGAGAACCAAAAAGAAATGTCGCTGTGGTTTGCATGAAAAGGAGCTTCCTTGCTCCAAAGAGTTCACATGCGAGACTAAGTGCAAACAGATACGAGATTGTGGCAAACATGCTTGCAATAGAAAGGTGAGAAATCCTTCTTTGCTTTTGAAACTAGGTATCAAACTTGTTCTATTCCTTTTCCAGTGCTGTGGTGATCAGTGTCCACCCTGCGAGAAGATTTGTGGCAAGCAGCTGAGCTGCAACAAGCACAAATGCCAGTCCGTGTGCCACAACGGACCCTGTTATCCCTGTAAACTGGAGTCCCAAATAAACTGCCGCTGTGGAAAGACGAAAAGAAGTGTTCCTTGTGGAAGAGAGAGGAGTGCCCGCATCGTTTGCATGGAACTCTGCCGGTGGGTGTTGATTTAAAATTATAAACTGGAAACCGTTTTAATCCACTTATTTTAGCATAACTGCCAAATGCCACCACGCCGTTAAACATCGTTGTCACAAGGGAGAGTGTCCTCCTTGTGGCCAGGTGTGTGGGCTTCCCAATGACACCAGCAAATGCGGACACATCTGTAAAGCTCGCTGCCATGAGGCAGTTCGAGTTAACAAACCCAAAGAGGCTAAGCCACAGGCTAAAAAGGTACATTTAAAATGCTTTAAAAGTTCCAATTCAAACCCTTTCCACTTTGTGTTACAGTATGATTATAAAGCTCTACCTCACCCCCGATGTGAAGAAGGCGTCGTTGTCACCTGCATCGGGGGTCATGAGGTGGCCACCTGGCCCTGCTGGAACTCCAAGCCCAGCTCCTGCCAGCGAAAGTGTGCGCGTCAGCTAAGATGCGGTAATCATAAGTGCTCCTTGGTTTGCCACTCTGTGGCGCTGCCACAGGACATGGCTCAGCAAGCTGGTTGTGCCAACTGTGAGGAGGGCTGCTCCGTCCCCCGACCCACCGGATGTGTTCACGCCTGTCCCAAGGGCTGTCATCCGCCGCCCTGCGCGCCCTGCAACTTTGTGATCAAGATCAAGTGCCACTGCGGGCTTAATCAGGTGGTTTACAAGTGCAGTGAGTACTTCGATGAGACGGGCACTGTCCAGGAGATTATGGAGCGGAGGGAGAAGCTACGTAGCTGCCTCAATCGGTGCTTAAAGAATGTGAGTAACCAAGGCTCTTAAATTAGGATAAGGGAGGATGAGATCATTACTTTTACAGTATCCCTGTGGTCATCGCTGCACTGCAATATGCCACTCGGGCAAGTGTCCCAATCCGGAGTTGTGTCGCAAGAAGGTTCGCATCTTCTGCGCCTGCAAACGACTCAAGCAGGAGATTGCCTGCGACAAGCACCGGGCTGGTCAAACATCCTTGGAATGCGACTCTAACTGCAAGGCGGAGCAAACACGCGCCCAGGCGGCGGAGCTACAGCAGCTGGAGCAAAAGCGTCGCCACGAGGAAGAGCGAAACCGGCTGGAGCTCGAGAAGTTCGAGGCGAAGTTCGGCAAGCGCAAGCACAAGGAGCGCAAAACCGTGGACGTGGGTCCGGCCAAAATCAAGATAGACTGGCAGCGCTGGGCCATCTATATTGTGTCCATCCTCACAGTGGTGGGTGCAATTGCTGTGGCATTTTACGCGGACAGTTAAACGAGTGACAACAAGCGATTCAACGAGTATTTCTAATATCAATTTAAACAGATAAGCAAATCGAATTAAAACAATGACTGATAAGCACTTCCAGGCAGCGCAGTGTTTGTATATGTTGAGCTCTTTTCTAATCCGGCTGGCCAATTACTCCGCCTTGGCCTTCTTCTTGTAGAAGCAAGCGGCGGCGAAGACGGAGGCGCTAAGGAACGTCGAAATCAGGAAGTTGGACAGTAACATCCAGTCGTGTGATTGGAAGAATACCGTGTAAATTCGAGCTGTAAGCGATAAATAAGTTAATTGATGACCTCAAGTGGGGCAATGCAAGCTGTGATCTCACTCATGTTTGTGAAGGCGGAGAGCGCCCATGTGGTTCTGCTGACGGAGCTGGCATCTTTGGTCCTCAGGATGGCCAGCAGCTGGAGCACCTTGCTCGTGGCTCCGATGGGCGTGCAGAAAGGCTGAAGAAACAAACAAATATTTATACAAATTTCGAGATATATATCAATTGCCCGAGCACAAAAGGTATTAATAGCCGCTCAAATATTATACAACAAACACCGATGACCTTGGGAAGAGATGGTGCCCAGTTAAGAGCGCCTCCCTTCCAAACTAAAACAAATCAAAGCAAACCCGTTTGCTCGATAGCATAATTAGTTAATTAAAAAAGTGAGTGAGTGCGAACGGGTTTTGAACTGCGCCGAAGTCGTTATCTGGGCAGGCATTCCCTCCTAATCAGTGGCCAGGTGATAGACAAGCTTACTCACCACCAGGAACGTAAGGATGATAATGGGGAAAAGCTTCAGGTAGATTAGAGTGGCCACTATGCTGTACAGTACGGCCACCAGCTGAGTCCTCTTGCCCAGCAGATCCTGGTACTTGAAGGCGTAGTAAATCAGGGCGTACTCCTGCAGCAGCAGCACAGGATACTCCATGTACGAGAGGAAGTCATAGCCACTGGTGTAGTTGTAGGACAGCATCACCGTGTAGCTGAACAGCTCCAGGCACAGTCCCAAGACGCTGATGCCTGATCCGAGTACATGGATATCTTGAGTGGAAGGTGTGTGTGTGGGCTGTGCTCACCTTTCGAGGACTCGTTCGCCCGGATCGTGTTGATCTGCGGCACCTTGATGACCAGGCAAGACGAGACCGTGATCAGGCTCAGCAGGTCCGCTATGACGAGCACCAGTCCCCGCTCCAGGTACTCGGAAACCACATCTCCGAGAGCTCCACTCATTGCGACCGTCGAAATTCGAAATTTGCAATTTGTGAGTGTGACCAAAACATTGTGTGGGCGGAAATGCTAGTGTTACCACATCCCTCTGCGTTCACATTAAATTGCGATAGTTTATATTAAAAAAGCAAGCTTTTACATTTATAAACACATTAAATATGGTCTTTACCTGTGATGTTTTAAAACCATTAAAAAAATAGGTTTCCAAGTGGGAGAAGTAATCTATGAACTATAAACTATGATTGCTTTATAGGAAAAATAAAAAAATAATTTAGAATAGTAACAAAGAGAAAACCTTATAAAATGTAAAGTATCTCGAATGTTTTTCATTATTATTTTAAATATTGTCGCAGTGGCGCGCGCACTCACGCACATCTCTAGCTTGGGGCTCGAATTCCCATCGTATATTCGAATTGTCGAGCGGCGGTCACACTGGATCCGCATAGTTTTTTTTTCGGGTCCAAAATCTGTCCAAATCCGCAAATTACATGCATATTCTTGTACCTAAAGATCGGAAAACCAAATAGACAGCGTGAGAGTCGGCTGAAAAAGGCAAAAAGTTCGCAATTCTCGCAGGAGCAACATCCTTAAAACGTATGTGAAAAATTCGATTGCGCGTGTGTGTGAGCTCTGCGCCAGTGTGTGTGAGAGTGGGCCCAATCGCAAAAACTTTTACACGCGTTAAATATGCAGTTTAAAAGCTGAAAAACAATTGTGGCCCCAAAAGCAGGGTGTGTGTGTCTTGGCCTCCTCCAAATAACAGCCAGCCAAAAGTTTATAAACAATTTGCACGGGACCACGCGCACTTAGACTTTTGCTACGAGCGAGCGAGTGAGCATGTGTGCGTGTGTGTGGCTCTGCCTGTGTGTACAACAATGTCCACATTTTTCTTTTGTTGTTTGCTCCACGAATTATGGGGCTATGGCTATCCCTCCATGTTCCGTCCGCTGCATTTGCAGGTGCAGAAAAGTGGGGTTAGGGAAGCCAGCGGAAGTGGCGGAGCTCGAAAATCCTCAAGGAGCGCGCATTGCTGCTCTGCATTCGCAACGAAAGTAATCTATTTTTGGGGGACTGCCACTGCGACTGGGGACCACAGGTCGCCGTCTCTCTGCCCATTTGGCTGTGAGTGTGTGTATGCAACGATTATGACGACTCCACACCCGTGGTTAAAATCCACAGAGAGAAAAAGTTCTCGGGCGCGCATCCCCGATACCGTGTTGTCCTGTGTGGCACAGGTAAAATGCGTATCAAAATGCGGTGTGAAAGCGGAGAGCCCTACAGCGACCCTAAGAAACGTATTTTTTCGGGAGGTCAACAGCCAAAGGCCTGGCGCGGGGGGTGGGGGAAAGGAGGGTGGGTAGAGAATGAGAATAAAAGAAAACGTTCGGGAGAAATGCCTGCACATCTGATCTGCTTGGCCAGTGATGCAACAGCAGGAGCGCTGAAATTCCTTTGTGATCTCGCCCCTTTTGTTCTGCGGATGCTGCGCTGCAATGGCTGATCTCTGCGGCTCCTCCTCCTCCTTTCGTCGTCCTCCTCCTCCGAATCTTCCAATCTCTGCCTGCAGCGATCCCTTTTGCTACTCTCTCGGCAGCGTCTGAGTGTGTGTGTGCGTCTGGATGGTAGGATGTGATGGCCAGTCAAGCTGCTGTCAACCATCAGAGATGCGCAGCTGCGATTTTCCGGTCACTGTGACTGGGAGCAAGGATCAGTGGGAATGTAACAAGGGTCTTTCTTTTTTATTTCAAACGCCACTGATCGCTAATGCTTGATAAAAAGCACCTTTTAATCACCCCATGTGGCATGTGATGTCGCATTTTCCTGGAAAAAACACTTAGTTGGAGTCATTTATTTAAAAATGTGACTAACCTCAATGTTTGTTGGTATTTTCGGCTGGAAATTTATTACACATTTAAAACAAAATCACGTTTTTCTGATTTTACTTGACATTGATGAAGCAAGTATTTTTTGAAGCGCTAAAATTCTGTGACTCAACCCAGTCGTGGTAGTAATCTTGCTTGGGCGTGCATAGATTCTACAACTAGTCAGCACTTAACATTTCGTTACTAAATGCAACGATTAGCAACAGAGCACCATTTTATAAACCGTAAATAACTTTGTTCTATAAATCTGAATGTTCTTGTCAATAAATGTAAGTCTTCCAAATGACTCCAGTGACTTCTTCCAAAGGCCAAAAGGTTTCCCGTAGCTTTAGTTCAGTGACTCATTTTCCCGGCTACCAGTGACTGCTCCCCGCGCTGATCATCTCCGAAAGCCAGTCAAAAGCGGAGGGAAAAGATAGCGGCTTGAATTGCAAGGTGTACGTGATGTTGTTGTTCTTGTTGTTGGTGCTGCGGCTGCTGTGTATCTTTGGTGCTTCTTCTTCTTACGTCCGTTACTTCTCGCCCTCGCCATCTCTGTTCTTCTCTCCTCTCCGCAATACCTTTTTGCTGCCTGCTGTCTCTCCTCGCAGTTGTTGTTGTCGTTGTTGTTGTAATACCCGTTTCGTCTTCTTTTCCCATTCTACTTCGCGCCGTTTTAGCCTCTTCCGCCGATCCGATGCACTTTTGTGATTTCCTTTTTCGAGTTCCAGCGACGCCGGCAGCGGCAGCGACGTTACAACAACATTTTCCCACTGCTTTTCATTGCTTTGGATTTTTATTTTTTTTGCAACCATCAGTTTGCGCTTGTTGCGTGGGAATTTCGGATCATCTTCGATTCTCAGGGCACAAAAGGATCGGATTTGTTGTAAGCGGTGAAAAATATGTAATACCCGTGGTTTCTTAAGATACTAATGCGGCGTCTCTTGCTAATGCTCACAAGTTTTTCACGAGAGCTAACTTCCCTTATGTGGAGCATATAGAATAGTATTCTTTTGCTCGAAACTTCCAAACACTCAGTGGAATAGTATTCAATTTTCCTACAGATCTCGTGCGCTTAACTTTCCAGTTTATTCATTTCCAAATCGTTAATCTTTCCAGGAGAGCGCGCTGCCCACTTTTGAATGCCTGAAAAGTATTATGGAAAGAGGATGCCCAGCTGCTAGCAGTGAATCCGTGGCCAGTGCAGGGGAGCGTACTCAGTCAGCAGTCACCAGCTCCACCTCCACGTGGGCCAAGAGTCAGGCCTCCACCAGCCGGAAAGCAGGAGCATCAGAGGGATTAGGAGCTGCATTAGGAGCAGTAGCAGCCGCAGCAGGATCAGCAGGAGCCGGCGGAGAAGCCTTTGTATCTATGTCAACACTGCGGGACGATGTGGAGGACGTGTGTGTGTCGTCAAACTCACAACATGGTTTCGCCGTAGTTCTGGACGATGAGTCCAGCACCTTTGAGATTAGCTCTTCCAACTCACTGCCCACCAGTGCGGGGGCGGCGTCCACGGTGGGCGTGGTGGCCGTCGACGACAGCTCCTCCACGGACACCTTGAACGGTGGCCATCCGGGTCTGGGCCACACCGCCTCCTCGGAGCACAGTCATCAGGGCTTCTTTAACGAGGACAACGAGGATCCTCCGGTTGTATGCCTTATAAACGATGATGACGATGATGAGGAGCCCGAGCCGGAGGACGAGGATGAGGAGGAACTGATTGAGGACGATGACGAGGACGTAGTGGACATTGTAGTGGCCGCCATCGACTGCCCGAACACATCACAATTGGCTCTGTCCGATGGTACCATCATGGCGGCAGATGGATCCAAGATCTTCCTGGAGACACCCGTCGTGGAGGAGGCCCAGCCGCACCCCGGCCAAGTGGTCACAGCCGTATCCCAGTCGGAGCTCACGGGAAAGCCAAAGAGATTGAGCGACGAGTTCTTGCTGGGCGAAGAGGATCAGGCGGAGAACCTGGCTTTGGGAAGAGGTATCAAGTCGGAACCGGTCAGCGCCGGTCTGGACGACAATCCCTCGGAGGGCGACGATGCGGCCACTTGCTCCTCTCTGCACGACCGCCTCATGTCCGTGCGCCTGAAGCAGATGAGTCTGACGGCCAACGCCGTTTCGAATCCCTCGCCAGCAGCCTCCGCCAACGCCGCCGCTCCCGAGGAGGCCTCCACATCCAGCTCCAGCTCAAACTCCAGCTCGGCCTTGTCCAAGGCAGACATTGAGTCCATGGATCTGATCGAGCGCCGTGACTTTGAAACGGAGCAACGCCTGACGGGCGGCATCATCCTGCGCACCAGCTCCATGATGAGCCAGAACAAACTGAATCTAAGTCTGATCAAGTCCGTGGCGGGGGGCAGTAGGATGGCCAATGGATCGGGCACGGCCAACAGTGACGACTGGCCTAGCAGCAGCAATGGCCGCACAGTCTCCTCGGACAGCAAGTACACCTACAACAAGGATCTGTCCACGACTCCCACGAGCAGTCGCAAGTACACCAACAGCCGGCTAAGCAAGTCCACTGCCAAACTGAATCTGGGCTCCACGCTGAGCGCCTCCAGCTGCAGCCAGCACCGGAACAGTTCCAGTTCCACGTCAAAATCCATGGAGTCGTCGTCGACCAGCTGTACCGGAGCAGCCCGAACGGATGTGTACACCAACACCAATTCGAATGATTACCCAGGCCTGGCTCCCTCCGCATCCGGTTCATCCACATCCAGTGGCAGCTGCCAACAGGATCAGGAGGAGAACGTGAGTGCATCGGTCTCCTACAGCTCGGTGGGATCGCAGACCTCTCAGGAAGGTGGTTGCAGTCGCACCACCGCTATCAATCCAACGGCGGATTGTTCTGCCGGAACCGCCTGCTTGGGTGAGTCTCAGGCCTCCACATCGGCATCAACCTCATCCGGAGCTGGAGCGTCCAACTCAAATCGTTGCCAGTATGCCACTGCATCGACGGCGAAAGTAGCTCGTCAGGTCAATGCCAGCGCCCAAACCCAAGAGCGTTTTCTGGCACGCAGCAATCCTTCCGCTGCCAGTGGAGCGGGAGTAGCTGGTGTCCAGCCAGCTGCTTCAGTTCGGCAACGACGGAACGGTTCCAGCGATGTTGTCCATCTGGAGGTGGTTGTGGAAGAGGGAGCTGGCGGAGGAGACGGTGGCCTGGTGGAACCCGGAGACTTTAGTGCCGAGGAGCCGTGGGGCAACTGCGATGAGGAGAACAACTGCTCCGATCTGGAGGAAATCTGCACGTGCCAGAACGGTAACGGGAGTAGCTACGGCGGCAGCAATGCCAGTCTCAGCGAGACCTTCGACCTGGACGTCATGGACCCCGATGAGCCAATCTCCCTGTCGCTTTCCACTGCCGCCTCTGCCGCTGCCTTCTCCGAGTGCTCGCTAACAAATCCCAGCTCGCTGATTTCACAGCAGCGCAAGCGGAAGTACAACGAGGGACGCCTGCTGGATGGCGGTGACTACTCGCTGACCATCTCTTCCAGCGGCGGAGTGGGCGGATCGGGTTCGGGCGTCAGTGACAACTGCCGCAAGCGGATTGCCTACGACTTTGCATCCACGCCGCGCTCCTCGCAACATTCGGGACCCACGGCGGTGCTGTCCTTGACCCCCTCATCGCACCTGGCCAACGCCTCGCCGGGATCGGCTTTAGGTCGTCGCACGCCGCGTTCCGTTCCCACTCGTGACAATCCGCCGCCAGAGCTTCAGCACTGGTTGGGCCAATTCCAGCGATGGTCGCACGTGGAGCGACTGCTGGCCCTGGACCGTCTAATCGATCACTGCGATCCGTCGCAGGTGCGTCACATGATGAAGGTGATTGAGCCGCAGTTCCAGCGCGACTTCATCTCGCTGCTGCCCAGGGAATTGGCCCTCTTTGTGCTGTCCTACTTGGAGCCCAAGGATTTGCTGAGAGCCGCCCAGACCTGCCGCAGCTGGCGTTTCCTGTGCGACGACAACCTGTTGTGGAAGGAGAAGTGCCGCAAGGCCCAGATCCTGGCCGAGCCACGTAGCGATCGCCCGAAACGGGGACGCGATGGCAACATGCCGCCAATTGCCTCGCCCTGGAAGGCCGCCTACATGCGCCAGCACATCATCGAGATGAACTGGCGGTCGCGACCTGTGCGCAAGCCCAAGGTGCTTAAGGGCCACGACGATCATGTGATCACGTGCCTGCAGTTCTCCGGCAATCGCATAGTGTCAGGCTCCGATGACAATACTCTTAAAGTATGGTCGGCGGTGAATGGAAAGGTCAGTGTTTCAAGCATTACTTAAAGATATACTTATAACATAGTGTTTTCTTTTGTTCTTACAGTGTCTGAGGACTCTGGTGGGTCACACCGGTGGCGTTTGGTCTTCCCAAATGTCCGGCAACATCATCATCTCGGGCAGCACGGATCGCACACTCAAGGTCTGGGACATGGACAGTGGCGCTTGCGTCCACACGCTGCAGGGGCACACGTCCACGGTGCGCTGCATGCATCTCCATGGCAGCAAGTAAGAGAACGCCTTATATTTTTATGGTAATCAATGCTAATGCAACTGAATATATCCCCAGGGTGGTCAGTGGTTCGCGAGATGCCACTTTGCGGGTATGGGACATTGAACAGGGCTCCTGTCTGCACGTTCTGGTCGGTCATTTGGCCGCTGTGCGATGTGTGCAGTACGATGGAAAGCTGATTGTGTCCGGAGCCTATGATTATATGGTCAAGATCTGGCATCCGGAGCGGCAGGAGTGCCTGCACACGCTGCAGGGGCACACGAACCGCGTCTACTCGCTGCAGGTGGGATCATTCAACGTTTTTTATGTGATTTAGTTACTTATTTGGTTTTTATTTATTCTAGTTTGATGGCCTCCATGTGGTCTCGGGCTCCCTGGACACCTCCATTCGCGTGTGGGACGTGGAGACGGGCAATTGCAAGCACACCCTGATGGGTCATCAAAGTTTAACCTCTGGCATGGAGCTGCGCCAAAACATTCTCGTCTCGGGCAATGCCGATTCCACTGTCAAGGTGTGGGACATCACAACCGGACAATGTCTGCAAACGCTATCGGGTAAGTTAAGGATATCTAATAATTTCCTTCATTTCAAACTTCAGAATTCTATAATATTTTCTAGAAAAGTACTTTAAGCAAATATCTTCAATTTTTTCTAACCAAAATTCTTTTATTACCTCGCAGGTCCAAACAAGCATCAGTCTGCGGTCACCTGCCTGCAGTTCAACTCCCGATTTGTGGTGACCAGTTCCGACGATGGCACTGTCAAATTGTGGGACGTTAAGACGGGCGACTTTATACGTAACCTGGTGGCCCTGGACTCTGGTGGATCCGGCGGCGTTGTGTGGCGGATTAGGTGAGTAGCGGACAAATATAAATCCTCTTATTATTAACTAACGATTATGTAACCTATAGGGCGAACGACACCAAACTCATTTGTGCCGTGGGCTCCCGCAACGGAACGGAGGAAACGAAGCTCATGGTCCTGGACTTTGATGTGGAGGGGGCGTGTGTCAAGTGCTCATAGGAGCTGGTGGGGCACTTCCGGTCGGGCCTTCGCCTGCACGTTTGGAGCCAGGCAGCGAAGGGCCAAGGAGGACGGGGCAGCTAGTATACAGCTTCAAGCGAGATTTCATTGCAAACTCATCTAAGCACAGAGAAACACACAAAGACACAGACGGATACCGCGGATGTGAAAGTCCGCAACGTAATGTTGATTGCCTTGCCAACAGAATGCAGCTGCTCACATACACCACACACCATACACACCATGCACACACCATTCACACACTAAACACAAAACAATCAAGGGAAAATGAAGAGGAGGAGGATGAGGAGGAGGCGGCTCGGGTGGTCGGGGTGTGGCTGTGGCTGTGAGTGTGTATTGTTAATAATACCTTCTTTAATTTACGTTGCTTCATAGCCAAAATTCGTTTTCCACCGTAGAATAATTTCGCTTCTTAGTTTTTATCACGACTGTCCCCCTATGGCGAGAGTCGATTGAATTATTTCTAATATTATGATTACGTATTACAAACCGCAGATACAAATGTGCAGTTGCAGATGCAAATACCTTGTGGTTCCGCGTCGTGTGAACCCGAGAGAGAAAACGTTTATGAAAACAGAGCTTTATATTGATTAAATTGTAATTTGTTTAACTGGAATTCGGATAAGTTGGATATGTTAATATTGGCCCAGCACTGGAGTTGAGTTTGCCGTCTATTATGTTTACATTTGTGGTTTCGTTTCGTCCAATTTGTTTTGTTTAAATGTGTACTTGAAGTTTTCAACAATCTATTATCGTGTTCCGATTGTTTCTCCTTTAATTTGAATTTGATTTGATTTACCTGTCATGTGTAGTAGTTAGCGATATTGGCTTCCAATTCCAAATTCGAAATTCCTCATTTGCCAGGAACCTGCCACAATTGCCGTACATAGTGTGTAAGAGTCATCTGCCGAACTCATCGAGCAGCAGCTCACCCCCGCAAATAAGTAACAAAAAATAAAAAACATTAAACAACTGCAACAACACTGCAACACAACAACACTCACACGTGAAATCATTAAGCGAACATATATTTTAATTATAGACTGATTTATTAGTAATTGAAATTAATCTACAAATATGTATGTGTAATGGTACCGTATGTATTTCAATAAAATTTATCGGTTTAAGCATAAATCTGAATAAACGCAGGAATAATAATACAAATAGTTAAAACTATGTCTTGTGTGAATATTATTAATTGTGGGTTGGGTATCTCTTCTAAAACAAAAGCATTATCTTTTTAGTGTATGCATGTAATTTCACTTTATTCGCTCATTTTTTAACCGGAGATAACTCCAAAAAACAATAAAATACTCCATACTTTATAATACAACTATTGTAAGCCTAAGAATGGACGATGCTTGGATGGATAGTTTCCGTTTGTAGCTCATCGCTGATCTCCTCCGGTTACCAGCTTACTTTTTGTCCAAGGAAACGGTTCCATTTGCGAGGGGTTGCGAATTCATTTACGGGGTTATTTATACAGATTAACCTTCTCTTTAATCAAACAAATCACTTCAATGCGATTCAATTCCAAAACCATAATGGGTGAGTAATAAACTTAAATTTAAGTTAGGCAAACTAAATAACTATCAACTAAATGCGTAATTGACTTTAAGTATTCAACGTGGTGTCCAGATTCTCTGCTCTCTACATCTTTGACTTCTTGCTGCTGTGCCCCTCGATGCCGACATTGCAGCGCGAGGTCACGTCCTGGGCCGAGGTGATAGTGCTGGGCACTCCACCGCCTCCCAGAGCGGAGATGGTGCCATTGCTGGGTCGCTTCCGTGTGGGCGAGTGAACCGGCGACTTCTGCTTGAGGCACTCCACGTCGTTGAACACCACCTGGGCACCGCCGCCACAAGTGGGAATCACATTGCCCTTGTACAGCTTGGTCTCCACATCTCCATCCGTGTCCGCGTCCTGTGAGACGAGGCAGTACTTGGTGGTTCCGTGGGCGGTCAGCTCCTTCATGTCGGTCAATTTCGTCACCGATTTGCGGTTCTTCAGATACGGCTGCATGATGGTGCCCAGGGGTACGGGATTGGCTGCCCGGTGCTCCAGCCACTTGTCGCCGGCGGAACGAGAGCGTCTATGTCGATTGTTGGCCGCTGCGGCTCCCTGTAAGGCAAAGGAGAAATGTAAGAATTGTAAATTAAAGGAATCTATGTCATCTTACATGACGCGGCGTGGCGTAGATATCCGTTCTTGTTGCCGGCACCGAAGACTCCTCTGTACGCGCTGTATATGCACCACGATCCTTTTCGTTGAGAATGTTCTCGGAGCTCTGGGAACGCGGCAAACTGGGCAGATCCTCGGACTGCAGAATGTTCGAGACCAAGCGCAGCTTCTCGTCCTTGATACGCATGCGCTCCTGCAACTTGGCACGCTGCTCACGCAGCTTCAGCTCAAACTCACGCTTGTTTTTGTCCGATTCCACGGCCAGCTTGGAGCTGAACTTCTTCTTTTGCTTCTCCTTCTCATGCTCCTTCTGGGTGAGCATGTTCTCCTTCTCATTCAGCTTGAAAGTTAGCTCCTCGATCTGCCTTTCCCGCTTGCTCAGCGTGTTGTTAAGTACGTCGATGGAGCTCTCGTGAATACGCACTTTTTTCTCGAGGGCAGCGCTGCGATCGCGCTCTTGCTTGTAGACAGCCTTCAAGGAGGCAAGCTCTGTGCGCAGTTGAAGGTTGTCACGGTCCAGATTCATCAGCATTTGCCGGAAACTATCACCTAGAGAGCAGGAATAAGTATTGTTTGTTTATACATTGGTTGTAAGTCTTACACTTTATATCGAAATTGGCGCGCAGCTTCTTTCGCTTTTCTATACGCTGCTCCAGATAGTGCATCAGCTCGCGGATCTTAATCTCCGCCTCGGGACTGTCCACTTCGTAGGCGGGAAAATCGGGTCCCAAACTGTACACCAGGCCCACATCCACCTCCAAGTCCTTGGCCTCGGGAATGCCTAGCTCATTCAGATTATTAACGGCAATCTTAAATAGTTTGTTGGCCTTGCGACGACCGGGGGTCAGACCCAAATCTTGCTTCATGGGCGTGGCCCGAGCTATTTGCACTTCCTGCGTCATCTCAGCAAACTTCATCACTTGCTAAGGGTAGATAAACCATAAATATCAGTAATCCTTGGGGAATATAAAGTACTTACCATATTCTCGTCATAGTCCTCGATCCTTGGGTTGATGCACACAATCATGGACACCTGCCCTTCGCCATCAAAGTAGTTCTTGAACATGTGTGTGATCTTGGAGTCGCGATAGGGAATCTTCTTGGGCGGCAAGCCATTTCCCGCCGCCAACTGGTTTTCCCGTAGATACTCCAGGCATGTGCGCAGCGTCATCAGCGAGTTGTTAATGTTTCCGGCCTCGCGGAGTCGCACTCCCGTGTTCTTGGTGCGCGAGGACCGCTCACTGCCCGCCAAATCCACCAGGGACAGCTGGCTAACCGTAATGTTCTGCCTGTCCTGGACAACATTCTCACCCTGGCTGTCAGTGGGCGCCTGCACCAAGCGTATGTTGAACACCGAGTGGCTCCTGCTGGATTCCGCATTGAGAACAGTGTGCCCCATGCGCTTGCGCTTTTGGCCCATCTGGAAGACCTCGAGGGCCTCCTCCACCGTCTTGACCTCCACTTCCGTAACACCGTGGACGAACATGTGACGATTGGCATCCTCCCGAATGATTTTGCTCTGCAAAGTCCTAAGGAGAAAACGTTTTTTATTAAATTCCCTAAGATGGCAAAGCCTCAATATCAATACTCACTTCTGTATACCCGAATCCTCCAGCAGATCGTAAACGCTGTTGTTATAAATCTCAATATAGGTGACAAACACTGAGTACATGTTATCCTCATCCAAACCAAGCAGCGGTGTGGGCTCCACGGAGGCCTGTGAAGCAATTTCCGGATCTGAGTCCTTGTGCCTGAAGGCAAATCGTCCTGCGCCCGCGAAACGCTGATTCATTTCATGCTGCCGCTCCAATAGGGCATCCTCCTCGGACAGGATCTCGAATCCATTGAGCTTGTCCGGCTTGAAGACAAACTTCTTGGCCTGGTAATCGGAAATGGTGCGGAAGAGCACGTCCAGGCAGCGCGGCATGATGCCCCGGTGCTTTAGATTCCCGGTCATGGTGTAGGTCTTGCCACTGCCAGTGACGCCGTAGGTGAAGAGCAGGCTATTGCGACCCTTGAGCAGGTTCTCCACCAGTGGCTGGGCCACCGAGCCGTACACATCCTGCTGCGTGGCGTCCGGCTGGAAGACGTGCTTGAAGATGTACTGAATCTCGCGCTGGGCGCCATTGTGTGGCTTGTGGTGCTGCAGCAGCTGATCGTGTGGGTTCAAAGCGATCGTTGTGGAGTTCTTGACCCGCAAGGAGGCCAGATCCGCATCGGACTGGAGGGGTCGCACGCGACAGAACACATTCACGGGATCCCGGGCCTTGTCCGAGGTGTCTCGCCTTAGTTTTTCCGCAGTAGGTTGCACCCGCGGTGTTTTCGGGACGACGCGCATCGGCGTCCTGGGTCTGCGGAAGGAAATTTGCAATGCTAGAGTCGATCTTTTCGGGCCTGTCATCGTACTCACACTGCCTTCATGTTTTCCGCTTTCTTTTGCCAATAACTTGATATTCAGGCTGTGCTATTTATTGTTTTGGTGCACAAATCGAGATCTCTTTTGGTTCGTTACCTTCAAATTTACAGCGCCAAGCGACGCCACGCTTTGTTTTAGAGTGACCGAATCTCGGGAAAATACCGCCTTTGCATTCGATATATACTATAGAATCACAAGGGTGTAGACACCCCCCTTCATTACAATAGGGTTTCTAGTGCAGCGCTACATAAGTAAAACATTTAAATAATCGTTCTGTCCCAAAATATTTTAATTCAAAATAATTTTTAAGTACATACAAAAAATATTTTAATTTTAATTATAAATAAAATGAAGAAATAAATTAATTAAACATTTGGTTAATCACCTATTTTATTGACACACATTGTCACTTTGCACAATCCGTATTTTTCGAGGGCTACACAATATTTTGGCGGGCCTTGGAGACTTTTTAAAAACTAAATAATATCGCTTTAGGTCACTATTACTTTTTATTAAACTTAAGAATGGAGAACATTTTCCGCATTAGTGCCGGTCCGTTCCAATAACCCTTCATCATCAGCTGCCAGTAGAGCACCGGCATCAGCTCCTTCTTCATAAAGAACATCGAGTACCGCTCCTTGGCCTGATCAATAGGGAAGGTCTCCACGGGCGTGAGAGTATAGTCGAATTCCGCCAGGATGCAGGAGCTGTAGCCGGTGACAATGGGACAGGAAGAGTAGCCATCGTAGATGTCCGTCGGCGGCTTTCCCGCGATTGCCGCAATCAAGTTCTTGAAGACCACAGGAGACTGGGCAGCTGTAAGCGGATAGGGCTCATTTCGTATGCCACATCATTGAATATTCCGATTACGAATCCCAACGGAATCCAGATCTTACCTGCCGCCGCCGCCGTCTTCGAATTGGGTGTGCAAGCTGAATCGCCGATGGAGAACACGTTGCTGTACTTGTTATGCTGTAGCGTCATTTGGTGCACGTCCACGAAGCCAGTTGGGGTCACCAGCTGCTTGCAATTGGCCACCACATCCGGAGCCGTCATCGGTGGCGTCACATGGAGCATGGAGTACTAGGAGAAGCGGTATCGAATGATATTATATTGTATTTTGATTACAAAAGTAATTTAAGTAAGTAATTTAAGGAACCGAACCTATGTCAACTTTTCCAAGAACTTTTGTTTACCTATATCTTTCTAACCTTGTGTCTTGAATTTCTTAAAGCTTTAAAGTGGAATATATTGGCAAGAAACTAAGCAATAAAATTACTACACTAATTACTGTCGAGAATTTTAAGAAGTTAAACTAATTAAAAAGTTATCTAGCTTTATATTTCAAAATCAGACTTTCTACCTTTTTTACCACTTACCTCTTCTTCGTATAACTTTCCGGGATTTACAAGGTCCTCGAAAACGGCTATGTTATCTCTAGGCCTAACTTCCACAAGGTTTCTGTTCACATTAAGAGTGATATTGCGCTTCTCCACCAGTTTCATCAGTGCATCTGCATAATGTTTTACGCCAAAGATCACGGGAAGAGATGTGTTATAAATAATATTTACATCGTTGCGGCGACCCATCTAAAAAAGGGATTAAAATCCATGATATTTTCCTCTATATCTCTGTTATAATCATACACAAACCTTCCTGAAATAGTGATCCGATATGTAGGCTATTTTCTGCGGAGCTCCTGCACACTTGATGGGGCAATGGGGAAAGGTGAAGACTGCGTTTCCCTTGTTGGTCCTACGCAGACAATCGTACACCTGGTCCACGTACTTCGGCGAATAAATGGAACAAACATTGCTCTCCGGGGTCTCCAGGGCTTCCACCAGTCCAGGAATCTGTGCAATAGGATGATAAATACATGATCTCCTGAGTATTTCAAAGCTGATACACACCTTTTCATACTTAAGCTGCAATCCTGTGGCAATAACAAGAAAGTCGTACTTGATCGTCTTGCCACCCGAAGTGCTAACCTTATTATTGTCCGGATCGAACTCCACGGCCTTTTCCTTCACCCACTTGGCCTTCTTGGGCAGGACATCAGCCATCTGCCTGTGGCTTTGATCTAATCGCTTCATACCTCCGCCAATTAGGGTGAACATGGGTTGGTAGTAGTGTTTCTGAAGGGGAAGTACCAAGTTATCATTGAAGCTTATCATCATCTTAAAGATAACCTACATCTTCTGGTTCCAGCACGATCACCTTGTTGCTGCCCAGGCGCGAGGACAGCTTGGCGGCCATGGCGCAGCCACCAGTTCCTCCTCCCACCACCAAAACTTGACATCTGGAAGGGAACAAAATTGCTATGAAATAGTTTTGAAATTCCAGGGACTCCTCATGACAGAATATGCATGACCACACCCTCTAAAAAGAGCTCCTGCACGAGTATCAACGTAATCGAACCGTGACCCAGAAGTTCAAATTTCATTATCGCCATTTACCAGGTAGTAACTTAGAACCTACATGCTAACCCCGCCTAAAGCATACTAATTCAATTTGTTTTGATAGATATACACTTGCCATGCCATCCGGTTCGCGGAGAATCGCAAAACTTTCACAGCGATATAAACAAACTTACTCTTGCCGCTCGAGGTTCACCCGCGATGTGGACAGGAATCTGGTTGCGAAGGCGGGTGCAACTGGGTGGCTGGAGGCGAAGAGGTGCCTCTGGCACTGGCTAAGGGTCCCTGGAAGACGGCGGTTCATCGTGGTAACAGGTGGGTCTGCAATCCGTCGATCTTCGCAATGTTAGCTGTTGAAAATCGGACTGCGAATGGCTACAACCGGTGGGCGACTGGCGCAGAAAAAAGCTTTTGATGGGGGGTTATCAAACCGGTCACACTGGCAAAAATTTTGGGCTATTTGCAATTTTGAAAAAAAAACTTTAAAATTTAAAAACAACCGGTGTTTATTAGACTGCACTGTATAATTCCAAACATTTCGACCTACTTTCACGAACAACAAATCGTGTTTGCCGAAACTTGTCAGTGAATCCCAACATAACAAATGATTTTAAACACAAATAAATATATAATGGTCCCCCTTTTTTTTTACAAAGAAATCTGTTTTGCTAACTGCACTAATTTCGAAAATATGTCAGGCCCCCAGAAAGTTAAATACGAGTTTAATTTCGTCCATTAGCCATAAAACTCGAAGTGTGTGTGGGTGAAAACCTGTTTTGTGTTTGGAATTTTTCAGGGGTCATAAAGACAGTGAACACGTAGCAAAGAGCACTATAATTTTTGCTTGGCTGTATTAATTGTTTAACCTTGAAAGATTGCTAAAGCTTTTGGGCAGGCTTTTTTAGTCAGCTGTTTAGCCCATCAAAGCTTATTCGGTGCTAAATAAACGCAAGCTTTAGATTACGCGTATGCCCGAACCACTTAATTGCGGTGTACAGTGAATCCCGCGAGTAAGGAACCCATGAGATCATGTTTTAAAATTACGGGCACTTAGTTCTAACAAAGCAACAAATATTTGCCTGCTTATCGGGGCTAAGTGGCTGATTATTTGCGTTTTTTCATGGCATACCTCAAGGGGCAACCTTATCGAAGGGGAAGTTTTCCAAAATGCTGATAGCTGCTTATTATTACGCAGTAAAAATATAACATTCTTCGAAAAAAATATAGCCTTGCAAAAGAATTCGCATTTTCGGCTTTTGCTTTTGATTCCATATCACATCGAAATAAATCCCTAGAGACCAGAAACCCAAAGCTAAGGAAATTAAAGCCAGTGCTGAGGCTTTGGAAACAGCTGCAATTCGGAATTTAAATATTAAAATCAATATTTTCACATTTTTTTGTGCTTACTTCTCAGCCTTATCAAGTAAAGCCTATATTGAGCGAACATTAAATGGGCAATTAATATATTGTACAAGTCTAATCAGAACCTGAAGGTCGCCTTTAAGTTTTATTGATAAACCGCAGCGGTCATTTACTTGTATACATATAGGGTGTATAAAATTAAATCAAATTATAGTAAGTGACCGGAAATGTAAGCGATTAAAATGTAGATGGACATTGCTAGTCTCAGCTAAAAATCGTTTTAAAATATTTTAAGCCTTTTCATTTAAATAGACATTGCGAGTCTCAACTTAAAAACTTTCTGAAATATTTAAATCCATTTTTATTTAAATTAAAGATCATATTTTTTCAACATTTATTTTAGACTATATTTTATTTAAGCCATGTTGCAATGTATGTTTTGCTATTGAAAACTAGTTTTTTTTTTAAGTTTGAGTTTTACCTGAAGTTAACTTTGAGTTATAAAAAACTACATTTTCGATTATGTGACAAAACGAATAAAGAATAAAACTTATTAAAAAAATGTTTCATAAAATATCATATCATATATATACCTCAATACATAATTGTTTTTTTAAGTAGTAAATTCCCTTAAACTATGTGTTATTTTAATAGGTTTTCCGCAGTCTTAAAGACAGATAAGATCATACATTTTTTCATGTATACTGTTTCCTGATCTTATCTGTGCTACATGAGTGCAAGCCTGAGATCATGAAACTATAACATTTTTTGCATCATTTTAAAATTCCCCGGCTGGTACATTTTTTTAAAAAGTACGCAGTTGGTAAAAGCCTAACAAGATCTCATGAAAATGTTGCCCAAGTTTTCTGGGTACACTATAAATTAGGGGCCTGCCGACGTAGTTCGCGTATGTGTCATATCCAGGGATTTTCCACGGCCCCACAGACGGACAGACAGCCGCGCATCGATGCTAATAAATGTAGTAAATGCTGGATGATTAAGTGAACAATGTGGCCAATAAACGGGCGGCGGACATGTCAAACGCCGCGAGACGACAACTGTGACAGCGGCGGGTTTAATTACGCCATGCTGCCGACTGATTGCAGATGGCTGTCGAGGGAAGGGGGGCTGTACAGATGGGCGGCCCTGAGGGGCAGGTCCTGGCAAGGAGCTAGCGTGGGCCCGACCCGCCATGAGGTGGCCCATCGTCAATTGGAGACAAGCTGGCAATTCAAATGAAGCCCTATTGACGGATGGCCAAATTGGCTGCGCGACTGCGTGGGCGACTATCTATCTGTCTATTTGGACATATAGAAATCAATGGGTGGTTGGGCGCTGGGTGGTGCCCTCGGCGGGCGATGGCCACTTTAAATTGGGCGTGGCCTCTGTGGGCTCTGTTGCTAGGTGAGCATACATCCATTACCGTTTCCATTTCCATCTGCTGCGGCAAGGTCCCACCGGGCCATCATCATGTTGTTCCCGACCCGATAATGACCGAGCTGGTGGTCACCATGCTGGCTTTCCCCGGCTCTCCGCAGCCTGTTGTCGGTGGCCTGTGATTGCGTGAGCTCCACTTCATTTGAATATAACGGTGGCAGGCCACTTGGAGCACGTAGGCCCACACGCAGAGAAAAGCCTGGCACTGTCGCTGCGATAATATCTGCTCAATTTTAGGGCAATTTCGTTATCTAGTACCTAAGATAGACATCAAATACGTGACTTTTATTAATTGTTTATAGCAAACTAACTTCTCCTCTCAGGCTTACTCACAATCCTTATTATAAATTTTATAATATGATGTAATACCTATAAAATAAAATCAGATGTTTTCTTGATCTTTATTGAAGACATCAGCTATTATAAAAATATTTCATTTGCTGTCACAGATAAGAACTGCTCATATGTATATTTACCTGTATGTGGGGTCCACAATTAATTAAAATATATATGCTATGCCTATATATCACCACCTAGTGACGAACTAGAGCCGACAGAGATAAGAGCTTCTTACCGAACAATAAATTCATGAGACATCACTATTGAGTCATGATTTTTCGCAGTGCTTCTTCAGATACTTATGAGTACTTACGAGTATTTTGGTTTTGTCTAAATTAAGAGTGGGTGTATAAGACCTATCCAGGGGGCAGCAACAATAAAGCTCCAATTAGGGTGTTATTTCTGGGTGCACCTAAAGAGTATTATTTGTGTAGCTAAGAGCCTTTTGGGGGATACGCATGGGGATTACCAATTTTGGCAGCACTCTTTTCTCTCCGTGCCCAGACTCCTAGACTACGAAGTGCATTTCAATTGACGCCACACCAAAATCAATTGCAGCAGCGTCTGCGGCGGGATCTTTGTGCAATTGGACCGGAGCTCTGGAATGCAAATAGTGGACACCGCAGCAATTGATGCAGAGCCCCTGGACTGGAGGCAGCAGGTCTGCCATAGCTGCGCCCCTGTCTATACGTCAGCATCTGTATCTTTAGATATATCTTCAGCTATATATCCACGGAGTGACGTCCGCCATTGTCCCGCCCACCGGAAAGCAGATGGAACTAATTCGTGGCAGGCCGAATTAAATTCGCAATCTGCACAAATCCGGAATTATCGGCCTAAGGGCGGCGACGGCCATAATGGAATCCGAGTCCGTCTCTTAATGGGCTGACATCTATTGATCCTTGCGAGAGACCCCCGCCATATGGTAATGCCCGGGATCGACGGGTTATATACTGTAAAAAACCGTACTGCTTGCCATATGCATTTGGGGCATGCATTTCATTTTCATTTCCAGTGCGATCCGCACCCAGCCGATCCAATCTTCGGCAAATGTTAATGGGAAAAACGCGATTTAAAGTAATAAATTTGCATGAAATGTTCATCGGCTGTGGAAGTCAATCAATCAAAGGGGAGCAACAAGTAACAGCGGCAGCCCGCCCAGCACCATCCATCCCCTGTGAGCCACCCCCTTTTTGGGGCCCGAAAACACGAGCAAGGCAACGAGCAGAGATACAGATACGAGTGGCGATACGAATTCCGAGATACTGTATCTGTGTCTGTGTTCTTGTACTTGTATCTGTGTTCTTGTACTTGTGTGGAGAGCGCCGACGCCATAACCGTTATTAAAGCCCCTGTAGAGTCCAATTTGCTGGCGCGTCCGTTCGTCCATCTGTCCGTTTGTCCGTTCGTCGTCCGTTCGTCCCGCTTCGCCCACTTGTTGATTTTTGGTTCGGTTCGGGTGGGCATGCCCCTGCCAGATGCCAGATATAAAAGCATGGACGCTCAATCTTCCGCCACACAGTCCATCACTCGCCACATCTCGAGCAGAACGGAGCTCCACCGAGAACCGAGCATATATAGTACAGCTGTAACTGCACCTCGAGTGAATCTGAAAACCCCCCAAACGTATTCCATATCCACCGGAAACTCCAGCGAGAGTTCTAGAACGCCAGTGAAAGTGCCAAACGAAGCTTCGAAGTGAAAGCAGCCTCAGTCACCAAAGATATGCAGGTAGGATTGCAAGTTAAGAACTGAATAAGTACTAGCTTCAGACATATGGTAAAAAGTTGGATGCTTTATAATGGGGCTTACAACTGGGAACATTTATTTTGGTCTTTGAAACAACAAAAATATTTGATATTTCTTTTTTTACGAAAATAAATACCTATGATATCATTTTAGATGGGAATAGAACAGTTTATCTTCAAAAATCGTATTTCACAAACAAATTCCTTTGAAAATTCGACCAAACATTTCTTATAAGGGCAGCACAATGAAAAACCTGCCTCAATAATATGGTAATTCTGCCTAGAAACAACGAGCTAACAGAAAAGATAGCCCACTTAGTTGGGGTTCGGGGTGCGCGAGCATCTCAAAAGCCCGTAGAGCAGCCTCCCAGATTGACTCATCAGCAGACAGTCGAAAGGTCTCTCGACTTTGCTCTTCCAGCCAAGTTCCATCTATCGTCTGTCATGTACTTCTGTATCAGTTTCTGATCTCGTGCCAGCAATTCATAACTTTTCGGGATGAGAGTGCTAAAAAGTGAGCAATACTTTCAAATTGCCTTGATTCATGTGACGTGGGCTGCAAGGGGCAAGTGTTAAACAATTTAATTGGAACAGTTCATCTGTGTGAATTAGCACACTCGTGATTTTTAATTGTACAGCAACAGCGACTAGGCTAGATTCGCTATCGCCCTAGGCAACAGGCCAGCGAGACACAACCTTATATGTGGTTTTCGGAAGGCAGATCTTGAAGAGAAGTCGCCAGTGGGTCTGTGAGTGCCCCGATATCAGATCTGTTGTTGTTTATCTTCGGGGAAGAGTCGCAAAGGCCGGGCAATAACGATAAGTGCATCTTTTTGGCGAAATATGCTTTCATCCGCCGAAAGACGAGGAGCCCAGCGTAAACAAAGTCCTCGAGGGCGGTCGAGCGTGGGAAGAATGCGAGTTGTCGGACCAAACTCAAGCAAAATATTGTGAATTCTTCGCCTGTTTTTGTTTTTCAATCTCCCTGGCCGGAAAATGTTACTGAGAACTGTGCGAAGTTGTGCAGTTTGAACTAGATTTTAGATCTGCCTACCGAGGGGTGACAATCTTAACCCACTGATACTTGATTAGTGTTCTAGAAATGAATATTTCAAAATTGGAGCGATAAAAGTGATAGTCATCGTTACACTTAATTGATTACAGAGCATTCTAGAATATGCTTGTTTCATTGAATGATGAAATTAGCTTGCATGTTTAGAGATATTTATTAGGATGATACTTGTATGAAAACTTGATTTGTTTCGAGAAATGTTCTAAATCATTTTAATGAGAAGTTAAAAAACGTGTTATTGTTTCCATTCTGTGGCATTATACTTCCTATGAAAGTGAAAACCAAAATGATTTTTCATAGTTTTGTAGATATATAATTGTAGTCCCGTTGAAACTATAAAACTTTGGAACAAAAAAAACTTAAATATTCCAAAAGAACTATTTTAAAAAACTTTTTTTTTTCGAAAAAAAATACCTAATCAAATACTCTATACTTTGCAAATATAATAGAAGTGTGGCCCGAGATATTGGAGATATGTGGCTGCCTCGAAAGACTCAGTTAGGAGTGGCAGAAGCGTATGCCATAACCTTGGGCTGCCAAGGGTTAATCCGATCTGCACTTTCCGTTTGCTGAGTCAGTTTTTTGTTGGGTTAGGCAAAAGTGGCTATGCATTTAGTGTCGCGTCAGCGACGAGACCTCCGCGATTGGTTTTTGGCTATGACTTTTTAGTTGTCAGCTCTGAGGTCTCCGAGCTGGGTTCCAAGTGGAGCGGTGGCTACGTGAGCCGGCGAACATCTCCACAGCCACAATCCCGGCCACCTTTGAAGTCGCCCCCAGCCAGAATCGGTTACATGTTTTTTCTCCCTGCTTTTTTTATACATTTTTTCGAGCCTGACGTTGCGCTGGTCACGCAGGCACCACCCCCCCACTCGGCCCCCACCACCCCTGGCATCACCCCGTAGACCACTATCGTTCGATTCTGAATCGAAATCAATTCACAAGCAATTAATAATCAGATCGCTTTTGTAATAAATTGCAATTTTATTATGTGCAAAAAAAGACTAAGCGAAAATTGCCTTCGATTTTTTCGCAATGAAATTAGCTTGTGGGTGGGAGTGGGAGCGGGTGGGGGGGTTGGGGAGGAGAGTCGCGAGTTCAAATGCGTCACAATCGCAGTTTTATTCGCAGTATTCTCATTTTGCATGCGAATGCGATCGATAAGAGAGTGGGCTGCCGAGGAGGCTGAAGAGCGAAGAGCGAGCGACTGGGGCGGTAAGAGCGTGGAAGAGATAACTTTGCTCTTTGGCTGGCGTCGTCGCTGCCCCCCACAAAAGGGGGCGTGTGTCGGTGTGTGTGTGTGTGTGCGAGAGACGAGCCCCCAACTGATGCTGTGTTTATCCACTCACACACACGCGCCCAGTGGGGCACTCAATTATGCTGCACACTAATGAATGGCTGGAATATCAATTGCACACACACACTGCCACACCAGCACAATCAGCATGTGGAGACAATTAGGAGGAATCTTTAATTGGCGGCCCCGTCCTCGATGATGTGCCCCCATCTCTCCCGCGCGCCTGTGTGTGTGTGCGTGGGCAACGAGCCCCTTTTACGCACACATCCACACATGTTTTTGCCTTCATAATTGTTTTTCAAGCTCTATTGAACTTGGGGCGTTGATGATGACGGCGATAACAACGCTCGAGTTGGGAATAACATCGCCCCACACGTCATCAGACGTCATCTGACTGCCCTATCCAAAAAAGGAGGATGCTACGTGATCTGGGGGGTCTTTACTATGCCAGTTCGTATGCCAGCCGTAGCTAAGAGAGCTTTGGGGTCCCAAATTCGCTATGATATCAGGCTATCCCATCTAGATCTAGCAGATCTTGAGAAAGATCTGCTTTTTATAGATTTCTGTATTGGATATATGGTACTACCTTTGGGTTCCTAAAGGCTAAAAACTTTTAAGGAGTACGATATTAGTATTTCTAATCTCTTTTTCATAGCTATCTTCCATAGCCACAACTTTTCTTACTCAAAGCTACTTCTAGATTAAACTAGGCTTATCATTACAATGTTTTATCAATACCGCCATATCATCCGAATACTTTACTTTTCCCGGTAAAACGTTACTTACACCCCAAAAATACAGACGTTAGTAATTTAGTTAACGATAAATGCGCAGTAAAAAATTAACACCCACTTATTAATATTTATAGAAATTATAAGGAATTTGATTCAATAGAGATTTCCCCTTCGTAGAACTCATACCAGTCGAGGCTTCTGAGTTTGATTTCAGATACTTTATTGCGGTTTAAAGGTATTTACTTAGACCTATAAGTAAGGGTATTCCTTATTCGGTTTCCCAGAGCTAACCTCGTTTTCTTGTTTTCTGTTATTGTTTTCTTTTGCCAATTCATTATAATGGAATGATTACAATTAGAACGAAACATGGAGAAGATAAGAAATGTCTATGGGGGGCGCAAAGAGTTAGGAACGTGGAGGGCCTGATGATTGTGCTCACAAAGCACGTTCTAAAACTCATACCTCCAGTATCGGAATCGCAGTTATTGAACTTTTTAGTGCCAACTGAAGGGACTGTACGAGAGTGTTCAGGTTATCTTTATTGAACAAAGATATATTAAGTAATATAAAAAGCCCGAAATCATAATAATATGATATAGATAAAATTAAGACTCTACCCATTAGTGGTTAAGTGTCTTTTGTAGGCACTTTGATAAGGTCTTTATTATTACCATTATTATCAAGAGATAGCCAAAGAATACAAATTATTACAGTTTTTTAACACCTTAAACCCAAAACATCTATTTCGACATGAAGGCAATGCCAATTCCCGCCAGTTCGATGCTCTTTCGAGAGACCCAACCCACTTAGTTTTCGAATACATTAGTTTGCCGACAGCTGGTGACTCACCGGGCCTCTCTCACGTACACACGGCCCCAGGGTTATGCTCGAAGACCCGGGCTTACCTTTCGGCTGCATGTCCATGGGCGGGGGTAAGACAGAGGCGGAGGGGCAGGGGCAGCGGTACGGCTTAAATGGCTGATGCAATCGGAACGCAAATTGGGCGAGAGCCGGAGTCTCTTCGGCTTCGGTTGCACAACACTCAGAAGGTGTACCTATGGTCTGGTAACCGGAGAGTCCCAAAGGAGACCCGAAAAGAGACACCCGAAAGAGGTATTCGGGGAATGCCAGGGCGTCGTATTACCCGTGCTCGCACAGGTCTAAGTCGCAGCCGGTTGATTGATATATTATAATCACAATTGCCGAGTGCTGATTTTAGGAAGCCATGAACAGGCGATGAGGAAGTCCGCTTCCCATTCCGATTCCGTCACCTTCGCTGATAAGCCTCCAGCTTCGGCTGTTCAGTTTTGAGGCTTAGATTTCAGTTTTTAGTTTTCAGTTTTCAGTTGCCAGAGTCCCACAGCAGCTCCATGGGCACATACGCGTACGTGTGTGTGTCTTAACAGCCCCCAACCACAAGGCAATTAGTGATAATTGCATTTCATTCGGATTTGTCGTGAAAATTTTCCACATTTTTACAAAAAGAGAAGAAACTTGATATGTGGTTTCAAAAATTTTCCATTCCATTCGTTCGCTATGCTCAGTACACCACATTACACACATTGTGTGTGCGCGAGTGTGCGTCGAGATCTCGATCTCGTTATGATGTAGAACAGCTATGGGGAATCGGGCATTGCCCAAGGGAACCGGGGAGATCGGCGAGCGGAGTGATGGGGGCCCAGCGGGGCTTATCAGGAACTCTTGGGTTCCGACCAGCCCAGGCTTAGGGGTCGGGCGATTCAAGTCAATTGACTTTGGCGTGATTTCCCCACCTCGGAAAAGGAATCACGGTTCCGCTCAAAAGTTCCATGAATCACTGGGAACTCAAGCCAAGCATTAGCTTAAGTGATTGTTTTGATATTCTATACACTGGATTGCAATGAGAGAGATTTGGGTTGAAAACATTCGGTAATACCTTTGTTTACATCCCGATATACGCCTCATCTTATGTAACTAAATCATCATAAACAGAAAGTTTTGGATAGTAAACAAAAATGCTCATAACAGATTAGTTTTATGAAGTAAGTACCACCCATCTTACTAGATGATGCCTTGGTTGCTGGTATTTTGCTTCAGGAAAAGTGTTATGAAGTGGAACATATGCAACATACAGGATATATAGTAACTTTCATTACCCAAACTTACCCACCTTGAAGCCTAGTAAAGGCTTTATAAGTAGAACAAGTTGTAATGCCAATAGATTACTAAAACATAAAAACATATTTCATTTGTATTTATTTATTACGGAAATACCGACAGAAGATAATGATACTACTATCTAGCAATCATACAATCTTGACACCGTTTAAAGGGGACTTCTCCCTCCATTGATAGGCCAGAAGTCATGTGGCCGGACGTGCTATCCTAAACCAATTCCAATTCCCTGAACTGACCTTTCGTACCGCCGTCAAGGCGACACGAGCTCATTGCGGCACTCCGTCTTTGTTCCACTCTTTGGCAAACGAGCGCAGGAGATCGAGACAAGTCGAGAAGTTGAAAAGTTGGGAGGCCGAGAAGTCGGACTGTTGCTAGGCGGCCAAAACCCGACTCTATCAGTGTCGGTGACAGCAGGCAAAAAGAGTGGCGGGAGGGGTGGCGGTGTGGAAACGCCGTGAAAACGGCACAGAATTTGTGGCATGAACATGAATTTTCTCACGTCGTCACCAGCGTTCCACTGGCTGATACAGTCACACAGACGCGCAACCTGCAATTCAACGAATGCATCTGTATCTGTGCCCCGGGCTGCAGCTGTACTGGTGCATCTGTATCTGGCCGACTGGTCTTGGCTTGCCAGTTGCATGTTGCACTATCTTTTCCCCGAACTCTCGGTCTGTCTCCGTCTCCGTCTCCGTCTCGGTCTCGGTACCTATCTCCGTCTCCTGCTCTATGCGTCCGTCCCGAAGTCTCACTTTGAATGGGCCGTTTCCCCGACTCCTCTCAGAGGTTCACTGTCAGAAAATGGGATCATATTAGTGCAGATAGTCTGCAAACTATAGAAATAAGAGATAATACAATTATTTTTTAATAAAATTATTGAAATTACTTAACTCTTTCTTAAGATTTTACAAAGATTGTAGTATTAGGTCCATAAAAAAGGGGTTCTCGAGAAATCACTGCATAGCTTGAGGCGTCGTTTACTATATCAAAGTAGAACAGCCATATCATCCCTAAAAACCCTCCGATTTCTACCAAATTTGGTATGCAGTGTGAAAAAACCCAAATACACAAACCCACATCAATTTCTCGCCGTGTACCCCTACCCCCGACTGGTTCCGGTGGTGTGTTGTTGCTTTGTATCTGCGGCTCTGGAGGTGTTGCTATCGCTGGCACGACGTTAATTAGCAGAAAAGTGCAAACGATGCGGGCCGGCCGAGTGGCGATGGTGTCGATGTCGATGCAGACGCAGTGTGCCGCAGCTTGGTGCGGAGCGGTGCCCGAAGAGATTTACCCATTACCCATTACCCATTAGCGGAAGCGGGCCAATTTGGCTTACCCATGCACATGCACGAGTCTCCGATCGTCCATTGTCATGATGCAATAATTTGTGCCATCAACTCACCGAACAATCGTACGATTTTCAGTCAGCTATATGGAAAGAAAGAAATACAGAAACAAAAAGAGTGACGGGGGGCCAGACCTCGACCTCTCTTTCACTCGCTCCGCTTGTATATGGGCGGCTGTGTGCGGAGTGAAAACCAGCTATCGATCGTTTCTAGGAAATGGAACCTATAAATCTACGCTTCGCACGAAAGACCTCGATGACAATGATGCTGGGCCGTCCACCTGAGATCGGAGGGGCGTTGATAATCGGGGATCGGTGGTCTTGGACGACTGCTGCTGCTGCTGCTGCTGGTGCCGGCCGGTGACGATCGCCCAAGACGACGGCATGGCCACATGAATATGTATGCCAGGCCAGGCCAGGCCAAGTTAAGACGGTTCCGATTCAGTTCCGAAACGATCCGAGGTGATCTCATTGGAAAGGCCCCTAAAACACACTTAGAGAAAAGCCCAGGTCCTGTCCTAATGGGCAAAACTAATAATTTGCCATGCCCTATATAAGAATGCGATCAGTTCGACCCCTAGTTTGGGAACACTTATGAAGCCGCTCTAACTTGCAGATCTATTTCTCTTCCCTTTCCTGCCAGCCTCTTATAATTCCCAAGTCGTTTTTCAATTGAGACAATCTTAACTTCTGATTGATCTTCACTCTGTTAAATCACACTCTCATCAAGTTTTATTGGGGCTATCAGATTCAATTTACACTCGAAATATCCGATTTTCACATTGCCCAGTTTGATCCCGCTCAATTGCATCCGTGTGCCGGCGGTGGCGGTCATCTAGGAAGTGCAACCCCTGACCGCGTCACTGGCAAGTGTTACGTGAGGGGATTGCATCGGAATGGATCGGTCCCGGGCCTCTCCTATTGTAGAAAGTGCTCCCCAAGTCGCATCAAAAGGCCATTTCAATTCAGTGCCCCTTACGTCAGCGTTACGATGCGAGTATACGAGCATCGTTGCCAGCGCTTTGAGGTGTGCCGTCCAAGGCTGATGAGGTGTCCAGGGGCGTGGAGGAGGAGCAGGCTGCCCGGATCTGGGGACTCGAGGGGAGGGGCGGGGCGGACGGAGGCGGCGGCACGAGACACAATTTCAAGCACCTGCAAGATTTTTCTCTCAATTGAATTTCGCTTTGTGGCTGGCTCGATGCCGCTGCCAAGTGCTTTGGGGGCGGGGACGAAAAGGGGTGGTGGCACATGGACAACGAGGGGGGGCAGTCTGCGGTCGGACGATTTGTGTAACGTGCAATAAATAAATTACTCGTAGAATTGAATCTAGTTGTCGATGTGGCTTGTCGATAAAGCGAAGAAAGAAACTAGTCGCGGTGCCTCTATATCAACCCGCCTGCCGCTGCGCCACCCCACCCCCCTAACCGCGAGTGGCTGCCGCCCGGCAACAGCGGAAAGCGAACACGCGATGTGGCTGCCAGTCTGTCTGCCATTTTGGCTGCACCTCCGGCCCCCAGCCCGCGGCTCCCAGGTTCCAGCTCTCGGCTCCCGGCCGGCAACGCCAGCTCAGACTAGTTTGGTCCGCCCCTCGGCCCCTCCCCACGTCCGCCCATCCGCCCGGCCACCCGTCCGCCCCGTTCCGCCACACCCCTGTCCCCTTACAAATTTACACTTACATCTGCGAGCAGGCAATCAGCAATGCACTTGGCAAAAAAGGGGGCCCTCATATCATGTCTATCATATCCTAAAGAGAATTGAGGCAAGGTTGTTCAAATGCCATATCAGATCATATGATATCGTCAGAGCAAAGATAGTAAATTATTTTCAACAAGTCGAATTAACTTATAGAAACCTTTAAGTTAGGATTGGATAACTTATGGTTGTACCGTACATTCTTATAGAAAAGAAGGTTTATAATGGGTTACAATTCAAAATGGATTCAATTCTTTAAGAGGATTTACTATCAAAGATCAATAAATAAAAATAACTCATTTATTGATAGTGTTCATTATGTTAGGATACCATTAGTAACCGATTCTAAGTAAATATCATTATGGAAGAACCGAGTAAACTTATAAAATAGTGTTTATTTTTTGGCATATTTTTTTTTTTGCCACAGATCCAAGATGTACTATCAATTAAGACGATAACTATACAATACAGCTTAAATATATGTTTTCCAGTTCCTAAGTCTCAAACTTTTCTGCAAGTGTAACTTGTGGTATCGTACCGCCACTCCCCCTCCTCCGCTTCCCATTCAGACAACGATCGCCGCAGACAAACTGGCACTCACACTTGATTGCAATGAGGCGATCGCGCGGACAGATCGGACAGGCGGACAGACGGACGGACGGACAAGCCAGTGACTTGGACTCGGAATCGGACTCGAACTCAGACACGGTCTCGGCTAATGGAACCTTGCACCATGCCACTGACACCCTGCCAGCCGATCCCCAACTCCTTAACTTTACTCGCGACTGCAACGAAAAAGAAGTGGTCTGTTCTCGGCGAGACATTTGAAAGTCTGCGGGCTTTGAGCCAGGTTCTGGTTCAGATTGGGGGTTACTAAAATTGAATCGAAAACCATAAAAAATAATTAAAACCATTCAGATTTGTGAAATCAAATCAGCAGATTTAAATTATGGTTTGATAACCACAGGGATAACCTGACCATGTTTGTGGTTCAATATTGACCACAGCGATATAACTTTTATAAATCTGGGTTTATTTATAAATACTTTGCACCTTAGATCGATGCATTAATTTTTAACGACTAAGTGTCAAACCCCAAATTTCAAATTTTCATATATGTTTTGGGCTTGGTTTTCACACTTTTTACTTATGTAGAAAGATCAAATTACTCTTGGTAATAGTGTTCACTGGCTTTCATTATGTATTAGCCTTGGCAACTTGAAATACTTTAATTCAAGATTATATAAGGAAAACCTCATATGTCATATTAAAGTGCATTAACAGGTATATGGGTCTGAAGGTTATCACCTAACCCCTATGAAAATGTAAAGTGAATTAATCCTATCCAAGCACATACATAGCAATAGTATATAGTTATCAATTACTATTGGTGTAGTAATATAATCAATTATGTTGATATGAATGTTATATCAACATATATATTTTTAGAATGATATATGGTTCTGAAAATTATCACCTATGCCTCGGGATATGATATTTCAAAGTAACCTTGTAAATTTTAAATAATTTGATCCATTATCCATGATAAATATGTATATCCACGAACGGTGCATGGATCTTAAAGATATCATCTATCTATCAGGATCTCATGAGTCTTGTATTATAATAAACTGATCCAATATTTATGATATACATGAATGAAAGGCAGTGATCTATTTGAATGGTATATGGGTATGAAAGTTATGAACTGTCGCTCAGGATCTTAACACAGATGTATCAGATGTATCAGATCACTCAGTGATCTCTATGAATGGTATATGGGTCTGAAAGTTATGAACTGCCATTCGAACGTATATGTACCTGTAGTGATCATCGGATATCTTTAATAATGGTATATGGGTCTGAAAGTTGTCGCCAATCCTGAGATACTCGCTCTTCCAAATTGCCCCCGCTGGACTGCAGACGGTCGTGCCCGAAAGCCAGAAAGCCAGGTCCCGAGGCGGGCCATCGAAGCCCCCGTCCGGTTTTATCTGTTTTGTTCCGCACCTTCCCGGTGCGGCGGTGGCATAAAGAATTACGATCTGAGAACGAGTAATTGAATGCTGGTCGCTTGTCACTCGGCAGGCGGGGCGGGGCGGTGCGAGGGAGGGCAGCGGACAGTCCAACGGAAGGGAGCGGCGAAGAGAGCCGAAGAGCGGAAGAGGCGGGCGGCGGCGAGAGAGGGAGAAGGAGGAGCGGGAGCGGGAGAGCGAGGCGACCGCCCAGTGCGGCTGTGTGAGTGAGCCGGCGTCGCGTATAAATGGAACGGCGCGGCGATTCAAAATTCAGTTCTGTTACAGTTTCCAGCTGTTGAACACAACTTTGAGAGCCGCCGATCCCGACCGATCAGATCCGATATCCTCACATCTTTTTTCTCGTGAACCGCGATCACAGCAGCCCCCTAAGAGATTGAAAAATCCAGCAAAAAAATAAAAACAATCGTAAAGCCAAGCCTTGACTCGAGTGTAATGTCGATGAACCGTGCGTATGCAAACGAGTGCCGCGCCAACAAGAACAATACCACAGCCACAAGCCAGTCCAGCTCCAAGGAAGCCCGTTCCGATCACTGAAAGCCCCGACTCGAGGATCGAATGTGCCAGAGCCGCCAGCTAGACATCCGCTACGCCGAGACCACAGCCCACTGAAGCCGCCGACGCCGCCGCCGCACCGCACCTCCACCACCACCCGATCCCCGTAGCCAAGGACCCGTACGATCCAACACGTATCCGATCCATCCTCGCACCCGAACGTCCGGCAAGCAGCCAAGATTCCGCCAACACTGAGCTGCACGACCTCCAAGACGGCATCCAGCGCCGGACCTATGTCAGTGCTAAGCCAGCTGCTGCTCAACTTCAACCAGAAAGCCCAGACCAGGAGCCACCACAACATAGAGCTGATAAATTCGTTCATAACATAACGACAGGCCGGGCCACGACGATAGCACCTGCTGACATATCATCCAACGTTAGGGAGAAATTTGCAAACATTTTTTACCGGAAGAGAAAAAAGAAATCAAATCAAAGGGTGAGTAATGCCGCAGCAATAGATCGCTGACGACGAGTGACCCGATTCGGGACCGAGTCCTATCTATCAATGTCGTGACCATACGAAATTCGTGGAAATCCCAGACTGAAACCCCATTCGAAGGGCACAGGCCGAGCACCGTCGTCTGATGCAACATTCGCCGGCGATTGGCGAATGGAATGACTATAGTATGGTGGGGGGCAGTATACATAATACCCTCGAAACTATTTGAATAATTAATCGGTCACGCAGTTTGTCCGGTCTAGACTCTAGACACATTAGCCCTTGATCTGCGCCCGAAGCGTGGGTGAGTGGGGACTTCAATCGGCTGGTAGAATTCGAACAAATTGACGTCACAATGGTGTCATTTCGTTTTCGATTTCTGCCTCTGATTCGGCCCACGCAGATTTTTAAATCAATTTTTTCCTTCTTGTATCTTTCTGGTGGCGTGGCATTGTGAAATTCGTATGGAGAGCGCAGATCTCTCGGGTTTGGTTCTTTGGGGATTGGGGGGGTTTATTTTCGGGAAAGGCTTACGGCTCCCCAGCGGCATGCCATTTCGCAAGTGTTAGTAATGTTCTAGAGCCCGGCGGCTGAAGGCCTTCTCTGTCTTATCGGGGGAAATAGACTCTGCGACTGGGAGGTCTCCCCCTGGTTTATAGGAGGTGATAGCTGAGCAGGCCGGCGATGACTGGCCACAAACTGGGGTTATCTCGCGGGTTTATTAACCTATATTGGCGTGGCATGACTGAACTTTGAACTAACTTCCGATCTCCGCACTGCTCTGGTCTCTTGCAGAAAATGAACTTACATGTGTGCGCCTTAGCGCTGCTGCTCTTCGGCAGCATCGCCACTGTCCGCGGAAGAGCCGTGGACCTGGTAGACGATAGCAACGATGTGGACAACTCCATCGAGACGGAGGACAAGCCCCGGAACCGAGCCTTCGACGCCGACTGGCTCAAGTTCACCAAGACGCCGCCGGCCAAGCTGCAGCAGGCGGACGGTGCCACCATCGAGATCGTTTGCGAGATGATGGGCTCCCAGGTGCCCAGCATCCAGTGGGTGGTGGGTCACCTGCCGCGCTCGGAGCTCGACGACCTGGACTCCAACCAGGTGACCGAGGAGGCGCCCAGTGCCATTGTGCGCGTCCGATCCTCGCACATCATCGATCACGTGCTGAGCGAGTCGCGCACCTACACGTGTGTGGGACGCACTGGCTCCAAGACGATCTACGCCAGCACGGTGGTGCATCCTCCGCGATCCTCTCGCCTGACGCCGGAGAAGACCTATCCGGGTGCCCAGAAGCCGCGCATCATATACACCGAGAAGACGCATCTCGACCTGATGGGCTCGAACATCCAGCTGCCCTGCAAGGTGCACGCTCGTCCCCGCGCCGAGGTCACCTGGCTGAACAACGAGAACAAGGAGATCGTCCAGGGACACCGCCACCGGGTCCTGCCCAGCGGCGACCTGCTCATCTCGGACATCAAGTGGGAGGACATGGGCAACTACAAGTGCATAGCTCGGAACGCAGTGGGCAAAGACACCGCCGACACCTTCGTGTACCCCGTACTTGTAAGTATCCTCCTTCCTCAAGACCCAAGTCTCCCCAATCCCAATCCCAATGCCAACTCATCCTAACTTATCGCCTATCCTGTTCTGCTCTTTCTTCCAGAAGGATGAAGACTAAAGATCCCACCACCACCGCAGTAGGAAACAAAAAGGCTATTGGATTGACGACGGGAATTCATCTAGTTAGTTAGATAGATCAAATGCCTTCGAAGATGCGTGAAAAGAAAATATGCTTAGAGAAAAAAATTAAAAAAAATGAAGGAGCAAAGGTCAAACGATTTACAGTTACGTACAATTTAGGTTAAGCACAATCTAGCTCGTAATCCAGGTAATTAACCGTATCTAATGCCGGCTTAGACACTAGTTTTCTATTTAACTACCCTCGAATAGCAGTCACACGTATCGCATTCGAATTATAGCAACTACTCCATATGGTTTTCTTCAATTATAGTTTAGTTATCGGCTTGTAATCACGCGTCTTTGGTTTTCTTTTTAAGTAGCAATGATTGTTCCTAGCGATTCAGGCAGCTCTAGTTAACGTATTTAAACTAATTGGCCGTTTACTTAAGGGTGCCGCACACCCCACCCACACCCGCAAGCAGTTGCAGCCTGCAACTCGAACCGCACTCAATCAGTCAGTCAGTCAATCACCCAATTCGTATTTATGTGCACCCACCATCTCTACAACTAATTTATTGATCGACCAAATTCATCCAGCATCGCCTCCCATACCGAATCACGGAATAGTATTCACGGAATCAATCAGTTTCATAAGCTACCCCACTACGTTTTAATTTGTAAGCAAATAGAACTGAACTATGGTTTTCTAATTGTTTAGTTTCTAATCTTAATCAACTTTCAAGCGATTGTTTTTGAATAAATACCAGAAAATTGAAAATGCCAAGTACTCAATGGGGCGGGCGCACCTGCTGTGGTTTTCATCATCACTTTATTGACGGGTCTACAAACTACGGATAGTCACATTATCTACATAAACTCGTACAGTTACGTACATACATTGAACGGGGAAAACAGCTTTGCGATATTACTTGAAACGATCTTAACAACAAATAACGAACTCGGCCCCGCAGGACCTTTACGTACACGGATGATATACTATATTGCTGGAGTAAGATATTGATAGCTCTGATACAGCGGCCCAGGACTTCGAGGCGGGGGCTAATCTCAAGGCCCGATTGTGCGAGAGTTCTCCTCCTTACATACGTAAAATATATACTCAATTCACCTTTGATATTGTCGCATGTCTTTGGAAATTGTTAGATGTTAGAGTCTGCGGGGGTTTTTCACAATCAAAGGTTTGGGGAATGGGCGTTACGTATGGTAATGCATAGAATCAGATTCAATTCGGCATCTTTTGTTCGGGCACTGGTACGCATGTGTCTATTGCGGATCTGTGTGGACGGATGGTAATCGTGCGCCGATAATACTTTCAATTGGAAGTGCTCTGTTAATGATTGGGATACCATGTGATCCGAGTGTGCGTACTTAATGGGACAAAGATCTCTGGGCTCTATTTTTGGTTGTGTCTGCAGGCGCAAAAAGGGGGCGCAACGAAAGTGTTTCTCTTGTTCACCCGAGCAGCTGGATGCCGTCGATCTCGGCGAGCGATTGCCGTTTTTTAAGCGCCTTGCCGCTGTTGCCGGGCGCTTTTTTTTTAGACTTTTCGGTTCTTTTTTTTCTTTTTTGGGCCAATTTGAAAGTCGCTCGTGAGTCAGTGAGTAGTGGTTGCCAAGTGCGTCGACAACCAGTTTCCACCGACCGGCCAGGCCACGGCGTGCCACGCTCCATCTCCTCCTTTGCGTGCCCAGAGATATCTCCGAATGATTGATGATTTATTCAGATTTTTGTCAACTGACGACGAGCGTGCCATCGATCATTTTCGCTGGCCAGGATGGGGAGGATCGTCCACTCCGACAGGTGTACAAGCACATTTTTGATAGGAAAATACTGCTGAGTTGGCATGGAAATTCTTCGAATGCAATCGTTCCACTTGGCCGGGTATCTTTAGACACATTTGTCAACTTTCTGGGAATTATTTGTTGGTCAAAGGCTTTGCTTTTGGCACGTCACGTAGCATGGGAAACGACACAGAATATAAAGCATGACAAATCACAAGACACAAGAACTAAATCTAGGGTGGGCTAAAAGCAGAGGGAGGAAACACAGAACACGGGTACAAAACTTATGCTAGGCAGGGGGTAAATTCACGGGGAATCCATGGAGTCCAGTGTCCAGCAGATCAGCTCCTGCTGAACCTTACACATTGAGCACGGAATGCTTCTTGTTGCCGCCGGAGGGCAGCTGCACGGCGATTACCGCCAGGCGACCATCTCGCAGGGGAGCCAGGATGTGGGTGTTGCCCGGCGTGACCACCACCGTCTGGATGGGCACGTGCAGAGGAATGTCGAAGACGGGCTTCAAGCTGGAAAGTAAATTATAAAATTTAATTAGTAAGATCGAATATCCTACGAGGGGAGTGCGTATAAAACGTTTTATTTTAAAATATATATCTAACATATTTCAAAACACGCTTCCTTAAAACTTATATTTCATTTTCTATTGAGAAAAATACCTCAAAACTTAAGATTTATACGAATGTATTTTAAAATCCAGGTTAAACTAAAAGTAGATTATTAACTCTGACTTTCCATACGATTTTTAGGGTGTACCATATCTTTATTTTGCCAAGGAAATGGGAAAACAAATATCACAATCACTAAAAAGATATTTCTTACCCGTGAAGCCTGCTCATGGTGATGTCGCCGGCATCGTCGGCCACCACCAGGTAGTCGGAGGCACTGGCCAGACCCGTCACCCTGCCGGAAACGTACTTGGAGCCCAGGCTGCAGCCGTTGATGCTGTAGACGTGCACCGAGTGCGAGGTGTCATCCAGGGCGCTGAAGGCGATGTGACCTGTGGATAAGGGATAAGAAAAGTAAATCCAAAGACTTGGGTTAATGATCTCCAACATTCTTCGATCACAGCGCATTCAGCATTTTCGAATGTGGGGCAGGGCGTAGTGGCAGCGATTTACGCAGTAAAAATGCCATCATTATGCTAGTAGACGAGGCCCGGCCCACTCGGGTCTGCTGATAACCTGACATCGCATAAAGACATTATCACATGGCGACATACTACATCCAAGCGATGCGTAGTTGCTCTTATCTACTCGAGTATCTGTCTTATGTGGCGACCACATAGCTGTAGCTATGGATGTATCTGTAGCTGTATGCCAATGCCACCCGGCGAAACTCGTTCAGAAGGAAGAGCCACTAAATACCCTAGATTGGATCTGAATGAACTTCCTAATATGACCCGACCACGCGCACAGAAATAACTAGTAATAACCGTGTCTGGTTGGTTTCCATTTTGGCCAGCCCTAAAGTTCATTCAAAAAATCCCAAGCTCCCACAGACAGACTATACGTATATCTTGATCTTTATTGGGGCCTTTGGTTGAAATTTACTACAACTATTTCATAAATTTTGTGCTGCGTCTTAGGAATTGAATGAAAATGAATGAATCGCCGCGGCACTTATGCTTGGGCATCGGGGGAGGGATGGTCAGGAGAATGGGGCGATCGGTTGGTCGTGTGACTGGGTGACGTGCGATTCGTTCGCGGGGCTCGTTCGCCCCACCGATTCCGAATCCGAGTCCGATTCCGATTTGATTCCATTAACGACGTTGGGTTAATGCCAGAGAGCCGAGTGTCGCAGTGTGTGTGTGTGTGCTCGAGAGTTCGTTGGGTGCTGATAGTCAATCAATGGATGGGATCGGGTCTTCATTAGCGGCTATGTAATTGATTGGGGCCCGACAAGAACGCAATTAAGTGCCCATCATTGCCCTGGAAAACGAGCTGGACTGACGTTTTTCGATTCGGTTTCAATATTTCTGAACCGCTGACTGCCGGATGTTGCGAATTTATAATCAGAAGTCGGTATTAATTCGCTCGATAAGCGACCGGCTGCATGCGGCCAATGCACACAGTATACTCTGGTTTTCCTTTCGCTGGAAGAGGGGTCTGTCTGCATGTATAAACTTATATATGGCAGTGGCAGTATATCACTTTGCGAAAGTCCAAGCTGATTGCCCGAAAATCGAGTGGCTTAGCGAATCTATATGGCTGCATATTCAAAGAACTCGATATGCAAGCTGGCGCCTTCGATTGACGTATTTCGTACCGAGAATGTGAGAATGCAAAGCCAACGGAATTCGAGGCTTATTTATTCGCATTATCACAAGACCAATATTGTATAACAAACAAAAATGAAAGTTAAGTGCAGGCAGCAAAATGATTTTAATTTTCAGAACGTGGAATGGCGGGCCACCAAAGTACTTGATTTATTTAGGATTTTAAAACCGGTTTTGCCTTCTCATTATATTAACCCAAAAAGGCTGGCAATTATCACAAAAATTACAAGCAAATTGTCTGATTTTTAAAATATCCCTAAAGGTACTGTCTAATCGCTAAGAACGGAATGGAAATTTTTGTTTAGCTTATTATAGGTAAATATTATTTTTCTAACCCACAATAATCAATAAACATTTAATCTCTTTATACAAAATGACCAATTAGCGCAAAAGTCTCTAACGAACTCGTGCCAAACGTTAAGTGATTTATGAAATCTTTTCCACAAATCATCGTCTTTATAGGCCAATCGTGGGTATGTTAATTACCGCCAATGTATCACAGTCGTAACATAATCGAAGACATATTGATTCAGGTCGGCGCAAGTGCGCAATTATAATACACCCTTATCGGGCACGTACCATCGGTGATAGTTTTTGTGCCAAAATCGAAAAAACCCTGATTTTTATTATAATGACACCTTGACGGTGTTGCTATGAGGAACGTCTGGGGAATTCCGAGGCGGCATACCATTTTTTCGGTGTGTATGCCGCCGACGAAACGGGCAAAGTCTTAACCTTGCTGGGGTTCGTATACTTTGAGATCTTTACGATATTTAAGCAGCGCTTTAATTTGGATTAATGCCCTGACGTTCCAGCGCTGCACCGCCGAGCGATAAGATATAGTGGGGACAGTGCATGGGACAAAGTCGGACGATTTCCAACATCATAACGATCCTAATGGCCCGGCGGAGGGGCGACGCACATGGCCACACACGATCACGTGATACTCGTCGCCTCACTTATGTGGCAATTGGCGATAGGAGGACTGATTAAATTGTTTGATTGCCCCTCTTCAAACATAATGGGAGTGCTACGCAGTAGCACGTGAGTGCTCCACCGGCCCATCCATCGCAAGATTAGGGGCACCATGAGTGGACAGGAAAGGGAGCTGATTTAATGAGATTATCGGCCGATTCAGGTGGTCGATTCAGGTGGTCACCAAAAGCAAGCCGTCTATGAGTCAACCATGCGGTTCCGTTTCTCATTGCTTTAATCAATTAAAAGATAGACCCTCGACAAGGTTCATATCAGCAGTACTTCACTGACTGTTGAGAGTGAGCACATTTTTCAAATTGATTAAAATTTTTGCAGAAATAGCTGTGATATATGTATGAGGGAACTTAATCTTTACTCTTTTTTTTTATAAATTTGGAAAGAAATCAACTTGGAATTGTGTCAAAGACTGTTGGGTCTTAAGTATCAATTAATAAGATAAAAGTAAACCATAATCAGCGACGTGACTCAGTTGTTCTTAGGAAATCCGAAACCACTTTTTCAAAAACGCCTAAATACGTTCTTGAAATTTTGGGGATTTTCGAGTAGGTTTATGAAAACGTAATATAAAAAATGTGGTGTATACTTTTAGGCCTAGTTAACAGTGACCATCAAACTGTATACAGTAACTCGAAAACCGTAGGTGCATATGAATTATATAAACGTTAATTATACATTATAAACACACTGATAACTTGAAACTTACCATGATAGGAAAGGGTTACGAAGGAGATTTGCACACAGGACTCGGTGCAGCCAATGGGCTTGAGGGTCCTAACAAACTGACCCTCCTGAAGGGTGTAAACGTTGACGGTTCCATCCTAAAAAGCAAGGAAGTAATGTTGTACTTTTCTTATGCCTAGGACGAGCTATTCATCCTCACCAGGGATCCAGAGACCACCAGGTCCAGCTCCGTGTAGATGGCCACACTGGAGATGGCATCGTCGTGGCCATAGAGCACCGTCAAGGGCTTGGGCGAGTAGCTATTCTGGGTGTTCAGCTGGGTGATGGCCTGCAGGTGCGACTGACCCGTCAGCGCGTGCACTGGAATGTTGCTGGTGGATGCGCCACCACCTTGCTGATTCGACTGGATGCTCCACACAATGCAGGTGCAGTCACGGGAGCCGGTGACCAAGTACGAGCCGCAATTGTCCAGCGCAATGCAGGTGATGATGTCCAGGTGGCGGGTCACCGAGGCCACCGCCTTGCCCTTGTTCAGGTTGTACACCCTCAAGGAATTATCCCAAATGCCGCCGGCGTACAGCAGCTTGCCATCCGTGCTCACGGCAAAGAGCTGCGAGTGCGGCGGCTGCGAGGAGTGGAAGGGCCCAAAGACACGCTTGCGGTTCCTTTAAAAAAATTAAAACAGATAGAATTGGTTTATGTAATCTGCAAAGACAACACCCACTTTAAGTTGGCTGTGGTGGCATCGATTTCCAGCAGGAATCCCTGATCCTTGTCAAACGACAGCCACGAATTGCAGCCCAGTATGGTGGACTTGGACACGCTGACTAGCACATCGGGACTCAGTTGGAGGAACGATCTCGGTGGACTTCGCGGCGGGCTCAGGTACACGATGGGATCCTTCGGCGTGGACAGCTCGCAATAGTACTGCACCACTTTGTCCAGGAATTGGGTGAGATCCGGCCTTCGAAGCTCAGCACGTACGAGCTTGAGAGCGGTCTCATCTTGAGTGAGACGACGCGGATGAGGCTCCCGAAGCAACTGCGAGGGCACCTGGCCAAAGTTGTTGATCATGCCTAGATGGAAGTATAAAAATTATGACTTTAGGTTTTATGGATCCTCAGATCGACCCACCCTCAACTGCCTCCCGTTCCACAGGATTCGTGATCTTGTCCAGATCCACAGCGCCCTCATAAGAGCAGTAGTAGAAAACGTTGAGAGCCTCCGCAGCCTTGGGCCCCTTCTGCTTATAGCCAAAGATCAGGTCGATCCAGTGGTGCAGGTGCTGACTAACATACTCCGACTCCAGGGCCCTTCGGTGAATGGCTATGAACTCCTCCGGGGTGGTGGCCCAGGCGGGCAGTATGACATCGTCCACCTTTTCTTTGGTGATTTGCAGGTGGCCCAAATCGAATCTGTATGGAAAAGGTATCATTAAAGTCATTCAATTTGAGGGGGAGATAATTGCCATACTTGTTCATGTTTTTGAGGAACTCTGGAAAGTAGAAGAATTCGGGAATCAGCTCCTTTACATCGTTAGGATTGTCCATTAGCAGCTTCCAGGTCTGAGGTATCGAGTGGAACTGTCGATCGGCCACATCAAAGCGACCGCTCTGCAACTCAATGTGCAGTGAGGTAAATGGTTCCACGCGGAGCAAGTAGTGAAGCACGCCGGCAGAGTTGGAGTAGTGGGTTCCATAGTGGAACTTGGGTATGGCACCAGAGGGATCCTCGAATGAGTCGTATTTGCCACGCACCTCGGCCTCGTTCTTGGGGTTTATCTGTGGGGAAATGGGGTTTACAAATAAATATCAAATTTAATAAAACCCAAGCTAGAACTTACACATCCAATGGGCTTGGATAGGTCACGGAAGGATTTGGGATCTGTTAGGTCCAGCACATCGCTGGTGTAGTCAGCCAGGATCCAGGGGAAGACGGGGTATTGGCTTAGATCGTTGTACGATCGACCTAAGGATGTAAAGAATATTATGTGAGATTTTAAAGTAAATAAAATGATATATTTTCTTACCTGCGATAGTGTTCAGGTACATCAAGTATTCAAAATTGGAAATCTCGCGGTTGATCCACCTCTGGGTGAGACCCGAAGCTCTCAGCAGCTCAGCCGGAGATCTTCCCGAGCCATAGAGGATGTTCGGAAGCGGCAGACCCACGATTTTTGTGAAGACTTTGTTTCGAGTCTGAAAATAAAGCAAACCAGCTTATAAAGTGTTCTTACTAAGTTTTAAGATAAGATAAACCCACCTTCGTGGTAAAGTTAAGGAAGTAGCTGGTTTGATCCACCAGGAAGATCTCCAGAGCACTCCTGCGCAGATTGTATTTCCTCAGATGAACCTCTCGTATCTTGTTGGTGGAGAACCTGAAGTCGTACTTGGATCCGTCATCCGTGGGCGGACTTAGATCCAAAAAGGTGAACACGTTTTGGTTAACCTCGATGCGGCCCTTCACTTTGGTCATCAGGGTGATCAGTTCGCAATCCTGCGACATGACTAGTTTCTCCAGCGCAACATCCTGCTGTGCCTGCGTATCGATCAGCTGACGCAGTTCCTCCTCCAACTGGGAGCTCTCATCATCCGCCAAGAAATCGCGAACCACTGCATTCTTGATGGTGGAGTCGAACTCGGAGATTTCCCTGTGGTAAATAAATTAGTAAGAGTATGAATATTGTTATGGAATTGCTTGGTCTTACTTGGGATCATAAGCACTGGTTGCATTATCACGCAGATTGGCGGCATTCTCGTGTTTATTTGGATATAATTGGGGTTCCAACTTCAGACGCATTCGCGCCACGTTCTCATGGGGCGACAGTTTCCAGAACTCCTCCTCCAGATCCCTAAAAAGTCAAACAACAGCAAAATTTATGAGAAAGTTAGTACAACTTGTTAAGATTTTGTATCAAGTGACTCTCAAAAATCTTGTTAATTTAATAAAAACCTAAATAATTGGAGGTATTATTTCTCTTAAAACTTAACCCTATATAAATGCCGAAACTAAATAAAAAACTTTGTATCGTTTTTAAAATTTATTTAATTTTGGGTTTGCGATGAAAGTTATTTTAGAGCTCGACAATGATTAATCGAATATGTACAGATGAAAGTCCTTTGTCGAATTGCGGTCAATCCTTTCCTTGCGACTCCTTTTTGCTAATCCTCCTTAGGCAACGATGGGAGCGGCCAGGGTCTTGGCGAACACTGGAGCCACTGGGGCAGCAGCCACCACAGGGGCAACGGGAGCAGCTACTGTCTTGGCCAGAACTGGAGCCACTGGGGCAGCAGCCACGGGCACATCCTTCTGCACCACTGCGTTGAATCCGTTGACGGAGTCGGCGTAGTAGCTGACAATGCGACGGGAACCATCGGGCTCGATCAGGGAGTAGGATCCGCGCACAACATCACCATCACGGGTCTCCTCCTGGGTCTTGGAGTCACCGGTCAGCGTGTCCTGCACATCGTAGGCGTAGGTGTACTGTGGATGGGCATCCACGATCTCCGTGGCGAGGGGAGCAGCAACTGGAGCAGCCAGAGGAGCGGCAACGGGGGCAACTGGGGCAGCCAGAGGAGCGGCCACAGGGGCAACTGGGGCAGCCAGAGGAGCAGCAACTGGGGCAGCCAGACGGGCAGCAACTGGGGCCACTGGAGCAGCCAGAGGAGCGGCAACGGGGGCAGCCAGGCGAGCAGCAACTGGGGCAACTGGAGCAGCCAGAGGAGCAGCAAATGGAGCAGCGTAGGGTCCAGCGGCGAAGGGAGCGGCGGCGTAGGTCTTGGCCACCAGAGGAGCAGGTCCAGCCACCAGAGGGGCGTTGTATCCCAGGGGCGCGGAGTAGCCCAGAGGAGCGGAGTACGCAGCCGGGGCGAAGTAGGGAGCAGCTCCCAGGGGGGCGGAGTAGGCCAGAGGAGCACCCAGAGGGGCAGCGGCCAGAGGAGCGCCAACCAGACCAGCCTGAGCCGAGAGGGCCATCGAGGAGAGGACTGCAACAACCTGCAAGAAGATCGCGGGATTTCCGGGTTAGTCTCCTGCCCTGAAGGGTCCACCCAACACAGCACCATCACTCACCGTCAGAGGATTCATTGTAAGGCTTGGGTGGGGTTTAGTGCGATTGTCACCGTCGGTTAACGAAAATGAACTGACATACCTTGGACAAAAAGAGCAGCACTTTTATACCCAGATGCGTTCGCGAAATTTGCATGCGCCGCTCAGCGGAGGGAACTGCGTACCAATTGCGTACGGTCGGTGGTGGCCCATCGTCTCCCTGCCCCTCTGATCATCCATCGGAGCCTCTTCCTACCCAGCATTTGGCCAGCAGAGCGTCTGAACTTTTTTGATACAAATTCGCAGCACGTACTCCAATTTTCTGTCGTCTTGGTCTTGGGCTACCTCAAGTTTTCATTTTTATTTGCCACTGTTTTTGCCTTGCTCGGATCGAAAGTGAATGCGATTTGATTATATTTCGGAGTAGTTTTCGGTAATTGTCATGCAGGTTCCATCCAATGGCAGTGCTTTTAATTTTCCTCTTACACCAAAAACACGCGAGGCTCATAATTGAGATACTATACTAAGCGCGGGTTGACAGGGGTTCACACTTAGGGTCTTAGGGGTCTTATAAGGTGGAAAGGTACTTCAACAATAAATTGATCCTGTTTAAATTGATTGATTGTTGGGTCTTATGATAAATTGGAAAGTTTTCTTTACACTTTATTGGGTATCAATTACAAATGCTAATGAGCTACCTTTTATACATAATAAGGTTGCTTCCCCCGAGGGTTTCGGTTTCTCCTAGTCAGGTGAAACTGGGTCAATGTGGCCCAGGAATATCGATTAGGTGGCATGGCATATGATATCAATATGATGATAAAATTCAAAATTGGTATTGTAATGCTTCCGAAGTATATGTAAACTTGCCATATTTGTTAGGAATTTTTAAGAAATACTGAAACAATCCATTAAAATCTAGTTTTTGTTTAGGATCTCTTTTAAAGAACTGGATCATGTTTTTTCTAAAAATATTGTTTTTCCCAGCAAATAGTCACCGTAGATCTCCAATCTTTGGTATTTACTCAACCCATTGGTTGATTAAAGATTCCCCATCGAGTCCGTGCTGTAACTGGTGGCTGGTTTCGAGTTCGTGACTCTTTTCCAAAATGCAACCAACGACCTTGCGACTTGTTGGCTGCGGATTCACCGCGGAGAGCCCCGTAGAGACCCGGAGAAGCACAGAGAGAGTGTGGCCAAAACTTGGCAGCAGATTGGGGGAAATATTACCGACGTAGATCGTTGCCACCGGAAACCAAGTATAGTCGTCCAATCTGGCCAAAAGCCCGTGGAATGCTCCACCGCCATTTAAGCAGTTCCTTACCCAATCGTTCGATTCTCCGCTCTGAGATGGGAATTCATTAAAGTGGATGAAATACTGTCCACCGCCACTTAGCTGCCAATTGTGGGCAAGGTCGCCGTGGTTAGAGCTTCCAGATGCCATTTTGGCCCGGTCGGGGCAATTACGGTGGCTAAGTGACCGGGCTCTGAAATGTGGGCGCTGGTGCGGCTGCTTCAGGTGGAAATATAAGATCGTTTGGTCGCTTGGGCGAGGGGTTAATGCGAGTGCGAGTGCGTAATTGCGCCTGCGCACCGCCCATTCCCTCCCCCAAAACTTCCACCGAGTATTGCCATTTTCGTTTTCTAATTAAACGAGAGGCGAGCAAAACGATTGATCTTGTTCAGATACTCTATGAGTGGGTAACTTTGGATTTCTAATATGTTTAAGTTACCTAGAAAACATTATACATACGCCACGTAAGCCCAAAGAAATTCACTAGCGTTTAAGCAACATGGCGTGTGAGTAATCAGCTGCATAACTACATCGAAGGCATTCAAATTGGTTATTCAATTATTATGGTATTTTGGTTAAACTCTTTCATAAAGTGAATGAAAGTTTTTATACTTAAATGGAGGTTTAACTTGGATATTTTCGTGTTGGGGCACATCTTACAGCATAGCTTTTTGTTATATAATAAACAAATCTATAAAAATATAAAAATCCTATATAGGATTATTATTTATATATTCATTACTTTGATTAAATATTCTTCGTAAGTCTACCGTGTTAAAATTTGACAAATATAAAGTTAAATTTAAATCGCGTTAAAGCTTAAAATATGAACTAGTTTTAACTTTCTTCCTAAACCAATAAAAATCCTTACATTTTTCATATTATTTTCCAAAAAAGTTTATAAAGATATTGTTTTTTAAGGATTATGAGTAACACAGTAATATGATGATCTTTTGGGACTTTTATTAAATATATTCTTTTAGAGTTACCCTTGTTATTTTTTAGTCACTCCTTTTAGGGCTTTTCCGGTGAGGGTACCCATGCCTGCCCAAAATCGATCCCCTACTCTTGTGGCAACTGCAACTGTCTCAACATGAGGCAGCTATTACATCAGACAAAGTTCGGCTGGAGAACCTGAGAATGTGCCGAAAAACGGCGAAAAAACGAAACCAGATTGGTCAGCGGAAAACGAGTCTGGTGTTGGTGGAAGCCTATTGGTGTCTTTGAGAGGCGCTCTTGAACGGACTCAAATGGTTTGCGTGGCGAGTGGTATGCCACTGCGGCAGCTATTCCATTGAGAAAAGCAAGCACTCATGATGAAATCCGCACCAGAAACACGAAATCCGCCATCAGCGATGGGGTCTGGGGTGCAAGATCGAGATCGAGATCGGGCACTCACCAAATGAGACGCAATTGTCACTCTGCCCATTAGATTGTCCAGTATTTTTTTTGGCCAGTACCTGGCTGCCGCCAGTTGGCGAATATAAAACTGAAGAGCTGGCGGAAAATGCATCTCACATTCGAGCTGAGTTCTCCCAGTGCAGACACCTCCAAAACAGAGCTCCCTCACTCGCACATCCTTCGCCATGTTCGCCCAGGTGAGTTGCCCGAAAGGATTGGGGGCTCTACTTACGAAGGACTTTGCTTCCAGACTCTGTTCTTTTTGGGACTGATCCTGTCCGCTGTGGTGGCCATTCCCGTTGATCCCTACGGACTGTCTTCGCCGGGACTCACCTATGCGGCGCCCAAATTGCTGGCTGCTCCTGCCATCTCCTATGCTGCACCCAAGCTCCTGGCTGCTCCGGCCATCTCGTATGCCGCTCCTGCCATCTCCTATGCCCCCAAGGTCCTGGCCGCTCCCGTCGCCGTGGCCAAGGTGGCTGTGGCCGAGCCCTACGATCCCAATCCGCAGTACAGCTTCTCGTACGGAGTGACCGATCAACACACCGGCGACTCCAAGCAGCAGGAGGAGACCCTGGTCAACGGGGTGGTCCACGGCAGCTACTCCCTGGCCGAACCCGATGGCACCATCCGCAAGGTCACCTACACCGCCGACAAGGTCAACGGATTCAATGCCGTCGTGGAGAAGAAGGGCGTGGCCGCGGTGGCCATTGCCAAGCCAGCTCTTGCGGTCGCCGCCGTTCCCGCCATCACCAAGCTCGGATACGCCGCGGCGCCTGCCCTGAGTCTGGGTGGATACCACTAGGGGGATGCAACGTCTCCTGCAGCACCGATGAGCGATGACAAACTCTCTGGCCTAGTTCTTAGGACCGCGTTGTTAAATAGTTATAATGTTAGTTATCGCCACTCTCCACACACCGACTAACCCACTTTTCTGTCAGTCAAAACCCGAAACTCAAGGACGTGCGTGCTGTTGCCCCCCGCTTTTGACCCACCATCCCCATCTCCAATGGGACGTTCAGACGACTGGACACCATGTCACCGATACACCACAGACTACGTTTAGGGATACCGTTCTGGGATCTGGGGAACGGCTATCGGCCACTTAGCGAATTAGTATCTGCATTTACTGAATAAAAAGTTTCGGTACAAAAAAAGTTTGCATAATATGTTATTACTGCTGGAGCATCTTAAAAATAACTGGAATTTATCGAATATTTACTAAATATTTGGTTTATTAACCATTTATCTTTAAAGTACCCGCCTAAATGAAATCCTATTGAAGAATCTTAAGCAAATTAGCATCAATTTTTTAACCCGAATTCTTTATAAAGATCATAATGAGGAGAATCCTAGGAATGCTCTACATTTCCCAGCTAAACCGCGAGTTACTTTGGGGTAGGTTCAGAGCTTTATAGTAGACCTGCAGATCGTAAATGCCGATCACGTAGAGTCAACTATATTTACGGTTATCACAATTCATATTGGAGGCGCCTAAGTGGAGGGGAGAATTGTGCAAGTTGGGCTCTATTTGTTGGCACGTCCATTGGGGAAACCTTTTGCCGGGGACCAGGCACCAAAATGGGCCATTGCGTCAGCGAACGGAATCGTTTTTGGCAGCGGTTGCCTCACGGCGCATGTCTTGGCGGGAACGGGGAGGCCCTTTATAACCCCGACGCAAAGGCAGCCTAAGACAGTTCCACCAGCACCACCGAAACCACCAGTTAACCAACCGCAAATCTAGTCATGGCCCTGATCAAGGTGAGTTAAGGAGATCCCCGACAAGGAATATATATGCAACTTATTGATTCCACTGATACCAAACCCTAGATCACCCTTATCTGCTGCGCTCTGATCGCCGCCATCGAGTGCGCCCTGCTGCCAGCTGCCGTTCCAGTGGGAGTGCCCCTCAACACCGAGGTGGATCCGCATCCGCAGTACGCCTTCGCCTACAATGTGCAGGACGCCCTCACCGGGGACAGCAAGAGCCAGCAGGAGGTGCGCGATGGCGATGTGGTCAAGGGATCGTACTCCGTGGTGGACGCCGATGGATCTCTGCGCACCGTCTTCTACACCGCCGATCCCATCAATGGTTTCAATGCGGTGGTGCAGCGGGGACCAGTTCCGGTGGCTGCCCGTCCTCTGGTGGCTCCAGTGGCTGCCCCTCTCCTGGGTTAGAACCTCAATCTTCTAGAGCTTTAATCACCGCCTGGAATCTAGCTTTTACATAACTTATTGTCTGCTCCTTAGTCCGTTGAGAACTCGTAAATCATTTAATAATAAATTCAGTAAGCCAAAGAAATTTAAGAAAATATATAATGAATAACCAATCTTTTTAAGTGTCTAAACTTTTTGTTTTACACTCTGGTAAAATTGAAAACGAGTTTTCATTTACACCTATCCATTTTATTAATTAGTGAGTTGATCATGCAAGCTCAAGGCTGAAATGTATACCAGCCTAGTTAATGATAATGAACTAAATGAAAAGTAGTGCAAAATAACAAGATTCTGATTGAATTCGTTTTCAAGAGCAAAATATGCGTGTCTTTAGGATGCAAAGCACGTAATTGTGAACTTGAAAATCAGTTAATCAGTATTCCAAACGATTAATTTAATCGTAAGTTGGTCAGGAAAGGAAAGTTCAGCGGAACTAATTACCTTGTGGCTCTATTCGTGACTTCACATCATGATAAAAGTGTTTTGTAATCTAAAATATAACCATAGCACCAGGAAAACACCAGTCCCCCAAAGAAAGCTGACCCATATCGCAGGCCACTTTTCACTTACATAAGAGACCAATCTTGAATGGGTATCTCCCCCCAGCTGTCCCACGCCCAAAGAACTCTTCCAGTCCAAATAAATACATTCACTCGCTGGCCCAACACGCACTCAAATTATTCAATAGCTTAATTGAAAGTAAAAAATCGGCACGAGATGCAATTTTTGGATTACGCAAACCCCAACCCGAGCATGTCCATAGATGTTGCTGCCGGCGCTGGCTGCAGCCGCAAGCGGTGCAGCGGCAGCAACTGCAACTGCAGCGGCGACTGCAACGCCTAACAAGCGGCGGTACGCGTTGAAAATTAGTGATAATGGGCAAAATTGTCCCAATGGCAACAGAGCGGCAAAACAGAACAAAATCCATGCACTGGGAAAAAATATATGTGAGTGACGTAGGGAAACGTCAATGCTACCCCAAAAACTGCACTTCGAGGTTCCATAACTTAAGTTATTGGATGCCGCTCTTGAAGTGGGAGGACTTTTTCGTACTTTCAATGGTGCAGAATGGCACCCCAAAAACAGAACTTCGAAATTTCATAACTTGAGTTATTGGATGCTGATCTTGAAGTGGGATACCTCTTTGAGTTTGTCGTTGAATTCTCTAATAAGCTACATCATAATAAATATTTTTAAGGAGGGTCAAAATTTTAGCCCATTTTCATGTTCGATTTATTCCTAATTCCAGGGTCAATCGGAATGGCACCCCAAAACTGAACTTCTGGATCCCATAACTTGTGTTATTCGATGCCGATCTTGACGTGGGATACCTCAATGAGTTTGTGGTTGAATTCTCTAATAAACTGCATCAAATTAATTATTCTTAAGGAGGGTCAGAATTTTAGGCCATTTTCATGTTCGATTTATTCGTAATTCCAGGGTTAACCGGAATGGCACCCTAAAAACTGAACTTCCGGTTCCCATAACTTGAATTATTGGATGCCGATCTTGAAGTGGGATACCTTTTTAAGTTTGTTGTTGAATTCTCTAATAAACTACATCAAAATAAATACTTATAGCGACGGTCAAAATTTTAGCCCATTTTCATGTTTGATTCTTCGTTATACCATCAGATTATTTTTTCCCTGCAGCAGTATGATAGAACCATCAGATCTTTTTCCAAGTGCATTAAATGCGTCTGGCTTGGATTTTTGGGTGGGCGCGGCTTAGAGCGCTGCCAGCCAGTTTCGAAGGCTGTGCCCCAAACACACCTTTCAACAATCGACTGCTGGGTGCGTGCGCAGCTTCGCCCCAATCTGGTGGCCATAAAGCCGAGACATGGGCCATGGAGCATGGGACCCAGAGCATGGGACATGGGAGGTACTGGTGCTCAGGCAGCACACCACACACCTGATCCGCCCGGCCACCCGGTCTGGGCCCAAAAAATTCGCTTTCGAATTGAACTTTTTTGTCACGACAACAACGGCGGACGGCAAATTAGCCGGCGTGGGACCAGTTTGCTTTGGTCCGGCACAGTCCTCCCAAACTGCCAGACATGCGTGAACTGCAGAGCACCACCACGTCCACCTCCTCCTCCTCCGTCCTTCTCCGCCGGAGCAGCCCCTTCTGATTGCCATGGGCAGCGAAAAATGAATTATTTTATATTTGTCGCGATCGATGCAAGTATTTCGCATAGGCACACAGCCACATAGGCCCAGACTCCACACGCATGCGCACTTTTTAGTTGTTTATTATTTTGTGTGTCTTGCTGCGCTTTTTGCATAAATATCTGGTGGCAGGCGGCGGCGGAGGCTGTGGCGGATTTTTTGGGCCCGCGTCTATGGGAGGCCTATAAAAAGCAATTGTCGTGCGGCCACAGAACCACAGATCGAGTTCATTTGTCAGTCGAGCAGCAGCAGTAGTTATCCAGCTATCCAGTTCTTCAGTTCTCCATCTGAATCCGAGTCCAAAGCAATCAGTCCAGAATGGCCCAGAAACTGATCCTCGTCCTGAGCGCCCTGGTGGCGGTGTCCTCCGCCGTGGTGGTTCCCGGTCCCGGACTGGCACTGCCCGCCTATCCCTCGTACCCGGCGCTGGCCAAGGTGGCTGCTCCCCTGGTGGCCAAGGTGGCGGGCCCGGAGCCCTACGATCCCAATCCCCAGTACACCTTCAGCTACGACGTTCATGTGAGTCGGAGTCGTAAGAAATGAGTTTGAGAAGTTCTTAGCTCATTAGTCACCGCATAAAAAGCAGTGCCAATGTGTAACTGGTATGCAAATTGTAATCTTTGCCAGAAATTTTTAAGATGTGTTTATTGGAGCTTAGAACTATTGAATCGGAATATATTACCTAGCCAAGTTTGATAATATTTTTATCATAATAAGACACCAGGATAACCAGGACAATATACCTTTCTTAAGTATTCCATTGTTATTTTTTTATTTGTTATAAGGATTAAGGACAGAAATAAGGACGTAAAGATGTGTTCTTTTACTTAAATCTTTTCCTATTCCAACTAATATTTTTTAATGGTTCTAAGGGAATACAAGATTTTCTGTTTCGAAAATATTCCTTTCCTTTTTTTTTGAATATGTTAAGAAAGCTTAAATTATTTTTTAATCCAACATTTTTCACCCGCAGGATGGATCCACTGGCGATGTGAAGAGCCAGCAGGAGACCCGCAGCGGAGACGTGGTGCAGGGCGCCTACTCCCTGATCGAGGCCGACGGCACCCGCCGTATTGTGGAGTACACCGCCGACCCCGTGCACGGATTCAACGCAGTGGTGCGCCGCGAGGGAGCCGTGGTGAAGGCGGTGGCCCCGGTGGCCAAGGTTCTGGCCCCGGCTCCGCTGCTCCACGCCGCCCCTCTGGTGGCCAAGGTGCCCGCCTATGGACCGGCTCTGGCGCCCGCCTACGGTCCCGCTCTGGCCCATGGATACGGTCCTGCCCTGGCCCCCGCCTACGGACCTGCCCTGCCCAAGCTGGCCCTGCCCGCTCTGCCCGCCCTCTCGCCCCTGGGCTACCACTAAGTCAGGGGATTCCCAAGTGGATTGATGTAGACCCCCCGAATATTGCCGACCCCTTGCCGCTCCCGCATAATGGACACATCGCGACCAACTTCTCCTGCCACGTGGCCTCCAGTTGTTGGAAGGCGGGCCACGGGCCGATCGTAGTCGATAGTAGTTGTAGTATTAGTTGAAATGAAAGCGAAATATCGAATTATGTACATACGAATTCACGGACTGCGGTTTTGGGAGCCAAAACTTTTGGGCTCCAGGCGCCAATGTCCCCTCATCTACACTCACACATTCTCGACGCCTTTCATTTATGTTTCTTGTCTTTTTAATCTTAAGGCTGTTTGACCGCGATAAAAACTCTTTAATCCCCAACTTACAATCCCCGTTTCAATTCACATTTAATCCGAGCCTGTGCACTCGAGTAGAACTCGCAGAATGAGAAACGAGATTGCAATAAACGAACCGAAGCTATGCAAATGGAAAGTTATGGAGTTTCTTTGGGAAAGGGGGAAGTTATCAAAGAGGCTATAGGATTATACAAAGATTATTATATTAAAGTAAAAAAGAAATGGTATATGTCTAGTGTGAACAGAAGAAATATAGCTCTAGCAATACAAATATTTTTAAATAAGGCAACTCTTTTGTTTGAAAATTATTTACTGAAAAATGAAATTCTAACGATACTTGCATTGAAACATGGGAAAATTCCTTTCAATAGATTATTCATTTAAATACACATAAAAGATTTATAATTTTACATATGTAAAATGCTTTAATTTCAATGCTATTAAATTTGTTTCCCCACTGAATTTAAAATTGGTTTTAAACAGAAAGTAGTAATCAAAAAACAAACCAATTAACGGCGACTTTTGGCTCTAAAAATAAAACTATTTCACATTAAGTCCGACGTCCATTAGTGATGAATAAAAATAGAGAAGATAATGAGTATTTCAAGGGATTTTAATTGCTTATAATGATGAAACAAACAAATTGTGTGGCTGAAAAACGAACGGAAACCAACAAGAAATCCTGCTCTAAAAAAAGGCTTTAAACAATAAACACCATGTTTACCAAAAAATTTGTTGCTAACTGTTCATGGGTAATAAAAAAAGAAATAAATCTTATGGCACATTTTATGCCTGTAATGTTCAAAAGCAGCTCTAAAATACTCTTACAATGAATGTTAATCGGTGGCATTAGAACCAAAAAGCAAAGAGTCAGTGGCTCGTAGGCCTTTTGCCTTGCCAACGCATGTAATCCATGTTAATCTTGGGCCATGTAGTGGACTTTTCTGTGAGTGGTTCGACCTTAGAACAGAACAAGCCCCACCTGAGCGGGTCACCGTGGCTATGGCAGCCACTCCGGCTAATCGCTCAAGGCCCGGGCCACGCACCTCGCAAAACTGCGTAATTCGAGCGTCAATGCAAAGTGGTCTAAACGAAATTTATGGGCTCAGCTGGACTGGAGAACACCACGCTGCAGTCCGATGGCCAATCGATCCGATCGAGTAATTGGCAACCGGCCACCGGCCACCGGCCACCGGGCACCGGGCACAATGGAGAACTGGAAATTTGATTGCCATTCGCCGCGCCCCAATCAATTGCGTTGGATGGGAATAATTCGATGGCGACTATCTGGCCAATCCGCCCGAGAACTGACCTCCATCCAGTGGACCCCGCCTCGCGACTGCACATCATCTCGGCGTGGAGCGGGCGCCTTCAAATATGTGCATATTTGTTTATGTAAAAATGTATGGATCGCATAATGGCTTTTCGTTACATTTGCACTTGCGTAATACATGCGACGCTGCTTTGTTGCATTCGACATTAAACGCTTTTGATGATTTAATAAAATTAAATTGAAATGTTAATAGCGACGCGGCATGGGCGGGAAAGTGGAGGGGCCTATCCAAGAGACATGGGCGAAAGCGTAAGACAATGGGCGAGCTGCAGCTCCAAAAACAGCAGGTGTTACAATGGGCCCAAAAGCTGGCAGGGGGTTTTGAAAAAGGGAATAAATCATTGCGGAAATGTGAAAAACTTTTCTATTATATTTTCTAATCCTTGAGAAATTTGTATGCAAAAATTATATTCAAATGTAAGTGTTGATCATAGTTAAAAGAGACTTTCACACTGAATTCCTTAATAATTAATATGTTATGATAATATCTAAATATTATTCAAACATTTTATTGAACCAGAGAAATTTCAAAAATGCACAGAAAATGTAAGAAGAAAGACATTTTTGGCAAACGGCTATAAAATAATAATAATCATAGTAATATCCTATTAAAAATGCATAGACTAGGCCCCACCAATATGATAATCTCAAGATCTCACCACTAATCTGCGGGAGATGAATAAATTAAACGAGGTCTGCAGCTAAGATTTGTTTATCATAAATGCCCATTGGATTATCACCGATTTGTGGCACGGCTTTGACGGATTTCACCCATTGTGGCAGTGGAACCCGGGCATTCACAACCTACTAATCGCATTGTGGTTACCACCAGCCGAGAGTGTTGATGATCATGATGACTCGCCGGCTGGTGGACTGGGTGCCCCTGTTGGCGTCGCTGCAGACTTTGACGATTGAGAGGGATTTGTTTGCATTTCGAAGTGAAATTAACACAAAGCGCGGCGGCTTCTGGCCATGCTTGAGTCTTCGAGTGGCTTAGCGGTGTTTGGCGGCACGAGTGTGTGCCTCCAGGTGATTAAGTGATCACGCTCACATGCAACACGGGTAGTGCGAGTGTAACCGAGTCTGGCCGTGCACGCTGGCACGCTCGATTACAATTGTCGCCTCAGATGCGAGGCGGGCAATTAAAATGCTGAATTTCGCGTCATTTCATAATGGAATTGGGGCGGGCCCGGGGACTTTTGCAGAGAGAAAAACAGCCTACTTATTTGATATGGATTTGTATCTACTCTTATATACTACTATCCCCTAGAGATTGGGGTTCCCCGAAAGCATTTGTCTCTTTTTTCGGCCACATTAATCTCTTTTACTTATATTATTAAATTTGAAGAAAATCCTTCCCAGATCTAGGAAAGTTTATTTATGACACGTCTATGAAATAACTTTGGCATAAAGGCGACCAAAATGGGAATTATGCATGCTATTTATTTTATTTTTCGATTAATATATTAATAATAATATATATAAAAGTTTGTAATTTAAGCAGATAATGTTATCACTTTCCTATATACTTATTTCCTAGATACCACTAAAATCTAAGAACCTTCTCTTAAACAGAATTTGCTTTTCTCCCTGTGTAATCATAAATAGATGTGCTTGAAAGACTCACCCGGTGTACCAGGGTCCGCGGGGGCCGTACAAGAAGCGCTTGGCTGTCTTCCACCGCTTCCGTATGTGGCTGTCGACGGTCTTGTGGTGCAGTGCAGCCGCCTGCAGGCGCTGCATCTCCTCCACCTGGCGCACCTTCCACGGCATGTAGATCTTCTGCTGGAAGAGGCGCCGGTTCTCCGCCTGATTGGCGGCCCTCTGCTTGGAGGCCGCCTTGCAGGCCTCGTAGCACTCCGCCCAGAATCGGTTGATCGGCTCCCACAGATGCAGCTCGATGTCGCGCTGGTAGCGATCGTACATCGGCTTCACCTGAGAGTGTGAGAAATTCGAGATCAGTACACAAAAAGAAATTCGATGCAAAGTATTATTGAAATTGAGGCATATTTTAAAAGAATAATTCTTTTTCATTACATAATACTTTTGTATTTTTAATTATATAGTTTAGTATTTTTTATACTACTACCAAAACTGAAAAATAATATTTTTATTTAACCAATTATGCTTAGCAACTCACAAATAAATCAATATTATAGCAAAATTGAGTTATTATTCTTCAGAGAACTATAATTTCTTGATTATTTTATCAATATCATCAGTATCTTTTTACAATTTGGTATTATTCTAGAATAATACCAAAGACCCTATTTGGAGTCCAATCAATAAAATCAAGTGCAACTCCGACTTTTCTTTCAGTCTGCGAACTGTGATGTTGATCAGGACTGACGATTATGGCAGCTTGAATTTGTTTTCGCTTTCATTCGATTCGGGGGCAGTCTTCGTGCGTGTTCGAGTTCCATCTGCTGGCGGAGATCGCTCCGCGCGGACTTGGACGTCCACGTCCGAGTCACGTCCGGTCAGGTTCAAGTTCAATGTGCATATAGCCGCGGGCACAGGAAGCACTCGATTGCAGTTGTGCAAACCAGTTAGACGCGCTCCTCGCTAGCTGAATTTATTCGGGGTTTGGGGGTTTATTCAACGCCGATCTTTGCCAGATATCTAGCGTAGCCAGGAGGCATCCGCCTTGCTACTACGGTGGGTGCAGCACGACGGGAGGTTCTTTGCATAATCCACCATCGCCTCCAGCGAGCCATCCATCGCCGTTCCAAGGCACTGGGCACACACACGAATTAAATATATAAATTAAAGCGAAAACAAAAGAGCAGAGCAAAATATTTCTGGTAAAATCTCAGCCAGGTGGGTGCATCGGCAGCGACGCCGCTTTGTCATTCGACTGGTTCCAGCTGCGCCTCTTCGAGCCACAAAACCAGACCACTTTCTTGGCGCTCAGCTCAGTTGCCGAAAGAAAGTCCGACGAGTCGCGACCGCCGGGAGCCGCGAGGAAAATTTCAATCTCAATCTCGAACTCAAACTCAAAAACACCAGATCCACCGTGGATTTTGGAATCGCTGCGGACCGCCGCCAATGAAAGTTGTGTTGATGTTAGCGTCGATTTCGGATTTTGTTTTTCCAAACTCCGCTGAGTAGAGTTTAGTTCGCGTTTTGTCTACCGCTCGAAATGTGCAATTTGTTTTGGCTTTCGGTCTGTTTTGTAAGTGGTTAAATAATATGTGAATTAATTATGCTGCCGTCTCTTGGGTGCCGTTGTAAAAGATCTTAGTTTAGGGAAAAAACAAAAACAATTTGGATTTTAACCAGGTTTTCCAAAATCAGATGAGCTTTTGTGTGTCGTTAACCCATTCAGAATTATAATTCAAACTTTGAATATAATAACTTTAAAAAAGTATTCTCAAAGGGGGACGACAGATTTCGACGAACTAGGCGTAGTTCATATCATCCGATTAAAACACTACAAAATACAAATTAAAGCTTATATTTTGTTGATATAGAATAATTTATAAGAATAAGGGAATAACCGGTTGTAAAGTTAAAGCATTTCTAAGTTCTAAGCCTGGTGAAAAAATGCTTTAGCAAGAACATTTTTTAAAGAATAATAATTTAAAATTTGGGTAAAAACATCTTAAGGGTTCTCAAAACATGTATTTTTTTCTCCGTTTTGATTCAAGATACAGTAGAAAACCCTTCCTTTGATTCAACAAAGTAACTTTCCGATCTTTAGTGAATTTCAAACGTTGTTAGCCAAAACCTAAACAAGTCATGCCCAAAGACAAAAGCCAGAAAACCAGATGCATACCGAATTGCCCACCTGAACCTGGCGATGATCAGGTTCAATGCTTGGCTCCTTCGGGTGCCCAATTCCATCTCCTCCGCTCCCAGCCCCCAGTTCCTCCTCCTCGAGGTGGGATTGCGTGAGACCAGCCAGCCGGCAAAGTCCCCCAGCGATGCAACAATTACGAGGAGCCTGGCGAGCAAGACTCGTGACTCGATTGCCACTGGTGGAGGTGATGGCAACCATGTTACGTGTGAAGAGCTAGGGAAACCGGGTGCCAGGGAGGCACTGAGGCGGAAGCCTCTGCCTAGAGCCAGTGAGTCTTAGGTGGAAAGTCAAAGGTTGGCCACATAAGACAAAAACCACACAGAGATGACAGCATTTAAGTGCGGAGGGAGAAAGTTTGCTTGTCTGATGACATTTTTGCGGAAGATTAACCCACTCACCCTTTGCCCTTTTCGTATCTTCCCTTTCCCCGCAGTTGGCCCTGTGGTTGCCCTTCGCCCTGAGCGAGTCCAATGCCACCAGTGTGGAGACGAGGGATCCCAAGACTGAGCAGAAGAAAGAGCTGGTGCCCACGGCAGAGAAACTGATCCGATACCGCCGACAGCCACCCTACGCCGTGATCAAGCGCTCCAAGCAGCGCCGGCGGACCAAGGGTCCACCCAAGATCAAGTATGGACCACCACCGCCCCACATTCGCTACTCGAAGCCCTCGTTTCCGGCACATATCGAGGAGCCTAGCTTCTCACTGGATGACTTTCAGCACCTGAAATTCGATGGTTCGGACTTCAAGATCCCTACATCGGGCTACGAAGCTCAGTCCATGGACCTGGATTTCTATAACCACGATACGGAACCTGATCTCTATGGAGCCCACAAGTTCCCGAGCCTGGACTTTGGTTTGGTCACCACCCACGAACATGTCCCGCACCAGAAGTACGGGTTGCCCCCTCTGCAGCAGAGTTTCCAGCCGGATCACTCCTTTGCCACGCACTATGAGCCACCTCCTGCTCCACCGGCTCACCCGCCATCCACTCGCTATGGAGTGCCCTCTGCTCCTGTGGAGGTCCCCAGCTATACGCATCAGGATCTGCCGAATCCAGATTCCTATTCCATTTATGAGCAGAAGATACCTAATGTGGGCTATCATCAGAACTTCGCAGAGCCACCCAAGCAGCCGCCTAAACATGCTTCTAATCATAATCCCAATTTTGAGATTGCCTATTCCCCGCCTGCCTTCGAGATCAGCACTTCCTATCAGTCGAACCACCAGCAAAGCTATGTGCCACCTCATTCCTCGCAGCCCCATGAAGGATTCGCTGAGCCGCCGTCCAATAATTATGTGAAGCCTCCTGCTCATCCTCCAGCGAATAGCTATGCTCCACCTGAACATCCTTCTTCGAGCTATGACCAGCCGCCACAGCATCCCTCTTCCAGTTATGATCACCCTCCCTCGCATCCTTCACCCAGTTATGATCAGCCACCCCAACATCCCTCCTCCAGTTACGATCATCCTCCCCAACATCCCTCCTCCAGTTATGATCAGCCACCTCAACATCCCTCTTCCACTTATGATCATCCACCTCAACATCCCTCCTCCAGTTATGATCAACCGCCACCGGATTACCAGCATCCGCCTTCATCGACATACGACCAACCACCCCAGCATCCTCCCACAAACTATGTATCCTCCGATTCCCATTCCATCAATAGTTATCCCCAGGACGACTATGCCCCGCCCTCGCAGGAACTGCCCCTGAATCCGCACCACAAGTTCCCTAGCTTTGATTTTCCCAAGTCCAGCTACGAAGTGCCCATCTACGATCCCGTGCCCTTCGAGGCCTCCAATCGAGATGAGCAGGAGTCCTATCCACCCATCCTGGCATCCTCTCCCGATCAGAATGAGATAACCTCAGATGCCCATGCGGCTGGTAGTTCCAAGCGGCGGAAGAGGAAGCGAAAGCCCAGTGCTGGCATTGTGCCTGCTAAACATACGTTGGATGTTCCCGAGCTTCAGCAGGCCTATGATGCGGACAGCCATTCGGGGGATTCCAATGAAAATGCGGATACGGATGCGAATAGCTCACACTATGTGGAACGGAAGCAGACCTTCTTCAACTTTGTAACGCCCACAACGTCGACGTCGACTACACCGGCACCTTGGAGTCCAATGAGGGGCAGGAGTGGTACGACCCGCGGGGCATTCATACCCACCATTATCACAAGTACTCCGGGAACTCCCACTACGGCTAAGAGTAGGAATAGGGGTTCATCCCGGTATCGCACAAACCAGCAGGCCGTGAATCCCAGTTCACCGGATCCCAACACCACCAGCGTCCGCATCGATCAATCCCATTCGCAAAGCTACTACGATGGAACTATTGCACCGCCCACCAGGCAGCAGTTTTCACCCACAACTGGAGGGCGTGGTTCACGACCTACTCGACCTGGCTACGTTAGGAACCACGGTGCAGTGTCTCCGCTGGCACTGCAGCCGGCCGATCCTGGCAGAGGTCCAGCCACGTCCAAGAGAACCACCAAGGGCGTCTTTGACACTACGTTGTTCAAGAGCCCGCTCAGCGATCGAGAAATGGAACGAAATTTCCATGGGTTGCGTCAGAACTTGCCAAAAAATCACAAACTATTTTGAATGCTAAGTTAACAGGAGGCATAGCTTAAAGACTTGGTTAACTATTTCATAGACTTCAGAACTTAGTTATAAGATTGTTAAATAACTTAAATAAATCGAACACTCCATTAAACACTTTAATTTATATTACTAAGCCCCTTACTCACCATGCGCTCAATGAAGTTCCTCCATTTTTTGCTGGTGCTATACATTTGGAAATCATTGAAGAAGACAGGACCAGAGGAAGTCGATGGCAGATCTGGGAGAGTGGAATCCAGATTGAAAGCAAAGCGACACTTCTCCAGCAGTGCTTTCATCACAGGCATCAAGAAAGAATATTCCTCCGGATTGCCAACTGCAAAATGGTAATTTATTAAACATACAACAAGCATCGAGATTTGCAAGAACCCACCTTCAATGGCATTATCCAAAGCCCTATTGATGCTAAAAAGCAGATAAGAGAGCTCTGCAGGATCTTCCGTAGAGCGACTTTGGAGTATAGCATGCAGTTTGGCCGTGGCCATCGCCACAATGCCAGGATTCGGGTGATGTGAGCACTTGAGCAGCAGGCCCAAGCACAGGCGTATCATATCCGACCAATCGTCGGAGGATCCCTGTTGGAAGATCATCAGGGCGTCCAGCAGAGCTAGCACGCCGTCCAATAGCTTGGTGGAACACTTCTTTGACTCGTCTTCGTTTGAGCCCAGGACCACCAGCTCATAAACCATGCGCAGGATGTTCGAGGCGTTCTCCTGATTGACTAGCGTCTGACTGCCATGCTCCGATAGATCAAAAAGGGAGGCCTGTACGGCCATTTCCAGGATTCGCAGGCGCAGCGAGAGGTGCGATGTTATCAGCTCGTTGTTCAGAGCCAACAAATTGATGCAGCCCAGTACTTGGCCACGCTCCTGCCAGCACTGCGGATGATCGTTGGGGATGCCACGCCAGAAGATGTTGAATAGCGTATTTGAGACTAGATAAACCAACTGCTCCTCGGTGTCCACATCGCCATCGGCCACAAAGTCAAAAGCAGAGGTGCTCTGTGGGGGAATAATCGTATTAAACTCAAAATACTTCTTCCAGATAAGGTTACTTACCTCCAAGGAATCGCTTTTTTTGGCAGGCCCGTGCGGCGACTGTGTGGAGCTGTCGGAACTCAGCGATTCCTCGCGCTGAATAGAAGGCGAGCCATCGGCGGTGTCCGTCGAGCTGCCCAATGTCAAGGACTCGAAAGTGTCCTGCAGGTCATGGGTGGTCTGCCGAATGACCGAAAACAGACTGCTGGCATTCTCAACCACTGCTCCAGAGACAGACTCAGCCAGTTCTGAAAATTACATGCATAAGTAATTTACCACTAAGGATATATATAAATGAGTTACCCTTAATTTCACTTTCGATAACGGTGGCTGCCTCGGAAACGCTGGCCTGGATTTCGTTAAGTATCAGGCCACTGTCACTGAGCTCCTCTTGCTGCTGCTGCTGCAACTGGGCCAGGCCAATCTCCTGCTCCGAGAAGGTGATCAGATCGGCCTGGGCCAGAAAGCTGGAGTTATCTTCCAGCAGCACGTCGAGGTTGATACCAAAACTGCGTCGCTTTTCCTCATCAGGTGGCGAACTTGTGATGGGCTTTCGGATGAGCAAACGGGCAATGGACTCCTGCCAACCCGTTTGCTTTGCCATCGCCACTGTGGAATGCTGCTTCACAAAGGTAGTTTGAAGCAGTCGCTTCGCTATCTCCAGTTTCACGGGAAGATCACAACTGCTCACATGATAGACCAGGAATATTAGACCTGCATAGTCCGGCTGCAGACCCAGCATTTCATCAACCAAGTGAAAAAGTATGGTAGAGCTTAGGGATAGTGGTGTGATAAATGAGAAAAATCCAGGGAACATGCTCTGCTCGGTGGCCTGGTCGTACAATCGCAGCACTTGTTTATACTTCTGATGCACCCGCGATGTGGCCAACAATCCACTGATGAACTGCAAGCAGAAAGGTAAATGTAAGCCACATTTCATTATAATTATATATTTTCAACATACTCTAATAGCCGCTTCCTGAATCTCATTGTTGTAGCTCTTGTCCACGAAGAAGTTGTAGATGAGATTGGCGGACTGGGGCTCATGCAGAAGAAGAACCATCTGATCCTTGCAGTTCTTGCCGCGCACATAGAATGTCATCATTTCCAAGAACTCCACAAGTACCACATCCTGCCGTACGGATGCCAAGAAGGCAATCATGGAGTTAACCTCCTTGATGTTAACTTCCTTTTGCAGATAGAACTTTATGATGCCGAACAGCGTGGCCCGAATGGTCTTGGCATCGTCATCGGTTATGCTGTCCGGCGTGGAGTAGTACTGACGCACCACGTCCAGCACAAACTGCACGCCATACCGTTTGCGGAAGAACTTTCTATCATTCTTGATCATGGCACTCAAGTACTGGGCATGACCCAGGGTGATTTGGAACTGAAGTCGCGACCAGATGGCAAAGTCAAAGACGATGTGAGTGTACAGTGCGTCCAGAAGCTGTCCGCCCGCTTCCGCCTTGTGCCCTTGCAGCGACTCCATCAACAGGTGGGTGGCCATCAAAGCATTAACATCGAACAGATTCGGCGGACAGCGTTGGAGCATCGTGCCCACAATGGCCAGGCATTCGCTACTCAGCAGTTGCTCCTGGTTCGTTTCGTGCTCGTGGGTGAGGTAGCGCAAGAGGCACAGAAAGCTGGCCAGCGGTTGCTGCAGCATCTTCCACTCTGTGTACGAGTTTGAGGAGAGCATCTCCCAGTCAGTGAATTCCTCTGCCGAGGGCGTTGGTGCGCAAGACAAGGACTCCTCGCTCACGCTGCCAATGGAGATATCTGCCGTCTGATCCGATGTCACCAGCCTATGCAGGATGGGCAGAATTGCACTGATACCTCCAATACTGTTGATTGTCTCCTGGATCTTTACGATCTTGCAGTGCGTGGCATTAATCCTTCCCGGATACTTTCCACCTGGTATAAGATCCTGGCAGATGCCATGCCAAACTGCTCCCGGAGCATAGCAGAAAACAAAGCGAGAGTTGAGTTCCAAGAGGTCATTGTCCTGGGAAAAGATGGAACTAAAGTTGGAGCCCGCATCAAAGATGGTCTTAAGACTGGTGGTTGGATCTGCTAGCAGCACACCGCCAAGATGGCCATTAAGACAGGTTTGCTCCCCAAACACTGTGTCCTGCATTCCAATAGGAAAGTTTTTCACATTAGGATCAAAGGCTGTCTGGGTGCGCATGGGCAGGGTGAAATAGTTGGATACCTAAATGGATAAACTGAGTAAGAAATGGAAAATGTTAACCATTAGTTAGATACTCACATTTGCAGAAAGTGTTCGTTCCAGTAGACTAGGCAGCATTCCTTTGTAACCACTGGATCCACTTTCCTGTGAAGAGGACCTGGGCATAATCCCAGTTTTAGCTACTTCGCCTGCCTGTGGTGGCGCCACGACCGCTCCAATGGAGCACACTGTGAAGGGTTCATTAACAGCCTGAACTTTCAGAGTTGCACTCAGTTTCTGAACGAAGTCCACGTAGATATTAATTTGACTATAGGAAAAGGGTCGCTTTGGTGGCGTTATGGCCACGGTTAGATAATGCCATTGGCCGTCCATCAATGTCTTGGTGGCGGTGGAGGAAGTTAGGTATTCCCGCCTGGTCAAGGCGGCCACCACAACATTTCCATTTGGCTGCACAAAGACTTCAAAGCCACTGCCACTTACTGTCTGCAGGGTGAGGAGCATTCGCCGACTGCTCGTGGACTGATCCTTCAGCTGATTGAAGCGCACCAGAATGTGGAAGATGAAGCCATATGAGCCGGAGATGGTCCAGTTCCGAATGTCCGGCACTACAATGCCATCAGTTGGCTGCTCAATGGAGAAGTACTCTGCGCAGGAATTGCTGCCCCGTAAACTTTGCAGAGCAATTACCACGAGGGTCTGGTAGGAATCAGATTATTATTACGATGTGGAAGTCAGTAAGAAGTTGAGTTTTACCTGCTGCAACTGCTTGCTCTGCGGGAACTTCGTTTCCTGGCGCAACAATGTAAATATGCACTTCAGCTCGGCTGGCACGATACTAAGCTTGCTAAGTTCCTCTATCAGCTTAATGAGATTCTGAACACAGTTCTCGGCCAGAGATTCCGCTTTCAAGAGACAGCCACACACAGCCTTGATGACACGACTGCCACATGCCACAGATTTGCTGTTGAATAAGAGTAAAATACTTAATTATCTGTTGATCGAACTAATTTTAAATGATTTACTTACGTTCCATAGTTGTCCGTGCAACCCTTCAGCACAAGGTTGGTCACATGCAGCTGTTCCCGCTCCTGGAGCGTTGGCACCCAGTTGAGCAATTGTAGCATAACCTCGGGTAGAAGCAACAAGTGCCCACTTTCATCGTAGCCCAGCATGAAGCAAGTGTCCAGCAGACCCACTGTTGGATTGCCGAAATCCTGCAAGCTGGCGAAAAGCCTCTCGATGCGTTCACCCTGACGCAACTGGGCAGCAGATTGCGGGGAGTGGCGTGTCAAGGTGCCCAAAGCCTCCATGGTGCTGCACAGCGTGCTTGAGTGGGAAATGTGCCAGGGCTTTAAAGTAGCGAAAGATTAATTAAGGTTAAGCAAGATCACAAGCCTCACCTTAATGAGCTTTGGCAGACTGGTGAGCAGTTCCAGTAGACTGGAATCAGCAATTGCCTCGCTAACGCCGGCATCGCCAATCACAAAGAATTTCACAGCCGCCACCGTGGAGGAGAGTGCAGCCATGTCGATGGCCACATCCTGGTCAGCATCGCTGGTTATATCGAAGTTGGCATCCCCGCTGTCAAAGTGCTTGGTGGCCAGCAGCTCTTGGAGAGCATCACAATAAAGTTGAACTAACGTAACTAGGTCTATTTGGCGCTGTTTTAAAATAAAAACGTAATAAGTGGATGTATAATTAATATAGCCTAGTTACTCACTTCTTCCGGACTAGATTTCTGCAACACGATGACCATTAGGGCATAGCATTGTAGGGCCACGCGACGAGGACCGTGGGCACTCTCCCACTGCCGCAGAATACTCATGGTGATGGACACCGTGGCGGGGCAAATGGCCTTCATGCCATTGCGCTGATCGGACCAAAATCACCATTATACGGGTTGAATTCAACAGGGTCGTGGGTCAGACAAGCAATGGCATGCATGGACAACGGTTAGGGTACAACAATGATCGGGACAACAGATGGTTCCACCACTCACCAAGTTATCACAGTCTAGCAGCCCATCACCCGAGCAGGGGGCAAGTGAAGAAGTGGTTAGAGCGTTAGTATTTCTATTTGTCAGGGTCGAGGTCGTGTTTAGAGACTTCTGCACTTTCAACTGCAGCTGGAGGGGATCCAGCCACATCAACGAAACACGAAATGAGACGAAAGTGGACATGGAAACAGAATGATAGAGCTCTAATGAACATTAATAGCGAAAGCAGTGAGCAGAAAGGAAAGCTGTCGGGAAGTGAGGTTAATAATTAAACGGTTTTAAGAGAGAGATATAAAGGACTACACAGGAGGGGACTGGAGACGCTTTCTGGCGCTACCTGCGAGCCGCAAATCACAGCGCCCAAGATGTTCAGCAGGCTCTCGCCTATCTCCGCATATCGAATGAGCTTCTCCTCCTGAAAGCAATCTGCAAGGCAAGGCAATTTGTTAGTAGGCCAAACAATTAAAGGGCATTGGAGGTTTTGGGTTTCATGAACCTTTCAGGCCGCTTACCATAAATAAAGGGCACAATTTCCACATGCACCGAGTGGGGTTTGTAGGAGAGACGACTGTAGTCCGCCGATTGGCCTCGCACAAAGCTGCGCCACGTCAGATACGGATCGTACATGACCTCCAGGAAAGCCGAGAAGCTGCTAAACAGGTGGCTTATAGCGGGCACACTTTGAGGCAGCTCCATTTGCTGAAATTCAAAGACAGAAGCTTTGTTATGGGAATCCATTACTGAGATACTGAGAGATATACTCACTTGTTTGAACACCCGGGAGAGAATGGCAATCAGATTGGGCTTGTACTCGTACTTGATGACGGCCAGGATGTTGTCAAAGTGCCGGCACACGATCACCAGGCAGTCCACGAGTATGGCCACCTCTTCGATGGCCTCCTCCTCCAGTTTCCCCTGCGTTTCGCAGGCATCCCTGGCCACAATGATAAACTTGCCGATGGCGGGCAGTAATTCGTCCGGCAGGCGGCCCAAGTGTGGACCACTGTCCGGCAGAACCTCGTGCCACATGGGGCAGTTCTCCGCCTGGAAGTCCAGCTGCAGTTGGCTCCGCCAAATGGCCACAAAGCGGGCCACAAACTGCCGGAAGTGGGTCTCATCGTTCTGCGTGGGGAATAGGAAAAGAGAGAGTGAGAGTGAGATGGAAGGATTCAGTGTGAGCCTCTCCTGGGATTATATAACCATTACACTGTTTACAGCACTCGAAAAGCTGATAAACCACTGCTTTTTGTTTTGCGGTGACTAATGCTATAAACATTTTGCGGCCGCCCCCGCAATCGGAGCACCTCCCCCACTCCTCCGCCCATTAAAACGACTTCTTATCACTCGACTTACTCCAAATGGAACCTCACCTTTGTAGTGTACTGCACCCACAGGTTGTATATGTCTTTCTTATTGTCCATCGTCGCGATTTCCCTGCAGTTGGCTCAGCTGAACGTCATTTGTTAATCACTAGATTAGTTTTTCCCTCGGCGAATTATTTGTTTACAAAAAAAATGTTGCCGACCAAGTGGGTTGGTGGTGCTCAGCCCAGTTTTGCTCTATTCCGGCGTTGTTTTCCGTGTTCCTTGTTGGAATCGGGCGTCTATGTGGATAAAGTTATGCCCTGAACAGAGTGAGCCAGCCGTGATTTGGATTTAAGCACATTTACAAGAACTTTTTGGGCAATTTTCACATTGCTGAACGCACAGGTGAAAACGGCAACAGCTGATTGCCTCTTCTTACTTGCCATTCGCAACTGACAGCTTCCTCTTCCCTGTCATTCACTAGACTTTGGCAGTGCTGGAAAATGCGCTGGAAAACTGCAGTACATGGCGCCAAATTTAAATTCTTCTTAATGGAGCGGAAATACCATGATCTATCTTTATGAATTATAATAGCAATCATTATTTAAAAGTTTCCATATTACACAAGTAAAACACCATCATAGTTTTAGGCTGCTAAATGCGTATTTATTTCGAGATTTTCATGTATTTGGTTTCAATTCTAGTAGCATTTTGTTATTTGTTTGTCTGTTTTACATGATATTAGCTAATAGTTGCGCTTCTGTTTTTGCCATTGCTTGACTCTCGTTAACTATCCCCAACTGTCGTTAAAAACAAACGATTTTCTGTGTAGTTCATTGCCGCTTATCATAGATACATTATGCGCAAAAGTGCAGTTTATTGATGCGGATTCGGATGCTGATGCGGATGCGGATGCTTCTATATGCCTAGGCAACGAATTTTGAGATTATTCGCCTTCGATCTTAGAAATGGTTGGTTTGGTTTTTTTCGGTTTTGTTTTTGTTGTAATATAAAAAGGAAACGTTAGTTTATATTTAATTTCAGACCTAAATTATTAAGATTTAATGCAGTATTTTACTTGTAAGTTTTTAATTGAATAGCTTGAACCATTTGTAGGACCTATAAATATTCATTATCCGTTAATAATCTTAATAAAATAAATATGTAGAAGAAAAATCTTATGCCTCCGTTTCAGTTAGTTAAAGCTGTGAGTTTTTATCCGCATTAATTTGAAGGATAACAATTGTTAGTTAATTTACGTTAATTTAGTTTAATTTAATGTTAATTTAATTTACTTCAAATATAGGCATTCGACTTGCTTTCGTTTATCATTACGTTTAAATTAAATACACCACGCTCCTCCATCATTAAATTTAATATCTGTTTTTGTGTTTTACGGTTTGCAGCACTTGAATGCATTACAATATTTAAAAAACCTCAGCGCCTCGATTTATCGATTTGTAAATAAGTTGCGCGCTTTGTCTGTTCTGCTTTTACTTGCTTTATTGGGCTCTCTGGTTTTTGTGGACAATGGGTTGTGTGGAGCTTCTGTGTTTCTGCCTCCGAGACGACGACGATTGTTGCGAATAGAAAAATAATTCAAGTAAATATTTGTATATGCGTGTATAAGTATTATAGCTTTTCCTCTAGGTATATGAATAGCACTCCATGCTCCATGCTTCTTGCGGCCTATGTTTATTGTATTTGTACCAATCGCCTAAGATGTGGCATTATCCCGCGATCCTCCAGATATCAGATACTGTGCAGATACTATAATGCCCGTGTATTGCAATTTCGAGTGGCTGTGGGTGAGTGGCGAGTCCGGAGTTACTCCGGACTCCTAGCGTGCTCTATGTGTGGCTGAGTGGGTGTGTCTGTGTCTGAGTAGCTAGTTCATAAGGTAAATATAATCTATCATAGTTCATTTAGGTGCCGCTAACAGCTCTGAAGGTATTCAGGTTCGGTCGCATTCTCTGCGTTGTTGTCGATTGTTTCGGGTAGAAATACTTGGGGTTATCGCTTATCGGCTCCTTTGGGGTTTTCGATTTTTGTTTTGCTTCTTGGGTTGGGTTGGGTCTCTGCTCCGATGATCTCCGCCCGCTCCGTGGCCCGTTGTCCGCTCGGCGGTCTACGAGTCCAGCAGCGGCTCATTTTCCGAATCGGAATCTAACATTTTCCAGACCATGCGCCTGACGTTTCAGACTGCCGCCGTCGGCCCAGGAGGAGTTGAGATACTCGTCGTCATCGTCTTGCTCAAGTTTCTGGAATGAAAAATTAGAAATATATTAATTTTCGGGAATAAATAAACATATAAATAAATAAACATATAAAAACATTCAGAAGATCTTAAATAACTGGCTTAAAAATATTTTTCTTAGAAATGCCCATAAATGTATACTATAAAAAATTGTTCAAAAGGCATTACGTATACGTAATCTCCCTCTAAGAAATCAAAATACATATTTGGTTGACATATTTTAGGACTTCCAAAATAGTTTTCCTTAAAAAATTTTCATTGAGATTTATGTGTAGACTAATGTGTAGAGTTCCGTATTTCTTTCCAATAATCTGTACCAAGATGATTTAAAGGGAATTCGTTCTTTCCTTGCAAAAAGGCTTGACTTTGCTTAAATAAGCATCCTCTATAAAAAATTCTTTCCCCTTCGAATTTCAGTTTATAAGAAAGATGCAGTTTTATAAGTCAGACATTTATGGCAAATTTCACTTCTTTTTGCGTACACCACATCCATCAGTCTTACCCTTGTACTGAGTTGGACGTGGAGATAACTCCGTTCTCCAGCGAGTCCCTGGACAGCTCGTCGGCCATCTGGACCTTCAGCTGGTGGCCGAACGAGTTCATCTCCGAGTTGGGCGTCATCTGAGAGCCCGCCGGGCTCTGCGCGATGTACGGGCCCGGGGTGGTGACGGAGCCACCCTGCGATATGGAGGCGGTCATCCCGGGACCACCGTTGGGCAGGACACCCTCCAGGCAACTGTCGTTGGTGGTGGAGTCCATGTTGATGATCTGGCTGCCGGCCACGTTGTCCGCCAGCACGGCACCATCACTGTCGTCCACGGCATCGATGTCATCGATGTCCATGTCCTCGGCGTTCTTGTCCAGCGGCGCCGTCTCCTCGTCCTCGTTGTAGATCTTGAAGTAGGCGTACGTCAGATAGATCACCGAGATGATGAACGAGGGAATGGGTATGGCCATCGAGTAGACCAGATTCAGGGTGTTCTGCCAGTAGTCCAGGTCGCTGATGACCAGGCTGGGGTCCACCCTGGAGTAGTAGCACGGGAACTTCATGCCGATCTTGGTGTACCTCTTCAGCCAGATGGTACAATTGAGCATGGGCGGGTATCCGCATCCCTTGACGTTCGGGAAGAGCCGGGCGCCCACATAGTAGTACATGGACCGGTTGCCCATCAGGCCCTCGTTCAGCTCGGAGATCTCGTCGAAGGGCCGCCGCTCGTCGGGAATGAGCGTTCCGGAGGCACTCAGACCCCTCGTATCCTCCGAGTCCTCGATGAGGTAGCCGTTGGAGCCATCGGCATCGCCGAAATTCAGCTGCTCCAGCCGCCCGCCACCCAGGTCCATGTCCAGGCCGTTCCCTGTGCCACCTAGGTTATCGTACTCGTAGTCGCTCCTCAGAGCTCGTTCATAGCGATCCGTTCGCTTGACGGGCGGCAATATGCGCTCCGATTCCTTGAGATTGATGTGGTACTCCGTGAAGTTGAACTCATCGGTGTAGTTGTACAGATTGAGGCGGTAGTTGACCCGGATTTGGGTGCACGTGTAGATGTCCTTGGTGCAGCCCTCGCGGCAGGACGACCACGAGCAGTTCTTGGCCCCGTAGTAGATCTCCGTGTCGTAGGTCTCGCACAGGGCCGGCACCTCCTCGAACTGCATGAAGATCGTGGTGAAGGCGGGCTCGATGACGAAGGGCACCAGGAAGAGGAAGGCGAACAGACTGAAGGTGCCCAGCAGGATGAAGAAGGCGGTGGTGTAGAACAGCAGCTTCTCCTTGCCGGTGCGCTTGTCCTGCTCGTCTCCCATATTTTAGCTCGATTTTGGTCGGATTTTTTATTGAAATCTACTATATATTATTATAATCCTTAGTTTAAAGGCGCAGGTCTGGCGGTGGCGGCGGCGGAGCAGAGCGGCGATTAGTGCTTTAGAACTTAGCTTACAATTGCGGCGATTATTGATCGATAACGATAACTACGAGCTAGATAATTACGATTACAATTACGATTACGGTGCAAGTTATATCACAGGGAGAGTTCGATTTCTCGTTTCGTTTGCTTTTGCTTTTGCTTCTTCTTCTTGGGTTGCCTGGCTGTCCGGTGTCCCGTTATCTCGCACATAGCTGGCATTTGCAGGCTGAGTCCTGCATTTTTACGCTCGGCGGCATCACTCGATTAGGCTAAATACTCCACGGAGCCCGAGTCCCACGCATCCTGCATCCTTTCTCTGCCTCTCCAGCTTCCGGCTGCTCCTGCTCCTGCTCCCTCTCCTGGCAGTGGTGGCTAATTCCGAACCCTTGCTAATTGCTTTATTCGTCCCAATGGAGATGTTTCGTCAACATCAGCACGCTGCAGTCCTCTTGCTCTTGCCTGATTTAGCTGCTTCTTGATTATTTTATGACTGCGGCAAAGGCCAGGATTTTCGTGCGTGTTTGAGCGTGTGTGAGCGTGTCCTGTGTGTGTGTGCTTTCGGGTGTGTGAGTGTGTGTGTGTTTGGCCTGCCAATGGCCAGTTTTGAGGTCTCTCTCCTTCTTCTCTCTCTCGCTGTTACTGCCTTCTTTCACTTTACATTTACATTCTTTGAAATGTGTGTAGAAAAAAGAATGCTGGACGGACAGTTAGTTTTTTGTTTTTCTTGTTCACTTTTTTGCTTTGCTTGGCTATTTCTTGCCTGCTCGCCTTCTCTCTCGCTCGCTCTTTCCCGTGCTATCCTTGTTATCCCTGCCACGTGCAGTTCAGTTCACAAACGCTGCAAGAGAGTGTGTGAGTGTAAGTGTGCTTTAAAATACCGTTAGGCCGCGCTTTGCCGTTAATGCGTGTATATTTTTGAAGCCCAGAAAGGTGACGATGGTTATTTTTATGTAACCTCGAGTGTTACGAAACGGAAACACGCGGCACGGCACCAATGAGCTCAACTCTCGTCGTGTTTAAATAATAAAACTCCTTCGATGCATTTGGCTGGGCGGAGGGGCGAGGCAGGGGGAGGGGGGACGGAGACAGAGCGGAGCCACATGTAATTTTCAATTCATTTGGCACGCTTTCACTCACACACACACACCACTAAGCCAACTGGAAACAGGCCGTGCACATGCAAGCCCCCCGCTCACACATACACGGACTAGAAACTCTCATATACGCAGAGGCTCAGAGAAAGGGGGCTTGGCGGAGGGGAGAGAAAGAGAGCCAGCTCCATCGAAATTATGCGGCAAAGGACCTCCTCTCGAGGGAGTGAGTGAGTGGGCTAGAGTGGAGCCAACTTCTTGTGCCTAGCACGAAACGATTTTTCAGTAGGCCCTATATAAAGATTTGTAGGAGCCCCCCCGCCCCTAAACCTTTTTTATTTGGAGATCAATTAAATGTAGTTGAACTACAATTTTCAGGTATTTTGGTTTGGGGTCGCTCCTCAAGTCAATACCCCTTTTCCCACGCCCCTCTCTAGCTCTTGTGACGTAGAGTTGCGTGCTCCCGTTAGAGTGCCCCTAGGTGAGTGTGTGAGTGTCCGACTTGCGCCTGTGTGTGTTTACTCAAGGTTCAGGTTACGCGGTGAGCACGATGACAAGGGAACGGGGGTTACGCATTTTCAATCACAAATCACCAGCAGCGCGTTTGCTGTATTTCACATTTCGCACATTTCGACGGGGGCCAGCCACACTGTTTACCATGGCACAAGAACAATGGTGACCTGATTGCGCACGGGGTCAAAAGTTAGCTAGCACTGAACAATCGCCACATTCACGCTCCACATTTCTTTCGTGGCATTTTTGGCTCCTCTGGCTGCTTGCCTTCTTTTCGGTGGCCACCACACACAGAGGCGGAGCGACAACGACAACGACAACCACGACGGCTAAGGCGACGACGGCGACGGCGACAACCAGAAAAAGGAGCACGGCGACGACACGACGGCTGAACTCTTCAGCGAAAGGACTGCCTGCCACTGGCAACGCTGCAGCGGAATTAAGGGCCCAAGTCCAACTGGAGCTTCGGAGCGGAGCGGAGCTTTCGCCTGCACCGCCAACGAGCTGGAGGCCCAGGGCTCCCCTTTCAGCTAATAACCGGCCAGATCTAGGAATGTCTCATTGGAGGTAATAAAAACGTTCTCTGTTTGGCTAATCCTGGCTTTTTATAGCTTGAAAGCCCGCATTCCCTCATGTAATGGTCCCTGTTTGGGCGCCATGTTAATGACATATTTTCAGCCAGTGGGGAAAGAATTTTAAGTGACATACATACGTTTCTAAGACAACATTTTGTTAAAAATATTGCCCCGAGAGGTGGGGCACAAGTCTAAGATTCTCTATTCCCAATGAAACTGTTATTTAAGGCTATAAAAATACTATCTTTTTATATTAACAAATAGTACACTAACTAATAAACACTATCTTTTAACCTCTTAATAGAATATACTTGGTCAACCCATTTAAGGGGTTTTTTATAAAAACTTTCCCAGATTACTTAATATTCTTATTATTTCAACCTTTATTTGTAAGGTAATAGGTAAGGTAATAGTGCACTATGACCAAATGACTAGTTATAAATAAAATTGGATGAGAAAAAAAGGGCTCTAAAACTATTGTCTGACAGAATCTCTTAAAAGCCGCTAAAATGTTTATTTTTTAACTCAATTTAAAAAAAAAAAATTCCTATTTCTTTTTCAAATATTTCTTAAGAAGGGACATCCAAAAAGCACTTTACAATTAAGAAAACTCAAATATAAAAAATAAAAAATTCATTATGTTAAATACTATTGCTCCTATTCTTGAACCTCTCTCATCCAGCCATCACTGGCCAAAGCTCGCTCTCGCACATTCTCCCGCTGGGAGCAACAGCGGCCAGCGATGACGTAAAGCCAGCCAGCGCAGGCGCCCGCCGATCCCCGCCAGAATGAGAGGGCTCCGCTGGGCGCAAGCTGAGAAGTGTCAGAAGTGGCGTAAACAGCAGGGAAACGTAACGAGTTCGAGTTCGCCTGTTTGGAATTTTCTCGGCTCGCCCAGCCACGGGGAAATGGTGGAAAAGTGCAGAAACGCAGCATTTGTGGCACTTGGTTAGCTAAGGATCCAAAGGCAAATCAAATAAACCGTCGAGACCCGTCGAGGAGTGAGCCATGTGCGGGTTATGAAACGACTTTGACGGGCACACTGCTGTGCAACTGTGACTGCGATTGCGATTGCTGCAAGTGTATTGGTGTGGTTAAACCCCCCACGCCCACCGTCACCGCCCCCTTCCCCCGCGTGTGCGAGTGTCCCAGTGGCAGGAACGTAAATAAACCTCAACACTCGGAGCTGAAGCATCCATCATTTACATGTGAGTACTGCTGCCCCATAGGTGCCCCATTTCGATCCGAAGTGGTAATCGAACACAGATCCTTCGGTGACCCTCGAAAACCCGTTGCCTACTTCTAAGCGCATTTCCTTTCCCATTGATTGGCATGCAACTAGAAGTTCTCCCTGTGGCCATTGATTATTCCAATTGTGCCTGTGCTAGTGACTGTGATAAAAAAGTGGAGCGTGTCGACGGGATAGCAATTTGTGAACAACTGTGTGATACCCTGCAGGCAGTTTCAGTTCTGAGGGAACTTCCCTTAGTCGATGTTCTTAAAACAAAAATTTCAATGAAACTTAGCAAAGAACTACGTCATTGCATTCTATTTCTATCAAACCATTGAAATTTTTGATGGGAACACGAAACCTTCCTTATAAAGATAGTCCCATAGATAGTGATGAGTAAATACACAAAAGTGCGTGTTTAGGTTTCCCTAGTAATTCCTTAGCATGAAATCACAAAATCAACAGTTATTAATAACTGGCTAATTATGGTTTCACTTAACTTGAATCACATAAAAAACTTGCATTATATTTAGAAGAAATACTTATGGCTTTGTACTAAAATTAATATAACAATGTTATTTTCAAATTCCATCTTGGAAAATGCTGCATTTTAAGAACTTCTATTGTTTCTTTAATATTTGCAAGATTTTAGTATGCTTCTTATAGTACCGGGTATTTAAACAACGTTCAAAAACTATTAATTTAAGTAATTAAAACTAAGCCGCCAAGCCACCAGTGGGCCAGTGTTGAAAATCCCGCCCAGTGTGTGCAAGTGTTAGGCAGCGTCTGGGAGTACGGGGATTTTGGTAAGACGCGTTAGTGTTTTTCGGCTGCCACAGATGATTTATAAAAACAGAATTTAATTTGACGCAAAAGGAAAGTTGAGCAGGAAATTAGGAGTTGCCATGGAAGCCATCCTAATGATCATATTCTTCACCTCCTTCTGGGTGGCGGTGGCCAAGTTCGGACCCATCCTGGTGAAGAAGGGACCGCAGGATGACCTGGTGCGCTGCATCTTCCTCCTGACCGCCGTCGTCTGCTGGCTCTTCTGGCTCTGCTGCTATCTGGCGCAACTGAATCCGCTGCTGGGCCCCAAGCTCAATAGTAACACCATCAAGATCATCGCCAAGTCCTGGGATAATCCCATAAAGGACGGATAACGAAGTGCCCGCTATGGAATCTCTTCATAGTCAAACTGCCGGAGGCATCTTCTCCGCCATTCCCGTCGGCAGCCACATCATCCGAAAGCTTTAGTGTACTTTAATACTGGCACGTAGATAAGGTTGGACCATCCCATCCCCAGATACGCCCTACTATTTCCAAACTAACATTACTTATTGATATTGCAAACTCCCACTTTGAACATGAGCTTGTTTTGATGTCTCAGCATCTCTAATCAGCATATTACTCTTTCGTATTTATTGTTTTATATTTACAAATGTTTTTTTTACAAAGCACTACCTATGTTCTCATTTAATTCCAACCCTTGAAACAGATATTATCAATTCAATGTTTTACAAACTTGCCACATGAGCGATTTTTGAATAGTTAAACAGATTATTTTAAACCTAGTGTTCGCTGTTTTGTAGATAATTTTACTAATCAGTCATTGTATTTGTGATTTAGTTATTGGCAAATATAGAACAATTATTTCGTTCACTGTAATCTTTTTGTATGTTTCTTAGTGTTTTGGTTTTACCCTAATATACAGTCCTTGAAAATCTAGCAATACGATCAGTAGATATATTACATTTATAAAATCAAAACATTAATCAATAATCAGATAAGGAAGATGAAGTTGCTAAAATTTCTTTCCCTTGGGGCTATAACAAAATATTGCTATACAAAATAAACCAAATTAATTTTTGTTTTTACATTGAACTATGATTTCATTGTTTATTTCAGTAGAGTATAATCATTCGTCAACTTCATTTGATGTCCCGAATCTCTTTTCAAAAAATTCGCAATGGAAACTTATACTATTTTTAAAATCTTGCCTCTCCGAATGGGCTTATTGTATGAGCCCATTAACATGGAGGGGGCATGAGCAGTGGCTGACCATCTATAACTGGAGCAAACACAAAGCCACCGCACATGGCACTCGGTGCACTTGCACTCTTGGCCATGTGGAGGCCGACTTAATCAATGGGAACTCTCGCTGGGAATGGGAGCCGAATGGAGCCAGTCTGGCGAGCGTGGGCGGGGGTGAAGGGTGCTCGTGGCTCGGGTATCCATGGAGAGTTCGGGCATGTGGGGATGCTCTTTGTTCAAATGCGGAACTATTGATTTTGCAATAAAAGTGCGCGCGCAGAACCGAGATTTGTGCCAAATGCGAGAGCAGCGAATTTCCCGAGACCCGCCACGATGTGTGGCATGTTGTCGGCGGTCAGTGAGGAGAGTGCCGGAGAGCTGCAGAGCTGGAAAACCCGGAGACCAAGCCGAGCCGAATGCAGTCGCCAGTGCGGAGCAGAAAGCCTTTGGTCACGAGCCACCAGCTGCCAGTAACTCGAAGGAAAAAATAGTTACCACAAAATACAGCACAGCTCCAGAATTACCAAATAATTGTAGATAATTTATAGAGCCCAATAATTACCGAATAATAGTTATTGGAAAGAGAAAAACCAAAGGAATCCCTTCCAGACGAGTGAATCCCTCGGAAAAGCCCTCGGCACGTGATGCAACTAACGTATGGATGGGGACACCAGTGATTAAAGTGAATTTCAGTGGGGTCAGCTAGCCAAAAATCGATAGGTTGGACTATCCGAAAGTCGTGTCCTCCAGCTGGAAACGTGCGCAGCCTGCAAAGTTTGCTAAGGACCAAAGGCAAAGCCAGAGGAAAATCTCAACCTACGCAGGGTTATATAACATACAACACCGCCCACGCAGTTTTTCAGCTAAATCGATAGACTAAAAACCGCGACATGACGAGCTTCTAATTGGATTGCACGCGAGGGATTAACCACTGGGTTTTAGAGGCGCCACCACCACTTCTAATACTAATACCAGGAATTACAGGGTAATTGAGAGCAGTACTCAACGAGATGGGCAAGAAGAAGGTGCCCGTTGAGGACCTAGTGGTCCCACCGCAGGACACACGGATATGCGGCACCATATGCATCTGCCAGATGACCCTGGTCCTGAGCTCCGTGGCGCTGGTCTACCTAACGGTGGCCATTTACATGCCCTCCACCAGGGCCTTCAAAAGCGGCATCGATCCCACGCCGGTCATGTGCACCACCACGCGGGCGGTGAACAAGGATAACTGCGAGTGGGGCAGCTGCGGGGAGTGGTGCCTGAGCAAGACCTCCGGCGCCTGCATCCAGATCTACGTGAACCTCCGCAGCAATGGCAGCAACCTCATATTCCAGAATTGCACCAATTCGGCGAATAAAACATGCTATGGCATTGACCAGGATCGGGCCGACAAGGCCAGGTGCATCAACGATGAGTGCAAGAATCTCACGGGTACCTTCAACTGCACCGCTGGCCAGTGCCTGAACATCACGGATGCCTTCGAGTGCGTCTTCCACAACAGCGATGCACCGGTCAAGTGTTCCGGGCGGCGGGGAAAGATCAACTGCATGGACATCAGTGGTCTGTACTCGTGCAGTCGCGGGACCTGCCGGAAGATAAGGACTCCCTACAACTGCGACCGGAGGTGTGTGGACATACCCACCCGGAACAAGAACGTGGTGGTCCTCAGTGGGGACAAGGTCTATCTATCGCAGTGTCAGAATGCCATCAACGCGGAGACCCTCGAAGAAGTCTGGAACGAGTCGAATGACAATGTGGCCATGACATCGTGCTACTTCATCAAGAACACGTCGGATCAGGTGGATGCAGTGGACTGCATCAATGGTTCGACCCTGGAGCACAACATGCTCAGCGATCTGACCAACTTCACATATCTGAGCCACCTGCACGTTTCGGTGGCCACCCCGGTGCCGGAGATAGCACCGCCCGATGTGGATCTGACCATTTCCAATGAGTCCAAGCTGATGATCAACCTGGAGGGGTGCGTGAACACCCTGATGGACGAGTGCAAGGAGTTCCTCAAGGACTTCGGCCGGGATGGCAGCGATCACAATGCCAGGGCTCGCTTCCCCTGCTTCTATTCGCCCGGCAAGAAGGATGTGGTGGTGGCCCGCTTCGACCTGGAGGTCACCTATCGCCAGTTTGTGTTCGCCTCGGTGGTGCCATCGGTTCTGTTTGTGGTCTCCTGTTCGATCCTCATCATGTGCCAGACCACCGTTTACGTGGGCGACGATGCCAAGATGCGGTTCAAGGGGTGTGTGGACACGGAGACGGTCCTCAATAAGAACAATGTGGGCGCACCCACCAACGGCGACATGGGCGGGGGCGGCGGCGATGAGGTTATGGCCCTATGAGATCCGTCACGTAAGCTATATAGATCTCTTGTCCCATTTTTGGGATCTTGTCTTTAATGTATTTTTCTGATGACTTGCAGTCTTCGCGGTAGCCCACATGTGAGAGGTCTACCCGGTGAGCTAGGTCTCTGGCGTGATCTGTTTTTGATACTTTTGATACCAAAATTGTATAGAGAATAGAGCAGTCACTAGATTTTTTACCATCTAAATAGTTCTTATAATAGATACTCTAACGAAAATACTATAAGAAAATAGTTCGAAACCTCTCCCAACTTTCTTTTTAATAGAAGAAATAGAATAGCCCTTTCGAACTACCAAACTTGAACTACATGAAAAAGATATAGAAAATCTTAATAACACATATCCCAGATATACTAGGTAGTTTTATGATTTTCCCTTTAAGATTACCTTTTGTAAACTCCTCAACTAACATGCAATCCAATGTTTTCCAGGCATTCCTCTGCTCCAGGAAGACAGTCCGACACACCAGACGGGAGTCTTCGCTTTGCAATAATTGGAGTTGGGCACCAGCTGAAGTCAGAAACACAATCGAGCAACTTGAAATTCTTTGTAATCCTTCCATCGAACTTTTGACACTGCAAACACCCAGTAACAAACACTGAAAGACACAGCGACACACGGACCACACCTCAGAGGCTTGCAAGGACACTCCTGAGCTAACCAGGAAGAGCTGAAAACTGAAACAGAAAAACCGATATCCCATGCGAGGCGCTTGACATACTCAAGATACGACGATCGCCAGATCTGAAGACAATATTAGTATAATTTTCGACTCCTAAGTTGAGCATTTTTTTGGGACTAGGGCCAGAGGCTACAGGACTCGTAGGATAACAGGAGATTTACGGGCGGTGCGAGAGATTAAATTTAAAATTGTTGCTATTATGGAACTTAGTTTTATCTAGGAAATAAATGCGCACAAACACACACCCAAATGCACGGCACACACGTACACACACACAGATACACCCAGACACACACACCAGACACCAGAATCGGCTGAAGATCTAGAAGATATATAGAACCAGGTTCAGTCACCGGGAGAGAGGGCAGAGAAATTCAAAAATGGCTTAGAGTGAGGGATGCGTGATCAAAAAAAAAAAAAGAAAATCTAAAAGAAATCTCGTAACGACAACTAGTCGATGAAGTCAAAGCAAAAAGTTAACCCAAAGGCTAACAGAAAACATAAGCATTAATTTAGATAAAGAAAAACGAAACTAATATACAAGATATAAACCCAAAAGATACAAAATAAGTACAACATTTTCCATTTCGGCTATGAAAATAAGGCAGATGGGCAGGCGATCGTTAGAAGATTAGGCTAAGGAATCTCAAAGCAAGCGAGAGAAAGAGTAGATCCTAATTGTTGTAGAAAGCGCGTATGTTAGCGGTGTTCATTTTAAAGGCTTTTACCGATCCAACTAAAATCTAAGCACCCCCAAGACACACAAAAAACCGTACACCCACACCGAAGAAAACCAAGAGGATCTCCGCCATGAAGAAGAGCTCCACGCTGACCACGACCACGTCGATGCCGGCGAGTCCGACGCTCTCGGCGCAGACGCTCTCCGCCAGCAAGATCAGCCTGAACAGCAGCCGGTGCGGCTCGGCGGCCTCGGGATCTGTTTCGGGATGCGGATCCGCAGCCGGCTCGATGCGCTCCGCCTGCCAATCGCCGGTGAGGCCGGGCAGCGGTTGCGTGGACGCCATCAAGGCCAAGCGCGAGGAGATCGAGATGGACACGCTGCTCGAGAAGGCAAAGTTCTATACCTCCGTGTGCCTTGGTAAAAACTGACTGCAATTGATTCAGGTTTCAGGGCTTCCTTATCTAAATGGTCTTCTGTTAACACAGGTACGACTGCCATTTTGTCGGTGTTCACATTCCTCTTCCTGATACCCTTCGTCGTGGACCCCGCCATCTCAACGATCATAGCGGACTATGATCCGGTGCCGGTGACCTGCATCGTCATCGACCACATCTACGCGGAGGGCATCAAGAACTGCAGCTGGAGCTCCTGCCGCGAGGGCTGCACCTCATCACTCACCAAGTGGGTCCAAGCTAACCAAGATGATGTGTATTTACTAAGCTATGTATTCACTGCCAGGTGCCATCAGTTGTTTGTCAACTATACGCGCATCCCCTTCAGCGAATGGGAGCGCAATCCCCGGGACCTCGACACGGTCAACTGGGATGTGAGCTACACCAAGTTTCTGATCAACTCAGAGGGCTGTGGCTACCCGCCCACGACCAATTGCAGTGTATTCGCCAGGCAATACGGGTGAGTTGAGAGGTCCCCAAAAAATATATATCCCAGCTAATGAGTAACCCCAATCCCCGCCAGGTTCTCACACATTGGGGAGCCCTTCCCCTGCTTCTACAGCAGGGCGTATCCGGAGGTGGTCATCGGTCGGTACTCGTGGGAGAACAACCTGTACCACCTGATCCTGTCGCTGATCATACCGAACGTGCTCTTCGCCATCTCGATCGGGGTGCTCAGCTACTGGTACTGCCCGTGCTGCGAGAAGGCCTGCAACAAGTCCTCGCGGGTCTACGCCGAGAAGTTCCCGACCAAGGAAGAGTGAGTGCCATTCATGTACCAGCGCTGTCCTGCATCTTGTTCTCATTCATTGCGAAAGTTTGGCAAATTTACTACCCTCGTATCCGTATCCGTATCCGTATCTGTATATTGTAGTAGACACTCACCCCAGATCCATGGACATAAAAACTCATTGTGCCTTGTATGAAGATATTGGCGAAAAGCGAAAAATCGTATTGTCATGCTGTATTCTTACTCTGTGAATGTAACCTATCCTTTCTGTTAATCGTTAAGATATTGGCCTGATCCATAAGTCGAAACATGAATGTAATCCTTAGTTTCCCTGTTTAGTTGTTCTCCCATAAGCCCTTATATTTGATTGGGTCCTCTGTTATCCTTCTCTTTACTACTCTATATTACTTTCAGGATCGTTAACTGCATGAAATGTAACACGGAAAAGTCGTTGTCCTTGAATGTATTTTGAATATGACCTAATCAATGCGAGAGTGCCTGAACTTTGATCCCCAGAAATGTATTGTGATAGGTTAAGTGCGATGGTATTTGATATATATTCCTGGATCCCCGGATCCCTCGATCCGGCTTACTTGCACATATTGTGTGGCACCCAGTTCGCTTGTCCACTAGAAGAACCAAAACACCCGCATCAAAACGAAACTAAAAACGAATTGTTACTCTGAAGTGTCCTTAGCAATTACTGCCTTCCTTTATATTCTCCAATTGTAGTCGCAGAAAATCCCGCACCTCAAGGATTTTCTCTAACGCACAAAACCAAAGCATTCCTTTCGAAGGGAATTTCGTTCACACGTTCACTCAAAACCCAAGAAACAATCAAAACTCACAAGAAAAATACTCAAAATATTACAAGTCTAGACTCAAAACTAAAAAGATATACTACCAGAGGTTTCTTTTAGTCCTAAATTAGTTTACCCTCGGGACCTTAGCATTCCCCTTTTTCTCCACTTATTAAACCTATTATTATATATTTACATATCGAATATCTTTTAAATTTAATAGTCCTACATTAGAATTGCTTTAGAAAGTGTTTTCGCATGCTTTTGTTTTGATCTATTACAAAATATTTGTTAGTTTCGATTCTAAAGTGGCATGATCCGTTTACCCCAACCTACCTAGCATACATATATACCGCTTTTATCTGACTAGCATTGACTAAGAACCCTGTTCCAATCGCATTCCAATTCTAGCAAACTTCTGTGTCACAGTGACGAAGATGATGATATGGAATACTAGCAAAAATAATATTAGTTAAAGCCCCTAACAAATAGCAAATTCAACTTTGTAGTCTGTACCACACATACATAGCTTACCTAGATATATAAACAAACATACAATATAGAAATTCCATTTGCCATCACATCGGACGATAGATATATATATATATGAAAAGCAAGCGGAGCATCGCCGAAGGAGTGACTTTTCTCAGCCATTTTATTCGAAATTTTGCGCTCAAGAGATCTGTTAACATAAACTTTGCCATCACATTGTTATGCTAGTTATATTCGGACCTTTGGTTGGCTTAACCGGCTTTTTTAGGGGCGGCAGCGATGCTCCACCCTCGACTTCGATTTCCACAGAGATAATACCAATACCAATTAAAGAATCGCTTGTTTTCAACAAATTGTGATAGTAGTCATAAAAATATTAAGTAAATTCGTAAAACTAACTAAAACGAAAAGCGAAAACCAAAAAACCAATCAAACAAACAATTGTATAGAACCGATTCCGCTCCGGGCCGTTAAATTAAAAAAAAAACAAGCCGAAGTCACGGCAGAGATTCATGGAAACGGGGCGGTACGGACGCCCAGAGACCCAGAAAGATAGATTTACCACAAGATAGCAGATACAATCCATGAGGATAAGCAGCGGAACCAAATTATTCACTCACACCACGCTCACATTGGGACACTCTCAACATTTTTGAAATAGTTTTAACGATCTTATGTAAAAACCAGCATCTAAACGGATTATAACAATATATATACATAGATATATACGTATACATATAGCTTAGCAGAACCGATATAACGCACGTTGCTTATGAGAATTTTTTAAATCATACAAACCAAACCGAAGAACAAACCAATTTGAATGCAAAACGATTAAAATTTTTTACTTAACGTGTCTTTATCAATAAACAAATTAAACCAGCTAACGGCCTATTTAATAAACAACTCAAAAAAAATGAAAGAAACCAAAACAAATGTGGAGAAATGCTAAAAAAAAAGCAAAAGCTGTTTTCATTTATCAAAGTTTGGGAGAGAGTGTGTGACGAGGTGGAGCCAGTCCTCTCCAGGCGCAGGCGTGCTTCATGCTGGCTCCATCCCTGTCCCGGTTTCCATTTCACTCAAGGGTTTGTTTTGGCCTGGCCAACCCAGCTTTCACTTTCGCTTTCGGGCAAAAAGTAAAAGTGCGCAGTGTCCTTTCTTCGGCAGCCCTGGCCTGCCGTACTCCTTCAGCTCCGGGACTCAGTCAGGACTCAGTTGCTGTCGGGAGCGGACGTGCGAAAATCGGGGAAAATCGGTCCCCCCAAAAAACAACCAGAACTCATTCATCAAACATAGGCGTCCCAGTTCCACCACCTCTCGAACCCTATATCCCCCCGAAAGTCCAAGTACAAGTAATTTTAAAGTCCAAGTACAAACAAGCAAAGCTAACTAAAATAGAACGGCACCAGAAACCACCCACCCCCACCACAAACAAACAAACTACCCACCCACCCACCGAACCACCACCACCACCCGAAACGAAACCCACCCAGCAAACAAAAAAGGAATCACCTTGAAAACGGCATAGGGTGCCAGTATATAGGGAGCCACTGGGCAGGAGGAGCACGGCCGGAAAGTGGGCCACCAAATCAACAAGTCGTAAATTAGCCGTGAATTAGCCCCACACCCGGAAATCACCACCAGGTGGAGACCCACTCCCGCGGAGTAAATGGCGCGGCGCAAGGACAAGCCGCGGGTGATTCCCGAGCAGGATGCACGCATCTGTCGAGCCATCTGCCTGTGCCAGCTGACCATGGTGCTGTCCTGCGTGTCCATCGTCTACCTGAGCGTGGCCATCTACTCGCCCTCCCTGAAGTGGGTACCCTCCATACACAGCCCCCATAAATATATCTAACTTATTTATAAATCCCTCCACTTCTAGAGCCTTCAAATCGGGCTTCGAACTGGATCCGGTCATGTGCCAAACGGTGGACCGCCAGATGCCCAACAACTGCCCCTGGGCCTCCTGCGGAGAGTGGTGCCTGACCAAGACCAGCGGCTTCTGCCCCCAGATCCACTCCATAGTGCGGCGCAATGGCACCGATATACAACTGAACAACTGCACTCGGGTGACCAACACATCCTGCGCCATGGTGAGTTCTTTTGGCTGTAATGCCCCTCTAGGGTAGTACAAAGTTGGGGCAATAACTCTATTAATAGAGACAGAAGTCATCATTCACTTTAAAGTTCAGAGAAGCATATTTAACATTGCAACTTTACAACTATAGTATACTGATTTTTATAATAGACCTACTAAGTTTTATTAAGGAGTCTCATTCACTGCCTTTCATAAGGTATTCTTTTAAAAGTATAGGTCTTCAATTATATATAAATTCTTTGGGATGCAAATATCAAAGTGCTCAGATTATTCTTTAAAGAAATAAATTTCTCATATAAGGTTGAAGTTTAAAGTTATTAAAGAGCTTTATAATAATTTGATTTTTTAAGGATCATTGGGACTATGGATTATTTTTTCAGTAATATATATATACGATATATAAATACTTGATCACTGGTAAAATTGATTAAAAATCGAATCTTATTTTCCAACGCCAAACCTTTTGTGACCAACTGTAGCACTACCTTAGGCCATAGGTCCAACCCTAGACCACCCACTGTCAAAGACGTCATCGTCTTGGGCATCCCACTGTAGGGAAAGTGCTAACGTGACTCATCCTAGCCCACTTAAGGTTGTGGCTACTAATGGAAAGCCGATGAGGCATGTCAAGCATTTGCCCCTCCGTCTTTATGGACACTTGGCGCCACGAGAGTTTAACGATCATTGAATGGCCATTATCCTTCGTTCCGTCCTTGCAGATTGACCTGAGTCGCCTGAACAAGTTCAATTGCAACAACGGCACCGCCTGCAACAACATCAGGGGCGTCTTCAACTGCTCCAATGGTAAGGGGTATACTTGTGACCCCCTCTGTAGGATAGCATTAACCGATTGCCTTTACCGCAGGACACTGCAAGAACATGTCGGAGTTCTTCCTGTGCCACCACAAAGCAGATGGGCACACGATCAATTCCCAGAAGGACAACACCAAGCTGAATGGATTCTTCGAGTGTCATGGGGTGCACTGCACCAAGATCAAGAAGCCTTTCAGTTGCGATCGATACTGCTCCAAGATAACGACTACGAATATTAACACGCTCATCATGCATGTAAGTTGGGAAGTATAGGGAGTATAATCTATAGAACTTATAAGAATAAGAGGTTTGGTATCTGCGTTTATCCTTAAAGTTATAAAGAGAGTTTTATATATGTAGAAGATTTAACTTTTAGGAAGACAACGTCATCTCCGCCGATTGCGAGAACGCAGTGGCCTTCAACCAGGCCCGAGGATCCGAGCACGGAGTCCGCATCGAACCCTTTGAGTTCTGGAAGGAGGATGACGGCAACCTGTTGACCAACTGCGCCACAGTCACCCGAGAGTCCGACAATCGCATCACGTGAGTCCAGACCCCATCGAAATAGTAATGATATAAATAACGATACCCAATCCCAAACAGTGCCACGGATTGCCTGAACGGCACCCTCTTGGAGCACGACACCTTGCCGGCCCCCTTCATGAACTTCACCCAGTTCTGGGCGATCTATGACAACAGCACCCGTTCGGTGGATCCCGAGCAGAAGTACCTGCCCAACCAGGCCAACTTGACCATCTTCAGCTGGAAGAAACTGTTCATCAACCTGGAGGGCTGCGTGAACACGCTTCGCGGGGAGTGCAAGGACTTTGTGGCTCGCTATGGCAACGATGGCGATAACAACACCGCCCAGTCACGCTACCAGTGCTACTACAACAAGGTACGTGGGAAACTCCCTGCCCCATTTGAAATCCGCTTCTGGTATCGGATTACTTGAAGTTTCTATTCCCCTTGGCAGGACTCAAACGTGGAGTTTGTGGTTGCACGCTACGACTTGGACAAGGTCTACAGGGAGCTGCTCGTATCGCTGATAGTGCCTATTGTGCTCTTCGTGATTTCCTCTATATCGTTGTGTATCATCACCAAGTCCGTAAAGGTGGGTTGTTTATATTATATATTATACAATTATACAATTCCAATAGAACCCATTTAACCCATATTATATCTCATACTTTTAGGTTGGTGACGATGCCAAAATGCGTTGTGTTTGTGCCGGCGACGATTCGGATAACGATGACAATGGCTTTGGCCCCCGATTGGCCAACAAGCAGCCGGATCAGATGTACGATACAGACGACGATGTGGCCGAGCTGGAGCACCAGGCCGCGGGTGGTCACGAGCTATCGGAACACGCACATCCGCTGGACAATCAAGATATGATCGGCAGCACCAAGTCGCTGATACCACTAAGTCCCGCCGGAGATTCGGGAGCCAGCGAGCAGAACTACGACCAGGATGAGGAGAAGGCCACTACCTGCGATGTGCCCGAGAAGCCACTGGTCATTCTCTAAGCGGCTTGTCACATCGAAAAACATAGGATTCCAAGTAGGACGACTACTGGAAGACCATTAGGAACAGCACCAAACTTTAAGGACCTGTGCATTGTACAAGGGGAACTGAATTTAAATTCTACTCAGCGCATTTATACAACGTTTACACCAACTAACAGAGAAACGGAACGGGTCTTTACTCTTCTTGGTTGAATAAGGATAATCCCACATATATACTGGATGTATAGCACCCAGAAAGAAAAAACAACGAGGAGGTGGCCGAGCTTTATTTACCCAAATCCCCAGTCTACAGTTGCAGCAGATGCGCCTTAGACAAAGTTGCATTTATATAGAGTTTGTAGCATAAACCAACTGACGTCTGCTGAACCAAGAGGAACGGAAAAACACCAGGACAGACCAAGGAATCAGCCTGGTCCACACCTATAGGACTCAGGCATCCGACTCGCCTTAACTCTCGACTTTGTAGCTATGCAATATTCAACCTTTTTCTTAAACTAGTTAAAGCGGAGGAGCAACAGTACCTACTTATATCTGATATACTTATAATCGTATTATAGCAAATAAAACACCATTTGGAATTCTCTCTGAAACGGTGGGACTCACCTTGAGCTCCTCCTGGCGACGGAAGGCTGCGGCCATCATTTCCTTGCGCATGGGATCGGAGATTACAGCTTCGCGAGCCGGTGGTCCTTCACCAAGTTGATTGAGCTTCACCACCACCTGGTTTAAAAAGGATGGGTTATAGAAGGGGGAGAAACTATTTATAAGACTACCCACCTTAGTCTTGTCGTTGAGACCCAAGTACTCGCTCATGAGCTTTCCCATCAGCATCTGGCGCCCTGCAAACCAGAACTGAGCCTTGGAGGGCTCGATGACCTCCTTGGAGGCCTGGGTGCCGGTCAGATCCTCGGTGTTGGTGAACTCCATGCGAATGGTGTCGTGGGGTGGCAGTTGCATGGGATATACAATGGTCACGGCCCCGCGCAGGAGGTTCAAGGCCTCCTCAACGATCTTTAGGGTCAGGGTCTTTGAGGATTTGGCCAACCGCTAAGGGAAAAGAGAGTTACATTTTGAAATGATAAGATAACTGCTGTTCCATAGCTCCAAGTAGCTTACCCTATCCACCATGGCCTTAGCATCGGTTATGGCATTTGCCAGAACCTTCTGCATGGCCTCAGAGGGCTGCTGCCCATTGCGACGCAGGAGCGGGTCCTTGTTGATGGTAAAGCCACCCGACGGGATGCACTTGTCCGCCCAAACATCCTTTAGTTTGAGCTCCTCCCGCTGCTCCTCGTTCAGGCCAATCATTTCACCCGGCAGCATGGTGCCATGCTCAGCCAGCTCCTCGATCTCCATGCAGACACGCTGGATCTTGAGCTGACCATTGTGGAGGGCCACCAGATCGCGCAGCACAGCATCCGTCTTCTCCTTGACACTTGTTTCGAACAAGAAGAGGACCTCGTCTCCGCGTTTCACACTTAGGATAACCATTTTGCACAGAAAATATAGGGACAAGAGCAATAGCCTGCAGATCAACCGGATAGCTTTTTGGAAGTGCCAAAAAAGCCGACAGCTGTAAAGGCAAACAACTCGGTTGCTAGGACCCGTATCGATGGAGACGTGAAAGAGGGTGTTTCAAAACATCTGACTGCACGTTTATTTTAGATCCTTGTGTCGTAAGGTCGAATTATTGCACAATGCGTTTACTTTCTCATTAAGTTCTGCTTACAAACTCCTCCAGCTACAATAAATACTATCCTAACTTAAAATAAACACCTGCATCCTTCCTGGGCTATTTTTTGTCATTTGGTTCTCTTTTTTTTTGTTGAGGGTGATACGGTGCGGTGCGCTAAAGTACAAATAGCCTAGGGTAATAGTTTTGTATATACAGGGAAGCAGCTATCCTGGGGTTGCTAGCCTCTGGCCGGTCATGTGTTACGAACTATGGAAGGGAAACCGCGTTCAGGAAGATGCCCAAGATGCAGCCCCAGCGATGTGCGTATAAATTAACTAGTAGATTGAGCGGCGGCGCAGAGCTGCTCCTGTGAAGCGTATGTGATCCGGGCCGTCACTCGGAAAGCACGGGTTGGCTGGGTTACCTCAGCACGCGCCGGAAGTTCTCCATCTCGTATATACTATTGGATAATCTGCAAGGAAATAGGGCATTACAAATTGTCGGTTTTCAACCTTAAATCGTGTGATTACTTACCTGCCAAAAGCATTAAAGAGCGCCACAATCTCCGTACGCGACAGCCTGAAGATGGGATCCGCTTCGATGTGCGGCTTGTCCCAGAGGCCACTTTCCGTGGCCAGGTTGAGCTTCTCCGAGTACAGAATCTTCAGTGCAGTGCCCAGGCCCTGGGTCTGCAGCTTGCCCCAGAGTTTGCATTTGTCGCAGCCCACACAGCTCATGATGCGGGATATGTTGCGGAACTTCTCCTTGTAGTCGTGCTTGAACTTAATGGAGGCAATGCCGCTACTGAAGAGAGCGTTCTCGTCGAAGTGGGACTGGAAATTCCTGTAAGAAGAGACCATATGAATATTTTTCTAACAGAGGAGAAGATGCCCTTTACTCACTCAACGACAGTCAGCATATCATTGATGGCCAGCTTGACCTCCTCATCCTCCTCGGCTATGCCTGTGTAGTAATCCTCGCGACGCAGATAGGGAGCCGCCTTGGCCAGGGCACGCAGTTCCACCAGATAAATAAAGTAGAGGTTGCGCAGCCAGTGCGGACCCTCACCACCTGTTGTTTCCGGACTGAAGCGACGCTTGAACTCCTTGGCGTTCGGACCCCAGATGCCCTGCGGATCGAGGAAGTCCTTCGACTCGGAGAGCAGGTATTTGGAGCACAAATGGATATTAATGCTGGAGTGGAGACCTGAGATAATGCGGTAAAAGGCGCGCTGTTCCAAGCACACGTCCCGCAGATCCATATGGGGCACGTAGTTGGAGAACTTATTGGCCGTTTCGTTGTTGCCACCGAAGCAGTTCTCCAAGTAGATACTCTTCCAGATGCGGTGCGCCGACTCTCCGCGATACCCGGTGTATCGCTCGGGATTCAGAAGCAGATCTACGTACTGTGAGCCCTCTTCATGGTCGTCTACTATGCAAAAGTCCTCCTCCGCCTCGTCGTGCTTTGCCCACAGCTCGAATTCCCGGTGTGCCTGGTCGCTAATGCTCGTGTCCAGGAATCCCAGAGAACTATCGAAATCCTCGCCATCCGAGCAGGCTCCGCCGCCGCTTTGCGCCTCCCGCGTGTACTGCAAAGATAAGATGCAGTTGAGGAAGTCAGTAAGGTGAGTTAAACAGTTGTGCAAACAGTAGAGCTGAAGTTGTAAGTAAGTCATTATTCCATTGAAGTGGGCTTATTGGTTTTTTACAAGACTGAGAAATGTGTTCAGAAATACATTAATTTAATACGTTCTTAAACTGTATTATCGTTTCTTACATTTATCTTTCAATATAAAGATATCTGGTTAATTATGTTTCTTTTTCTTTGCAAAATGTTTGCGTCTGAAACTCAAGAAAAGAGTCAACAATTCAAGTGCATTTTTTGTTTATGAAGATAAGAGAGACGACGTGTTGTTCGAAACAATTAAAAAACGGAGTATTGAAAAAATATAATTTCAAATACCTCCAGAGTTTAGAAATAATTAGTTTAAGAAGGAAAGTTCATGACCAGGGATATTTAACTTAATTTGTAGTAAATCAATCCGTTTCGCAGATAATTAAATCCAATTGCGAAAAGGGGCGGATGAACGCTTGATGAGATACTAAAACCACGTCAGCATTGGAAAACAAAATCACAGGCCACATCATTAACCCCGCACGACCATTGGGTGATTACAGATGCGGTTCACTCTTGTGGAGCCGCTAACATTCTTATAAAAATAAATCACCTGCAAAACCCATTGAGTTTTCAGCCAGATAGTGGAGTACCACCGATTTTAGATAAGGGCCACAGTCTGATAGCTGGGAAATGGAAGTACCCGGGGACTTACTTTGAACGCCGCCTTCTCCTTGTGCTCGCCCTTGTCCTTGATGCCCTGGGGTATGGATTGCTCCTCGCAGTTCTCCACCTGGCAGAAGCGGATCGCACAGCGACTGTCGTCCGGCCAGAAGGGACACTCCTGCCGCAGGTTCACCTTGTAGAAGCGGAAGAAGTTCTTCACCAGCAGACTTTGCAGCCGGGGATACACCTTCATGTTGTTGAAGTGGTCCACCGTGTCCACATCGCAGCTGCAGTCGTTTATAGATCCCTCCAACTGTGGAATGTATAAATACCACATAGTTTAGTTGGGGATGACAGTGTGTATTTATAGTTACATGCGAAAAATAGGCATACCTTGGCATTCTTAACGGAAACTGATTTGAGATAATATATTAACCCGGTAATATTTTTGATAAGTTCTATCAGTTGATAGCACTAGTTATCTCACTTTTAAGATCAAAACTTTTAACAGTTGAATTAAATTTCTGAAAATTTAAATATGATTCAAGATGAGGAAAACGATTTTTCTGGAAATTACTATACCTAATAAAAAAATCTGAAGGGAAAGAATTTGATCATTAAATGTGACAAATGAAGACGAAATCATCATTTATACCGCCTTTTAGACCTCCGCATATATGGAATAATTACATTAATACCTAACTTTCCCCATATACTATAGTCACTAATGCGCTTTAAACCCACCTCGCAGAAGCAGTTCTTGCTGGTCTTCGCCTCGTCGATGGCGGCGAAGTATCCTCTCGTGGAGTCCGTCCAGTAGAGGAGCAGGAGCAGGACCACCAGGCCGGAGGCCCAAAGATTTCGTTGCACTGTGCGTGTGGTCATTATGTTTTTATTTTGTTGGGTGAGTGATGCTATTTGTGTGGCTCTTGCTGTGACTGGCGCTCTCCGCTCTTGCTGTTGTTGCTGGGTGTTTGTTGTTGCGAGCTCTGCTGTTCACCGTTTCGCCGACGAAGTGCATCTGAATGTGGTTTGCCGACCGAAACGAGCACCTGTGATTCGCACTGGGCCAATTTCACGAGTTTAGCGAGTATTTACGTTCCGCAGCAGCAGCATTGTTGATTTACTTTCGATTCATGATTTTGGACACGTACCTTGGCGTGGTGTGACCGCAGTGCTACAAAATACCACAGTTGCCCGAGCGCAATGCGGTCACACAGCACAGCAGGTGTTTTTAAACAGGTGATAAAGCTTTTTTAAGTCAACTTAGGCTGATTTCTTTACTTTTAGCTTCCCTTAAACCATGGAACTGGATATGTCTTAAAAATTTCACCCCTAATCCATATTTGAAATTACTTTTGAATTTCGCGCCAATTCGTTCTCAACGAGTAAAAAGGCAACCCTCTTTTCAGGGCTGAAACATTATCCGGCAAGGGGTTGCCAGATCAAGAAATTAAAAAGGTATGAAAAGACCGCCTAATTTAAATCAATTAAATCAACATTTTTATTTAAAAAGATTTAAAAAGATTATGATATTTGCTAATTTACATTTCATACATTTCTAGTTTTATCAATTTAAAATTATGTTTTCTTTTTAAACCTATTCAATGGTATATGTTGTTCGTATTAATTTAGTTCACAAAAATTTCAATTTTTGTTTCTTCTTTTTTGTGTGACAGTATGGTCTAAAAAATGTATTTGTATTTATTTTAACGATAAAGAAAATGTTTAATAAAATTTCAAGTACATAAACCATAGATTGATCACACAATTCATATCCTACTGCAAAAGTCTTCCGTTTTTAAATTGAAATACGATCAAACCCGTATGCCAAATGACTTTTGCTGATAATATTCAAGATAACATTCAGTCGTCAATCAATTGATTGCTAAATGTGAATATTGTTATGGGGTTTCTTCTCTCCAATATTGATGCTGTTAATTAATTACCTCAAATATTGATTTCGCCTATTCTTCGGCGTTGAATGCATCTTTTGTTCCCATGGCAAACCCTTGCACCCCTCAAAAGAGGTCGCGACCCTCGGTATGCAAATTGAGGAAACTCGGTCAGATCTCGGATGGAAGCCTTTCCAGCCCAAGATCATCATCATCGTATGTACATCACGCCGGGGGGTGAATTGCTTGGGATGCAGGGCACGGCGATGCTGGCAGCTCGATTATTTTACCATAAATCGCCTTGGGTCTTAAGAAAAATGGACTCGACGGGCTAAATCAGATTTAACCGCAACAGAAAAGGGAACAAAATTTTAGCTTTAGTTGAATTTAAGAAATGTTAAAATGTATGCTTTGAATTTTAATATGAACAACACTTTATATTTAAAAATGAAATAAATTGTTGCATGTTTAGATTAAACTATAACATTGCGATTATAAGATTTAAAAGTACTCATCATGTTTTATAACGTCTTATAATCTTTTCCTTCTAGCTTATACCCTGCCTTTTTTGGTTTGCTTTGATCAAAATATATTTTTCCCCAAAAAAACTCCTTTTATACCACACCTGAGCATCCTATTTCTTCTTAATTCCATCCGAGCCCATCACAAGTTCTCACGGAAAAAGTGAAATTACGACAACGGGATGACTTAAGCCAAAAAAAAAGATGAACCTTAAAAAAACGGGGAAAATCTCCGAAAAAAATGTACCGAACGAAAGGGTTTAATCATTTTTTTTTCAAATAGGACGATTAATGCAGAAAAAACGCAGACACAAACATGTGTGGCCAAGGGACAGGGCGGCGACCCTCGGCATTGTTCGAATTGAAAAGGAATCACCGCGGACTCGGGCGAGCGATTTGCATACGCAGGACGAAGGCCAAACCACCACCGCCGACTCCTTATCTATTTGCCGGAGGTCCTCGGCACCAGGTATAAACGATCTCGCTCTCGCTCGCACGGAATGATAAATACTTTTTTCATTCGATTTTTTTTTTGATGGAGTTTTTTCACTTTTTTATACCACTTTCGGTTTTTTATGCAGCATTTTATTCAAATTTCTAGCCGATCTGGTCGTGTGAAGTTTTGTCTTGAGAAGATTTTGCCCCGAAACGGAGGATGCGCGACGGCTGCGTGTCTCTCGGGGGATCGATCGAAAGGATCGAGCCTGGGAACATCCGCGAAGGACGCGAAGGATTGTCTCTCTGCTCATTTGCCTAGACATCGGGTTACGCGTAGAAAGCACTAGACAATGGGTCGGAAATGGGTGGCGGTGCTAATTAGTAGTATATTATGACTGTCCCAGAGATAGCAGACTAACATTGTTATTATATCAAAGATTAGCAAGTAATCTATACCTTAATAAAGCTCCATAACCAACTGATTGAATACAATTATATAATTGAAACGTTTTATCATCAAACATCTATATAATAACCTAATCTTTATAATTGTATAGTTGGTATAAATCTTGGCATTTAGATCCTATAGTTTAAGAACACAATATTTTGAACTATATTAAAACTTTATAGTTTACAAACCCCCAAAATGTTTAATTTTAGGATAGAAATAGCCCCCATAGATCATCTTTAATATCATAATCTTGCTTTTGTACCATTCTTTTTAAAAATATTTGTTTTCTTAGAAGTTAAAATCTTATGGGCACTATTTTTGCAAACTTAATTTCCAATCACCAACCATTTCAGAACCCCTTTCCCCTTCCTATGCAAATCTATTGACTGATTTCCCCGACCCACCGCAAATCCCCTGCTCATCGGCTTACCCACTTTTCCCAGGCCATATGCAAATGCACTTAGTTGCTCATTAGATTCGCGCGCTCGTAATTGCAGTCTGCAATGTTTTGGCAACAGGGCGACGTCAACAGCTCCTCAAGATCGGGCCCGGCACCGGGAGTTGCGAATTAGCATATGTAACAAGATGTTGGCCAAAGGATGCGAGGCAGGCACTTGAGATTTGCATAACTGAGCCGCGGACACAATGCAAATGTGCAGAAATGATCGGCCCAGGAAAGGGGTTACATTAATCCGCTAAAGTAGGCACACTCCGGGGGTTCTTTTCGCTTGCCAAAAAGAGGCATTAGGGCGCTAATAAAAGTGTCTGCAAAATGGCTGTAAAGTGGAGGGGAATACCAATCCGACTCAGCTGTAGACCTGTGTTTTATGGCCAAGAAAGGGTGTTGGACAGGTAGACAGGTGATGGTCTTAAGAGAGACTATGGCCGCTCTTCGGCAGAGCGTTGGTCTCGGCCCCTTCCGCACACTTTCTCCGGAGAATTCCCGGCCTTGGCGGCTTACCGCCGCTGAGAACCTGGCGTGCTGGTCAGTCGGCTTTTGGCTTTCGCAAGGTGCAGTCGCGTCGTGATCGCATCTTCTGGATAACCACCAACCCGAAAAGAGATACCGAACGCCCGAGGATCGTTCTATATTACCAAACCATTGTGAGTGGCCTTTCCTACCTGTTTTCGCTGCACTTTGCATATGGCGGGCACTACCGAACAGTGGATTTCCGGATGGAAACCGATTCTCCTGGCCGCCAGCTCACAGCTATGCGTCTGCAGGCGTACCGTTACCGATCTTAAGATCCCAAAAGAAAGCCAAGCGACGGCATGGTGGGATGCTGGTGGTGGCCAACCGAGAAACAGAAGTCGCTTAACTTGTTCGTGAGCCACCGCCGAGCCTAAGGCGAAGAATTCCTCCAACTCTCCGACGTGGTCTTCTACGTGACTTTGCGCGTCTTTCTCATTTCTCGGGTCGGTTCGGGACTTTTATGGAAGTGCTAAAAACGAAAGACCAGCCAAACAAAAGAAAACAAGAAGCGCTTTTGCAAATTGACAAATCAACTACGATAGTCTCAGTGTTTGGGCCCGAGTGTCGTTCACAGCTAAGCCAAACGGTTGTGTTTGTTTTGAAAGAAATCTCTTCTTTTCTTTCGCCTGGCGAGAAATTCAAATTCCTATAAGCTGGAATGCCAAGTGGTGCCCATACAACACTCAAGAACCGAAGAATCGAAGCAGCGAAGAATCGAAGCAGCGAAGAACCGAAGAATCGAAGCACCGAAACGAACTGAAAGAGCGAAGAACGCTATAATGCCGTCGCGCCTTATGCATCTGACCCAGTTTTTGGTTTTGGTGCCGGACTTGGTATTCATGGTGGCGTAGGCGTGGTGGCCTGACAGAATGGGGCAGGAATGTGTTACCCAGAGGAGGAGGCGGCGGCGGAGAAACGGCTTGCTTGACCCAAAATGCGTGCTAGCACTTTCTAGCCCTTGCCATCATCAGCTGGCCAAATAAACATAACACTATTTTCCTGGTCCGTTGAGAAATTTCCGGTGTGTAGAAAGCTTTTTGTTGGCCGCACGTGATTGGGGAAGCCCGACTCCGACTCCGACTCCGATTCCGACTCCGATTCCCATTGCCAGGCCGCATCAGTTGCCGAAACCCCAAGTGCACTTTCGCTGAGTGCTGAGCGATCTCGAGATATCTCTATCAGAGGTTTCATTTCGTACTAAGTGCTTTCTATTTCATTCATTAAACGGCTTCGTTTCGTTTCCCTAATTGTGGCCCAAGAATGCCCTGGCTTTTACCGACCTCTCCGACTGCCCATAATTATTTGCATGGTCTTCATCTGCGTCTTTACGGTCGGTGTGTGTGTGCAACCAGTTTTGGGTTTTTGGCTTACAGCTCTCTTTGGCCGCTTCCACACTCGTTCTGGGCAACCCAGATACATGGATTATGGCCCGAATGGAGCCGGAGTGGCCCGTTACTCGGCGCGCACCGCTACGTATACGTAATATTGAAATGGGGCACCTGGCCCGCAGAACCAGAACCCGAACCCAAAGTGCGTAAACTGGTTTGGGCTTATCGCACACCTTGCCTCTCGGAGGCACATAACATCTCGATGATGACGATGACGGCTCTTTCTAGGCCAATGATCTCTGGGCCGCTGCGTGTGGCAGATGACCATGCCCCCGAGCTGGCGCATTACGTCACCTGGGGGCCGGGGTTACATGGCCCCGGGAATCTTGATGATTCAGTCGCCATGGCCGCCACCTCGACTTTCACTTGACCACCGCTAATTATCTCACCTCTTTCTCCAACCCACCCATCTCACGCTCTCCTTCCATCTCTGCAGATTCTTGGTAAGAAATGAGCACGTGCTGACCATGTTGGCCCATCGAAGCATGCAAAGACATCCCAGCACAATGAGCCGCCTTGTTCTGCCCCTGATCTTCGGCTTCCTGCTGGTCAGTGAACCATGGCCATCGCAGGCCCAGGATGAGTCACTGGCTGGCAGTTTTCTATCAGGTACAAATCTTAGTCTTTTGTATTTCATTTGTTTTTCACATTTTACAAATATCATATAACGTATTAAAAATATTTTGTGTAACTTCATAAAATTAAATTACTAACAATTAAATTTAAAAAAAATTAAATTACCTAACAAATTGATGTAAGCAAGGGTAGACATATTAGAAAAAGTCTGAAATACATATTCTGCAGTTTAATGATACAACTTTTTATCCTACGTAAAAATTACATTATTATATTATTCACTGACATTGAGATTATTAACTTAATTTGGAACCCAAATGGAAATTACTGAACCAACTTGTGCAGGGTTTCTAAGTACTTCTAAAATCATCATCCTGGAAATATTCAAGATCGTAACATTTTTAAAATGGTTCTGACTTCCCAGGCCTTTTGAATACCATAACGAGTACAGCAGATGCCAAGGATTGTCCTGGAGTATGTGTCCACACCCTGGCTACTTTGATATGCTATGAAGTTCTAGACGATGTGGCCTGTCCCTCGGCCAGCATGAAGTGTTGCATAGAGAATGCTCCAGGTAAGGTAGATCTCTGACTAATCCCACTAAAATGTATAAACCATAAATATTTATAGCTGGTAAAAATGCCACTGCTGTAAGAGCCACAACAACGCCCAAAACCACAACCACGGCCAGCACCACTACCACTCAGAGGACAACCACTACGGTGGCCACGACAAGCACCACAAAGCGCACCACCACCACCAGCACCACGCCAAAACCCAAGCCAAAGCCACAGACCAAGCGACCCGCTACCAGCACCACCACAAAGGCCACGGCGGCCACCACCAAGAAACCCAGCACCACCAAGAAGGTGGCCACTGCCAAGCCCAAGGACAAGGAGGAGGCCACCAAGGCGGAGGATGCCAACAGTAAGTTAAGGGAACTCCCTAGAATTAGTACAGAATGTGTAATAGTTTCCACAAATTGAAAAAAATATGATTAACAAATATTATATGCCTAAACTTATATCATGAACTATTTTTTAAGCTATTTTAATTTTAATAATGCTACGTAATTTCACGATATTTTTAGAGGACTGCACCGGAGTCTGTGTGGCGGATCGCATTGCGGAGTACTGTGAGGCGTATTTGACTAGCGATGGTCTGTGCAAGGAGGGCACCAAGTGCTGCGTCTCCCTGGACGAGTACTCCAATGGCAAGCTGCCCAAGGACATCTACATTCCAGCCAGTAAGTAACCGGCATTATAGATGTTTTCCGCTTACCAACTCCTGTTGTGCCGCCAGAACACATGAGCAACTTGAAGCCCAATCAGACGCTCTCCGAGAAATCAGCTCCACCGAAGAGTTCCAGTACGACCACTACAAGTAGCACCACTACCACCAGCACCACCACCACTCCGGAACCGGCCAGAACCAACAATAGTTCGCCAAAGCCCAGCAAGCACAAGAAGCATCCGACAACCACGACCACGGAGGCTGCGGAGGAGGATGAGGATCAGGAGACGGAGGAGGATGGCGAGGAGGAGGAGCCACCGCTGAGCAACAAGCTGAAGTCCGGACAGGGTCAGGGTCAGGTCCTCAAGGAATGCGAGGGCGAGTGCATGAACGGGATATTCGCCATCTTCTGTGATGACATCGATTCCGAGGCTTTTTGTCCGGGAGAAGGAAGTTGTTGTGTGACTGGAGGCGCTTCGGAGGCACCACCAGCCTCCAAGGCTCCACCAACGAAGCCAGCCATCAAGCATGCACCCAAGCCTGCCGCCAAGCCAGCTCGTCCCGCCTCTCCACCGCCACCACCCCCTGCTTCCACTTCCGGAGGAGGAGGAGGCGGCGGAGGAGGTGGAGACTTCCTGTCCCAGATCATATCCTTTGCGGAGAGTACTCTGAACTCCCCAGCCCCGCCACCACCGCCCCCGCAGGCGCCGGTTCAAGTGCCCCGCTGTCCAGGATTCTGTTTGCTCAACATCATGGCCGCCTTCTGCGAGCGACCCTCGGTCCTGGTCTCCACACCCACCACCTGCGCCAAGGGATCCGTGTGCTGCGACAACTCGCGGGCTGGAGCACCCAAGCCCAAGCTGCCACCGCCCACGCCCTCGCCCACGGCCCCGCCCACTGCTCCGCCCTACGTCCTGCCCAACACTCCGAGTCCCGATCCGCGAGAGGAATGCCCCGGCTCCTGCATCGTCAGCCTGCTCAGCTTCACGTGCTTCAGTGAGTTTTAAAATTGAAAGACATATAATTTAAGTAGATTACGGAATATTTTAGAAAACTTAAAAGGAAACCTTTCTGAAATCAAGAAGGAACTACTTTTCAGATCAATTTATCTTAAAGCATAAATCTAACACTTAAATATTATTTTCCCATCCCAGAAAACGCCGAGATGACAGACATGTTCCGCTGCAAGCGTTCCGGCCAGATTTGCTGTGCGCCCAAGAGCAAGATTCTGGAGAAGCAACAGTTCCAGACGCGCAACGATACCGCCTACTACCCGGCACCGCCTCCGCCGCCTATTGGTCCACCCCAGGCATATCCGCCGCAGACGCCACCCTACTCCTACATGAACAACCCACCGCCACAGGGACCACCACCACCGCAGATGGCCCCACACCATCCCAATCCCTACCAGCCACCGCCGCCGGCGCCCAACTACGGCGATTACTATCCCGTTTCTGGACCAGCAGGACTTCCACCACAGCCCCAGACGACGCCGCCCACCACGACCACAACGACCACCACCCCAAGGCCACATGTCTACTCCAAGTACGTTTGCGGGGTCAAGGGAACTCTGCGAACAGGACGAGCCCAATCCCAAGCTCTGTCCCTGGTCTCCTACGCCCGTGCCAAGTACGGAGTACAGCGAACAGCTCGCCAGCTCACCTCCTCCGCTGGGTACGCCGGGAACTTCAACAAATCTAATGAGAGACTGGTCCTTGGGTCCGCCATTGTGCCCATCCAGATCCACAACGACAAGCTGGGCGACCTCGTCGAGTCCAGCAGTCTGCAGAGCAACCAACTGCGCTCCTATCACAATCACCAGGAGTCCATGAATCAGCCCGATCTGGTTTATCCGGAATACTATCAGCAGCAGCGATCGCTCCACGGACTCCAATCCAACTTCAGTGGGCGGCGGAGGGCTCGAGTGGTGGGCGGAGAGGATGGCGAGAACGGGGAGTGGTGCTGGCAGGTGGCTCTGATCAACTCCCTCAACCAATACCTCTGCGGAGCAGCTCTCATCGGAACCCAGTGGGTCCTCACGGCAGCCCATTGTGTAACCAAGTAAGTGAAGCCAGGAACTTCTCACTTATTTAAGAAGAAAATGTTCTTGAAATCAAGTAGAAAGGGCTCTTGATTTTGTTTTTTGAGAGAGATTAAAGTCAAAATCAAATTTTTTTATTTGAGAGTTTCTACTCGATCTTATTCAGAAAGAAATGATCTCAATATCAAGAAGAAAGTGATCAAAAGTTCGTTTTGCGAGATGCTCTACCTTGGGAAAATGGTAAAATATGTATAATATTTTTTTTATGTTTACCCCTTCAGCATTGTTCGCTCGGGAGACGCCATCTATGTGCGTGTGGGCGACTACGATCTGACCAGGAAATACGGCAGTCCGGGCGCCCAAACCCTGCGCGTGGCCACCACCTACATCCATCACAACCACAACAGCCAGACCTTGGACAACGATATTGCCCTGCTGAAGCTCCATGGCCAAGCGGAGCTGCGGGATGGCGTGTGCTTGGTGTGTCTCCCGGCTCGAGGAGTCAGTCATGCGGCGGGCAAGCGATGCACCGTGACCGGATATGGATATATGGGAGAAGGTACAGTTGCCAGATCCCCAAAACCCTCTCCAGGAAATCTCTAACTCTTGGTCTTCCTTTCAATAGCTGGTCCCATTCCCCTGCGAGTACGTGAGGCAGAGATTCCCATTGTGAGCGATACGGAGTGCATCCGAAAGGTGAACGCCGTGACGGAGAAGATCTTCATCCTGCCCGCCTCCAGTTTCTGTGCCGGCGGCGAGGAGGGACACGATGCCTGCCAGGGCGATGGAGGCGGTCCTCTGGTTTGCCAGGACGATGGATTCTACGAGCTGGCCGGCCTCGTTTCCTGGGGATTCGGCTGCGGACGCCAGGATGTGCCCGGCGTGTATGTGAAGACCTCGTCGTTCATTGGCTGGATCAACCAGATCATCAGCGTGAACAACTTATAGTGAGGAATCTCTCGCATAGGACAGACACAAAGACACCATGTGAGGGAGGAACCCCGCTCTTGTGGCAATTTCCTGGCCAGAAATATTTATGAAAAGATTGGCCCGGTGTAGCCTACGATTGTTTTCAAGGGGTTCCCGCTCTTCGACTGCTAACGTAAACCCATCCTAGTGTAATCTATTCATACCTAACCTAGCCCTAACTCTAATGGCTCGAAACCCAGAAAGCAACTATATTAACTATTACGATTATCGGTAGCGTAGACGGCAATCTTTAAAAGTATTCCCCTATTTGATAACGCCCTATGGTAAACTGTTTTTGTATATACCAAATAAATACAAAAAATCTTCGGTTATATAAGCATGTGTTTGGAGTTTGAGTGGGGCTAAAAACTACTTTTTAAATTAAAAATCTATTTTATTATGTATATCCAATTTCTACTTCCTGTAGCTTAAAAATAAAAGTCTTGCTATGGGAAAATGTAACGGAAAAACGTTTAGATTTAGTACCTTTTGGATGAAAAGAAATAAAGATTTTAGGGGTACAAAAGGAAAATACTTTAGTTAAAAAACAAAAATTGACATGAGAAAAGGGTTATGCATTCGACTTCTTTTTTCCTGGAAAATCACTGCACATCTTGCATTTGAAGGAATTTAAATATTCCCAGCAGACTTAACGGAAATTTTGACCAAAAAAAGTGTTTTTCAAAAGGATCTTCTGGAAGGGCTCTCAGGCACCCAAGCTGTCGCATCCTTGAGTGATGCTCAAGAGGCGGAGCTCAAAGACTCACCCGAAAGCGCTCAATTTAGCAGAGAAGAGAGGCATTCTCGTGGCAGATAAAAGTAACCCCCGAGTGGAAACCTGGAAACCAATGTGCTACGTCCCTCACCCTGCAAACGATTTGTTTTGCTTTGTTTTTCTCCCTGATTTTAACCCTTTTCCATGCTTCCCTGCTGGAAGAAATCGAAAGCGCTTGGCACTCGGCTGGACTTCGGGTGGTTTCGCTTGGCTTCGTTTGGCCTCGTGGGCCTCGGCCGGTTCCAAAAGGGTTCCTGAGATGTCCGTTCTGGGGTTCGAGAACAGAAGTTCGTCTGGCCTCGAGCTGAGCGGATCGCAGAGATCGTTGGAGCTGACGCGAATCTCGTTACTGCCGTTACATTCATCTGCCCTACGTTCTCCTGAGAGATACGAATACCTAGTGTAGTTAGGCGTAGCTTTGTAGTACTCACCCCGATCTGAGATCCCCGATCCCTGATCCCCCATCCTAGTTTGCATGCATTTCGTCCTGGTTGTTTGTGTTTGTGCCTGGTTTTTGTTCGCATTTCGTACAAATCGCGATAATTTAATTCGACATCGTGTGCCAACGAGTTATCAACGCAATGGAGGCGAGTTCAAACCCCACAACTCCCACGACGGCGGTGGCCACCACCACATCCACATCCAGCCCATCGCCGGCGGCCAGCACCAGCAGCAAGGGTCACAGTCAAGCCGCCTCCAGTTGCTCCATCTCCGCCTCCGCCTCTGCATCCGCCTCTGCATCCGCCTCCGCCTCTGCATCCGCTTCCGCCACACAGTCCCAGCTGCTGGCCACAAGTCTGGAAATGCACAAGGTGGAGGATCTGTACAATCTGTCCCTAGCCAGCGGCTTATCCGAGGGCCAGAGATCCCTTTCGGGTGCTCCGTCGGCCTCCTCCAGTCCCATCATGAGTCCGCAGGGCAAGATATTCGGAAGGAATGCAAACGGAACAAGTGAGTTCTAAGTTTAATTCTAAATTATACATAAGTTATAATAAAATTCTAAGTCATAAATAATATGAAACTGGATATCAAGTTAGGTACAGTTCTGGATACAGAACCCAGCTTAGAAACTTGTCCCTATACTTCGTCAGAGAGGTTACATTTAAATGTCTGGAACTACTAAAAAACAAGGTATAGCAGAGGTTAAAATATCGAGGTTTCTTAAATTAATTATTTTGTGTTTTCGAATAGAATTTAGATACATAGTTTAGTTCTTTATTTGGGTGCCACTGGTTTACATGTTGCAAAGAATCTTATTTTTTAATAGAAGCTGCTTTAAAATATAAAAATATTTTTAGACCTACCCAAACAAATCATTTTTAATAAATTTGAAAGTTAGAGAGTTCTACAAGATATAGATTTAAACAGGAAAAATCTTAACTTTTATCTTAGATACAAAGGGTAGTAAAAATCTAACTTTGACATGACCATTTCAAAACTTTAAATGGTCCCCTTACAATTCAAAGTCATGCTTAGCTTTTTTTTAAGATTATTCTGCTGGATCTCCTGATCCTTAGACCGCGTCGAATCCTTTATTAAGCTCCCCTGCAGCCAAGCCAATCTCCTCCAGCCTCCTGCCGCATGCAATTTTCGCGCTCTTTTCTCGAGCTTCCATTGTTTGACGGCATTCATGTAACGGAAAACGCTTGGAACCCAAGAAGCTTGTCCCTGGTCCTTGAAGTCCTTGGTCTGATAACAAAGGCCTCTGAAATGTTGCCTTTCCTGGGTAATTGAATGTCTTCAAAAAATCGCAGATCCTGTTCCTGCCTTCACTTCCTCGGCGCCCGACTGCTCGGGGTGTCTTGTTTTGCACATTTGCCCAAGGTCTAGGCTTCCTCCAGGTAGCAATGGCAGACTTCATCCAATGGGATCTGTCCAAGACCCAGGTAAGATGTCGTTTCCTAGGCAGCCGTTAGATCAACCTCGTGATGATAGGCCATGTCTTAGGGGTGACGGGAAAAAACTTTGGAAACGGGAAAAAAACTCACCCCAAGCGATGAGGGTAGTAAATATAACTATAAACCTCGGTCCGCAGGAGAGTCAACCAACGAGACGCGTTCTCGCTGGAAAAATGCTCAGCCTCCGGGAAAAAGATGTCGCCACACGGAAAAAAATATTACCCATAAATTATAATCGTAAAAAGGGGAAAAATTTGGGTTATCAAACCTATATTTTATGAAATAATTTTCATTTTTGATTCAAACAATTTGATCATTACTATATTAAAAATTTCAAATCTATTAATAGCTTTTGAAAATTTACCTTTAATTTAAACGAGTCCTATTTATTTCCGAAACTGATAAGACTAAGATCGTAATTAGCCCCAAAACAATGCATTTAAAAATTGAGTGGGCATTATTCTTTCGCTGTGCAGGCTATGGTTATGGTCCGTCCGCAGGGGCCATTGGCCATTGGCACGTACGGGCCAAGTTATTGCCACCAATGGAATTTTGATCGACAAGAATTTGGTCGTTGAAAAAGTTGGCTTTTAATTTATCGTTGTATATGAGAAATAGTTTCGGTTACTTGCCCATTGCCGACGAGTGGAAGGGAGGATGAGGAATCGGGCTCGGACTCAGGCTCAGGCTCAGACTCGGACCCAGGTCCCAAGTCCCAGGTTCCTCCAGGTTCCGATTCCAGGTCCAACTCTCCAAGTCAAAGTCTGCCGAGTCCGGCGTCTACTTTTTGCCCATAATCGAAGCGATCGCACGATTGACTGCTCCGCTCACTCACACACGGGCACTTACACGCATTTTCTTAATGCACTGGGAAAAACTATTTATCATTCTTCAACATTTTTAGAGTAAAATCTTTGATCATACCCCTATTCCTCTTTTTAATATGAATACTATTTCTATATTTTTATAAATGTTTTTCTATGGTGTAATACAAATTTGGAGTATTTTTAGGGTGGACCTTTTTCGAAAAAAAAGTTTTCCCATAGGTCCTCAATAAATCAACCCAATAGAAAATGAGGATACGTAGCCAAACTTTCTTTATTTGAACTCTAAACATAAACTCTCTTGAATATATCAAATTGGTTAGTCATTATGTCAATTGATATATGATCTTCAAGAAATTGCTTTTCAACTTAAGGGATTAGAAATAGTATCGTATTATTTCAGAACCTTAAGTCGCATTTTTTTCTGTGTGCCGATCCTGCTGGCCATTCGCGGTTTTCCGTTTTCTGCTCCTGGCTGCTTGGGCAGCTGCTTGGTATGTGGCGTCGAATGTCATTATTGCTGCCAAGTGCCAACTAAAAAGTTACTGCAGTTAATTTTTTGTCCATCTTTACCATTTGCCGTTCGCATAAAAACAGCATATTTAGCAAATGACAACAACAACGGCGGCCGAGGCATCGGGCAGTGGGTGAAAAAAACAAACCCGCAAATTAAATAAATAAAAAATCAGCAGCAATCGGCAGAAGCAGAGGAGCTGGAGCAGCCACAACAAAGTGTCCCCAGTTCGATCCATCCCCAGGCCGAACCCTCCTCCTGGTGATCCTCGGGTCCTCCCTGCCCGGCATTATTTGTGTATTGAAATCACGTCTCATTTATTTATTGCTGCCACCGTACGCCCCTCTCTTTCGCCCCATCGGACTGCCGACTTACGCAGGTCTGCGTTAAATACCCAAGTTAAGATGAGGGAGTGGGACGACAAGTGGTCGCATAGAAGAGGAGTGTGGCCATGCTATTAACCCTCGGCTGGTCACTCTGTATAAGAAATTTTTTTTTATTGAAAAAAGTTCAAGTACCACCGCTAAAAAACCTTTTTTAAAAATTAACATGTTACCAATTAAAAAAAAATTGCTTGAACAGAATGGAGGATCGGATACCATACGGTATTATCTATGATATTTACTTTTAACCATATATTTTCCCAACTAAATAAATATATATTTTTGTAATTCTTATTCGAGAATATTTGTTTGAAATCTTAAAGTCGGATCTATAACTTTTCACTGAAACTTGTTTACACCAACCTTGTCGATTATTTACCGGATTGAGCGGGCATTTATAAGCACTTTCAAGTCTCTATCAAAGTCGACAGCACATTTTGCAGGCCACGTAACTGGGCTGATATTTTAGTTTTCAAACTATTTATGATATACCCAATTAAGCGGCTAAGAATGCGAATTATTCTTGGGCCCTGGCCATAAGTCGCCACAACCCCATGGCGCGGAGCGTGGGTTAATGGCGCGAAGTGCGCATCCTTGGTGTTGGTCGTTGGTGGATGCGCTTGTGGCTTTCAGATGGCCAAGGTAAAAAATGAAAAAAAAGCGGAGCCCAATGGAAGCAGAGGATGGCAATCGATGTACGCAGCTTTTTCTGCCCTGAGTTTGTTATAATTCAGCCGGCCAGCTCGTTTTTCTATTAATTAAAGCTGGCTGGAGACGCTGTCGCCGCCTGAAATATTCTCACATAATTATTTACGATTTGACATAATCATCATCCTCGTCATCGGCGTCGTCCATTTAGAGGCAGTGTGCTGCCATAACAGTAAGAGCCTCGTCGATCGGGGGATTCATTAGTATGAGCAATAAATCGCTGCCTAGTCAAGACCGGGTTTCTTTGAATTTCGCTGCAGGAACTGGTATACCATATATACCCATGTATTTCACACGATCTGCTACAGCCCCTTATATTATACTTCCATTTTTTTTTGGCCCAAAAATCGAAAGTGATAAAACCAAGGAAAAAATTGAGATTAAAATGATCCTGGCGGATCCTTGACGGCATCTTGCAGCATGCGTGACGCATTTCTAACGAGTTTGCCGACGCAAATCGGATCGTATCGGATCCTTGGTCCCTCGAAAGGGGTTGAACCACCATGCCTATGCAGATGAGTTGGTTCCCAGGTTCTCTTGCCTCATCCTTTTTGTGTGCTTTTCGAGTTTTTTTCTTGTGCCTTGCTGGCTCTCTACGATAAAAAGGGTTAGGGTCCAGACGTCCGTCGAGTTTTTTTTTTTTTTTGGGTAAGAAAAAGCGAATTTAATTAAAATTTTTTTCTTATAGCCGGTTAGCATTGTGAGAACGTCGCAGGCCAGAACTTAATAAATATCATTTTTTGCCGGAACTTTTTCAAGCCTGTTCTCTTTTTTTTCGCCTGTGTCTTTCAGTGATCAGCACATCGCGACCGGGCAACGAGGCGGAGGTGCAGCTGTACCGGGTGCTCCAGAGGGCCAGTCTGCTGGCCTACTACGACACCCTGCTCGAGATGGGCGGCGACGACGTGCAGCAGCTGTACGACGCCGGCGAGGAGGAGTTCCTCGAGATCATGGCCCTGGTGGGCATGGCCTCCAAGCCGCTCCACGTCCGCCGGCTGCAGAAGGCGCTCCACGAGTGGGCCAACAATCCGGGACTCTTCCAGGGCCCCATGCTGCCGCACTTGGGTAAGGATCACAATTTTGCTACAAGGATTTTTATAATACAACTTCAAGCTGAAATTAAGTTACTTAGTTTGCGTTTAAGTATTTTACAAACCCATCTCATTCAAACTTAATCATATTAAAGTTAAAGGACCTTAAATGATAAGAATAGTACCTCTCTTTTTCATTCAGTGTAAACTTATCCTGAGAATATCCCTATTAACAAAATGTTACTTTCAGGTCTCTGCGAAACGCCACCAAAGCCGGCGCTGGTCTTCAATCCGGACACCACGCCCGCCCTGCCGCGCCAGAAGTTCCCCACGTTCAATCCCTCGGGCACCTCCTCCTTCCAGCCCTCGCCGGTTCCCCCGACTGCCGTGCCCACTTCCGGTTCGGTAACCGCCCCCACCGGTCCCTTGGTCACCCAGATCAGTTGTCCCTCCGTGCCACCGGTGCCCATGCCCCTGGTCCTGCCCTCCACCCCGTTGACCAGCACGCCCCATCCCTCGGCTAACAGTAGCCTGCCAGCAAACACTGCCCACCAGGTGTCCTCCAGTTCGCCCCAGCTCACTCCCGTTCTGACCGAGATGCAGATCCAGCGGATAACCATGTGTGCTGATAAGATCGGTAGGCAGTTGCCCCAAAGGGAACCGAGGGCGCAGACCACCAGAAAGCGAACCACCCGGGAACTGGAGCAGGTGATCGCCATGGGGGAGCAGGATCCGCGGCGCATGGACGAGATCCGTAAGTACTCGGCCATCTATGGGCGATTCGATTGCAAGCGGAGACCGGAGAAGCCGCTGACCCTGCACGAGGTGTGCGTCAATGAGGCGGCCGCCCAGTTGTGCCGCAATCCCCAGACCATCTGGTTGCTTACCCGCAGGGATGAACTGTTCCCCCTGGCCAGGCAGATTGTCAAGGATGCCGGGTTCGGACATTCCGCCAGCATTGCCCGGTACGGGGGACTGCTCACCCAGCTGCCCTCCCAGGGTGCGGGCCTGGGCGGAGGACGAGGTGGCCCTGGGGACACGGACTGCGAGTCCAGTGACGCCGCCGCCGTGCCCTCCAAGCGACAGCGGCTCTCCTCCACGGAGGCCGCCCAGCTGCCGCTCGACTTGAACCGGGTAAGGAAGCTTGAGTCCGTAGAGCCGTAGGTCCATCGCCCGGTGCAGTGCTTCAGCTTCGCTTTAGAGTTCTCCTCCGAACGGAGGAGCTCCCCGATAACCCAAAATTTCCTTGCAGCTTTCGCGATCGCCAGCACACAACTACTAATCCTGGTCGGGAGGTTCTTCTCAGAATATCTCGACTTGTGGAGGGGGATCCAAATTTACGCTACAGTATTTTTCCGTAGATTAGAAATATAACTTTTAATCTAAAATGATGACTAAAAAGTAACCTAACTAATGTAGATGCATATTTTTGTAGCCCAAAGTAGTAAATCTGGTCTTAAAGGCCATTTGAAGTCACAAAAGGCTGATAAAAAACATAAAAGTACCTCAAAACATCATATATCTTTAATGTTTATTATTGGCTTTTAAGTGTAAAAATATAATTCTTAAATCTTGACCCGCTTTTAACAATCTTAGTTATATTAGCATGCAAATATTATGTTGTGGTTGTGTTTTTTGATGTTTCACTGTTGATATTTATTATATTAGAAGCTTACTTACCCTTAACCTATCTCTAACCTTCAACCCTAGCTCATAAGTGGTTGCACTTCTTTCAAAGCACACCAAAGTTATTTAGTCAGTAGTCGTTTTGCAATATATTCTTGTACCTATTCCCACTGTTGAGCCAATAAATAAATCCTACGAAATTGCCAAAACCAACGATCCAGTGTCTTCTTCCTTGAGCTCCAAAACAAAAACTCTTTCCACGCATCTGCCTCCTTGCCTCGCTTAGCTTCAATTTGGCTTCCTTGAGAACGAGAGACTTTAATCCCCGATCTTGTTGATAAATCCAACCCATAAATAAAGGAAGCCGTCGAGGACTCACGCTACAATCTGTTTGCCATGTACCAAAAGTTCGCCAAGCCGCCGTTCGATCTTACGGAAATTGCCAAGTTCTCGTGAGTAAAAAGGTCTTTGTGGGATTACCAAAACAGATTTATTGTTTTCATTTTAGTTTATTACTTATATTTTTTTCAATTAATAATAGGAAACCTTTGAAAATAATTGACAAAAAATATATATATATACTATAATTCTTAAGTTATAATGAATACACCAACTATATAACGGGAAAATATATTTTCGTGCTAAACAAAAAATGTTTAAGATTCCTTTAGGACAATAGAAGGATCCTTAAAAAATGTTGACAATAAAATTCGATTATCGAAAGAATTAAGTCACAAACTTTATTTCGAGAACAATACATTTTATAAGAGGCTGATAGATAGTTAGACATTAGTACATACAATAAGACATTAATAGAAATGTAAATCCTTAGTTTTGTATTATTAAAAACCAATTTATATACCTTTTTTTAGACTGGGCAAGACGGCTGACTATGAGGATAATGATTCGCGCTTCTCGTTCAGCAACTCCAGTTCGCCGACCATGCCAGTGAGTATGTGTTGGAGCTCCACGAGGGCACTCCGCTCGCCGGGAAAAGCCTTAGAATAAGGGAAAATCATTTTCTCCCCCACAGACGGCCAGCAATGGAATGGAAAGTGATCGGTCGCCCGTCTCCCGCCGGTTGGAGTCCTCTTCGCCGCCCCGGGAATCGGTGGATCTGAGTGGCTCGGCCACGGGTCCGGTTCTCAGTGGGGTCCAGGTGATATCAGCGGCGGGGGACAACATCATCGCGGTGGCCAATCCCGCCCTGGCACTAAGTCCCACACTGAACGAGGTGCTGGCCCTCAAGAGGAACGCAGCCTCGCCGGAAACCTAGCTCCAGCTGGAGAGGATCGGATGGCTACCATTCGTAGTGCCAGATTTGGTTAATCATACAACCAAGTCGTCTTAATTCCCGTGCAATTCAATTAGCTTATGTTCGTCTAAGGGAAAATCTTGTTTTAGGAGCATTAAGTTATAATGCTTATAAGTCAATGATTAGTTTGTAGTCTCTGTGATCTATACTAAACACTGTAATAAAATCATTATTTATCCATCAATAAAAATGTTCTTATAATTTGAACTGAATAACACAAATTTCTTTAAATTTATTTGTAGTTTAAAAATGATCTTGCTGACCTTGTAAAAAACTTTACGTATTCCAAGAAATGCATTAAATGCATTAAAAATTATAATTATAAACTATATACCTGTAGAAAATAAAGGCCTCAGGTCAATAAAGGTCGTTGTAGAATATACAAATATTAAATATATGTTGAAAATCTATAGATAAATTTATACATTTGTTCTAAGTATAGGGAGACTCTGTAGCCGTCTATATAGAGAGGTGGCAAGAGAGCAGAAGGACAATGCCAGACAATTGCCCTCATTGATCTTGGCAAATTGAGAGATCATCGAGATCATAGATCACAATTGCACCCATTGAAATTGACTGATCGTGTTTACATTTGCGATTGTGGGCAATTCCTTTGTTCGCCTCTTGACGTCGCAAAAAAGGGCAAGATCCTGGCGATCCTCCCTTCGATCCTGGCGCACCCTTGCGAATATTTTCGGAATTGGCGATAGAGCTGTCTGATCTGGGAATCGGGTAATGAGCAAATTAACACCCTTGTGGCATCGGCTTAGGTATGCAAATTTTTGCCAAACTCCTGGGGCATGCAAATTTTGTTGGCATTATTGATGATGATGATGATCGGATGATGATTGCAGATCGGTTTACTTTCCCTGTTGATATGACATATTGATTGTGAGGAGAACAGGGAAAGATATCTCTGGCGAATGCAGTCTAATGAACTCTCGTACTCTCTCTTTAAGAACACTAAATCATCTGCCAGATGCGATTGGAATCTCAAAGGAGACCAGACCATGTGGCCACAAATGCGCGGGAGGCGTTCTGACTTTCAAAAGGATTCGTCCTGCTTTGTACTGTCGGCATTTGATTTGTTCATCTGCTGTTGGAGAAGAGAAAGCGAGTAGGGATTTGGGGGAAGGCAACCCTTTGTTCCCCTCCAGGAGATGGCGCCCAAGCGATACTCCCTAAAGGTCTTACAGAGGCATTCTTACTACTCCCCTCTTCTGCTGAGTTATGCAAATCCGCTTGTGGCTGCCGGAGCAATTACAATGCAGCTCATGTCCAGGAACGCAGGCTGCCTTCTTAGCCCGCATTTACATATGCGTACCCCTAGCCCATTTTTTCCTTCTGGGCTCTTTTCGGTGCTCGCAAGACGCGATCATTACCAGAATGATTGATGGGCGTCTTGCGCTCGATTTGCATAAGATGCTGTAACCCTAAAAGGGATCCTTCTGCCCTCAGGCATCGGGCGCAGGGATTAGACGTCCTGAGAACAAAGCAAAGAGCGTCAATATTTGCACTCGAAGAACACTAGGTATTTTAAAGCTTGGTAATGGAATGAGTCACACCAATGTTGCAGGATAACTGGTCAAATTTAATTCAAATCTTGAATTCTATTTTTACTCTGTGCACAACCGTTTTTCATAAATCGCATTTTTTAATTCGTTTAAAAATCATAGGAGCCTCCAATCTTTATATCCGTTACTCGTAGAGTATAGGCGTATACTGGATTCGTTGGAAAGTGTGTTGCAGTTAGAAGGAAGCGTTTCCGACCCCATAAAGTACATATATTTCTTAATCAGGATCACTCGCCGAGTCGATCTAGCCATGTCCAAACCATAAAAGCTAGAACAGTCGAACTAGGCTTGCAGATTCCTGGGCTTCCGCGCAGCGCAAGTTTATTTCAGCGGGGTGTCACGCCCACTCTAACGCCCACAAGCCCCCTACAGATTTTATGAATTTGAAAAATTTTAACAAAAATGTGTTGTTCTCATAAATACCTATCGTCTGACCTAAAAAAACGTGCCACGCCGGTAGGTGGCGTTATCCTTTGGTCATTATCCTTTTGCTCCCTTAAACTGAGTAACGGGTATCTGATAGTCGAGGCACTCGACTATAGCGTTCTCTCTTGTTTTAATTTACAATCATTTCATTTATAGGTAATAAAAGCATATTAGGGCTTAAGATGTTCATCATTAAAGCTAGGTGCCCTAAGAGACAATGGCAGCTTAGGATGTCTGCTGGACCTGTTGGATAATCCAATCCATATAGTGCTGTGTGCTGGTATAAACACCCGGCATATTTCTCCGACCACACCCGATGCCGTAGGACACCACGCCGATGAGATGGTACCGAAAGGTGCCCTTGTACAGCTCTGGTATCATCAGCGGTCCCCCGGAGTCGCCCTGGCAAGTGTCCTTGCCTCCGGAAAGGTCTCCGGCGCAGATGATCGAACTATCGAACTGATTGGCGGGTACTTTGTAATTAAAACTATTCGCAAGTCTCTGGCTGCACACACTGTTCTCATGGATGGGAATTTGGAGCTCGTTCAGCACGGTGGCAGGCACACCTCCCTCCATGGTCCTGCCCCATCCTGCGACAAAGGGATTGTGTCGCACGTAGGATTGCTGGCGCAGATCGGGCGTGTGCGGCAGGCAGATGGGACTGATCCTGGTCGTGAATTCCACGTTTCGCTCCAGAAAAATAATGGCCAAGTCACCGCGGTTGAATCGAACATCGTACTCTGGATGAGTCACGGACTGTAAGCAGAAAACGGTGGTTATCAGTAGGGAACTCTAAAAATATTAAACTAAACCTCACTTTTGCTATTTTAATGTCCACATGGCGGGTTTCGGTGTCCGTTAAAAGATCATGTTCGCCCAAGCGCACAAACGACCTAGGAAAGGACAGAGGATACACATACAAAAATATATGTAAATTGCAAGAACAATTTTGAGCTCACAGATTCGTGGTGATGCAATGGGCCGCCGTGACCACGTGTCTGGCGGTGATCAGGGTTCCTCCACACTGGAACAGTTTGCTGGGTTTCCTATATCCCAGCAGTGCGATCCAGGGCCACGCCCCCTTGCGACTCACCTCGCCGCCCACGACCTTTTTATACGTCACGTCGGTATAGCCACATCCATCCTCCATATTGAGCAGCCGTCGAGGCACTTCGTCCGTGTTCTTGGGAACAATGGGAGCCGGAGTGGTGACCGTCAGTCCATTGGGACAACACACCTGGGTGCCATGGTTGCCACAAGTCAGTCTGGAGGCCCGCAAGAAGTTGGCGAAGGTCTCGTCCCGCTGCTTAACCCGCAACTGATTTAACAGCGATGCACACTCCTTGAGTTCTAAAATGTAAATTTTAGTTTGAGTAATGGCCTTTATATAAAAACAAACTAACTGATCCCCTATAAACACGTGTTCCCATATTACTTTTCTTATATATGTACAACAATTTAATTCCTTCTAAATGACAAACAGGTTCGAAATAATTACATCTGTTACTTTACTTTCCGATTACATGTCTTACATATTCAAATTAATCAAATTATTATTTCTTAGCAAATGCTAAAAGTTATGTCAAACAAGTGCAACAATGTTGATCTAAAAAAACCTATTGCCCGGTATATCCCGCTTTCCTTATAATAGTAATTATTAACCTTAGCAAAACTCACCAACACAGTTTCCGGGCTTGGTGTCTGGTCCACGGCACTCGAGACCCCGTTGCTCCACCAAGGGTTCGGAGGAGGTAACTGGAATGGGAGCTGGAGTTGTAGTCGTTGTGGTTGTCGTGGTCGTTGTAGTGGTCCTCGGGATGTTAGGGATGAGGAAGGGATTTTCGGGGACCTCCGGCGGGGGCTGAGGACCAATAAACGAAGGCTCTGTGGGGAAGAAGGGGTTCCGAGGTCGCTCTGTGACCGGGTTGTATCTGGGTTCAGTGCAGCAGATCTACTTAGGAGAAGCAGGGCAAAGCTTAGCAAGGATGGAAAGTGCACGGACAGATCGAATGTCCCTACCACCGGGTCCCCGTTGATGTTGCGGGTGCCACAGCTGCGCTGCAGGGCGATCACATAGCGCTGGGCCCGATCCCTGCTGGTGGTCTGGAAGATGTTCACCACCTGGGGACAGTAGGTCAGGGCCACGCAGCTCCCGTAATAGTTCTCGGGGGTGGCGCAGTTTTGGCTAACTAAGAAGGAGAAAAATGTTTGTTTTAGATGTTTAAATGTTTTAGCTTTATTGCGGTTCTACGAATGGCAGCTGGTAACTCGAGCAACGATTTTTTCAAAGTGAATTGAAGTAAACTTTATCTCTATTGAATATTTGTAGTTAGACATGGCGAGGCATAAAGCTCTCGACTAATTAAGTGGCTTTGACTACCTTGCTTGCGCTGATCGAACTGGGCGGCAGTGGGCGAGGGGAGGAGCACGAGGGACAGGAGTGTAAGCACAGCACTAGCACAGCACATCCACTTCATGGTGGGATGTCGATATATATTTTGATAGTATCCGAAAAACGAACTGAATTCCTTATCAGAAGGATCTTTGGGGATTGCGGCTGTTTTTCCGTGGCCTGCGGGACCAAAGCGATCGCGTCTTCGATACGGATGAGCGGTCGACCCCCGGAACCCAGCTTTATATGCCGGGTTCTCATGGGAACTACCCACTTAGCAAACTAACTACCTCTCTCAGAAGCTCTCTCGCTAGTGATGTGGGCTTAACTATTAAGTAGGGCTGAGAAGCATGCAATTTACACATTCCATTTTAACAAATTTTAAAACGAAATGTAGTAATATATATATAGTAATTTTTTACGCTTTTCCACTCCAAATCATATTGCTTATATCAATTATATAGAAAGTATAAGGCGGCCTAACGGCTTCGTATATTTCATACAACTTTATTTCATGACATATATCTACTATGTAGGAGAAGTAAAATAAGCTTGATTTCTTATGATTAGCTGGTTTCCGTAATCCCACAACGTGATGGCCAATAGATAATTCCATGTAATTGTTTGAATGAAGTTCCTCCCCTTCTAACAAGTTTTTAATTTAAATATTTTTGAGCTTGGAAAATCATTTGATAGGTTTACTACTCTCTGTAGGTGTGTGTTTAATGATCTTTAAGTGTATACATAATTGGTATTATATAATTTGGATAAACTTCAACTAAACTGGCACTAGCTAATAATGTTATATTGTTTATTATTTTAATATGACAATAAACGTTATTAATAGAAAAGGATTTGTTTGTAACAGGTAAACAAAGAAGGCGTTGAGTATTCTGGACCGGAAGCACCTGCCAAGTCGATCTAAACAACCGTGACTGTCCCAGTGCTTTTCTTGCCTTTTTCGTTCTTTCTCTGGGTACATTTAGATATTTGGGCCAGGTCATTTTCTCTCTGAGCACGGATTCGCTTTTCCTTTCTTCTTTCGCGAATGGTGCACGGAATGGGAACGTATTATTGGAATGTCTGGTTCTATATCTGAGAACTTACTTATCCATCAGAAGCTCTAGGGTGCTGCGCTTTAGGACTAGCAGAATAAAGTATAGAATACCAAAGCAGAAGTGGGCATAATAAACATCGTAAGTAAACCATCGACGTCGTATTTAGCCATATCCAAAAAAAAATAAATGGTATAAAAAATCCAAGTTGCGCCCATGATGACGGTAATTCTCAAAAAGATTGCATAACTATGTTTGCAAATAAATAAATAAATGAATGCAATTAAACATTACGTCCTTCAGTACAATTAAAGATCCTTACGTTTGAGTATCGAAATTAAAGCACGTCGATGTCATCTCTCTCTGTCGCTCAAACCTCTTCAGTTCTCTCTTTACCTTCCAGATGTTAATAGCAGTCAGGATAAACATGATAAAGTTGATTATATTTTGGATATTCATCACTAAGACAAAGATGTGGATCACTGAGTTCAAAGAGGCAATATTAGTATTGAATTCTATTACAAGCAATTATGATGCCACTATTAAAACTTCCAAAACTTTGAGAGTTCCCCTTGCTTACCCCAAAATATCCCTATAATTCATACTGAGTGAGAATTAAGATACGTACGCATTTCCCCTTTGCTCTTAACTAGAGGTACACGTTATGGAAGTTCTACAGCAGCACTTTCAAAAAATTCTGTAAAATTACCGGATCCAAACGCCAAATTATAAATATACATAAAATACAATCCTGAACAGCCAGCAGCCGTGATCCAGGCAAAAGCACTATAGAACAGAAATTGATATCGATGTTCATCGCGCTTGAGAGGCCTGAAGGTTTGCCAACAGTGATAGCTAATGGCAGAAAGCCATGTAAAGTGCGAGTACCTAAAGAATAGCACGGAAAAATCTGTAAATATTATAAATATATAAAATGATCGCAGATTTTAAACCTTTAACATACATGTGAACCTGTTTAGCTCCAAGAAACTCAAATAGTCCAGTGTGAAAATCAGTTCATACATGACCATGCTAAATAAGCAGCTTATAATGCACTTGCCCAGTGTATTTCGGAGGTTCCTTACGTAAGTATAAACAGTGATGGTGAGGATCTTGAGAATCATTGAAATTATGCAAGCTGAAGTCACAGAAACAGAGGTTAGGCCGGGAAATTATTACAAATTATATATTATATTATTTATCTTAAGCTGTATCCAAGCCCTTTTCTCTCGCATACATGCACTATAAGTCGTAATATGAGATGTATTCACAATCTTAAGAATAATTTACACAATACCGTAAAATTGCCATTTTTCTGTAAAATACATTTCTTCTAAACGAAGATCGAAACTCGACTGAGTTACTGAACTTGACTCGGTCAATAAAAAAACATTATCGCCGGCACGAATTTTTTAAAAAATGTATTATTGTTTCTCTCAGCTGAAAACATACTTGGGGAATTCAATATGCTTCCTGTGGGAATTCAAGAAACCCACCAAAACATTGGGGCCCACTTTTTCAAAGATTAAAATGTAAAATAAATTGGTTTTTTGTTTCGCATGTCAATACCTTCAGTGACGCCGAAATAATAAGAGGCGATCTAATGCCCTTGACTGGCAAGAACACTTTAAATGACTGGCTGTGACCAGAAGAAAAAAGTGCAGGTTAGAAAAACTATTATTTTTAAGTTGATAAGCTCAGTTACGGGTATCTGTTACCGTTCCCTCTCGTTCTCTACTAACAGAAAGACAATAGATGAAGTCTACAATAAATATTTTTATTTTTTATAGTCCAAGATTAATCCGTTTCAGATAAACTTAAATCAATCGTAGTGATCTGATTCGGGGTTTAGAGTAAGTTGGGCATTCTTATGAGCTAGATACAACAGGCAGACGATGGCAACTCAGGGTGTCTGCTGGACCTGTTCGATGATCCAGTCCATGAAGTGCTGTGTGCTGGAGTAAACCCCGGGGACATTCGGTCGGGCGCACCCGATGCCGTAGGACACCACGCCGATCAGGTAGAACCGCAAGCCCGAAGTGCCACCCTGGTACTGTTCCGGCACCATCAGTGGGCCGCCGGAGTCGCCCTGGCACGTATCCTTGCCTCCGGAAAGAACGCCGGCGCACAGGACCGCGCTGTCGAATTGATCGGCGGAGAAGTATCGCTTCTCCTTCGCGTAGCTCTGGGCGCACACCCCGTTCTCGTAGATGGGAATTTGGAGCTCATTCAGCACGGTGGCCGACTCACCGCCCTCCATCGTCTTCCCCCAACCGGCGACGAAGGGCATGTAGCCCACGTAGGATTTCTGGCGCAGACTGGGCGTGTGCGGCAGGCAGATAGGCGCTATCTTGGACGTGAACTCCACGTTCCGCTCCAGATAAAGGATGGCCAAGTCACTGCGTCCATTTCGTCGATTGTACTCCGGATGGGACACGTACTAAAAAGAAAAATCGTGTGTTGTAAAAACCGTAGCGAAACATGTTACAAATAATATTACTATTTAAATAAAAAAAAAGAAAAAAAAGAATAAAGTTGTTTTCCTTTCCATACTATTGATCTATTTAAAACTCAAGATATAAGATAGGGAAAGTAATCATGTAATAAAAGGATTCGACATACCCTTGCAATATTAATGTCCACATGGGGAGTCTCTGTGTCCGTGGACAGATCATGTTCTCCCAAACGGACAAACTGTCTAAAAAATAAAAAATCCGATTTAAATACAAGTGTTAATAGGGGAGCGTGTAAACTTACAAGTCGTCCCTGATACAATGGGCCGCTGTGATCACGTGTCTGGCGGTTATCAGGGTTCCTCCGCACTTGAACGGCGATCCGGAGGGATCGTCGTATCCCAGCAGAGCGATCCAGGGCCACGCCCCCTTGCGGCTCACCTCGCCGCCCACGATCTTCTTGTAATACCCGAGCGTAGAGCCGCATCCTTCCTCCACATTGGGCAGCCGCCGAGGCACTTCGCCCGTGTTCTTGGGAATAATGGGAGCCGGAGTGGTGACCGTCAGTCCATTGGGACAACACACCTGGGTGCCATGGTTGCCACAAATCAGTCTGGAGGCCCGCAAGAAGTTGGCGAAGGTCTCGTCCCGCTGCTTAACCCGCAACTGATTTAACAGCGATGCACACTCCTTGAGTTCTAAAATGTAAATTTTAGTTTGAGTAATGGCCTTTATATAAAAACAAACTAACTGATCCCCTATAAACACGTGTTCCCATATTACTTTTCTTATATATGTACAACAATTTAATTCCTTCTAAATGACAAACAGGTTCTAAATAATTATATCTGTTACTTTACTTTCCGATTACATGTCTTACATATTCAAATTAATCAAATTATTATTTCTTAGCAAATGCTAAAAGTTATGTCAAACAAGTGCAACAATGTTGATCTAAAAAAACCTATTGCCCGGTATATCCCGCTTTCCTTATAATAGTAATTATTAACCGTAGCAAAACTCACCAACACAGTTTCCGGGCTTGGTGTCTGGTCCACGGCACTCGAGACCCCGTTGCTCCACCAAGGGTTCGGAGGAGGTAACTGGAATGGGAGCTGGAGTTGTAGTCGTTGTGGTTGTCGTGGTCGTTGTAGTGGTCCTCGGGATGTTAGGGATGAGGAAGGGATTTTCGGGGACCTCCGGCGGGGGCTGAGGACCAATAAACGAAGGCTCTGTGGGGAAGAAGGGGTTCCGAGGTCGCTCTGTGACCGGGTTATATCTGGGTTCAGTGCAGCAGATCTACGTAGGAGAAGCAGGGCAAAGCTTAGCAAGGATGGAAAGTGCACGGACAGATCGAATGTCCCTACCACCGGGTCCCCGTTGATGTTGCGGGTGCCACAGCTGCGCTGCAGGGCGATCACATAGCGCTGGGCCCGATCCCTGCTGGTGGTCTGGAAGATGTTCACCACCTGGGGACAGTAGGTCAGGGCCACGCAGCTCCCGTAATAGTTCTCGGGGGTGATGCAGTTCTGGCGAACTGGATAAAATAAATGGGTCACAAATTCATTAGGTTTCTTTATATTAGTTATAAACTTTAGAGTTTTTGAATTAACATAGTTTACTTCTTTGTAGAAGTATTAACTTTACTTTATATGAATTTTGTCAAAAATATTAAAATATTATAAATTGTTAAATTTTGTTAAACCAATATGTTCTATTAAAAAAAAAAATAGATAAAAAAAACATTTTATTTTTTGTGTCATTTATAAAGATGTCTGATTACATTTTTTATTTTAATCTGAGGATTAATACTTTTAATGATTGAGTATGATTTTGTTAATTTTAGTAGAATGTGTTGAACGGCTTTGCCTTCACCTCAAGATGAGTCAGTTTTGGACATGGGGGATTTAGTTATGTTGTTTTTTACACCTCTAACCAAGTCAACAGTCTATCATTAGCAAGAACACAACAAGCCAAACAAAAATACACTTTATACGAGCGCTAAAGCTCTACTGTTATACTTAACAATTGCCCAAAAGAGATATAATCAAATCTTCACTTTTTTACTTGCGGGGCAAAATGGATATTCAAACTTGACATTTTGCAATGTGATTAAAAAAAAAAATGGAATTTACCAAAGTAAGAGGGGTAAAACTGAATTATTTGTGGTGACAATGTAAAACAAGCTTTGTCTCAAGAACACTTGCATTTGACTTTCTAACAATCTTAAAAGTCTGATATCGTCACAACGGCAGATGCTGGTCAAGCGAGCCATAGACGTCCGTGTCTCAATCAAACTTTACGAGTGCCGGGCACAAAAACCGATACGAGCTCTAAGGGAACGCCCCGTGGGTAATAAACACCTGTTTGAGTCGCTGTCCGAGTCGAAATCCGACCTTGGTGACCGGTTTCGTGAACTGGAATCGAACTCGAACACAATGGGCCAAAAAATTCGACTTGAATAATTTGGGACGATTGTTTGTTTTGCAGTTAATACAAATTGCCGCCTCAAATCGAAAGACTTGAGCAACGAACTTGCCATTGAACTTGAAGATGTCTGCACGTCAGAGGTCTGTGCGAATCGATATTTAGACCATCTGGGTTAAGCCCATTCAAATGCGTTGATGGATTTATGGCCTTTGATTAGAATCCGAGATGCGTTGCTAATGGAACTGGTTTGTTGTTTGCTAAGATCGCTCGTAAAAGTTCTACAGATAGTAGATATAGATAGATAGATATGGCAAAGCAGAAAGCTGGCGACTAATTAAGTGGCTTTGACTACCTTGCCTGCGCTGATTGAACTGGGCGGCAGTGGGCGGGGGCAGGAGCACGAGGGGCAGGAGTGTAATCACAGCACTAGCACAGCACATCCACTTCATGGCGAGATCGATTTATTGCACAGATACGATCATATATGCGAGATATCCAGGGGCAACGCGACGTTCACTGTCCGAATATCGTTGACAACCAATCTTATTTTTGGGGAACCGGACAACCGGACAACCGGAGACAACTGGAGACGCGTCTACACCCGCGGAAGCTTCTTCGGAGATTGCCGTGTGCTTCTTTTCGTGGCCTGCGTGACCAGAGCGATCGCGTCTTCGATTCGGCTGAGCGGTCGGCCCCCAGAGCCGAGCTTTATATGCAGGGTTCTCATGGGATCTCTCAGGCGAATCTACCAAATCTACCGACCCCTCTCGCAAGCTCTCTCGCCGGGAAAGTCGGTGCACTGCGGAGAGCTCCGCGGATGGGGTTCACATTCGAATTCGCGGAGCACGCCATTTGCCTTCTAAGCATGCCAGTCAAGGTGGAAAAGCACCAAATGCACGCAAATGATTTTCCCCACCCAAGCCGAAAATGGTGCAAATATCTATTGATTTTGTGGCCTAATAATATGGTGCAGCGGCTAATGGTTGGTAATGGTATAGCCCACAAGCTGGCACTGTTCTGAATTGGGAAATCTCAATTAAGACGTGAGTCAAATGAGGCGCCAAATGGCTGACCTTGCTCTGCTCGCAATTTGTCACTGAACTGGTCCCGAGAATTCTGTGACTCAATTGGACGGCCGTCTAAGCAAAAATGATAAATGCCATTAATCAAGGTAAATTAAAACGGATCCCGTTGACATGTCAATTGGGAATCACTTGGCGAACTGACCAAAGCCGCCGGCGACATTCTAGCTCGTATTCTAGTTTAGCACCATGATTAGCAATCAGAATTTATTCTCATACTTTGAAATTGTGTTCGTATGCGGGTGCCGTAAAAAGCTTTCGCTGATTATATAGATAGCAGCCTCCCCTCGAGAATACGTAATAACTGGAACTACAGTGAGGATCTATCGGATTTTGTAACACACTCTTGCAACTAAATCGATTTATTTATATTTTCAAAGTTGCGCTTAGAATGATTCATTTCGTTCACTGAGTTATAAAAAATATGTTTACAATCATTCCACTTTTGGGATAGTCCAGAACATGCGTTATTTCACATGACTAAGTGGGTCAAATCTGGATTCCAAAAATACTATTTCGATACTGATTATCAACCGAAATATTTTTCTACTTTCTTATGTATAAACACATTGTACTATCTAACTTAAGTTATATTCTGTGAGTTGTTTTATTCACATAAAACTGATGTGTAAATCACTTTATTTTGATCTGTTAGCACACGCTTAATACACCCCACTAAGTCTCCGCCGGTTCGCCGTACACATCACAATACGGGGGGCACTCAACCCGATTAGAATTCCGCTGAGACGCTGCCAAAAGCCAATTGGCATGCGATCGATGCAGCCGCAGGGGCATAATACGCCGATCGATCTACTATAATGACTAATCCGGATCACTTGGCCATGCAGTGCAGGTAGAAGCAGCGGGGGCCGAAGTGAATGGCGGGAAATTCCAGACCCTGTCGTCAAAGAATCGCTTTTTTCGGTTCCGGCTCAACCATTTCAGATACATTGAGTGATATAATCGAGTAATCTTTACACTATCCTCAAGTTGTTTCATTTGATAAATAACTTGGCAGCTTTTTTTGCAGATATGATTGGTGATGTAATCGAGTAATCTTCACAGTACCACTCAGATATTCCAGTTGATAAATACCTACCTAACACATCGACTAACACATATTATCAAAATAAAGCAAACACGTTTTGTAATTAATTAAAAAAAATTAAAAAACCTTAAGAACACAATAAATAATGTGCAGTGTATGCAAATTAAACAAATGAGCTTCAAAACAAATTTATTGTTAAATTTTTAAATATTTTAAATGACTGAATAAAAAACATACATCAGCTTTAAATAAGATAAGATAGTTGAACTTATATTTCGATCACTTGCTTTATTTTTTTTCTGGTTAAGAAAACCTGAAACAAAATTCTCTGACACGTGGAATTAAATCGAATGTAATGTAAGATCAATAATGCTTAAATCAAGAACATAAAATCATGAAGTTTATTGCGGAAATTGCGGTGGGTATGTGTGTGCGGGATTTAGGATTTAAACCCAAGTATTTGTTAAGTGCCCTCAATTTGAATGACACATCGCAGATAGCTAGCCGATTTAGGATGTGTCATGGTCTAAGCCGCGGATATGTGTTTCCTGATCCAAGGAACGTAGGAGGCGACTCTCGTGTAGACTCCCGGAAAATTTGGCCGGGCACACTCATAGCCAAAGGAAACCAGGCCGAGTAGGTAGAACCTGTAGACATTGGCCTCCAGCTGGAGCAGTCCGCAAAGAAGTGGCAAGAAATATATGAGTATGCTAAAGTCCGAATTCTGTTCTGCAAGTCACCGACATTTTCGTTGACCAACGAAATCATATCTGCGTCACGAGCATGGACAATTAGCGGGCGGTGCTCAGTGAACCACCTTGGCAGGTGCGACAGAGCTGAAGACTTGGCCAAAACAGGTTCGCTGACTCACAGAAGAAGAGATTGTAACTGACCTGGGGCATCATGAGTGGTCCACCGGAATCCCCCTGGCAGGCGTCCACGCTCGAGCTGCCGGCGCACAGCACCTGCAAAGGATTTATTGGGCTTTAAATTCGTCTCGGGGACTCCCCCACCGGTGCGGGATGGCCGGCTCACCTTGTCACTGAACTGGACGAACTGGAACACGGACTTGTAACTCTGCTCGCAGCTCTGCCGAGCTACAATGGGCACCTGGGCGTCGCGCAGCACCTGCGAGGTGGCTCCCTGATGCTTCACTGCCCCCCAGCCGGCCACGAAGGGATTCATGCCCACAAAGTCCTGCTGCAGGAACTTGGCGGCCTCGGGCAGGCAAATGGGTGATATGTTACCTAGGGGAGTGATTTATAATAAAAATATTTTGTTTCATTGGCCTAGGAAAATATAACTAAAAAGGAAATTATGCTTCATATTTATGTTATTATAAATTTAATTATTTTATTCCGATCTCTCACCTGGCAATGTACCCACTCCATTCAGCTCAATCAAGGCTATATCATTCGATATGGAGTTGAGGTCGAAGTGCTCGTGGACCACAGTCCTACGGATACGGAAATCCATTGCCCCCGGCTCGGCTGGCTTGGAGAGATCATGGGCTCCCAGTCGCACCAAAGTCAGCATGGGGTTGATGCAGTGCGCCGAGGTGACCACGTAATGCGAATGGATCAAACTGCCACCGCAGAGGAACTTCAGAGCATTCCGATTCGTCTCCTCAAAGTAGCCGAGGGCAGCTATCCAGGGATACGCTCCTGGAGAGGGTTAAATAAATGTAAAAATAATATCTCACAATAGCTAATCTGGCTACCTTTTCGAGCCTCCATTCCACCCACAACTCGATTGGAAGTGGCACCACTAATGCCACAATCGGTGCCCGAGCGTTGAGCATTCTGTGGCGGTGGAGGTGGGGCAGGAGGTTGTGGGTTAAAGAGGGGGCTCACCACCTGGTTCAGGGGCGGAGTGGGCTGGAAAACCATCGGGGTGACAGTGGATCCTCCACTCAACGGCGAGAAATGAAAAAAGCCAAAGGGAGCAGCGGTGGTCGCAAATAGATCCTTCCTGCTCCTGGCATTTCCTGCTCTATCCGAGGCGCAGCAAACCTTGTAAGCAAAAAATCCTAGCTTTGTAAATCTCTTACGAAATGGTAAAGTATGACCTTGTTTAACTAATATAATTTTAACTTGACTTTGTTCATGTATCAATTCACAACAATTATTTACCAGTGTGGCAAAATAATTTAATTAAACTCTTATCTAAAAATAAATGCAATTTAATGCCTAGTTTGAGTTTATAACTTTAAATATTGTTTGCGATGAGCAAAAAATAAAGCGAAATTAAGTGGGGTCGTTGATATGTTGAATAAAAATGAATTATAGAAAAGTGAAAACGAAATAGATCCAAGGGATTACCATGAAAGAGGAGCCATCGAAGCCGCAGATGGACTGGCCCAGAAAGGTGTGGAACGCGTTGCCCTGGCCCTGGTACTCATCCATGAGCTGGGGACAGGAGGTCAGGGGCAGGCAGCTTCCAGGCCGGGATCGGGCGTCTTGGCAGGACTGGGCTGCAAGAGAACGAAGTGATTGGGAGGGGGCGTGGCAGGGGCTCTCTAGCTTATCAATTTTATTTGCCAATTCGATTTGCTTGGATTTTGTGATCGTTTTTATTTTGACTAATTTTGCGGTGTTATTATACAAGTGTTTTGTATTTTCTTCTCTTCTTGTGTGGGGGGATAGGTGATTTTTTGGGTGGTAAGGAGGTGATCTTAGTAGAGTATCCGACGTCTTCGGCGCCGACGCCGCCTACGGCCGGAATTGAGCGGCATGAAAATCATCATATCCGAACCGGTCTGTGGACCTGTGGACGAGGGCGTCGGGGAGTTCTGCTGCTGGCGGGGATCGATGCACGGGCAGTTGGGCAGCGGGCGCGATCCGCCGGGCAGGCAGACCAGCGGCTGTGATGGACAAGTGGCCGGCGGCACGGGCAGAGTGCTGCCAGCCGTACTGGTGGTGGTCACACCCGTGGTCGTGGAAATGGTGGTGGTACTGCTGCTGGTCGTGATCAGGGGCGGCGTCACCGGCGTCTGGGGATTCGGGGGCGTGGGCTGGAACGTCGGGATCACTGCAGGTGTGGACGGAAAAGCCGGTTGAGGCGGTATTAGTGGACCAATCGGCTGGAGCGGCTGCGGCGGCAGCGGAGAAAACGGTGGTCCCTGCGGCGGCGGCGGCGGTGGTAGCGCATAAATGGGATAGTAACCTGGCGGATACAGCGGACACCAGCCCTTGATGCTGGCCAAGTAGGACAGGAATGGCCAGAAGTACACCTTCACACAGAACTCGTCCAGCAGAACCATCTCTCCGATCCGCAACCGCAACCGTATCCGTTTATGCGTGCTCGCTGCTCGGCCACCAGGTGGCAACTGTCCACGAGCTCATCTTTTTCGGCCAATTGCAGCTCCGCCAAGTGGAGCATGGCGGGCCATAATGATTATAATTCGATTGTATTTCAGTGGGGCACAATTATCCAAAGAGTCGTATGAAAAGCCCAAGCTCAGGGGCGGATCAGGGTGTTAGGGCTTTAAAAATATTATCATACTTCCATAATACAATACATTTACTTTTTCAGATTAAGATTCAATACCTATAATTTGTCATGAACAAATTTGGAATATTTTGTTTTTAAAAATTAAATGTTGTATCTTTCTAATAAAGTATGACTCTTAATATTCAAATTAAATTCCAAAAATCATATACTATGTAAAATGCTTTGACGGATGTTTATGACTAAAGAAGCTTATCTTAATACAGAACAAAAACTATAACATCAGCGTAGCAAATAAAAACTTTGCATTATTTTCTGACCCATTACTCATTTCATGAAGAAATGATTTTGTTGTTTTTAGAGTATTTAATGACGTTCGGGAAATGCACATTTTTAAAAACTTCGTTCTGAGCATTATTCAAGCCCCTAATTGCAGTTCCGACAAATTCACACCGAGATGCATCGTTAATTCTGGGGGAATTAAAATAACTGGGCCAGTGGCGCTTGGAATCCGATTGAAATCATTTGGGGAGGTCTGTTGGAGCCATTCGCCGGGTGCTAGAGGGCGACCATTAGGGCCGACAGATGATGCGATATGTGGGGGATTTGTTTATGTTGACACATTAAGTGGAATGACACGATCACATAACTCAAACAGATCTATTGGCACGATCTGGTGGGTATTTTTGAGCAGCCGAAGGGGCACGTAAGACTAAAAACAGAATTCACACAACTTACACTTGACGGGCGAGCAAATGGAGAGAGCCAAATAAACTGTGAGGAATTTATGAGCTCTCGGGGAGCCGGCGATCGCACACATTCTGATCCTATGGACTTCGCCGACGAACTGAACCCGTGGGCCACTGTCACACCGGAACTTAAGCGCTAACGGAGTGGGTGTCATCAAATGATTTAATTGTGGCAATTTTCGAAATCACATTTAATTTAATCGACAGCTATGGCTGATTTTTTTGAGGGATGAACTTGAAAAGTTGAAGGATGGGCAAAGCACCCCCTGAGCTCAGGGAGCTGGTCGAAATTCCCCCCTTTGATGGCCGATCGAAATACATTTTGGATGCGCTTATTTATTGTGGGGAAAGGAAAGTTCCATTAAATCTAAATGCCGACTACGACTACCTTGATAACGTGCTGTGTACTTATATATCTGGGGGTATATATATAATAGTGTATGTGTGTGCGTGCTAGACATCGTCCGAGATCCGAATCCGAATGGGGAGCTGGATGGGATACAGGGTCGGCCGCCTACTCGCGGTGCTTGCAGTCCAGGAAGAGCTGGGCCTGGGCCTGCACAAAGCGGAAGATCTCGAGCAGCATTTCGTTGGAGGTCTTGCAGTTGCCTTGCTGGGGCTCGAAGAAGGATCCAGGACCTGCTCCGCCAACCGAGCGCTTGCCCCAATCCGGCGAGAACGTCAGCTGTTGTGGGGGTGAATCCAAATAACAGGTATTAGGATGGGTTGCGGGTACCTTTGGAACTACTCACTTGACCCTGGACGCAGGCCAGCATCAGGAAAAGCACTGCTGCAATGAGGACTTCGCACTTGGGATTCATTCTGAGTTCTAATGCTGCTTCACCTCGGCTTAGCCTGCTTTTATACCCAGTTCAGCGCTAAAAGCAGCCAGCTGGATGATAATTAACCCGGCACTTGCAAGGATTCCGTCTATAATTGATTCCTTTGCCTCCTGCTTCAAATCCAATCCAACGGGTACTCGTACCGTCATTGAAACACTCTTCTATGTGGAAGCGTTTGTGATTCTCCATGTGTTTATTAGAATTGCGCATATGTTTAATATTAAATATAATTATATATTTATTTAGATACCTTTAAATAAGTTCGTTAAATTAAGCAGTGTATAAGAGTTAAACGAGATTGCGGCTCAAGCAAACTGTTGCAATACATTTGGCGAACAATAAACCATAGAATCCGGCTGGGGACATGTACAAAAATATTGTTAAGTGAGTTGTGAGCCTGGCAGCTGCGGATATAGTACAAAAATGTTGTGTGTTTGTTAAATACAGAGTTTGATGTTTTAGCTTTCTACGCGCGAGAACGAGGCACTCAATTTGTTACAACAAAATCGGATTGTAAGCAGTTTATATATGTATACGTATATATTAGTAGTAAATAACAATACAAATTACAATAACACATTATTACGTTTTGGCTTAATCGAAACAAACGTTCTGGGTTTAGTTATTGCATTATAAAAACAATTGGCCTGCGAGCCACGATTGGTAATAATTATAGAAAACATTCGTCCTTAATTGTTGTCGTTGATCAACAAATAATATTACAAAAATATATGTAGAAATATATATATATTTATATATATATTATTCGTGTGAATCTGTTGTATATATCTAACTATCGTGTTTCTGTTGCTGTTTGCATGTGGCATTGTTAGTTCTCAGTTGTAAGTTTCTTCGTAGCTATTTGAAAGTGGCGAAGCTTATTCGATTCGTTCGTTGAATGCGGCATGCACCTGGGCAGGTAAGAAATGCACTTCGTTTGGGCTCGTTGACACGTTTTGCGCGATTACTGGTATCGGGTTACTGGTTTATCGTCTTCTCAACGGAATTCAAAGCTCAGTCGACGCATGTTTTTCAAAAAATTTGGTGTTATACTCGTTAATTTTTGGCTCCTGCTTCCGCTGCGGCATTCAGGAGATTCTCCAACCCGCCTCTTACATCAGGCAGCACTTCCTCTTTCCCTTCTTCTTGTAACTTTGCTCGATAAAGGGACGCTCGGCGATCTGGAATTTCCGCACGATCCTCACCAGCTCGTGGAAGGCCTGATCCACGTTGACGCGCAGCTTGGCACTGCACTCGATGTAGGGAATCATCAGGCTGCGGCTGGTGTTCTGCGCCTCCTCCAAGGACACCTGCTGTTGGTGCTTCAGGTCGCACTTGTTGCCCACCATCAGCATGGGGAACTCGTCGCGATCCTTGACGCGCAGGATCTGGCGCTGGAACTTGGGGATCTCATCGAAGCTGGAATGATCGTTGAGCGCGAAGACGAGCAGGAACCCCTCGCCGGAGCGCATGTACTGCTCCCGCATGGCACTGAACTCCTCCTGGCCAGCCGTGTCCAAAACTAGGTAATCGCATAGATTAATGGGACAATTGGGGTGGCTAAAGTAAGAGAACTTACTGTCCAATTTGGCTGGCACATCGTCGATGTTGCACTGCTTCGTGTACGAGTCTTCAATGGTGGGATCGTAGTCCGTGACGAAGTAGCTCTGAAAGATAAAGAGTGAATATTATAATGTCTTACTAACTTATGTTACTCAGGCCGCTGACTATATAAACATCTCAAAATATAAGACTTGGTGCGTTTATCATTCCGCCTTTGATTTGTTTACACACGTCACTTTTATCATCCACTATGCTCTATATATCTTTGGGGAAAAGCTACAGCATATACACGAAAGATGGGCAGATGACGCAAATGACTAAAAATAAATGGAAGCGGGCGGGCATTGTGGTCGTGACCATGGCACACACACTCTCTGAATCGATCGGCACACCCAGAAAACAGGGGACTACTGCATGGCAGTCACAACTCCCTGGGCTTTGGCTTCAAGCTATGACCACTGGATCCCCCCAAATGGAGATACACACGGGGGTGTGGCCTAAGTCGATGAAGACGACGACGATGATGATGATCTCTGCCCGAAACTATGCACACGCATGTCCAAACACAGACGCACATCGCAGTCGCTTGTTGCTTGTTTGTTGCTCTGGCCAAAACAAGGGTCGCCCCGCCCAGCCCCTCTGCTTCGACGCCCCGCTCCATCGCTCGACCGCCCCTGTAGCAAGCGACGTCACCTGGCTGGATGTGGGGTGCTCCTGGGGCCTCACCTGGATGAACTGTATCGTGATCGCCGACTTTCCCACGCCGCCGCCGCCGACGACCACCAGTTTGTACGTTTGCATCTGCATTTCCCCGTTTATTTCGACCAGTTGGCCAGCGAAATTTTTTTATTTTCCTCCGCGACTAGGGATGTGAAAAATAGAACTGGCTAACTAGTGATGGTATTTTCGATTGTATCGATGGCTAAGAGCCAGACTGTCATGGATTGTTTAAGAACTATCGCAATAGTATCGCCGTCATATACCGACTCTTTTTTCTGTTTTCTTAGCATAGAAGTAAAAAATAATAAATATTTTAAACTAAAATCGGGATACATTTTATAGTTTTGTCTTTGTTATTCCTTTAAACTAACTTTTGTCAGTTTCTCAACATTTTAATATATATTAACAAAGTTAATGTTTCTACTGAACTGTAGTACGCATATTTTTCCGAACCCTTATAAAGCAACATATATTTACAGAAGTTATTAATTTCAAAATTTTGTTAAAAGCGCTGATACCCTGTATTCTTGCTACAGAAAATACCGACTTATTGGAAATTGTTATATTTGAGCCACCGCCCCCTGGTCACACTACGATATAGTCATCAAAGAAAAATACAGAAAAAAATACAGAAAATTGGCCAAGGAATAGATAAAATTCTTAAGGCCCAGTTAAGACACGGGAAAAGTCGAGAAATCGTTAGGCAAACCCAACAATAATCTCCAAACCTAGTGTGTTCCTTACCGTGACCAATAAATCGCAGTGAAAATGGCCTTGAAAGTGCTGGTGGGCCAGAAGCTGATGAATGAGGTGGTGAAGTATAAGCCTCCAGCCCCCAAAAAGCAGGGCGTTACGTCCGCTGCGGGGGCGGGCGGCATGGAGTGGAGGGTGCTGGTGGTGGACAAGCTGGGTATGCGCATGGTGTCCGCCTGCACCAAGATGCACGAGATCAGCGCCGAGGGCATCACCCTGGTGGAGGACATCAACAAGAAGCGCGAGCCGCTGCCCACAATGGATGCGATCTACCTGATTACCCCATCGGATGAGTCAGTGCGTGGGTTGATTCGAGACTTCGAGAACCCCGCGCGGCCCATGTATCGCTATGCCCATGTCTTCTTCACGGAGGTCTGCCCCGAGGAATTGTTCAACGATCTGTGCAAGTCCTGTGCTGCCGGGAAGATCAAGACGCTCAAGGAGATTAACATTGCATTTTTGCCCTACGAGTGTCAGGTGTTTTCGCTGGACTCGCCGGATACATTCCAGTGCCTGTACTCCCCGGCCTTTGCCTCCATAAGGAGCAAGCACATCGAGCGCATTGCCGAGCAGATTGCGACCTTGTGCGCCACCCTGGGGGAGTACCCCAATGTGCGCTACCGCAGCGACTGGGACAGGAACATCGATTTGGCCGCTTCGGTGCAGCAGAAGCTGGACGCCTACAAGGCCGACGATGCCACCATGGGCGAGGGCCCCGAGAAGGCCCGCTCGCAGCTGTTGATCCTCGATCGCGGCTTCGACTGTGTGTCGCCACTGCTGCACGAGCTGACGCTCCAGGCCATGGCCTACGATTTGCTACCCATCGTCAACGATGTCTATCGCTATACGCCCGGGCCCAACCAGCCGGACAAGGAGGTGCTGCTCGACGAAAACGACGACTTGTGGGTGGAGCTGCGCCACGAGCATATCGCTGTCGTCTCCACCCAGGTGACTCAGAACCTGAAGAAGTTCACCGACTCGAAGCGCATGGGCTCGGCCGACAAGTCGTCGATGCGGGATCTCTCGCAGATGATCAAGAAGATGCCGCAGTATCAAAAGGAGCTTTCCAAGTACTCGACCCATTTGCATTTGGCCGAGGACTGCATGAAGTCCTACCAGAACTATGTGGATAAGCTGTGCCGTGTGGAGCAGGATCTGGCCATGGGCACGGATGCTGAGGGCGAGAAGATCAAGGATCATATGCGCAACATTGTGCCCATCCTGTTGGATGCCAATGTCTCGAACTACGACAAAGTTCGAATTATTGCTCTTTATGTGATGATCAAGAATGGAATTTCCGAGGAGAATCTGACCAAACTGTTCACGCATGCCCAGCTGTCGCCGAAGGATCAGGATATGGTGCGTAATCTTAGTTGCTTGGGCATCAATGTCATTGCAGATTCGCGGAAGAAGGTGTACTCGGTGCCGCGCAAGGAGCGGACCACCGAAAGCACCTACCAGATGTCTCGCTGGACCCCGGTGATCAAGGACATCATGGAGGATTGCATAGAGGATAAGCTCGATCTCCGCCACTTCCCCTTCCTCGAGGGCAGGGCCCAGAATACCAATTACCATGCACCGACCAGTGCCCGCTATGGTCACTGGCACAAGGACAAGGGCCAGGCGCAGGTGAAGAACGTGCCCAGGCTCATTGTCTTCATTGTGGGCGGCGTTAGTATGTCCGAGATGAGGTGCGCCTACGAGGTCACCAATGCTGTCCGCAACTGGGAGGTCCTGGTCGGCTCTTCGCACATCCTGTCGCCCGAGATCTTCCTCAGCGACTTGGGCAGCCTCTCCAAGGAGGACTAAATATTTATTGGATCATAATCTTGTTAACGATTTTGTCACATTTATCGTGTTTAAAAATAGTTTGTTATTCCTTACCGAAGGTTCAAAATGATTCCTTAAGAAATTATACTAATTACATATTGCAATATATAAACATAAAAAATACAATACATAAATTATATACGCATTACATAATATATTAAAATTATATAGTATTTTATTCTTAGCCGAATATAAATAAATATTAACGTCAATAATACGACTAGTATCATTTCAATTAAGCCCCTATACTGGCTCTTGTACTGTAGTGTGAACACTAGAAAGAAAACGGGAATCGGATTTCACAGCACCATAAAATATTCACCTCGGATTACTTAAAAACTATATGTATTACCGAACTTAGTCAAATTGAAACAAAATTATGGATGAGCCTGTGTAATGTGCATATTCGGCAAAATGACATCAACAAACACTTAAATGTTAACATTAAAAGTAAAACACTGACCCGAACTTTAATAACTTTTCGAAACTTAAGACACCTTGAAATTGGTTCGGCGATGAATGTGTTTAATATAATTCGAAAATATTAAAATGCAAGTTCAAATTTTTCGCACCCGATGCATCTAAATGTATTGTAATATCTTCAATACCCAATAAAGCTTAAAAAAAAGTATTAAATTGTTTCTAAAATATATTTAAATTTGATTTTTGGTTTTTATCAAACAAACTTTAAATATAAAGAAAAATCAAAAACCGTATGCATTTTAAAATTAAAAAAAAAAAAACAAAAATATTTAAGCAAAAACTCGATAAAATTTTGAAAATATACTAGGGAAAATACCAAACACTCGTATTTGGCGCCCACGGTACGGTCATACTTCGGCCCCACGCCAAACAATTGTTTGTCTTGCAAATTTGTAAAATTGCACAAAAATGCCGGAGGAAATTGCGGACGACAAGCGTAGCCACTTGCCTTGGATTGAGAAGTACCGCCCGGCGAAGTTCAAGGAGATTGTGGGAAATGAGGACACAGTTGCCAGACTGTCTGTCTTCGCCACCCAGGGAAATGCACCCAACATTATCATAGCAGTGAGTTTTTACGGATTACCATCTTTGAAAGATTACTTATCATGTTGCCTAGGGTCCTCCTGGCGTGGGCAAGACCACCACCATCCAATGCCTGGCCAGGATCCTCCTGGGAGACAGTTATAAGGAGGCTGTCCTCGAGTTAAACGCCTCCAATGAGCGAGGAATCGATGTGGTGCGCAACAAGATCAAGATGTTTGCCCAGCAAAAGGTGACACTGCCCCGTGGAAGGCACAAGATTGTGATCCTCGACGAGGCGGACAGCATGACGGAGGGAGCCCAGCAGGCCTTGCGCCGCACCATGGAGATCTACAGCAGCACCACGAGATTCGCCTTGGCCTGCAACACCAGCGAGAAGATCATCGAGCCCATCCAGTCGCGATGTGCCATGCTGCGATTCACCAAACTTTCTGATGCCCAGGTTCTGGCCAAGCTTATCGAGGTGGCCAAGTGGGAGAAGCTTAACTACACGGAGGATGGCCTGGAAGCCATCGTTTTCACAGCCCAAGGAGACATGCGTCAGGGCCTGAACAATCTGCAATCCACCGCCCAGGGATTCGGCGATATCAATGCCGAGAACGTGTTTAAGGTCTGCGATGAGCCGCATCCCAAGCTGCTGGAGGAGATGATCCATCATTGTGCCGCCAACGACATACACAAGGCCTACAAGATCCTGGCCAAGCTGTGGAAGCTCGGCTACTCCCCGGAGGACATCATAGGAAACATATTCCGCGTCTGCAAGCGCATCAACATCGACGAGCACCTGAAGCTGGACTTTATCCGGGAGATCGGCATCACGCACATGAAGATCGTCGATGGGATTAACTCGCTGTTGCAGCTTACCGCCCTGCTGGCCAAACTCTGCATAGCCGCCGAGAAGCATTAGCTTGTACGAAAGAACATTGTTTAGGGTCTTAGATTATGCTCAAGTTACTGAATAAATTTGTGGAATGAATTTACATTGAGGAGTTTCCATTTGCAATTAAGAAATTTTAAATAACAAATCTATGGCCATGCTAATAATAATAATAATTTCTCAAATCTACATTCTAAAAAATTGAACTAAATTGAATTAAAAGCGCTAAAAAAACGAAAAATTTTTTTATTAGATAGCCTCAACATTAAGAAAGAAAGAAAGTTTTCAATATTTCCCAATTTTCTTCGAGCCTAAACTTAACCATTTCGTAATTCGCAAACTAAACTAAGCTTCAACTAAATATCTGACACATTGACAAGGACATTTGAAATGTCAAAATCAAAATTATCGATAGTTCAAATAGCAAACGCTAGATGGGCCACCCTGTATCAGAATTCATTCATTTGTTGCAAGTAATCATAAGAAGATTAGAAACTTCTTATTTATTTGGCACACATCTGGTATTTTAGTAAAATCCAAAGGTATTTTCCCACCAGCCGCATTGCCTGGTATATCGCGGCACCCCGGATCTGGTCACATTGTTTGCAGCGCTAAAAAAAAGAGCGAAGTGAATATGGCGAGTCTTGGGGTCCAACACGAAAATATTTCGAATAATCCAGAAGGTACGCATTGTAAACCGCCTCTGGGCAGTGCGAAATCGAAGGACCAAGCCCGCCGCGTGGGCGGCGATCCGAAATCGGCCAGGACTTACGCGATTCCGGGGCGTTTTCAATGGCCAAAATGTGCTGGTCGACTGCGCAGCAAAACGGCACTCACACCACGGCCAAAAAGCAAAAACGGAGTGAAAAGAGAGAAAAACGCAAGGGAGGAGGGGAAAAGCCAAGAAGCCAGAAGTGTCTCCCCCTCAAAATGGGTGGATATTTCGAGTTCCCCCGATTTGGATCCGGAGTTTTGAGTTTATAAATAAGTTCCAGTCCTGAAGACGAACGAGCCAGAGAGCGAGGGAGAGGGAGACATGCGTTATTTTCCCGTATTTTCCTCTGTCTCTCGCTTCGTCATCGCAGCTGCTGCTGCCCCTGTGTTTGTGTCTGTGTGGCTGTGTATGTGTGTGTTTTTGTGTTCCCTCCCTCCTCCGCTCTTTCGCCTTCGTTTTTCCACCTTTCCTTTTGCCAAAACGGAACGGCAATTGATTTTCCCCACACGAAGAGGAAAACTGAAAACGTCCGTCCAAAACTCCGGCAAAATCCCGCACTCATCAGAACCATTTTTCCGTACTTCTTTTGCAGTGGAAAACACATCCAAGCGAACCGAAAGTCGCGAGGGCAGCGCCGAGCGAAAAGGTAAGCTTTCTGGGGGGATTATCTCTGCGGGTTACATAAAATGGGCACCTCTGTATCTTCTGCACTATATACGAACTCGCCTTTGAAATCACCCCACAAAACTCAGCGCCAGCCCACGCACTCGCACCTGCCAAGATCACGGGCTGCAGCGCCGGCGCAACCTTGCATTGGTTCGCCCAGGTGGGCGGTCAGTTCTCCGCCAGCGAAGACGACTCTCAAGGTAGTTGGCATTCCATTAAGGCTCGCTTCGCAGAGCCCCGGCCACGCCCCGTACCGCTCCGCCCACAAATACGAATGCTCTGAATGCTTGCCGCATGATCTCACTGACAAATAAGCCCGTAGTCCGCCTTATCGCGGTTTTAACACCCCGAATACCTCTGTCACTGGTCTGTTACAAGTCTGGAAGTCACTGAGGGCCATTGTTTGGCTCATTGGAATATCTTCCTAACTACTCTCCAAAGTAGAATTCCAACTATGTAATATTAAGTATTATTCTCGTTCGACCTATTTAAATGCATACTAATATCGAGTTATTACCATTAATCAAAATGTCATTGTGATAACAACTATAAATCCTCTGATGCCAATATGGTATGGATTTTCTTATAAAGGACATATCTTACTCTTTTCAATTTTTAAAAACAAGTACAAGCGTTTTCAAGTAAACAATAATTATAAATAAGTGAATAAGTATTTAGGAATTTGTCATTCAATGACAAACAATGTTCTTCAAAAGGGTTTTTTGTGGAGAGGTATGATAGGAGATGCTCCAACTTTTACCAGCGAAAATATCACATTCAACCCCTATTATATAGTTTATAGCTTGTACTTCCCTAAACAAAATCAGAAATAATATACAAATATTTATGCGTTGATTAGGAAACTTTTTTGTTTGATTTTGCCACTATGCGTACTACATATTCTTGTAAGATTTTCTCTAGCGAAAAATCGATCCCAAACTCTTAGCTCTCCAAAACAGATGTAAATGCCACGCACAAGGGGCTAAGAAAATCCACACGAAATTTGCTTGCGACCTTGGCCGATGATAATATTTCATTTGCCTGTAATTTTCGCACCTGTAACGAGCGAACAGATTGACTTGCAGTTGTTCCTTTGTCGCCTCACTTACGTCATGGAATTCCAAAAATATCTTAACCGATAAGGCGATAAGAACCGGTTCCCAGTTCGATTATGCAGACTTTCGCAGCCCAGCCGCATGTTAGCAATATCACTATTATTATTGTTTATTTTTCGCATTTTTCCGGCCTCAATGTCATTTCAATAGAACAAAATGTGCGCCTGCATTAGCTTTTTGCTTTCTTTTTTGTTTCTATTATTTTGTTCGCCCATTTTGCACATAGGCAAATTTCAGACGGGGGCGGCGGTATTATTTTCCATGTATTTGTGCCATTTTTGCTATTGTTGCTGCTGCTAGTTTGTCAATTGACCCACAAAAAAGCGAGTGTACATCGTCGATGACGTCAGCTCTCGGCTCATGTAAATAACTCGCCGGCAAAAGTCGAGAAATAGGGGGTACCTACATATATTAGGCAGATTTTATTGATTTCTTTTTCGGCCACAGGTAGCAACTGCCGAGAATATTCCCCACTTTTATTTGCCTGCGAACCGTAACTTGTTTATCCAAAATTCGATTTATTCCCTTATATGTGCGAATCTGTGAATCTGTATTAATTTCGCTACGCTTTTAGCGTCCAAAGACCGCGAGGAGAAGCTGAAATATGCCCGTGATCGACAGAATGAGGAGCGCCACCGGAAGATCGAGGAGCTGCGCGCCCAGGCGGAGGCCGCCCAGCGGTATCGCGAACAAAAGGAGGAGGAGCGGCGGCGACGCATCGAGGAGATCCGCGTCCGGGACACAGAGAAGCGCCACCAGGTAGAGGAGCGCAAGAGGGCCATCTTCGAGGCCGAGAAGGAACGCCGCGAGTATATCCTCAAAAAGAATCAGGTGGGTGGCTCATCACATCCCCATAAACTCTTATTTTAAATCATATTCAAACCATCCTGCAGGAACGCGAATCCCGGATAGAAGTCAAAAAGCGGGACAGAAACTCCATCGGCTTCGCATTTGGCTCCTCGACTCCCCGCCTGCTGGATGTGCCCGCGGATTATGGCCTGGTATCGCCCAGTGCCTTTTGGGGTCAGCGGAGGTGAGATCCGAATGAAACTTATCTCAGCACAACGCAAAAAAGCTCGCACCATATACACACATAATTGCTTTTGGCCATTCAGTGCTGACTGAACTAGTATTTTGGCCGATTTTATCTTTGCCTTGTGTTGCACATGACTAATTATCGCTGTACTTTGATAGACATGCTAAATTGTGGCCTAGAGTTTTCATTATTTCATTTTTGTTATCAGTTCTTGATCTTTTAATGACCACATTGTTTACCAAAGTGAGGCAATTGCTTTGAACTTGAGACTAATTCAATTTATTATATTAATATGGACTTAATAGATGTCCTAAAAATGGTATGAAGCAATATAACAGTGATCGATTCGCTGTTCATTCACCTATAATTGGGAACTAACACCCAATACATTTTTATTTTCTTATCATATACAAATTTACAATTTCACCATGAGTAAACACTGTACTATTTTAATACATTAAACGTTTTTAGCCCAGTTTTGAGTATTACTTATAGTACTGCTTTCCCCACAGATCCACATCTATATCGAACGTAGCGGGCGCCTCGCTCACACGTCGAAGTTCAGAGCGTGAACTTGCCGACAGTGGTGCTAAGAAGCGTGCCTCCTCATCGACGGACCGACAAGATGGTGAGTCCCGATGCCACCGGCGGCACTGCAGTCATCCCCAAAACAGAAATACACACACTCCTGAACACTCCACACTCGCCGAGACACCAGACACACATAATGAGATTACATTTTACTTTGCAGTTATCGTTATCGTTACCTTAGACACTCGTAAATCTTGTAATTGAAAAGTCCCCAGTTATTGTTTACATGTGCCCTGCAACTTAGAGATTTTGTATAACCCTCTACCATGTGATCTCCGCCACTGTGCCCAGCTGGTGTACATGTGAATTACTTTTATTATATGGAAGATACAAACCCCTGGCACCCACAGACTTCTCACACGGCACGATCACTTTTGTTCCCTACTTTAGTTTTTTTTTTCTTATTTATTTTCCAATATGATTTGCACCCAAAAGCAAACAGCAATCACACCTCTGTAACGTTCACTTCTCTATCTCTCTGAAAACAAATCGAAAAAACCACCGACTTCACACAGATCACCGACGCAAGTCTTCCTCCATGTACGAGGTGTTCAATTGGGGCTATTCCAATGACGAGCCGCCCAAGCGGTTCTCGCTCTCCATCGCCGGCAGCGAGATAAATATCGATGGGCCGGCCAATCCCAATCCGCCGCCCACTTCCAAACAAACAGCCAACGCGCACAGACCTACAAATCTCACAACAACCACAGCAACAAGCACCACAACTGCAGGCCACAACAACTTTAACAACCATAACTCGTATCGTAAGGGTGAGGGTTCTTCTCCAATCTTCTCAGCTCCTCCTCGTTCTTAACCCCCGTTTCTCGTTCTGACCCCGATTATTGTTTTGCCGTAACCCCAAAAACCAAACCTAACCCCGTAATTGTAATCGTAACCCCCGCCGTAAGCTCTTAACTCGTTGTCTCTACCCCCGTAACCCAAAATCAATGGCATGTCTTGCGCCGATCAGTTTTGCATGATGTTTTATACGCCCTCGACGATTGTACAGATTCCAAGCGCCCTCTAAAGCAGCATCGGCCGTCTATGAAGAATTTAATGTAGATCCCCAACAGCATGGTTCTTTTGTGCCGAAAGTTTTTACACTGGTCAATAAGTCTATCCTAAATATTACACATAGTATAATATAATAATTTAAGATATAGCCTCAAGGCAATCCCAGTGTAAAAACTTTCCCATTTTTAGCTATTTTCGCTTTTGGTTCTGCCGTTCCTAGTAATTAAGCTGTTTTTTTATTATTATTTTGAGTCCGAAATCGCAAGTGAATCATTTCGGCAGTTGCATCTAAAAATCCATTATCAAAATCCAAAAACCATGTACAAACAAAAACCAACAACCCAAACCGAATATTGCAGAAGATAGCGTTGATTCATCGCCCATGGTGTTCCGAAGCGTTTACCGCAGGAAAACGGACCTCATGCCGACAATACCCAGCCCCCGAGACGGGCACTATGGTTCGCGAGGCTCCCTGAGCACCACGCCGGCCAGAACCCCAGGTAAGACCCACCCAGCCGATCCCCCATCCCCAGACATCCAGCACACACTCCAATAGCAATCTGAATCATGCCATCTGAGCCATCCAGCGATCAGCCTCATCGTCCAGCTACGCATCCATCAGCTCTTCATTCGACATCCTTCCATCCAGTTAGTTGTGTTTTCTTTTGGTTTAGCCCATTCCGGACCAAGAGTTGCCCCTCCAGCCCCTGACTTTACATACTCTGTCGATTCCCCCGGGTTCTTTGCTGCTTGGGCAGGGAGAAAGTGAGAGAAAGAAAGAAAGCAGGAACACACTCTCCTCTCCAGGCACCTGAAACACCTCAGAACACCAGAACTTTCTGCCACGCACCGAACACACAATGTAAAAAACACACCAGACACCTTGAACACACATTCTTCTTGAAACACACCCACTTGTAAAAATCATTTTGTAGCCAAGTCTATCCACATATATTCGTGACGTCTTCTTGTTACTGCAGTTGCGTTTGAAATACTATTGCTAATGGGGTTTTGAAATTATTATAATAATGTAAGGAACGTACAAAATTATTAAATCCTAATAACTTTCGGGATACCCAGAGGTCCTTTTCCTTACTCCTTGCAAAACCCCTACAATATTATTTTGAATGCAACTGTGAGTAGTTAAGCGTAGCTCCCTAAGGATCCGCAGCCAGAGCCAGGCTCGAAAAGATTCACGAAACCAATTACAACCACTTTCAACTGAACCGCAGGACGGGCCTACTCGATGAACCGCTTGGACCAGCTGGCGCAGCCGATACGCCGGAACGGGGAGCACATGCGGGCCATTCTGGAGCGCGAGCGGCGCGAACGGGAGCTGGAGATGCTGGACGAGACCGCCTCGCTGGGCGGCGGAGGGGGTCGACGCGGTGCGTCGGCCAGTGCGCGAGCCCGGCGGGCGGGCAGCGCCGGCAGCGGAAGCTCCAGTGCCGCCGGCATCATGTCCCGCAGCATGACCCACCTGGCCGGAGGAGGAGGAGGTGGTGGCCAACGGGAGCGCGGAAAGTACTCGCTGGGCGGCGGCATCTCGACCAGCTTCCGGCCGCTGGCCAGCGGAGCCGGAGGGCAGCGGGACACCACCAGTAAGAGCATGACACAGATAAGCAGTTGGTCGGTTTATGGCAGCACAGCACCACCCAACCACCTGCACCACCTGCGCCAGTCCACACTCGGCCTGCAAACTGCGGCAACTAAGAAATACCTCCAGTCATCATTTGCCTCAGCCTCATCCCTCAACTCAGCATCCTTCCGCGCGAACGCGACCGGGCGTGGCCAGCAGCAGCAATATGCGATCTCTACTAACCCCCACCGTTTTCTCGATCTCGATCCCAACTCATTGTTGCTCATGAACTCTGCTAGTTTGTTAGTGAATGCAGGTGTGTGCGATAGAACAAAACAAAACAAAAAAACAAACCATTAACATCTCGAACTACCATAAACCACCAATCCAAAACACACTGGCACTATCCACACAGCACACACTAAAATCCAAACTCCAAGTCCTCCGCAGATTGCGGATTGCGTTGTAGCCATCTACCCATTTCCTCGAGTACCTACCGATAGCCACCACTACAAACCACAAGAACAACAACTCGCGCCCCACAATTGGCTAACTTGAACTTTCACCACACACTCCGACAAAACCACACAGCAAGATACTCACATCCGTAAACTGGCATAGGCTTTGGTTCCCCTTAGATCCAACCATAGAGGACATACGAAGAACGACCGATCGAGGTTGTCCTTAGTTCATTTGAGCAGCAATTTGTGGTCCCAGGTTCACCTCATTCGGTTTTGAAGACATTAGTACATTCTGAATGCAGTAAATGCCATCCGCAAGTCCGTTTTTGTCCAGGATTTCCACTCTAAAATCATATTGCCTAAGCACTTTAATTTGATTTTCCTTTTAAGTGGAAATTATATATTATCTTCGATGTGCATAGGTTCTGTATCGCACTGTAGATGTCGAAATTCCGCATTCATTTGGGATCATCATCATCACATTATCATAGCAGATCCTTTTTCGGGTTTTTCTGGTCCATATTGTTGCTGCCTGTCGCCGTCTGTCGGTCGTTCCGTTCGTATGTATCCATAGTTACACTTATTTATATCGGTTTTTATCCCATGGTGAAGCGAAACATACATCTATACCCATTTTTATAGTTATCAGATTAATTTAGATTTATTTAACACTTTAGTTAAAACAAAACATCGAAAACACATATAATACTAAGTATTTATGGGCTCAGTTACTCTGGGTATATCTCACCCTGGTTATAGGTATATGTTCTTTGGTCCTTGGTTTTATTTTGTGTCCTCATTATGTTCGCTCGCTATGTGTAAGAATTTGAATCCTCCCTGTCTGTTGGTACTTTGGTTAACCTGTGTCCCCTGAGTTGGTTTTGTGTTTTCCCTGTGTTTCCCCCTGCAATAATGGTAAACTCTGGTGACGGTCACTACTCACGTACGCTTTATTTGGTGCTCCACATAAGCTCATCCATATTGACACCCCTCAACCCCCTGAAAGCGCTCATCCCGTAATCGTTCTAATCGTATTTGGATACTCTAGGCTCGCGATCGGGAAATGCCACGCCCGGCGGACACTTTAATAGCTCAAGGCCCGGCAGCGCCATGTCCACATCGACAAACATGTCCACATCCGGGATGGTGCCCAGGCGACCGGCGACGGCACCCCGGAAACCGAGGCCCGCCAGCATCGCCGGCACAGGCATGTCCCTCGAGGGTAAGTCTACTTAAGAGTAGTTTCTTTGAATGGGAATAATAAACTTCCAATCCGGCAGAGATCAACAAACTCAAGAGGGATCAGAAGCCGCCCGTGAAGGCCACAGCCGCCTCGCCATCCGCACAAACGACACCCAAACGAACTGCAAACCTGATGTCCACCTCCCTGATCGTGACCTCCAGCTCATCGCGGCTGAGCAGTGCCGAGAAGAAGACGCCCTCAAAAAGGGTAACATTACTTTTCCTAAGACAACCTAGCATAGTTAATAAATGTGTAACAAAACCCACAGGAACCGCCGGTACCCAAGGCGGCTTCAGCTTCCAAGGCGCTGTCAAGTCGCACGGCCAGTTCGGAACGCATCAGTCGGGTCAGCAAGGAGCCGAAAGCCAAGGATACCTCTGCGATGACCAGGTCCATGATCGTCACCAGCAGCAGTACCACCACTACCATCACAAAAGCGGCTCCTGCTCCGGCAGCACCAGCTCCCGTTGCCGCCCCGGCTCTCGAGCAGAATGGCGTGGCCAAGGAGGCTGAGAAGACGCCCGCTGAGGTGCCAGTTCCTGCAGTGGCTGCAGTTCCTACCGAGGCTCCTGTTGCTGCACCAGTGAGCAAGGCTGAAAAGGAGGCCCTGAACTCGGAGAAAACGGAAGAAGTGGCTCGCCAGGAGGAGGAGCCAACCTTGGTGGTGGAGCCAGTGCCCGAGGCCTTGATTACCTCAGTTAATGTAGAAGAAAAATCCGACGAGGGAACCGAAAAAGAGGCGCCCAAGAGCCAGGAGCAGGCTGTACCCAAGAAACCGTCGCGCAGCAAGGAGAACTCCGAGGTGCGAGAGCTTACTCCGCCCGAGGGCGCAGATCTGATGACGGCTTCTATGATGGCCAAGAAGATCACGACCGAGGAGGAGGCCAAGGCCGCTTTGGCCGAGAGACGACGCCTGGCCCGCGAGGAGGCCGAACGACAGGCGGAATTAGAGCGCCAACGACTGGAGGCTGAACGCCTGGCAGAGATTAAGGCCCAAGAGGAGGAGGCCGAGCGGCAGCGCCTCTTCGAGGAGGAGTCTACTCGACTGGCCGAGGAACAGCGCCGCGGCGAAGAGGAGCGCCTGCGCAAGGCCATCGAGGTAAGAGGTTTACGCCCAAGCGGGAACAAAGAAAACAAAGGAATCTAATTTATTTCCCACTTTGGTTCGCAGGAAGCCCAGCAGCGTGAGGAGGAGGAGAGACGCAAGCGCGAGGATGAGGAGAAACAGCGCGTGGAGCGCGAGGAGGCCGAGAAGAAGGCCAAGGAGGAGGCGGAGAAGCAGCGCGTCGAGGTGGCCGAGCGGCTCAAGCGGGAGGAGAAGGAGCGCGAGGAGCGCCGCAAGCGGGTGGAGGCCATCATGTTGCGCACCCGCAAGGGAGGCGCTGCCACCACTCCCTCCAAGGTGGGGATCTATATAGTCAACGTAAAAAAGTATACTGGCTAACCACTTGCTCTATCAACCGAAATTGACAACACATCTAGGTCGACTTAAAATAACTTAAAATGCTTACGTATTAGTTTTCATATCGCCTTCTCAACCACAAGTTTGTCATAAGTAACATTTATTATTAATTTATGTTTGCCATTTGTAATATCTTTTAAGGGCCTTACGATGATTCACTCAATGACAACAGTTAAGTAATTCATCTCCTTTTTCAGGACGCTAACGACAAAGCAGCTCCTGCTGCCCCAGCTCCAGAGAACAACAGCAGCAGCAACAGCAGCGTCACTGGCAGCAGCAACAACTCGGCTGAGGGCTCACCCAGCGCAGCGGATTCCACACCAGCGCCTGCGCCCGCGCCCGTTGCAACGGAAACTGTCCAGGAGCCACCCAACAGCCAGGCGATGTACGAGCAATCGGTGCTAGACAAGGAGAACTCCCTGATCAACAGCTTCTCCACCATGATCATCGATGAGAATGCCAAGAACCTGCAGCAGGTGAGCAACGGCAAGTTGCTGGTGGACTTCGAGGGCACCAACACTGTCCCGGCGGTTGCCAATGGCAATGGTCACATCGAGAATGTCAACAACAAGAAGTGAGTGGCAGCGAGGATCTTAGTTGGATGCTGTATTTAACAAGAGTGTACCTTTTTAGTGACATCAATCTGCTGCAGGACGTAGTTGCTCCGGTGGCCAGCCAGCTGATTGACCTGAGCATCGAGTCACAAGATCTACACCTAAACAACAATAACAGCTTGCTGACGAGCACAGCGGCAACCACCACGCTAGTCACTGCTGATAGTCACGAGAATAAAGGTACCATTACTAAGCTCATTCCGCCCAAAACCACCACTAATCGTCCTTGATTTGTCCACACCCAGATATATCGCTGCTGTGAATTGGATGAAGAAACCAAACCTGATTGTTTTCTAAACCTAAATCTTGATATAGCTAAATGTGTGTGGAGTTGGAGTATTTATTTATAGGATGAGATCTATATAGGAATGCGAGTGGACAGTGCGACAAATTATGGTTACTAAAACAGGAAAACGTAAAAGCTTATAAAAACACTATATATTTAAACGTACACATTATATAGATAGATCTGAATCAGAATCAGAGCGGGGGGTTATGATGAGACCGATTCCGAGTGAGGAACGGCAAGGAGTAGCAGCTGCAAGTTAAAATTAGTTAAGAACTAAGACAAACCCTAAAAGAAGGAACGGAGGAGTTCGTCCCCAGAGTTCGGGGATCGTTTGCGAAGCAATTCAATATCAAAGAAATCTGTTTGTGAAGCACTACGACTAAGCTAAAGAAGAGTAACATTTGATGCAATTCTCGATTCGATGCGATGCGTTTCGATCTAATCTAATTAAAAACTCGCTTCAAAAGTTGAAAGTGCATGCTTACATTGAGTATAACTTGAGCCAGAGAGCAGGAGAATCGCCGGAAGCAGCGTATATAATTGAAAATTATATAAAATTAGTAGACAAACCCCTAGTTTAAACAAAACAAAAGTAAATGCGAGATTCTAAGGGGCACCCAGATCAAATTGTGTGTGCGCCGGGCCCCGAGCGAGCAATAAACGAAGACGAAGACGCGGTATCCACATACCATTGACCCCCATCCACATTTACAGCGCCTCACTGCTGGGAGGGCATCCGCTCCCTTCTTTATTTTTTGCCCAACTTTGCACAGTTGTTCTGTAAGTTAAGTTTACTACGTTGAGCCAACGAATCCGTGAGGTATTATTTATTAAAAACAAAAACGAAACAAACGAAAGCAAAAAAAATAGGAAAAAAGGAACAGAAATTCAATTGAAATTATTTGCTGATACTGTTTGGCAGTCAGTCGAGCAGATATATAGGTAGCCTGTAAAGAATGTAATCAATTACACGCGGATATACACAGCCACTGTAATCGCAGATGTCAGTGCTTGATATATACACATGCCTAGGTCTAGTGGAAGCACGGCAGTACCATATTGTACTATTCGTAGTAGGAGTCCCAAATCTGATTATGCTTATGTCACCCTTTTATTATAGTCAAGTTCTCTGTAAATTATTGCGTCTTTTTTGCGTCTACGTATATATTTTTTGGTAAAACATTTTTTATAAATATACACCATTTATACTTGTAATTTGTATTTATCCATGTGCAAAAATAAATTATGATGATTATTTTTTAAAGAGTCGTCGTCGTCCCCTCGAAGCATGCATAACAGAACAGATTGTAAAAAATAAATCGATTTATGCATATATACCAGATATGTGAAACCATCCCCCATAGTCTACGAAACTCACACACCCACTTGTATCTGAGCGAAAGGGCCTTAAAAGTTAGTAGGATGCATGATCGATGATGATCGACTATAGAAAGATTGTAGGCAGAATCGGAGAGAACGTACATTTTCGAGCGTTTCGCATGCGGAATCCGTTAATAGATTAATATATTATAATGGCAATATGTGTATGCAACTAATAAGCCCTAACTTCTAGTTAATTACTGCTTTCCTATGTTATAAACCTAATGGCGATATAATCAAAACAAAAGACAAGCCCACATCAAATCAAATGTGTATGCTACCCAACTTAACAAACCCTTGAAGATCAAGCTGAATTATGTATTTTAATATTAAATATCACCGCACACCCCACACCCCACACACAAAAGTACGAACACGACAAACAGAACAACAAATGATACAAGCAATTCCCCCGTATTTATTTAGAAAACCACACTGAAACACTAAAGAAATTCGCTTCTTATCGTAAAACCACAATTGCATAATTTATACGATTAAACAAAATATATATTTATGTGAATAAACTGTAACTAATTCTCAAGGCAAAGTTCTACGCGCAGTTTCCTAACTGGTTGGCTTCCAGAAAGTGCCTCAAAATGGCATGGTCATCTCAAAGGAATGCTGCTGCAACACCCCCTCGATAAGGCGGAACATAGTAGTAAGAAGTACGACATGGAATTGTACTCTGGCGAATCCTTATCGTATCGTTTAGTTGGAACACTTAAAAAAATAGCTTAAATGGTTTGGTCTTATTTCTGGAAAAAGGTGAGCCTTAAACGTAGCCAGGCTCCGGTTTTCACTTTCTAATTTTATTTCGTTTTACTTTTCAAAAAGCACACAAGGCTGTTTTGGTTTACTCAAAAACCATGTTTTTTCTTTGAAAATTACAAATTATTCGTTGAGTTTTAAAAAGTAAAAGGATTTTGTTGCCTAAAATAGTTTTTTATTGACAAAAAAATAGAGATTACTCATTGTGGGTATATTTTATTTATAATTACATATTTTCTTACCTAAATAAATTCCTGAGCAACAAAAATGCTCGTTTAAAAAAATGAGAAGATGAAACATTACTTTCCGAAATGAAAACTGGAAAACAAGAGCTTTCAAAACACTTGTAAAATATAAAAAATTAATTGAAATCAATAAACAGAATCTTAAAGAGTTACTAGCTAGGCAAAGTCCAAGAAAGGTATTCATTTTTTACTTTATGTCAAGGGTGTACTCCAAATAGATATAGATGGGATGTTTTTTCCAGTGATCGATGGCTCTCCGTTCCACAGTTCATTTTGAAAAACAACTGCCGTTAAAAACGGCGGTATGACATCATCAATGCCATCACAGTCAATCAGCTGACGCTGATAAGCGCTGGAGCTTTTGGGTACAGAAACCTAGGTACTGGGTACAGCAGCGGCGCCCAGAGGTTATAAATGGAGCTGGAATTTCCGGACGCCTTTCAAAACGCAGTAAGCTCTCGTGGCGAACGGACGTGTCTCTCGTAACCCTGCGCCTCCCTCCGTTTCTTTCCGCGGCAAACATTCCAGTGGACAGTGGTGCACTTCAGGCCCAAGACCAACCTACATTTAGCTCCCTGCAAACCCGTTTCTCCACCGAATAACCATGGCTTCCAACCGTGCAGCAAAGTCTGGTTTCGCCGCCGAGGCCCAGCGCAAGGTAAGTACAAAAGCGTAGCCCCACCTCCCCACCAAGTGAGCCCCAAACAAAACAGCCCGATGTACAAATTGCCCAAAAAAAGCCCATTTTGCCTGTGTGTGCGAGTGAGTTTGGAGGCCTGGAGCCTGCAGTGACTCTATTTGGCGCTGCGATACGACGCCAGGTTTATCTGCTCGCGCCAAATGCCAAAAAACTAGCCAAAAATGGTCTCGAAACGGCCAGAGTCTAACAAGGAATGACCTCATTTCGTTGATAAGTCGGACAAGTGTGTGCGTTCCGCTGGGTGTATGGGTGATGCATGCGTAATGGGAGAGCTTGAAGATGATTTGGGTGATTTTAAGTCGTTGTCAGCGCGGGTGATTCGGTTTCAGGTTCCGACCAATAGGTGTCGAACAGATAGGAGCTCTAGAAAGTTCAAGTTTTGGTGAATAACGCGATATTTATGGCTTTCGGAGCAATGGAAAGGCTCTAAATCCTATAGCTGGCAACAGTAAATCTCATAGTAGGCATCTATAACCTTCCCTTTATATGATTTTTAGATGATCGTTGTAGAGCTTCCACTGCTAACCGGAAGATATCCCCTTTTCGGATGATCTCAACTGCATTCCAGTGCTGTAGCCTCCCCTCGTAGATTGACAACGTTAGTTCCGTCCATTAGCAGCACTTTGCCTTAAATGCACTCATACAAATGCATCGGGTTTTCGAGGGGGGCTTCCGCAGTACTACTCGTACCCTTCGACCACTTAGCCCTCGCCAAGTCGGGGTTACGCAATGCAAGCCGCCCCTGGACAGGCCAGAGTGAAATTGTATATGTCGCCGGCAAAGGGGATTAGGTGCAGTCCCACAAAGCAACTGCAGTTGCAGCACTGCCCAAACAAAAATAAATTTGGATTGCCATCTAGCCGAAGTTCGGTACACCCTTGAGGCTTTTTCCATCTATTTTGGTTTTCTCCTGCTCGCCTATCTGAAAGTTTGCCAGCCGGATTTCATTTTCTTGAGTCAGCCGCTTGCCCAAAGACCTTGTTTATCGGTTTTATCTACAACAGCACATTTTGAAAGCACACTTGTGGTTAAAATTGTAGCATCCGGTTAAATTTCTTATCTGAAGGTTTGTTTTGCAAGTGGTTTAATTTATAAATGTAAGAGATATTAGGTACAGTTGTTAGCGATGTTTTTAAGACTCGGTGGGTTTAATATTTTAATAATTTTTATTAATTGAAAAGTTGGGGCTCATAACATGGTTCATATAGGAGATATTAGGTACAGTTGTTAACGATGTTTTTAAGACTCTGTGGGTTTAATATTATGATACGTTTTTATTAATTTAAAAATATTTAAAAAGTCTTGAAAATTTAGGGCGCATAACATTCTTCATACGACAATAATATTCAAATTGAAGTAACTTTTATAAAAGTTATTATCTCTAGCCCTGCTATTCGTTGGCTCTGGGGATAGGAAGAACCTTGGGATAGGGTATTCTATGCCAAAAGAGAAACAGAGGCGAGTGTTATTTCGGTTTTCGCGGTGCCTGAAGGCGCAGCTGCTGGCGCGACTTCAAACCGCGATCAAATGGCTCCCCAGGAGCCGAAGGCGATGATGTCATCCCTCCAGCTGCCTCTCCTGCGTCCTCCTCGCCTCCTCCCCGAACCGTCCAAACAAGACATCGTTAGTCTTGAGCACTTTTACGAATGCGTTGCCGGCTCGGTCCCGGAGAATCACTCATTTCTACTGGGGGTACGTGGTGCGGGGTCTTTCAAGTCTACGGGTGACGGAGGAAGAGCGATAGCAGCACCTTTTCCATACACATGGCCACTTAAAAATGAGTATGTGGCGTAGGCAAACAGCAAAACAACAGTGAGGTAAAACCGTAGGAAAACAACATTTTTGTTTGCCCCTCGGGTTCTCCGCACTCGCGTGTGTGCTTTTTCCGACTTTCAGGGCATGGATCTCAAATTTCGGATCCCCTTCGGTTTGTCAACCCTTCCATGGGATCGTACCACCTTAATTACCGAACCGCTTTTCCTCAAACTCATGCCACCAGCTGGCAAGTAAAGCTATGGGTAGAAGTTGAAAGGGTTTCAGGTTACCTCAAATTGTTACCTCAATAGCAATTTGTAAGCACGAGGATTCCAGGAAATTTTAGAAGCCAATGTGTTCAGGCAAATGTGCTGGAAAAATGTTACTCTAAGGATAGGGACATCAAAAAATACTAAAGAAACATAATTAAAAAAATTAAAGAATTCTTTTGTTTAGTTTATTCAGCTCTTTCCTATAGATAAGCTTGATAAAACGTTTTTTAAACTAATAAGTTTGTTGGGTTCTTTCTTTTTATAACAAAAAAAGACTATATTAAGCATATTCGACTTTTGAAATTCGAATTTTTAAATAAATTTCCCATTTAATCCATTTTTTAAGGTAAACTTTTGTAGATTGTCAACATTATTGGAAATTTTTAATTTTTTTTTATAAAAGAAAAACGATGTGTGGTATAGAGCATTCGACTTTGGATTGCAATTGCTTTCTTGTCCGATTCTCCCTCCGCGTTCGCAGCTGTCTCCCAGCCATCGGAACATTGGCCACGTACTAATCACCTGGCCGCTTTTGGAGCCGGGAATCCACACTCAATTAGCAGTGAATACATAAGGACCGAGTACATTCGAACATCCGCAGCACGCAACGTGTCCAACTCCCTATATCTAGTGTGCGGTGCTACACAGGCACCTCTATCAGTGCGGGCGACACGTAAGTGGAACACCTGGCCCTCATGAACCGCCTCCCAGATGGGGATAGGTAAACCCTCAGGAACCCCCGTTGTCGCAGCCCCGAAACACTTGTTGGCCGTCAGTCAGTCAGCGTCAGTTTTAGATAAGCCATAAAGAGTCGCGGGAGGAGGTCGGTCGCCCGAAGGCGATTTTTATCATAAATCAAATGTTGTTTTGGATTTCCGGTGAAACTACTCCCGGCACCGAAAACACCTCGACAAATGAATCGGGGTTCTCTTTGTCTTGCGGCCACCCCCCGCCACAAAAGGCACTCCAATCGGGGCTTACAACTCACTCCAGTGCACTCAACCCGGTCGTAAAGCAGACTCGAAATCACGTAATTGACCTCGTTACATTTTGGCGGATTTTGTTTATGTTATGTGGCACTTTTGCCGTTTTTTCATTTATTTATCCACCCAAAAGATATCGGTCAGCAATTGTCGTGGCTCATGACACATCGCGAAAGAAAGCGAAATCGAATCGGCGGCCTGGTAGTGAATAATCACCACATCTGGCCAGTCGATGGATGGATTTTCGGAGCCGGGCTTGCGTAATGGAGTGGATGCGTCCACTGCCAGCGAACCCCTTCGAAATACACACATCTAACTAATCAACTAATCATCGCCATCTACGCCGAAGTATTGCCAAAGTTCAGATCCAAGCCATAGCGCTGCCATGACATCATCGGCTTCAAAAAGCCATCAGCCAAGCGAAAACGTGCCCCTGTCTCGGGTCTCTGGTGTCCTACAATGGATTGCTAAGCAATGATCATCAGTCCGGGTCCCTCGCGGTTTTTCGGGCTAAATTTATACAGAGACTCTTCGGAGGGGCGGAAACTTCCGTCCAATGAGGCAAGGAACGTTTTTAGAATTCTAGAACTACTTGGTTCTTTGCTGGATTTGCAAATAATATCTTAAGAGAACTCTCTTTTGAGTATTACTAGAATTTGTAAGAGCTCAAATAATATTGTTTTATAGAATAATTTCGAATTTAGGCTTACTATTATAAGCTATTTCCTTTCCACTTCTAGTGATCTTTGATCTGTAGTTTTTTGGGAACCCATATCAACTAGTGGAATTCTCGGAACTCGCACTCAATTGCGATGAAGACTGATTCATGGATAAATAAATAGTTATGTGGTATCCAAACATTTTCACTTTTCAAGTGGCGTAGGTGTGAATCGAACTGAGTTGGCGTGGGCAGGCCCTCTCCCGAGTTGGGGTTTCTGCTGACCCTCAGTTTCTGTCGGGCTTTTTGGGAAAGCTTGCCCCAGCCAGTTTTCAAGTAATTTCAATTTTAATTCCCCTAAAAGCCAGCCAGGCTTGGCTTAGCATGTCTCGGCCACTAATGCGCATTGCGTGTGGAATGCCATCCACCCAGAACGTACTTGAAAAAGGGGCCCCACCCGACCCCGAGACATTGTACATCCCATCATAAGCTGGGAAATTAATTAGGTTCTTGAGTCTGCCGAGCATTCCAGTGTCACGCCGTTTTGTAATTGCCCGTAATCTTGGTTAGTTCATCAAGTGACCCATAGACCCAGAAAAACGGTGTCCAAAAACATAGTTTTGGTCAGGAAGAACAATAAGGAAGGCGTTGAGCCGACGTCATTTCTAACGGCCAGCGAAGACCAATTCTAAGTTCCGCTGCCAATTATTTTTATTCACATTTCTTCGCCCATCAGGTGGAAGCTTTCGCCTGGAATGCCTCGCTCTCGATAAGGCAGTGGGTTCTAACCAGCTGTACATATGTTTTTACTAAAACACCATATATATGGGTGTACTCGGGCCCCGGCATTCGATCGACCTTATAGCGCTAAGCCGAAATTCGCTGACTGCTGACTCATTAAAACAGCGCTAAAAATATTTTAATAAGCGGAGAGCCGGAGACGAAGACGGCCCAATAGGTTGGCTGTACCTCGACCATTTTTCATTTAGTTCCGAACATTGCCGGTCCGCCGGGACCACCAACTGTCAGATTTGTTTTGGGGTTTGTTTCGCGGAGAATCGGGTTCCGTAAAAACGTGTAGAAAACGATCGGAATTCATTAGGCTCTTAACGGCTTTTGCATAGACTGGCCGCAGAGTGCCAAAAACATATTTATTCCTAATCAAAATTTATTCATCTGCCCCGAGGGTGTCAATTTATCTGCCATCATCAGGGGCTCTAAGTTATGATCATCAACTTCTGGCTTCGGCCTCAGATTGCCGAACAGAATGTCAATCAGAAATTGCTTTTATTAATTGTCTCACGCTTCTTGGGGATTTTCTGCCCGCCTCGATGATGGATGATGCTGTTATGCGGTTCCATTCTTTCCCCTCTTTATTTCTTCCCATTGAGCTCTAATCAACTGACCGCGGCTGTGGAGTGCTTGGCCGTTATAGCCGAAAAATTCGGACAAAGCAATTTGCCCAACGGTCGTTTGCAATTATTGATAATCTCAAGTTTCAGCCAGTGAAACTCGCAGATAAAGACATTTCCAGGCGATTACCATATTCTGCGCTTCTATGCTGCATATCTCGATTGGGGATCTCGGGGTTCTATTGAGCTCGCACCACGAGAAGGTCGTAAATTCTGATGATAGCTCCCGACTTCTGGGGGCTTCTCGAAGAGGGAGAGTGGAAATTTGATGGATTGGTGTAATACAGTGTGTGCAAAGTGCATTCACCTTCATTAAGTACACACACACTGGCAGAGCCTCTGGCCTGTATTTCACTTTTTCACTGCATCATCGCCCACTCCCACCCTTCAGTCCCCTTCAATTTGCGAGTTCGCATTTCCACGGCCGGCGATAAGGAGTGGAATACAACTCAATTGGCGACAATCGTTCCATTTGTTTTCTCTGAGATCATTTGTTTTAATAGACCTACCAGTCAGAACAAAAATCACACAAGTACTAAAAAGTTGTACAATTGTGGGTAAGATAATAGTTCTCTTGACTGGTTTTTACAAGGGGAAATTCAGCAGTTTTTGTGCCTGAAAATTATATATTTTTAGAATAACTTAAAGCTCCTGAACAATCGTTTTACGCGCAAATAAAACCCTATATCAGACTTTCTTAACACCTTCTTTTAGCCCGAATCATCACTTCCAAGACAACCGCAATGGTACTTGAACTTTCTGATAAAATATCAGCTAATCTTAAATCTGTCGGCGACAGCAATTCAATTCAATCAAATAAAGCCAATAAATACGTGTCGAGCGAGTCTCTGCGATATGACCCATAGTTTGCTAAACATTTTGATTGCGATTTTTATTGGCAAGCCCAATGGAAACGCGACACGCAAACGGCTTTGCGGTTTGCTCTGGGACTCCGACTCCGGCTTTTGTGGTCTCGGGCCAATCGAGTGGACTGGCAATAGAAGCGGCTGCCAGCTGGCCCGGCTCAACAAGTGGCTCTTGGCTATGGCCAAAATCGGGGCGAAGGACGCCCAAGCGGCCGGTAAGCTTAGGCCCAAATATGGCCAAGACGATCAGATTTACAGCCGGCTCTCCAGCTCCCCAGTCGAAGCTATCGGCATTGGCAAATATGGAATACTTACACTTACTATTCAATGTGAGAACATGTGAACGTGACTGACTTTCATGAGTTGTATATACAGAATATCGGAACTGTGGGGAGTGGCGGTGGGAGAAGTGAGCACCGAACCGACCGGTGCAATCTTATCCTTATCGCAACTTGAAATATAACCGCCGAATTGTCACGAGTGCGAGACAAGGGAGGGGTGGAGAGAGTGGTATGTTTATAACCAATTAATGATAAGTTCGCTATCGGCGATATTCCGCGAGATAAGCGGGGGGAAATGGCCCACAAATAATATAATGGTCTGCACTTGATCTAACCCCCGATTGGGGCTTCAGTCTAGCAAGTGCAGCAGTCTGGGAGGGATTAGCCGAACATGTACCAGTCCAAGGTGGCTTTCTCTTAGAAATAATTAGTTAAAGTTGGCTAACTGTAACAATTTTCTTCTTTTTTAGATCAACTCGAAGTACAGCGAGGAGCTGGCCCAGGAGTCCCTCGAGTGGATCAAGGCCGTCACCGCCGAGCCCATCAACACCTCCGGCGACACCGACAACTTCTTCGAAGTGCTCAAGGATGGCGTCATCCTGTGCAAGCTGGCCAACGCCCTGCAGCCCGGCTCCATCAAGAAGGTCAACGAGAGCAAGATGGCCTTCAAGTGCATGGAGAACATCTCGGCCTTCCTCGAGTGCGCCAAGAACTTCGGAGTGCCCACCCAGGAGACCTTCCAGAGCGTTGACCTGTGGGAGCGCCAGAACCTGAACTCGGTGGTTATCTGCCTGCAGTCGCTGGGTCGCAAGGTGAGCTGATTACCCTTGTTTACATGGCGAAATGGAATCAAAGATTAATTTTATAAGGAACATCTTGACTTTTACAGCTGTTCCTAAAGAGTATATTATATTTTTTTTGAACCTATCGTCTTTAAAATGTTTTTCTTAATTTTTTCCTGGACCACTTTTATATTTTTTCCATTATTATCCCAAAAATCTGTTTTGATAATACTACTTTAAATTATAAAAATATTACTGTTTCAAATGATACATACATCAAACGTGTGTAAAAGGCATTAAATTCCGATCTTATTTCCCAAGAAAATTTTAAATATCTAGAAAATCCTATTAATAACACCCCTCCTTGCAGGCCTCGAACTTCAACAAGCCATCGATCGGACCCAAGGAGGCCGACAAGAACGTGCGCAACTTCAGCGACGAGCAGCTGCGCGCCGGCGCCAACGTCATCTCCCTGCAGTACGGATCCAACAAGGGGGCCACCCAGTCGGGCATCAACTTCGGCAACACCCGGCACATGTAGATCCGCTTCCTGCGTCCAGGATCCTCCGCCCATCCTCCGCTCTCAGACATTCCGCAATAAAAGACCAAACCAGAACGCCAACCACTTCCGCAGCCGCTTTTGGGTTCCACACTTTTCACGATTTGAGCTAAATTTGGGAAGAGACCCGAAACGATACTTGATACGGATATATATTTATGATACCAATTTGTATTTGTATTCCATTTGACCAGGCGTATGCTGTTATGTAATAACATAAACTACTTTAATTTAATATTATTAAGTACTCGTACATACGGATCTTAGGATGATTTATTCTATTTTCAACACTTGCATTTGCGACACGATCGTTTTTGGATAGTTTCCTTCCATAAAAGACCGCACTCAGATTCTGTGCCATGCAGAAGTGAGATAATAAGTGATCAACGGATCGAAAACGAAAGGAATTGTGTTTGGTGAAAGTGTCTTCTATCTCGTAGAGTAACGATTACAATGTTGTTTCGAACTAACCACCTGAATATCAATCAAAAACGCAGAGCATTTAAAATAATGTATTTACAGGCAGAGCAAGTATACGTGTTACACACTTTTGAAAGGTCTATTTTGAATATTGTCCCCTGTTGAAAATAAATAATTATTCTTTTAACATAAATTGGTATTTTTAATAGTCAAATGGGCGGTCAAAATCCAATGTTTAGTAAATATATAGCTCAGATACTACCTGAAACTCCGAACTAACCTAGGATCTGAACAAATATGTAAGAACTTGCATCCCAAATCTGAAATTCAAATTCCAACAGTATTTTTCACCCCCTTTTACCACACCCATGAAAAAGTATTATTCCTGGAGCTTTTTGGTATTTTTTCGTTCAGCAATGAAGTATATTTGTGCAGTATATTTTTAGCCTCCCAGTTGGCGCCAAATTCAAAAGAGTACAATGTTTTGTAACAATTACATATAATTTATTTGATTTCAAAACAAATTAATTGTTGCATGCGTTGACATTTTTGACCTTAACCAACCTTCGAACGTTTCGATTTCAGTTGTAAATAAAATTTCGGGGCATCCAAAATATGCAGACATCGAATAACAATTATAAAATAATTTTATACGATCGCTTATATAAAATAGAACATATTGTACAGTCGTTGACAATGCGTGTTTGCATTCGTGCAGACACCTAGGAGTATTCCGATAAAGATTCGAGACATCGTTAGCTAATTAGAGACGAATATTCAGCAATTAAAACTAAAGCAATTATATTCGAGGCGGTAATACATGGTTGTTGGTTTCTTTCTTTTCTCGCGAGTTTATCCCGCAGTTGTAGACTGCAGTAGAAATTCAGCTGCCACCTCCAGGCTCCAGTTGGTCTGCTGTAGCGCCTGCTCGCACTGCGGTCGCCCAGCCACCCCCAACCTCGCCAGCTGGTCGATCTTGTAGTGCCTCGTGGCCAGGGTGACATCTCCGCTGGCCGCTCGCAATGCATTGCGTACGTCCTGCTCCACCGCTGAGCTGCCCAGCTCCTGCATCAGCTGCTGGAGTTTCTCCTGCTCGCGTCCGTAGTCCGAGGGCACCGGGGCATACAGCTGATGGGCTCCCTCCAACTCCTGCTGTTGCTGAAGCCGCATCTTCTCCATCCGCCGTTGGATCTGCTGGGCGGAGAGGGGAGGTGGCGCCAGTGGAGCAGGTCGCGTTGGTCGCAGGTAGTCATCCTGGGTCACCTCATCGTATCGAACCCCACTGCCATTCGGCACTTGGCCGTAGTACGTGGATCCTGCTGTGCTGGCTGCCACTGCATCGTACAGGGAGGCGGAGGAGGAGTAAACACTGTTCTTGGGTGCCACTACCCTATTGGAAATGGCCACAAACGAGTGGTTAGACTCCTGCTGCTGCTGCTGGTTATGATTTTGGTAGATCTGCTCGTCTGGCTGCTCAGGCGGCGGCTGCGCGTAGTACTCGGATGACGTGGAGGCCACCTGCTCGTACCAAATGCGATTCACCACACTTTGCGTGGTAGCTGCCGCAGCTGCTGCTGCCTCCAGATTGTTCTGCTTGGGCGAGGCGGTCGACGAGGGACTGGAATGATTCGAGTGGCCCGTGCCGTTCTTCAGGGGCGTGAGATTCTGTTTGTACACCATGTCCTTGCTGGAATACATCTGCGTGGAATTGCGCTGGTACTCCTCGTGCGCCCGGTTCTGCCCGTTGCTGTACATGTCCTTTTCCAGTTCGGCGATAAAGGATTTGTCTAGCAGCACTCCATCAGCGGGGGCAGCAGCAGCAGGAACAGGCTCCATAGGCTGAAGGCTGAGGTTATCGTGTCGCTCCAAGGCAAGGTTATTCAGGTTCAGCTGCATGGCCGCTGATTCCAACGCAGGTATGTTTTCTTTATTCGAGTTGGAGCCACCAAAGAGGCTCTTTCTGACCGAAGGGCTGTTATAAATTGGTGCTGGTGGAGGAGCTGCCTCTAGAGAGTTGTTAAAATTCGAGTAGATTGCCACAGCCGTTTCCAGATTTGTGGTATCGAAGGGATCTCGTTCCCTTATAGGCGTCGTTAGCTGCTGCTGGTGAAGGTCTCGTTTCTGGACAAACTCCATGGTGTTCGAGTAAGTTGGCGGCATCTGGTAGGGCGGCGGTTGAAGGCGACCAGGAGAAGCTGTCATGTTGGCCGGATCAAAGTCAAACTGCGGTTGCTCGTTATAGTAAGTGGGGGAAACGTTTAGTTCCCCCGATCCACTGGATCCAGCGTACGTGGGCACGTCTATGGGAGCATCCAAAAGGCAAAAAGAGCTGTCCGCCTGCAGAGATGAACTATCGCCTGCTCCTTCAGCTCCGCCTCCGCCTGCCAGGGGACGCATGTCTGGCGAAATGTCGATGAGTATGCCCTCCTGCTGGAACTGAGGCGGTGGCGGCCGCTGAGGACCCACCACTGCTCCCTTGTGCTTCACCGCATTGCGGCGATGCAGACCCGCCGCCGCTGCCTCATTGACCAGTTTGTTGTAGGCGAACTGCTTGCTGGACGTCGATTTGCGCTCCTTGGCGTGTGCCTGGCTCGTCAAGGAGGCGGTCTTCCGCTGCCGATCATCACCATTGGCCATGGCAGCCGCTCCACCCCAGCAGAAGCCGAAGGGCGACGATGACGAGCCATTGCTCATGCTGCTGCGCATCACCACATCTCCGGCCGCGCCCACTTTGCGCTGCTCCAGCAGACTCCTGGGAAAGATTCCAATGTCGAAGGTGCGCTGGTTCTGGCCCTTGATTAACTTTAGCTCGTGGCGGCCATCGATAATGGCAATTGTGTCGCCCGGCTCGATTTGTAGTCCCTTGGACTCGTGGTGACTCCGGGAGGCACGCATCACAGGCGGTGACATACTGGCCAGATATTCTCTGTAATTCAAGCAGAGGTATTAGAAAAATGCTAGTTGCAATAACAGATAGAAACCTACTTGAGGGCGGCAAAAGTGGGTCGCTCTGCCGGCGTTTTATCCCAGCACTGCAGCATCATGGCGTAGACGTCGGGTGGACAGGCGTCCGGCTGGTGCAGTCGCTCCCCCTCGCGATCGATCTTGCGCAGGATCTGCGAGCCGTTCAGCCCCACCCAGGGATCCTCGCCGAAGCTGAACATCTCCCACAGCGTAACGCCAAACATCCAGGTGTCCGAGGCGTGCGAGAACTGCCGGAAGCGCAGCGATTCGGGAGCGCACCAGGGAAAAGGCACCTTCTTGTGCTCGGACATCACATAGCAGTCGTCCTCCTGCGGCAAGGCGCGCATCAGGCCAAAGTCGCCGATCTTGATCTTGTTGCCAGCTGCCAGCAGGACATTTCGGCAGGCGAGATCGCGATGCAGGAAGCGCTTCTGCTCCAGATAGGCCATGCCCGTCACTATCTGCACCGACCAGTTCCAGATGATGGTCAGCGATGTGTGGCGGCACTGCTTGCGCAGCGTGTCCAGCAGGGATCCTCGTTCCGCCAGCTCGGTGATCATCATCATGGGCTGGGATAGCACCACGCCGTAGAGCCGCACCAGATTTGGGTGGTCCAGGGCGTGCATGGCCTGAACCTCGCGGAAGAAGTCGTCGATGATGCCCGGCTGGGTGAGGTTGTCCGACTTCAGGACCTTGACGGCCACTGGGATCACCTTGCCCGCCGGCGAGGCACTCCATTCGCCCCGTCGCACCACGCCGAAGGATCCATCGCCCAGCTTGAGGCCCATTGTGATGTCCTTTTCGTGGATGAGGCAGGTCAGCTGGGTGCCATTGCCCTGACTGGATTCCCGGGCGGAGGAGGACTGCTTCTTGGACGAGGGCTGCTTGCCGCCGCCGATCAGCTTGGACAGGATGTTCTTGCGCCACTGGTGGGCCTTCTTTTTGCGCACTGCCTCCATCAGTCGCCGGATGGCCGGCTTGCCCAGGCCACATCGCTCCAGGTCGTCGGGCAGCACGTAGTCGAAGTGCGCCAGCCGGGTCACCTGCAGGTCATCGCGTATCCTGTCCAGGAACTGCTCCAGCTGAACCTCGCGCAGCAGATCCTCCAGCCAGGCCGTCTCGCTGCTCTGGCCGACATCCACCGCGGAAACGGAGGTCATGTCCTGAAAGAACGCAAGGGGAAACACAGTCAAATGAAGGCAATCTCAAACACATAGTGATCGGCTAATGAACTCTGGTCAAGGGCACTGGGTCGGTTGCGCAATCACGTAATCCCCGCAGAAGGCGATAAGACGGTGGAGAAGCAGCCTCGGCGAAAGTGAGCCACATTTATGGGCAGTAAAAGCAATTCCATATGCTGCTACGGAAGGCGAGGCCAGGTGTTCAGTGGCTTGTGACGCCATAAAGTGTTAATGAAACTATGCATTGGATGTAAAGGGTAAGGGGATCTGTTAATATTATTATTATTATTTTAATTTCGTATACGTCTATGCTGTCAAGAGAATAGACCTAGGATTTTAAACCCTATTTAGCAATCCTTTCTGGAAAATATACTATAACTTTTATAATTTAAAAAGGGATTATATTGCATAGATTAACATTCTTATCTTGTTAAAAAGTTCATTGGCTTTTGTGTTAATACAAGCCATTATGTCATTAAGTGAAACAGATGTTTATATTTACCATACTATTATCTAGAAAAAGTCGCCCCAAATGAAGTTCGTATCACCGATAGCGTATCATTTCCTAATAATCCGTTTTTCCGCGATTTTTTCAAATTTGTTTTTATAAATAATAGTTGTTCTTAGTGTAAATTTAATTATCATTCTGTGGAAAAAACGTTCAACCAGTTAGGTATTACTGAAAACCAGTTGTAAAGCCAATAATTTCACATATATTCAGAAGCCTGCTTATCACTTCCCAATAAAGCTGATTAAAAATATTTATAAAATCTTCTGAAAACGACTCATGATTCATGATTCATTTATTTTTATAAGGAATATCAATATGCAAATGTTAATTTGCTTGCTAAATTCTTCGGACCTCATCAAGGCCTGAAAGGGCAGAGGAAGCAAGCTGAGCTAGTTCCAAGATAACTTACTTATTTAGCTCAAAATCAAACGATAGACTTGTTGAATATATGGCGGTTCCAAGGGGCCGATGCACACAGAAGTGGATTCGTGTAAGCAAAGTCCCCTCTGACGTCACGATTTCTTGGCCATCCACGTAGACGCATTGCGTCACCTCATGACCCCGAGCCTCCTCATGCGGAAGTGAGGGGAAAATCGGGAAAGGGGCACTGGGATCTCCGAGAGGCAGCTTGAACTGTGGCGCGTGCTAAAGTGGAGTTTATTTATAGAGCGCGACAAAAGGTGAGCAGATGGAGGTCCCACAGCATTTCCCTGGGGTGCAAAAAAGAAGGAAAAGCCGCCTGCTAATGTCCATTGTTAACAAGCGCATAATAGAAATTACACTTTGCGGCGACAGTTTGAGTAATTGTTCGGGCGGAAACTGGAATTCAGCGGATGCGAGGGGCGGCAGAGATGTCCGAAGAGACAGCAACGCCCAGTTGAGAGCAGGTTATCACCAGCCGGGTAATTGAGATACAGTCGGACCTCAGTCCGTGGCCCACCATCTGTCGCCGAACAGAGTTTCCAAAAATGGTGACTTCGGGGTACAGAAACAACCCAGGTACAAGGGCGTTTTCATGTGGTGTATTGCACTTTAAATACAGTTTGTAACTCCAAAAAGGTTGAGAAAAGCACGTAATACTATTAAATAATAGGCAGTTGGTATGGATAAAAGCAGAGGTTTGGTTTTAGGCGCTATAAAAATGATCAATGTTTGGATTATAAACATAAATATTTAGCCTTCTAGCGGAAAATCCATCCTTTCGTCTTCCTCTAGTCCCATTTTTAAACAGTTCCTTACATTTCAGTTGAAACTTGCTATTTACTACTTAAAAAATACAAGTTCAAAATCTCCATAGTAAAGTTGAAGGGGTTTAATTGTTATTTTATGGTATATATAAACCGGAAGTCCAAGGCATTGAATAATCTATAAAAAATAATATATAAAATTATATATTTCATATAGCTCCTAGTCTGATACTGATACCTGATTTGACTTTGTTTATATTTTCTGCTTGGAAAAAACAGTTTAATTTAGCGAAGTATATCCATATCTATTCGTATTTTAATATTACATGGGTTATTGGTTTTATAGCCTAACTACGGCTCACCTATAACTGGTAATATCCCACTAAAAGAGTGGAACGAACTCAAGCTGCTTTCATGCTCTCTGCTCTGCTTATAGGACTTTAATTTAACGAAATTTCCTGGTATGTATTTTTATAAGCAGTTTGATATCAACTCTATATGGAATGTAAATTTGGCTGGGGATTTTCCCTGCGTTTGACTTATGGGTGCTCCACTGTATGGCCAGCTGTCCCACCCCGAAATGCGAAAGGGGCTAGTCCCATGATATCGCTTTTGCTCGAACATTTGTGGCATTTCCCCGAGGTGTTCGGAAAAGGGTTTGTTTTCCTTTGTTTTTTGGAAACACTCACCGAGTTTTAAGATCCGCAGCTGCTGCGCCGCCGGACGTCGACGTCGCTGCCTCGCCGCACTCGGCTTAACTTGCGAAAATTGGCAAACTTCCTGTCTGGCAGCGAACAGGTTGGCCAGACCAAAGATGAGGCGGCAGATGGAAGTGCGATATATGGGGATTTCCTTCTTTTCTGGCTTAAAGATGTGAAATTCGATATGCGTGATGGGGCAGCGCAGTTGCAGGCGGCGTCGCAGTCGCCGTTGACGTCGCAGTCGCCGCCAGGTAAACGAGTATGCGTGCGTGTGTGTGTGTGCTGCTTTGTTTACACTCGCCAAATGAGCAGCTGTCTTTTTGGCTGCTGAATTGGCTGGCGGGAGGTAAGCGGTCCCCACATGACGCAGACACTTGAATATTAATTTATAGTGCACACACGGGAAAAACAACGAATATTTTGCTTTCAACACACAGCGAAAATCCCCCTCCTCCCCCGCCCCCTCTGTCGTCACAGGTTTTTGCACAATTTCACACACACACACCTCTTCGCTGCACGGTCGTTTCTCCGCGTGTGTGTGTGTGCGATTGCGTTCGTGTGAACGGATTGAAAATGCACGAAAAACGCAGGTGCCACAAAGAACCGTTAGAAGCGCAAGTTTTCACTTTTAACTCCACTAGATTTCTTGGTACCCATGCGAGTGGCTTAAATAATCGAGAACGGAGCTCGCTAAGCGAAATAAACAGCGTTTAATTTGCGATTGAAAATGCGCGACAGAGTTTGGTATTTTTTCTAGCAGCTGATGCAGTAGGGATGGAACTGAAAGCAATCGCTGTTTGTGGAAGCCATGAAGTATCGATATATTCTTGCTATCGATGACTCTTGGCTTACCGTTGGCAGAAGCTTAATTTCTAAAAATATTAAAAAGGCATTACAACAATCAGAAAAACTGTAATACTATTTACGTATGCTTGAAAACTTTTTTTAAAACATATTTGGTAAAATATAGAATGGAAAGCATTTTGTTAAATTAAAATATATACTAAAACCAATTTAAAGTGCGCGCCAAGCAATGATTTGGTATTTTTCAAGCAGTGCTGCAGCGTTACCTGACCGCAGCAGACTTTTCAAATATGCCATTGCGTAGGGCGTTACGAGTTTTTAACGGTTGTACTTACGTACGCCTTGTAACGTAAATTGACTAAGATAAAATATTTCAAATCTATTCAATTTTTTTGTTAATTGTTCATTTTTAATTCTTTCTAATTTCTTTAAATTTGTTTAAAACATTGTCTTATTTCCCTTTTCACCTTCACAGTAAACATAAATTTAATATAATTTACAAAAATATATACAAAGAAAAATAATAAAGATGGCTATGTTTTTTGTCCAGTTTAAAGAACTTATCATTATTGTTTCTTGAAAAAAAGTAGGTTTATATCTTTAATTTTTTTGTTGGAAATTGTTTTTATATAAATCACGTTAGTGATAAAAACTAAAAACAAGTATGAATAGTCCTGGGGCGTACTTAAAATAACTCTTATAAGAGCAAGTAGTTGGCATAATCGATTCGAATTAATCACTCATTATTTGTGTTCTCGCTTTTTTCGTTCGGCGCGATTCACACAAGATGTTACACGCCAGTGACGCATTTTCGTAGTTATTTTATTTGTACATTTACTAAGAATTACACTAGATCTTATATAATTCCAAACGAATATTTACGAGAATTTCCGATAAAAACAACAATAGTTGTAAGTTCCTAAAAATGTGAATTTTATTTTAAAAATGTTTGGCATTCCTAATTAAAAAAAAATTGCTCATAAGTCGTAAAAAAATTTTGAGATACTTAAAGCTTTTTCTTGGACTGGATCCACTTATCACTCCTTATTCACATCCGGAGCTTTTCCCCTCCTAAGAGTCACCCCGTTAAATTAAATCAAATTAAAGATTTCGCCAGCCATTGCGTGAGAAGTTGCCCCATTCCGGGGCATTCCGCGTAAATAACTCTTCGCCGACCGGGGTCATCAATCAGCGGTACGGCCCGGAGCTTCCAATAATCTACAATCCCCACACAACGACGACTCAGTCGTGGTGCTTATCAGTCCAATTGAGTGCGCTGTTATTAATAACAATACCCGTGCTTTATATTAAACGCCCGACTCTTGCATCAACGCCCCTTGGAAGCCATAGCCCTCTATAGAACGCTATGAGTAATCCGATTGGCATCGGGTTTCCAGCTGCCAGTGGAATGTAAATGCAAACAAACAAGCCGCCGCTTACGATCATTAAAAACATATAAAATAATTTATTCTGCTTATTAATTTGTTTAATAAATATACAATATGTAAAACTGCGGGTTAGTCGCGCAAGTCCGCACAAGAGTGGTTCAAAAGGGACTTCAGTAGTGTAACTTTAACGCTGTGTTAGAAAACAGACAACACAGAGAACACAGGACATTGACTTGGACTTGTTTTGGGTTAAGATTGCTCTGGCGAAGGCACAACATCGTTATCAGCGTGGTGATTGTTATTAGTCTAGAATTCCACTTCCATTAACACTTAAACACACAACGCTTTCGACATGGGTGCGTCGACTGACTGGGTTGATAAAGACGGAGGTAATCCTTGGACAATTTCAAGCAATTCTAGTTTAAAAATCATGCTAAGCAGTGCCCTAGATGAGGATTACAATTCTACAACACCAAATTATGGTCTGGTCCTGGTAATTAATTATTTTTCAGGTAAATGCCGACAGAAATAAAATAAGAAACACTTTTACTACTAGTCTGTCAAAGTAGTTTACAAAGTACATATAAATTGAGGTTACTTTTGCTTTTGAAGACCAGAAACATAGAAACGACTTTGTTATTAATTTGGCATTGGTGCTTTTACAACTAATGTTAAGACACGTTGGCCTGGCATAGTCCGCAGATTACTCTCAACCCATAAATCAACGCACCCTACTTTAGGTAAATATATGTAGATAAAACTGTAGAACGTGCGACGAGGTTTGTGCTTGGCACTCGTAAGACTCCACTCCACTTTGCTCCTCTCCCGGATTGCGCTAATCTGCTTACGACCAGCCACCCGTCAGCTTGTGGAACATCTCCTCGTTCAGCGTCTGGTTGTTCTCCTTGGAGCGCATGGACATGAATATGTAGCCGCCGATGAACTCGTGCACCACCTTGCAGTCCGCCGACTGGACGGAGAAGATGATGTTCTCGTCCTGCAGCTGGATCATCATGCACTTGATGCCCCAGTTGACGTTCCAGGCCTTCATCGTATTGTAGCGCCAGGTCTTGATGTGATCCCCGGAACTGAGGTCCATGCGCATGATGCGGTTGTTGGCCACGCCCAGCAGCTCCTCCTTCTTGTGGCCGTCGAACTTGATGACGAATAGAGTTACGCCGAAATCGGGCAGCGATTGCCAGGCCTGGATGTACTTCATCTTGGCCTCCATCAGGGGCAACTGCTTAACGTTGGCATGGGCCTCCAGAATCCTCTGCACCGCCTTGCTCGACAGTTTGCGCATCATCTTGGGCGACAGGTAATCCATGGGCTCAACACTCCTGGGGTTCACGGGGAGCGGAGCTCCCTGGGCGGGTTTCTGCATCTGGAGCAGCGAGCGAATGCCGCTCACTTCGCTGTCGTAGGAGCTGTCGGCCAGTGAGCGACCCTTGGCGGCCAGACGACAGGCGGCCATCCACTTGGCATACTGCTCCTCGTTCTCGCATCTCACCCAGACCTCGCTATTCGGTCCGTTCCTTCCCTCTGGCGGCACCTCCAAGCGAATGGCGAACTTTCCTTGGGCCAAGTTGACATCGGGCGTCACCTCGCAGCCCCGCAAATTGATGCTGATGCTGGGAGCTCCGCGGCGGGACTCCTCCTGCGATTTGTACAGGTGCAGATGCAGATCCCTGTAGGTGAAGAAGTAGCGCTTGTATCCCTTCAGCGTGAACCGCTGGGGCTTAAGGAATTTCAGATAGTCCGATAGCTCTGGTATCCTAGTGATGTTGCCCTGATCCTTGCCACCTCCCGGACCCTCTAGCGTGATCTGCAGCTCGTTGAGAGCGGAGTCAATGTCGTCCTCGCCGCCAGTCTCCTGACTGGAGGTATCTATCCCGGAATCGCTGCCCGGCGGATGCAGATCCGTCTGGTGATTCACCTGGAACTGCAGGGCGGCAAACATGAGGGTTTCCTCCTCGGTGGCGTCCAGTTCCTCGTTGAGGATGCTCCATTTGGCCTGCTCGTACAACTGGTTGATCCTCACCTGGTCGTACTTGGGGTTCAGATCGAAGAACGTGTAGTATTTGAAGCGGAGACAGAGGGTGTCGTACTCCCGCACACCCTGCTCCATGATGGACAGTGATGAGTCCAGCCAGCCCACATTGAGACGGGCTTTCTCCACCCGCGACTTGGGCCTAATCAGGCGGGCTCTTACATCCGGACTGGGTGACCTGGGCGACATGGCCAGGTTCTCCTGGAGGTCGCCGAAACTGGAGTTCGAATCGTAGCTGGCGTATCCGGTGGAGTTGTGCTTCCAGGTGCCTGTGGGCGAGCTAATAGGAGTGCCGGGCGCAGTGGCTGCCCTCCGTGGCGTGGTGGCATATGGTGAGGCCGGGGCACACAGCAGGTTGCCATTGTGCGAGCGATCCAGACTGCCATTGCTGCCATTGTAGGCACCTGTGATGGGGACAAAGGAGTTCGTGTCCGCCGCTGGCTGCAAAAAGCCAATGCCATTCGCGTCCGCCACGGGAATCTTGCGCTGCGGCAGCTTCGAGAAGTTCTTCTTGAGGTGCTCCGGCTCCAGGGGTTTGCAGAACGACAGCTCCTCCGGATAGCGTATGTCCAGATCCTTGCACAGGCTCACCACGGCGCCGAAAGTCTTGGCCGAGAAGTTCACACGATAGTCGAGATAGCGAAGATCGGGCATTTGGACCCTCAGCGTTTTGTGCATGGGTGTGAAGTGCAGAAAGGAGTCCGACTGGACGCCGGCCTGGTCCAGAGTGGATCGCGTCCTGGTCAGCCAGACATTCTTGGCGGGCCACCACAGCGCATGATCGGACCAGTCCTTGGGCATTTCCGGGTCCACGAGGTTCAGCATGACGCCGCCAATGTGCTGATCGCCCTTCACGCGCAGCGTCTTCTCCACCTGCAGATCGGTGATGAGGATCCGCAGGTTCCACGTACTCTCGCCCACATGAATCATCTTTTGCTCTCGCTCCCCACTGGCCTGTACAAAGTTCCGATGCGCGGGCGTCTGTTGTGTCCAAAGGCGAAACTATAACTGACTATACGGACGTCTGTGTGTATATATGGCACAATCAGAGTCTAAAATTGCCCTCGAAACGATGACGTAATGCGCAACTTACGTTCAGCGCTGTTTTTTGCAAAAGCAACTTTTGTTGTTGTCGGGGGGCGGGGCGGGGCGCTGTGCCGAGGGGGGCGGGGCGGTGCTGCCTTATGTAGGCCCTTATCTCGCCAGATGTTTGCACGGAAACAGCAGTGCCAGCGGAACCAGAAGACAGAACGCACAACAAGCCCCGCAGTCCAGATCGAAATCGGTGGAAGAATGCGCGGTGCGCGGCGATAAGGGGTGGGGTGGGGGATCGCTTGATTAATACACGCCCAAGGTTATGACTTCGATGGCTTGTTGCTCGGGCTGCCGCGGTGATGTTTTGTTTTCCCTCTGCGATAGCTCTCTGCTGCTGCTCGCAGCGTTTTCTCTCGCGCTTTTCCTCGCACGTCAACACACCGACGAACACTGATGCAGGCGCGTGAAAATGCGATGCAAATTTTCACAAAACAACACGTAAACGAGATAGAGAGAAATTAATTTATAAATAAATCAGCCAAGTGCGCAGACGGTCACACTGTCGCAGTGTGCCCAGATTGGCTTAGGCCTGTATACCAAATCATGAACCACCCTGTTTATACGTTTAGTAATCAAACATCCGCCAAATTTAAAAAAGGTATAAAAATAACAATTGTTAATAATTAGTATTTTGGTTGCCAGAACTATGTATTTTAATGCTTTATTTTATTAATATTAATAGTTAATGAAATCCATCAAGTTTATCGAGCTATAATTAGGGCGAACATTAATAAAGTATGCCTAGACCTGCCGAATTTTTTCGTCCTGTCACTGACAGTTTCGAACACATACTTTGACACATTCTATTTTGTCCGGCTGTTTAATTTGACCTTTTTTTTGTCCGCCAATATTTTCACACAAACTATACACACTGCATCTGGGGCAAAGTTGCACGCGCTCTTCGAAAATGGTGAACCTCGAGCATGACATTTCGAATGCATTTGTATCGCCTTTAATTAAATGTAACATTTGGATGCTATAAATAAGAGAACATCTCGGTAAGAAAAAGTTAAAAATGGACATTAAGTCATTAATACTGTTGGCCCTTATTTGCGTGGCCGCTAGAGGCAAACGCGTTGGGCCCTGTGTCCCCGGAGTTATAATAAAGGACTGCTTCACAGGCTGACAGATATATGTTTATACGTACTGAACAGAAACGTTTTTGAAATAAACACAAAACATGATCATTTTATTACAATAAAAAGCCAAAAATAAATTTTTTATTTGCAAATTGATAAAAATAATTTCCCGGGGACTAACCGTGTCAAAAGAGAAAAATTCGCCTTGTCTCTTTTATTCTATTTAAATGTCAATTGATTTAAGATAAGACATATATTGTTTTTTTTTTAGTTTTTTTGAATGGTAATTAATGTCCATCTTGCTAAAGCCATTATTCGATATTTATTTCCTTGTTAATAATATTCAATAATATATATTTAAGAATGTTTAAGTGAATGTAACCAATAATCCATTAGTTTTTACAACAGTTATAACAATAAAGTTATATTATATTACAACAATTTAATTTTCAATTTCAAATTAAAATAACGGTATTAAATACAAAAATCCATTCGATTATCCTCTCCTATAATGAGCACGGTCACACTGGTAGCAAGTGTCACCTCTAAAATCTTAAAAAATACAATCCAGTTTTTCCTGGGCAATTTTAATAGCTACTAGATAGTAAATCAGTTAGAATAACTTTTAAATTGAAAGCACATTGCAGTTAATTAAAATAAAATGTGAAACACAATTGCCTTCACAAGCGCAAAACTGGTTTGCCGCCCACGCCACCCGTTCTCTCTCGCTCCCTCTCTCCGCTTCGCTCTCTCGCCTCGCCTGCTTCACACCTCATTCGTAAACAAAGACAATGAAAGCTCCAGTTGAGCGGCTGAAAGGCCCCAAAGCCCCCAGATTATTTCTCGCCGTCGAGCCGAGCGCACGTACTCGAAAAAATAACACTAACAACAGTATACAATAGTGCAGCATTGTGTAAAACACGCGCGTCTCCGCTGTCTCGCTCTGGCACACACCCGACACGGACACTCTCGCGCACACACACGCTGATACATACCTGTAAGAGAGCGAGAGACACGAAAAAGGTGCATGGAAAAGCGGAAAATCGGAACTGAAAAAGTCTGAATTTCGCTTAAACGTAGTTATCTAAGTACGGCTGACAGTTGGAAAACGAAAGTGTCGGCAAAAAGTGTTTCAATTAGTTAAATATCCGAGCAACGCAAGAGGGAAATCTACACCCACCCGGGCTCGGAATCGCAGCGGCAAACGGGAAACATCTGGGCGCGAAAAAATCGATCCAGACGATGTGAAAATTGGCCAAATTTCGCCGTACCGCCCAATGTAAGCAACAATTTTTGGCAAAAACAACCAGATACGACTGGAGATACTGTATACACTGTGGTGGATGGGTAGTTGGGCGGCGTGTTACGTTGATATCGTAGTAAACATAAATATAAAACCGCGGCGCAACAACCCGAGCGGCTTAGTCATCCGTGCAAGAGATTCGCTTTAGCTGCAGATACCAAGAGATGCGAGATACAAAACACCAGATGCAATAGACAATAAGCGGTTTGAAAAACGAACCCAGGCGAACTTGGAAACCGAACGGCCCATGTAACTCGAACAAATTTCAGCTGCAAGTACGCGTTATAATATACGCAATTCCAATCTTGGAGATCCCAACTCCAAGCGGTTGATAAACCCTGCATCTGAAGGAACTTGAAAGCCCGGAGACCACGTAATTACAAATAAATTGCAGCAACAACAGGGCAACGCCTACGACACGCCAGTGATTACAACAACAACATTACTATTTACCTAGCCAGCGTAACCTGTTGTAGGTTTTTGTATTGCATTGTTGCTCACCTCTCGCCGCCTAAAATTGGGCATTCACAAGCGGCTTAAATACGTGGTTAACCATCGCAAACCATCGCATAGCACTATACATTCGGCCGGAATCTGCAAGTGGCACACCTGTGGCCACGGGTCAGTTGAACACCAATTGGACGACCAGTTGGAGCCAAGGCAACACCATCGCCATTGCCTTTGCAATCACAATCACACACAATGTCGAGACTCACCGAGGAAATGGTGATTGCGCGGGCCAAGCAGTCCGATCTGTCCCTGATCAAGAAGCTTAATTGCTGGTAAGTAACTAGTATAGGATACGGGGGAAAGATATTATCTCTAAGATAGCTTAAAAACTGTCTAAAAAGAGATAGTTGCCAAACTAGACTTCGGGCTATAAAATAGTTGTAAATATAAATAACAAATATGCGTAATGTATACAATGGTCTCTATTAGTCAGCTTTATTATCATCATTCGAAGAATAAATGCACATGAGTAATATACTTTGTTTTCAAAAATATCAATAAAATTATTTCGAAAATGTTAAATATTGTATCCATTGCTTGGTATTCAAAGAAAGGAGTTGTTTTCCACTTATTTATTACTATAAATGAATAATAATACAGCTCTTAACTGCTACTAAAAAATTTAAACATGCAATTAAAATTATGCAATATTGTTTTACTTTATTTTGAGACCTTTTTTAAGGTTCAATGAACTAAAATGAAAAAAATTGTTTACCACAAAATGCTTGCTTTGTTTATTGATAGTGGTGAATCCACAAGTTTCCCCCACTGTTCATTAAATCGATTTTCGATCTAATTTCCGCCTGTGCATTGATCTATTGCTAATCGTGCTGGGGCAGGTGCAGCCGTAGTGAAAGCTTCGATCTCTGCTGTGTAGTATGGGTCTCGATCTGGGGTCTGAGGCATGGGTCTGGGGGATTTGCCCACTTCGCTGCTCACTTCTGCTGCGCCGCCTGCTTTCACTCGACCCAAATCCGGGGGCAAATCTTCTAACCAGTTTAGAAGTGTCCACTTTGGAGCGAGTCACGATTCCCTGGGCTGGAAAAACACGCGCTCCCCTCGAGGAAAACGCTTGGAAAAGCTTGAAAAGCAGTTGAGCTACTTTTCGAGTTGGGCCACCTCCCCCCACCCCCAGCAACTCTTGACCCATCTGCGATAAGCGAGAGCGTGATGACTTTCAAAGGGAGGCTCCACTGTACGTATTTATCTTTATTAAAATACCATCTATTCTCTGCTTATTTCAGGGGCAGTGATCTCAGCGATGTGTCCATCATCAAGCGAATGCGTGGAGTGGAAGTTTTGGCTCTGAGGTAAGTGGCCCAGATCGTGGAATAAATAACGTATAAGGATCACATTGATTATGACTTCCTGACCCGCGCTCTGATTGATTCAAAGTCGCCGCCCTCCCAAGAAAGCGGCAAAGATAAATGTATATATGAAACCGCTGAGATATTTGCTTTCGAGTGATGTCATCGCCCCATCATTAGGCAAGCTGAAATACGAGAAATACTTTGGCACGCTCAGGCGCGTAATTAATGCAAAAAGCAGCGGCCGCAGAAAACACACAGACTACACAAAATGAGCTTAAAGTCGTGGGAGCTCCAAAATTGGCAATACCAACTGGCCGCGCCGCGTAGGCCATTGCGTAGGGGGCAGAGATACTGTAGTTATGACTCGTATCTGCCAGATACTTTCGCACTCCCCTCCTCCACCTCATCTCGTACTTGTTACTCAGATGTACTTGTTCGAACTTGGTGTACTTGCATGTCGCTCGATAGGTTTGCATGCGCTGCTGCTGCTGCTGCTTTTGCTGCCCTTGCCTTAAAAGGCAACAATCATTTTGACTGCCAAGGTCGTCGAAATCGATTCGCCCGCCAAACTTCTTCGTCATCTGCTGGCAATATGCTGACAACTCTCGACTCGGACGGTTCGTTTAATTATGCATGTGCGGGACATAGGAGGAGGTGTACATATAGAAGAGTTCGAGGCCTTATAGGGAGCGACCTGGGCGATTTGGCATTTAACTTGGTGAAAAGAACCGTGAGAATAGCAGTTCCGAACAGGAAATAATAATGTGGGTATGGGCGAATCACATTTGTTAAAAGGAATTATCAGATACTATATAGCAAATAAACAGGAAACAGTTTTTAAGTCTTGGAAGTATCAGATATTATAATTTATTCAAAAATCTGATTTAACAGAGGCTTTCCACACTTTTCAGTTCAAAATAGGAGAACTATAAGTAAACCATAGGGCTAAACATATAGATACAACAAACATAAAGACAAGAGTATCTGTCGAGTATAGAATTGCCTTCCAAGCCAATTACAGCAATCTTGGTTAAAAGCGAAAGTGGCCCTTATTTGGCATCTGGTTTTTTGGCATTTAATTCTTGGCTTCGACATAAAATGAGTCAGATATAAAAATTCAGTAAAAATAGTAGGGAAAGGAAACTTGTTAAATAAAATTCTAAAAAATAATAAAAAATGGATGCAATCCTTAAAGTTTTCTTAGTTGTAGCTCTCTTGAAACAAAAGTCTTGCCTAAAATTAAGTTAATTTCAGACAAATACAGATAAAAAAGTTATAGAAATAGTTGAACTAAAAGTAGGGCAATTGGACTGCAAGCCTCTTGATTACTTCGATTCAACTTCTGTTATCAGGAAGCTATTACCGCAATTGAAACCTCACAACTGACGTAGAGCTTTATCAGTCTGTATAGATAATGGAAGGCTTTTCCTATATACGAGTGCGAATGATTAAATTGATATGGCAGGCGTGTAAGCCAGAGGGCAATAACTTCTCACGGAGGCCTGCTCTGTTTGCATTTCACTACTTGGTTAAGCCTTATACAGCGAAAACCTTTCAGTCGCAACTCGTTGGGCATTGGGTTAGCGTGGGGTTCTCGACTTTGCTTGGCCATAGGTATGTTGAGCAAGGCCCGAAGTAGTGTACGCAAGGAATGAGCCATAAATCAGTTTGCCTCAGGTACAATGCGTTGGCGTAGTCTTCATTTGTTTGGGGGCTCTTTCCGCCCCTTACTCATTACCATTTCATTTTCCACTTCCCCCGGGTTATGAGTGTGCATATTGATTTGACTTGCGTGCGGCTAGCACTTTTCTTTTTACCTCACAGACCTATCAATGGTATTTCCACTTGGTAGAGCTGAAGTGCTGGCTAACCTTGACTCCTCAGGGGAAGCATTGATTATGCATACTTAAGGAGGGACACTTACGCTTGGCCCCACTCCCGATTGGCCTGATTATTTTGGGAACTATTAATAGGGCAAGCGGTGCTACGAATTCCAGATACCAGACATTCACTGAGGCAATGCACCCGTGTGCCATTTAGCGATCTTCCTGGCTAAGTTTAGACAGTTGTTTCTGCCTTCCCGCCCTGCTAGGAAAAGTGTTTATGGTATCTACACGGGGAGAAAAAAGAGTGCATGCAAGGGGACAATAAATATACCAAAAATATTTGATTTAGCAGATATTAAGTATTACAACGATTTTGTTCAGCAGATATATATTTTTTATAGGCAAATTATTGTTTATAGCCAGATAAATGTTAATGCACTATTTTTCATTGTTATTGGATATTTTCTCTGGCTAGTAAGTTTTCCCTCAGTGCGACAAACCTTCTTTCCCTCACTTATACAATCAGTCAGGCAGGCAATCAAGGCACGCTTTTGGCCATCGGCAATTGGCCACTTTGAAAAGTAATTAGCGTTGTTAGGAGCCGAGGTGCTAAGCGGAGACTCGGCCGGAACATGGGCTTAAACCTGACCTAGACGCCGACAAATGACGACAATCAGCTTTTCCCCCTGCCGATGTTCTTTAACTGTTATTCGTGGGGAATTCTGCGAAGAATCCGACGAGTTAATGACCGCACGCAGCTGCCGGAGAATCTTTTGTGTTGTCTCGAGCATGATTCACGGCAGTTAGTTAGTTGTTGATGATGCCTTTGTGTCCCCTTCAAGAGAAAGTTTCTTGAACCTAAGAGTATTGTTTCTCGGTTGCAGTGTCAACAAGATCAGCACGCTGTCGCCCTTCGAGGACTGCAACAAACTGCAGGAACTGTATTTGCGCAAGAACAACATCTCGGACATCAACGAGATCGCCTACCTGCAGAATCTGCCGGCCCTCAAGTACCTCTGGCTGGAGGAGAATCCCTGCTGCGACCGAGCGGGCGCCAAGTGAGTAGAGTCTAGAAAGTACTTTAGAAGTTAGAGCTCCTTTAAAGTTTTTAAACTTCCAAACACTGGCTGTATAAGGTGTAGTACTTTCTTATCGAAGAAACTATTTATTGTTATTTAAACAATTTTTGTATTTTATTTTGTATTTCTTATAAATCATGTGATATCATATTTACTATTTACTTGTCTGTAAAACGTGATTTTTTGAGAAACGTGATATTTTCATTATTTGAACGCCTTAGTTTTCTTTTAAGGAACAAAAATATTCTTACATTTTTTTCACTCTTGATAGGAAAAAAGAACCACCTGTAATTTTTGTTATAAAATATGAAAAAAACAGTATATGAGTTAGATATCTCTTCGAAATAACATCTCAATTTTAATGCCTTATGGAATTATGAATTATGAGTTAAATTATCGTTATGGTTTTTTTTATAGCAAGAGAAATATTCTATTGTTATACTTCAAAATTAATTGTGGATTTTTCTTATTTATGGTAGCTGAAATATTCTATTATTAAACTTGAAACTAAATTACCGAACTTTTCATACATAGTAAGCGAAAAATCCCCTGAAACCTCTATTGTAAAGCTAGAAATGAGTATTAATTTTACCGACCTGCGGTTAGTGCTCTAGAGAAGCCCCTAATGATCGTTCTCACCTCTGTCCAACCGCAATCGCAGCTATCGGCAGCTCGTGTTACGCGCCCTGCCCAACCTGAAGAAGCTCGACAATGTGGAAGTCACCCAGGAGGAGTTGGACGACGCCCTGCGTGGAGGCGGTGGCGCCGCCCCGGAGGATGAGGTGTACGAGGATGCCTACCAGCAGCAGCAGCAGCATCAGCAGACGGCGCGAACCTCCCCGCAGCAGATGCCGCAGCAGCAGCAGCAGCACAGCTACCCGCAACACTCGCCGCCGCAGCAGCAGCATCACCACCAGCAGCATCACCAACCGCAGCAGCAGCATCAATCGCAACAGCAGCGACGCAGCTCCAGTCCCATGAAAGAGGTAAATGGCTCCCATTGTCTGGGCGGATTTTCCCACACCACGCCCTGGTTTAGCGGCTATAATCTGTCGCCTTGGCAATGTAACTCCATAATCAACTCTCGCCCCCGTCTTGGTCTATTTCTGCTCCCCTCCCCGCGATTCCTCTTGATCCCATTAACCCTGCCTTTGCTAACAAGCCGCCACAGTTGGCCAGTCCGCTGGTCAATAACAGCAGCGATGGGAGCATCAGCCACAGTGCCAGCGATCTCTACCAGGTTCAGGCGGCCCTGCCGCTGAAGGGCTCCCAGCCACCCACGCCCACCAAGGTAAAAGGGGGTGTTACAAGAAGTTTAGGAATCCCTTATTAAGTATATTGAACTCTTCCAAATTATTCCAAAGAAATCCAATTTTTCCGTTTTATGTTTCCATCTTATAATTTCAATCAAAGTTGGGAGGAGTTAAGGCGTTAAAAATGTTTTAGGAATTTAGGAATTACTCCTAAGTAATCCTCCTTTAAGGAATCTTTTCTTTTTTGTTATGTTCTGTTAGAAGTTTTTTCGCCTACTTTAAGTTACATTTTGGGAGAACTTCCCTCTAGAAAATGTTTATGCTCCTCTACCGATGAACTTCAAAACAACTCTAAGCTAAAATATCTTTTCATTTTTTTTTTTATATTCAAAATATTCCTTTTTGTGAATTTTACCAAATATATCATCCAGTAGTATAGTTAAACAGTATTTTCAATGTGTAATTCGGTTAAACAAGTTGTCCCTTAGAACAGCTTGACAATATAGTACATTTCTCTAACCTATTAGCTTTCCATTAGCGATTTTGTCAGCTATTTTTGAATACATCGTTATGACATTTTATTTGTGTCGAGTTGAGTTGCCTTCCCAAGTTTCTTTTGTTACACCATCATATAATCGTATTTTAGCATCTTGTAAGATCTGAGATTACTGCGCCCCTTTCCCCAACGAAAAGTACCCACTAATCTCGTTTCGGCCTTCCCCCAGGAACCCGTGCATCCGCCATCGCCCATGTATAACACCATAACCAAAGAGCAGCGCACCTCCTACCACCAGTACGATGTAAGATCCACAGTCCCTCCACCGCCAGCAAGACTACTAAACACCATAGCAGCCCCACGCATCCGACATGACAGAATTGAGCTTGTTGCCGGGCCCACTTTTGGGGCCCTAAATTGTTATCTTTTTTTGTAGGTTCGATGTTCGAGGCTCTAGGGAGTGGGCCCGTCACACTCGAGTGGAGAGGGGGTTGTGGTGGCAGAGGGATGGGGGATGGGGGTAAAGTCACGCGATGCCTTCGACATGGTTAAGGTTCTTTCGCTTTCCCGCCGCCTGTCCAATGGCCCATTGTCTTCTCGCCGGCTTTTGTGGGTTAAGTCAGTCAGTTGACTTTCAGACCAAGAGATGGGAACTGGGGGACTATAATTGCCGAAGAAGCCCAAAACAAAAGCCAAAAATGAACTATATAAAGTGTCTCTTTATGTATTCATGCACGTGAGAAAAATACTTAACCAGAGGGGAATAATTGAAATTTTAAGAGATTAGAGGGTTTAAACAAAATATTTTAATTTTTATTCTTATCTGAGTATACATATTTCTTTAAAATATTAGTTATACAATTTGGGGACAGCCTTCCCATTTATTTCCGTGTAGCTTTCTTTGTTTCTAATTGTGTTTTAAGTACATTGTGCCAGTAAAGGGCTAGTCCCTCCGAAAAACCACTGAACCAGAGGGAAATTACCCCCCGCCGAGTGACTTGCTGAACAATTTGTCATGTGTGGATTGCCCCGGGGCCTGGGACTGGGGGTTATCAACTCGAATCTAACGTTTCTAATCTGCTGCCTTTCTCACCAACCATGCACTGCTCCCAATTGCAACTTCTAAAACAAAACAAAAACCAACCAAAAAAAACCCAACTAAAATGCAAACCGCACCACTAACGCCTCACCAAAAAACGGACTCGACGAGCAGCGCTCGCCGGGATCCGACCAGGAGAGTAGTCCGCACACAGCATACAGGGAGGTGCGGCCCACGCCGCTACCGCCCAGCATCTCTGCGCACTCGATGAAGGTAAGCCCGACCATCCTCACCAGAGGCGCAAGCGTGGCACGATGGGTCGGGACGATGGTGAAGCTATCTAATTGTGGTATTCCCGCACAGGAGTACTATCAGTCGGACAGGCCCGCCTACCCGGCGCACTACCGCCACAGCCAGACGGACCTCACCGAGTGGGAGGAGCACCAGCAGGCTCCCCAGGTGCATCACAATCCGTACGGCAGCCAAATGCAGCTGCATCATCCCCAGCGACGCAGCGCGGGACCGGAGACGACGGCCTACCGGAATGGCAGTGCCCGGGAGAATGGCGGCGAGTGGGATCCGGAGGATAGGCCCAGGTCGAGGTGAGGTCATCGCTCGGGTCAGCTGGCGGTTGTGCCAATTAGCTTATCGTGGTTCCGCTTATTTTATTATGGGCAAACAATCCGACGTATCATAGATAGCCAGGCGGTTGGTGTTTGCTTTCAATGTTTACTTTGCGAGTTGATAGAGGGTTAAGTGCTTTGTGTGTGGATTTTTAAACGAATTGCAGGATTTTATTTAGTTTGCATTGTTAACAAATGGACTTATTTGATTGCACCAAAGAGTATAGATACTTTACAGTACACTCCATACATTGTATATTTCTTACTCTTTGATTGTAACTAATTTGTATCGCAATTGTACATCATACAACTAGAATCTAAAACGATAGAGTTCAACAAGTTCTTCTCAAACAAGTTAGTAAGAAACAAGTTTTAGCACCTAGTATCTAAGTGTCTTAATTGCAATAATAAATACTTTAAACTAATTTATGTAATCGTTTTCCAGACGGCCCGAGGGCAGATATAGTGACTCGACTACTACTTTATCGGCCTCCGTGATGAATCACTACACGGGCTACCATCGCCGGCCCGTGAATAGGGTGAGTACTGTATATATTTTGACACCTCAGCGATTATAAACTGAATCATATCTTTCTTCCGCAGAATTCGAACCTACTCTCCGCGACCCTCTGCCTGGTGAAGGAGCTGGACTACGCCAGTCTGGAGGTGCTCGAGCACGCCGTGCGATGTCGCATCGATGAGATGGCGGGCGAATGATGAAGACGACTCTCTAATCGCATGTCGATTAGCTAATCCAACGCCTTTGGGGAGTTTCAAAACCACAAATGACCAGAAAATCACTTAAAAGACAAGCAGCGCAGGCTGCCGAGGAGGAGAGAAAATGCTGATATTATACTAACGTCTTAAGCAACAAAGGAAAATGAAAGCAAATCAGATACTTAACGAGGATAACGATTCATACTTGCCAATTGTAAACTGTCATAGTGTAACTAGCAACTTTTGTAAGCATTTTGTCATGTAACGAACTTTGCTAAGGGAATCAGAGAACGAAGGAGAAACATAGAAGATAATCGCCGATGGATCGTTTAATGAATGCTTACATTGATTTCCGCCTTTTGATCCCAGATCCCGTTCAGTTGAGTCCCGATCGAGCACACAGACCGCTAAAAACTAGCCTTCTTCTTTGTACTTAACTCGCGAGGATCGAAACTAACAAACTAATGGCGCCCAAGGCGCCGAGCACAATGTATCTTCCTTGTTTCTTTGTAAGATTAGCTGAAATTTATAATCATGACTTTGTTAAATATTTTGTACACGAAAGCAATTAACGCTAAACCTTAATTTTAATATATTTACCTATAATGCAATGAACACGTCCAGTTTATGTTTGCCGTTCTCTATTTAACGAATGCGTTGGAAACTATGCGAAAAATAAACAAATTAACAATAGCAGGGGCATAGTTTCTTTTTATTGAAGGCGGCCATTATAAGGGTATTTAATGTAAGGCTTTTTTCTAGGAACTATGTTCATTACAACCTAAAATGTAGAGGTAAATGTCCAGCTAAAGGAACACTGCTTAAGTGGTACCCAGCCAGGTGTTGATAAATCCAGTCGATGAACATTTCCACATTTGTGTAGGTAGCCGGCAAGTTTTCCTGGCCACAGCCGATGCCCCAGTTGACGATGCCAATCTGTTCGAAACGAGCTGGGTCCTGCTCCATGCGACAGAATAGGGCGGATCCTCCGTCTCCCAGGCAGGCATCCTTGCCCCTTTCACCGCCAGCGCAAATCAGACTCACTGGGAGTTCATATCCTGCTCCCAATCTGGTTCTTCTCAACTGATCCTGGCAAACAGCTCTTGTTACCAAGGTTAAATCGACTGTCTTAAGGATATTCGAATAATTATTCGAATTGTTCTCCTCAAACGCCATTTTTCCCCATCCTGACACCAAGCAGCGTCCCTCTCGGAAGGGTCTTTCCTGGCTGGGCAAACATATGGTCCGAATGTGGGGCTTCAACTCGAAGGGAGTGCTTAGGAACAGAAGTGCTATGTTATTTTCGCCCAGCCGATAAGAGAACTCCTTGTGTCGCACAATACTGGCCACCTGTCGTTCCTCTGATGTCAATGGCTCGAAATGAGAAGCCATATCATATTCACCAGCTCTGACCACAATATCCGCCTTAAGCCTGTTCTCCAGGAGATGAGCTGCTGTCAGGACTACGCCCGGGGCAATCAGGGAACCGCCTCCAAAGAATTTACCCTTGCTAAGCAGGGCAACTACCCAGGGATACTGGCCAAGTTTTGTGTGATCATCAGCTATCGTCATGCTGGCCTCCAAGCCATTGGGATTACTCAGACCGCAAAGTTGATTTGGGTCTGGGTGCAGATAATCCATGGGTGGGAATCCATTGAATCTCACTGGGTCCTTATACGTTTATTGATAAAAAAAAAACAAGTTAATATATTAATAAAAATGCATTTTATGATACTTACGTATCCAAAATGTTGTCCAGCAACACTTGAAAAAATGTAGCCTATAATCAAAGTTCCTTTTGCCCAGTTTTGAGGCATAGCTGGCTCGATATGAGGGTTTCCAAGCACTGACATAAAGACACTGCTGCGAATTTCATATATACTCATCAGAAGCCCGCCTTATCAGCCATTTTACATATAAACAATCGAAGGAACAGTTGCTTTTACAATTATTATGTAAAATATAATCATATAATTTTTCATGGAATTGTTAATGTTTTTGAACCGAACTTATTCTTTAATGCTTTATTTGTTATCAAAGCTAGAAAGCTTTTTATTGTTTCATATTTTGACACAGAGAAGCTAGCTCTTTACATATGCGTGCTTTTACATGCGACTTCGACGTAAAATACATGCAATCTGAAAAGCCTGCAATTAATTAACAAAAAAATACAAATGTTATATTTTATAAAAAAATTATATACTTCCATTCGCTTTCAGAATGGGACCCAAAACATAACTTCTTTAATCTATAACTTTGGTTGTCGGACACCGATTTTGAAGTTTGATACCTCCATGAATTTGTGGCTGGATTAACTGATATTCTGAAATTAAAATGTCCATTTACAAGAGGGTATAATGGTTTCCAGAATGCCCTCCAAAAACTGACTTCTATAATCCATAACTTGGGTTATTGGACCTCGATTTTGAAGTGGCATACCTCTATGGCTTTGTGGTTAAATTCTCTAATATTCTGCATTCAAATTGTCCGTTTAAGAGAGGGTCGAAATTTTTGCCCATTTTCATGACTGATTTTTCTGTATGAATGTAATGGTTTCCAGAATGCCCTCCAAAACTGGACTTCTATAATCCATAACTTGGGTTATTGGACCTCGATTTCGAAGTGGCATACCTCTATGGCTTTGTGGTTAAATTCTCTAATATTCTGCATTCAAATTGTCCGACTAAGAGAGGGTCGAAATTTTCGTCCATTTTCATGTCTGATTTTTCTGTATGAATGTAATGGTTTCCAGAATGCCCTCCAAAACCTGACTTCTATAATCCATAACTTGGGTTATTGGACCTCGATATCGAAGTGGCATACCTCTATGACCTTGTGGTTGAATTCTCTAATATTCTACATTCAAATTGTCCGTTTAAGAGAGGGTCGCATTTTCATGTCTGAGTTTTTCGGTATTTCCAATGGTTTCCAGAATGGGCGCCAAAACTAGACTTCCATAATCCATAACTTGGGTTATTGGACCTTGATTTTGAAGTGGCATACCTCTATGACGTTGTTGTTGAATTCTCTAATGTTCTGCGTTCAAATTATTCGTTTAAAAGAGGGTCGATTTTCATGTCTGATTTTTCTGTATGAATGTAATGGTTTCCAGAGTGGAATGTCGCTAAACTTCTATAATCCATAATTTGGGGTTTTTGTACTCGGATTTTGACTTGTTATACCTCTAAGAGTTTCTCTTTTATGCCGCATTCAAATTGTCCGTTGAAAAGAAGGTCGACATTTTAGCCTATTTTTAAGCCTTATTTTTCCGGGGGAGCTGTTTGACGATTTTGGAGGTTGATACCTGTGTGAGTTTGTGATTGAATATCTGTACCCTCAAAGCGGGCTATAAACTGTAATTTGTTAGTAAACGTTTCCATCCGTTTGATATTTTTTATAAGCTCGAATTCCTTTTAATTCCCAATAAAACACTTATTTTTCTTTTTTTTTGTTTAGAGGGCTTTACAACATTTAACGTATATAAGATAATATTTGCCTTTATCTGATTGTGTAATTGTTTATTTTGGTTATTTGTTGTGTAATCGCCTTTATTTTTATTTTTCTGTGTTTATTTTGACTATGAACTCGGACATTACTGTTTAGGATAATGCCAGGCCATAGAATAAAACTGAAGAAACGAAACTGCGAAACGGTATAATCGGTTCGAAACGGTCTTCGACTCGGTTTTTCGTAATTGATGATGATGTGTCTGTTGGTTATAAATATATTGTGGATTATGGATATTATTCCGGCATAATCCGTCTGATCGGCTCGTTGGCCGCTGGTATTCATGGCAGAAACGCAACGCCTAACACATATACATATACATAAATGTCAAGTGCATTTCGTATATTATATTACTGAGTGATTAACTTGCTACACATCGATATACATACTGAAGCCGCATTAGGTTATCAATGAATGTGCTCTGAAAATTGCCTTAAATACTGCGATATTCTCGGTAATAACTTGGTGCAATACAATATTTTGTTAAATAATTTTGTTTTCTTTGATAAGTGCATGGTTATTATATTAGCAATAGTACTGGTATATAGACACTGAGTATGCGAACTTCTTTGCCTGCTGTTCTCCTCATAAGTTATAGTTAATTATTGTCAGTCACAGCGTCGCGTTTGTCACAACAACGTGTGCTTGTATTGACTATATCTTCGAGGTTTAAATCGAAAATGTTAATAATATTATAATTATGGTATAGAATATCTTACAGACTAAATGGCAGCTGACTGATCTTGTTGTCGCTGCCGCAACGCATGTCTTCCAGAATGCGATTTGCTGATATTGTCTTCCATTTCAATGCAATGCGAAAAAATGTCTTCCAAACACACAGATAATATGCATATAATGTGGTTTTTATATGCGATTATTTATGCGGAACAATATGACACCTAGATATTAATATAACTACGGTTTACATTTTGTTTACATATATATATACTATATATATACGGGTCTGGTAGATCCAGTATGTCCCGTGTGAGTTTCTGATTTGCAATCGCAACTCATTGTGTGGATATATATATAGATCAATTACAATTGTTTTTCGTTAGTAAGTACATGTATAGTTTTATGTTTTTATGCTTTAGGGCCGTAACCAACACTAAACTCTTGGTTGGGTTTTAGACCTAATTGCGACGCCAATAATTGATACTGTTTTAGTTATATCAACAATTTTGATTTGCCAATAACTTGTAAGCCAAAACAAAGGAAATTCTTTGGATACCAACTCGTTCCTGCCTCGTGGTAAATTGATATGCTGATTCCATCGAACCAAGGTGTTGTTATAATCGAAATAAATGTGATTGGGCATACTTTTGGGTATACCGCGATATGTTGTGTACTTTGATATTAGTTGGTTGTTGTTGATCTCTATTCTTGTGTCTCCTTAGTTCAGCTCCTTGACTAATCACCTTAAATACGGGTTGTGCGCGCCCGGGGAATTCGGATCTGCATTAGGAAAGATCCTAATCCTCCGAGGCGGCGCACTGGAAGCCCTGTGTGATTCTGCTGTTTTCGAAGCGGGTTTTTAGGCCCTGTATGCTTACGCCTTAGCTTTCCTATATTTACTTGTAATTGAAATTAGTTACAAATTAATTGATTCGCATAGGGATTTTTTGCTTCTCTTCTCCTCCTCCTCCTCATCGTGATTCTATTTTTTTTTTTTGATTTTCCTATAGACTTTCTTTTTTTTACTTTACAGTATTGAACTAAACTTTCGTAACAAGTTGTTCGATATAGAATATATCATTTGTGAAAACAACACTAGCACTAACTGAAGTCCAAAAACGAAGAACAACAAAACATTGTATAATTCTCGATCTATATATAATGGGTTTGTGATTTAGCACCTCCATCGGGAGCGATCCCCTCAGGAAGGTGGGGATCGCTCAGCTGAAGAACGGCGATAAATCACAGTTGCACAAAGACCCGCCATCGCCAGTCTTGCAGAGCACCTTGCACACTTCGTCCCAGTCCGGAGCCGCGGTGGTCGTCGTATCCGAGGCCGACCCGGCTACCACGGGAGCCACGGACGATGTCGTTTCGTCCTCCGATCTCTGGAGTGTCATCTCCTGGAAGCTGGAACCGTGTGTTGGATCGCCCTGCTCGCTACTGGCCTTCGTCTCCTCCGTCCGGAGATCCTCCTCCTCCTCCTCCATCCTCCTGCGCACCTCCTGCTGGCAGGGACTGCAACCGGGCAGGGAGCGACCTTTCTGACCACAGAAGCTCGAGCAGACCAAGTCGCCCTCGGCACCTGGAATAATATGATAATAATAATAATAATAATAATATTTATGAATGTGAATAATATTTCTTACGCTTTGAATGTTATTTTTGTTACAAGATAGGCTTTAAAATTAACCTCTTCCATAATAATTTAATTGTTTATTGTAGAATATTTTAATATGAATAATATTGTACTATAGTTTTTAAGGAACTGTCAATTTTTTAATACATCTATTTATTATTATTTTTACTATAATATTTTTATTTTAAAATTTAGGTTTTTTAAAATCCAAGATATTCTTCTTACCCCTAGGCAGTCCACACAGTTGCCGGCACTTGGCCACATCCAACTCTGGTCTCAGGATCGGGTTCTTGGCCCCATCAGGCGTTGAAGCAACGCCCAGGCCAGCTCTGGAAAATCAAATTATTATTAGATAAATTAGCTAGGTAAACCAGTTTTTTATATTTTTCTAAGCTTAACAATTAGATCACTGCATAAAGATTTAAAGGAAGTCCGATATATTGTTAATTTCATCTCCCAATTTTTAAGTTGATATTTCTGAACCAATAGACTAGGGAATTAAAGAAATGCGCTCTGAATATATTTTATTGAATCTTGATCTTCTTTAATCTTCTGATCTTAAGATACATCGCATCGATCATGGTAATAACATTCTGTTTTATTACCAGCGTGATTTTAATAAAGTTTTGTGATTGTAAAAATGTAAAAATGAATTAAAATTTTGGAATAAAGCACCAAGTTCTAGGTTGCTTTTATAAAATTATTTCTGAACAATTAACGACGATTTAAAAAAATGACCAAACAGACATTGCACTTAAAAACATAATAAGCTCCATTGATTTTTTCAAGCTATTCACTAATCGCCACATTTTATTCAGTTTCGAGTACCGATTATACTTAACATATTTGGCACTTTACAAGAACATTGCACACACGCCATGATACCAGAAAACAGATCAGGAATGTGGATTATAATTGCCTGACTGTCGCGATTACGGGAAAGCCTCGATAGAAACCACTTGACCAGCCGACGGATTTATCATGGCCACCAGCACAAACACTTTTTTGTTTAACTTTTGTTATTATCACCGTTAGTTCGTACTTTTTGGGGGAAACCTGCACTTGCCGAAAAACACTTGAGTCACTTAACGCCACTCTTGAGCTTATGGGTAACCTCAAGAGTTTTGGATGGCTGTTTATCCGAAACTTACCCGCAGAGCTCTTTACACAGCAAACTCCAATCCTGAACTGCGCTGACGGTTTGGCTGGCCTCAAGGATTTTGGCTGCTGAATGCGATGGCATCGCAGCATCCCCCAAAGTTTCGTCCTTCAGGACCGGCGATGACGTCACAGTCTGCGCAGACGCAGAAAGACCCAGGATTATGACCAATGAGAGACCGTAGTGGAGTCCACATCTCCCCATTTTCTCCCGTCCCATTTCCACACGCTTTCCCAACGCTGGGCTGAAAAGAGACGGGTGAGATTACAAGATTGGGGATGGGTTCCTGGGTGGTTCGGCATGGCTGGGGGGCGTATTATCCTTGGGGGGAGCAAAATGGAGACCTTACAATAGGAGCAATTGTGCTCGAAATGCAATTATCGCGCTCTCAAAACTAGGCAGCAAAAAGCAGCCTTCGGGGGGATTTGGACCTCCCCTAGGGCCTAATCCCTCCACCATTGTTATCCCGAGTATTTTGCTATCCGAATTTCATGCGCTTGATTTGCCAAACCGAAAAGGGTTATGTAATCGCTTGTCTCCCAGCAGCTCAGAAGTTCCTGGCATCCAGGCATCCCGGCCATGCTTTTGCAACGGATATTTTCGTCTAAAATACCTCGCAAAAATACCTGGGCTAACCAACCTGCTGCTGGAATCTTATTTTGTCATCGTAATGACAGGCTAAGCAGACGGCAGATCCAAGCCCCCAAACTCCACTTGATTTTGTCCTCGAAAAATGTTTATGGCCCACGGGTGAAGAGCATTCTCCGGTCCTCTGGTCCGCCGGTTCGCAGTTGAGAGTCGAGTGCGGAAGAGGACGCTTCGTCCTGGCCAGAACTCCCAGGCTGAATTAACTTCCCGACCAATTCCCAGCCATCCGCATCCGTGGGTGGCTCCAGGCTCCCAACATTTTCGCCTATCTGGGTTACAGGGCCTACTTGCGCTACGTGCAATCACAGCCAGGTGAGCATCCTATTTTCTGCTCGAGAGCTTGTTTCATTGCATGATTCCGTTCGCTATGTATGCCCTTTTAAGGGGTATGGTAAATTGTATGTAACTTCAAATATATTTATTTTTTGTATAGAATATTTATATTTAAAATTTTTTTTTTTTTTTCGAAATTTCAGAATATTTTTTGGATGCAGGAATTGAATTTTTAGTGATATTGGGCCTACCATAAAGTTTGGAATATTAAAACAAAAAAATTTAAGATATTTAAAAAATTTTTTTTAATGTTTTGGAATTCAAAGAAATAGCTATAATCTGCTGAAAAAAGTTACAATTATTATTATCTTTAGTAAAAGTAGGTTTTACTTAAACAACATAAGCTTATTTATTATGAAATGTATACCTAAATTATCTACTACTTGAGACGTCTACCCAATATTTCTGAGTGCTGACATAAGCGAGGAAGTCACTTTTTATATATTTAAAAAAAGTACCTCAAATGTAGCTAGGTCATATATTGCTTGATTATATTGTGGACCATATACAGCAGTGACTTATTGTGTTTAAGCCACATAATGCCTTCACTCAAAAACTAAGCGAAAACAACCATAAAAAAATTGACCTAAATTTATGGCCTTAACTCGGTAAAACAATTGAGTCAAGGCAATCTATGGCCTCATACGTTAGCGTGTGTTTGAAATGTAACTACACTTTTTCAGGGTATTTGAAGCACTGCTCTTAAAATTGTTAAAACCCTTAATCCCCTTGTTGTTCATGTCTGCTGCTGTATCCGTTTCCCTGTACAACTTACTGTGCTTTTCGCAAAGTTTGACTCAATTAAATCCAATTGTTCGGTGCACCTGCCCCACTCGAAATGCTTAAACTCTTGGCTCCACTGGATTTATATAAAAGCTGTCCGATCCAAATGGTAGCAGTTGGTGAACTGAGCCCCCGGCCAAAGCGAAATCCGTTGCGAAAATCCCGCTGGCTAATAATAAATGCTTTTGATGGCCCTATCTGCCGGTGTCATAGATTCAAGTGCGAATCAGTGGATATGCTATCGCAGATGGAACATCGCCCAGGTTCCCCTGGCCCCCTTTTCGGTCTGGGCTTGATAGCCGTATATCTGCGATAAGTTCAGACAGAGTGCCTAATTATTATTGGTAGCACATGCTGTTCAAGGGGCTGGAGATAAGCCACGACTCTGTTTTGCCATGTTTTAGACTGGCTAAATACCAGAAGGTGTGTGCTATCGGAAATATTTGTCTGACACCTGTGATGGATGGGCTGTGGTAAAAGGGTTAAGAGGGAGTCTCAAATCAGTGCGCAAAATTATGTTAAAAGAGTGCCATTTTGTTCACGTGATTTTAGATACAATTTAAGTTATAGTTTGGTCTAATAATGAGGTTTTATAGTTTAATATCAATTATCTTGTCTTATTTGTTTATTTAATAATTTTGCATTATTTTACTTACAAGTTTTTATTGTTTAACATCAATGATTAAGTTAAACTTGAACCTTTATCATATAACTAAACATTTATTTGGGTTTCCCCATTTAAGTAGCTTACTTTTGTGTAAAACAAAACAGTCTATTTGTCTCTTAGCACTAATTTATAAAGCTCGGAGTGACTACAACTGTTATAGCCACATTAAAACAGAGGCCTCTTCCCAAATTTTGCCAATGGAAAATGTTCAAGCTGTCTTGTTAAACAAGCGCCTACTTCATTTTAATAGTATTGAGGAAATGGCATTCGGCAAAAGATTGATCACAAGGACTTGCAAGGGAGTTATTGCCCCTGTAATGGCCTTCTTAAGTTGCAATCAGTTACATCGAAAGACACTTTTCAAGTGCCAAAGCCTTCGGAACGAATATGCTGACGCAGTGGATCCTGGCCAAGGAGCAAGGAGCAAGGACCAAGACCATGCCAAGTGTGGTAACATCCTCCGCCAGCTGCTCCATGTCAGATAAGAGTGGGAGAAACTCTTTTGAGGGAAGTGTTTTTATGTTCTCGTTGTTTAAGCTTCTCCGGTTTGATGGACGTCACTTGTGCCCCCTCTGCTCCTTGGGTCCTCTTAACCATGTTACATAGCCTGCCTATATGTGCGGAGGCCCTTAAAAGTGTGCTATGAAAAACGCTCTATTGGAAATGATGCAATTTCACTTGTAGATACATATCTTTTTGGCATAGGAGCGGCAGGAGGAGCGGGGTGCACCTAGCTTTGACCCAAATTTCATTTTGTTCTATATACTAGTGTTCTATGTTTTAGGTCCTACATATGTACAGATATACACATCGGGGAAGTGGAAGTAATTATAGAGGTTTTTTCACTGTCACAGGAACTCTCATAAAAAGTTGTGGGTCATTGTAAATGTCAGAAACAGTGGCGAAATTAGTTTGTTAATTAGCTTTTCATTTGGTCGCCCCCTCACAATCTTTGTTTCCTCCTAGACTGGGGTCCTTCTTTTTTATATATTCCTCTTCTTTTTTTTTGTAGTATTTACCAGGCGTGCGCGTATATATTGTATGTATCTGTTGGATACTTTGGGGCGCGCATGGTTGAAGCTCCGCCCACGCAAAATGGCCTTAACAAAGATGGTTGCCGAAAAATCAATGACGTCACCCAGAGAATTTCCCGCATTTTCCTCTTCCTCTGAAGGTTATGCAAGAGATTGAGGAGTAGCTTCGTGTGTGTGTGGGCAGCCATTTTGTGGGTCTGGAAAAGCTTCGTAGGCAGCCCAGTCGGATGCTGCTGCTCATAGCTCCGCAGATCGTCAGCGAGTGTAGGCTGCTCAGTTCCCTAAGTTCTCCAACAAGTGAAAGTTCCCAGAGATATATAAAATATATATATATATATATATTAACAGAAAATCTTCGAAATCCGTTAAGTCCGCTTAATCAGTGAGTTGCAGCTCCGTCCCGCGAGTGGTTTTTCTGTGTGTTTTTATTGCAAAAAGGAACTCTGTAAGTTGTCGCCAATTTAGACCACTCGTAGCACTCGCAGCTCCATCTTAGAGATACATTTCGATACATTTCGTCCTCGCACATTCCTCTAGATCTCTCTACTTTTTGTTTGCAAAAGCCTCGTCGGTGATTCGTCGCCCCCAACACACAGTCAAAGTGAATTATCTAAAGCAGTATATCGACGATATCCGCAGGATTATCGGTAAGACTCCCAGATAATACCTAGTCTGACACTCGTTGTTGCATAAGTTTCGTACTGTCCAAGGTTTTCTTTCTTCGCCATTACCAGCAGCTGTCTGTATCCCCATGTAAATTACATGCAGATATATGCGGATATATATATACTATATAAAACAGTCGCAGGAAATTGGCTTTACACTCACTGCGCAATAGCAGATGGCGCCAAAAGGCAAAAGGAGGGGTCCTGAAAGCAGTGTATATACTATGTACCAGATATTTGCCTCCCACTTGGAGCTTGCCCTTCAGTTGTCCTTGTCTCGAAGACCCCCCAACTACCCAACCACCCATCCACCCACCTCCCAACATCCCACTCCATTCTCCACTCCGTTTATTTACACGCCCATTGCATTTTCACACCCTTTGTTTGTTTGTCTTGGTTATGCAATTTGTGTGTGTGGGCTGGTCTACAAAGGGGGTTTTCGAAAGGCAAGGTCTTATGCAACACCTGCCCGGGGGCCTTCAGATCTCGGTCGATTGCATAACATTGACTCACTTCATTTGGCCGAGCTCAATTTCTCTTACTCAGCTGAGTCTGCTCCTTTGTTTTTCGCTCACTAATTAATGGCTTTTCCTTTTTTATCCTTGCAGAGGAGAAAATGTCACTCAATCCGAACGGGTACAAGCTGTCCGAGAGGACGGGCAAACTGACGGCATATGGTGAGTATTTATTTTAATATATTTTAGTAAGTCAAAAAACGGCATGGGGAAGAAATCACATTTTTAGTGTTTCACTTAATAAAATCTATGTTTTGTTCATTGAAAAAAAAAAACAATTTTCTTGTGTTTTTAAATAAATAAAAATAATGTATACATATTTATATATATTCATCGTTAAATTTCAACCGAATTTTCAATATCACATCAGAAATATTTTTTTTCATATTTATCACATTTTATTTATTTATTCCTTTTTTAATGTTAAAAAAATAACAATAAATTTAAATAAATAATTTAAAAACAAGGCTTCCTTTCTTATTTAAAAAAAATATCTTTTTAAAATAGTAAACGCTATGATATTTTACGAATTTTCAATTGTGTTTTTAAATGCAATAAAATTGTTGACTTTTTCTGTTTTTTAGAATGAAAAGAGTACTTTTTTAACATAAATACATTTTTAGGATGCTATTATAATTTTAAAATATGGCTTACAAGATAATGTTGAAGATACACGATTTAAGACTTTTAAGATAAAATGTCTTTTAGTTTTACCCGTAAAGCTGGAGCTTATAGTTTCCTGTCATAGTCATAAATTGCACAGAAACAAGGCATTCATTTGAGCAGATAGCAGAGATTTATTTTCTAAAATTGCTACTACAGCCTGTCAGATTCCTGCACATGGACATGTATTTTATGAACATGTTTCCGAAGGGGCATTACTTTGCTGTGGTAATAATCCTGGCAAACATTGGTCCTCCGCATAACTGCACTCGAATTGCTTTTGGCTGTGCAAATAACAAACGAGTGTTAAACTGACACGGCCAGGGACACGAACAGCAAATGGGCAAGCTGCGAAAGGCTGCCTCTGTTTAAGGACATGGCCAGGCGGCGGCCTGTCCAGGACACTCGTGTCCTTGATAAATGGCTCTGCACTGGAAGCTTCTGTTTCGTGTACGAGTGTGCGTTACTTTTTGTTGGCTCCATTGAAGCGTGAAACTGGCGACTGTTGCCCTGTAACAGATTTTCCTCGACAAACACGAGACAAACAGACAGAAAGTCAAACAAATCCACCACCATTCGGTGTTCCATTCCAAGGACCAGGACGAAGGTGGCAGGACGCTCCCCGAGGCGCCAGACGCGTGCCTCAAATTGAAAGGCCAACAAACATAAACCGTTTAGTCACAGGATATTGCTCACGCTCGCTTACAGGACCCTCGTGTGTGACGCCTGTTCCTAATGCCTCGGCAGGATTCGGGATTCGGGACTCGAGAGTCAGGACTCTGCCTGTGACACTGAGCACCCAAATGCAAGCAGTCGAGCGCATTAAATTTTATTTAACTTCTTGGCCGTAAACTCGAGGAATTTTTGAAATTGCTACAATTTGTGCCACCACCCCAAAGGTCCTTCTCCCCCCGCAAATGGTAATCACGCGCAACGTTAAGTTCCCAATTGATTTCCAGCTGGCTTCTAAGGGAGCTGCTCCCATTTGCTCGGCGGCTTAGTGGCCACTGTCGATGCTTAAACAAAAGCCCCAGTAATTAATTGCAGCCACCGCAAAGGGACGACGGCAAGGACGACCAAGGATACGCTCAAGCCACAGGGGTGCACTGCCGAAATTATGCTAGCTTACAAAAACTTTGCTTGATATACAGCCTTTTAATCCTAAGTTTCAGGGAACTCTTTGTGAAAAATATAACACCGAAAGTAAATTAGGGTACAAAAAAACCAAATAATTAGAATAATACAAAGCAATATTGTAAAATCATTTGGAGAATAGTGCTTTTCTGAAATAATTACATATAAAATATAAAAAATATATATAATATATGGGAGTTGTCAAAAGAAATCGAGGGGAAAATACTAATAAATGAAATAAGGTATTCGAAAGCAGGTAGATTTGCTCATCCAAATCCCAAGCAATAATTGAAATCTCGGCCAGTCCCTGACCAGATTACCTTACCTCAAAAAAAAAAAACACTCCTCGCTTTTTACGACACTGCCTCCCCACAAATCATTGCAATAATAATAGCCATATATCACGATAAGAGGGGAAAAACCATTTTTCCTGTCAGCAGCGGGGCACGCTTTTCATATTTACCGATAAGAAATTCTCATTTGGTTTTTTCCGCACCCTCTTGTTTTTGTTTTTCCCCACCAGATCTCATGCCCACCACAGTTACCGCTGGACCGGAGACCCGGGAGTTCCTGCTGAAGGTAATCGATGTGCTTTTGGACTTTGTGAAGGCCACCAACGACCGGAATGAGAAGGTCCTGGACTTCCACCATCCCGAGGACATGAAGCGCCTCCTGGATCTGGATGTTCCCGATCGCGCCTTGCCATTGCAGCAACTCATCGAGGACTGCGCCACCACGCTGAAGTACCAAGTCAAGACGGGTGAGTTGACAATCAAGAACAAAAAACTCTTAAAATATACAAATTGTTAAGGATTAAATATAAAACTGAAATATCTAACAGGTTTACAAATACACCATCCGTTTGTATAACTTTATAAATAAAAAGCATAGAATTGTAAAGTTAGAACTCCGTATCTTTTAAGAAATTTCAAAACCTAAAATACTTAAACGTTGTTTTTTATCAGAGTTTAAATCAAATCCCTGCCTTTCCAAGCTGTTTTGAGTAATCAAAGGTATGACTTGAGTTCTTATCATCACCTTCTGAAGTTTGCTCAGTTGGGGATTAATCAAATTTGTCCCTGCTTAGCATATGCTTTTTGTCAGTGGTATATTTTTTTTAACTTTTAAGGGCAAGGGCAGGACGCGTGCCCCTGGACCTTGCGGTCGTATTAGAGCACAAAGTGTGCAGCCTCCGAGATAAGCACATTAGCATATTGATGGCACTCGCGCAGATACTCGCCCGGGGAGATCCCAGGCAGCAGACAGCAGACAATGCCATTTTATGGCCCATTGAGCTGCGGCCCCGGCTTGTTTACACCTTTCAAAAACACTCGCCTCGGGGTCTGTAATCCCCCCGTGATTCAGGCCCAGCCTGCCATCAATCATAAATCAGGCAAAGGGTTCTTTGTGTGCGCGGCTTTAGCAGCCAAAAGTCATTCGCACGTTTCACTTTTAACTTTTTTATACCCACTATTCGATGACGAAGGGGAATATTGGAGAGGATTACAAACAATAAGGTACCTTACTATATGAAGTTTCTTTTTATTGATACTACTACTCACAATAATAAGTCTAAGATATAAATTTCTAAAAAATTATGTTAAGATGAAATAAAAAAATGAATAATTAAACACAAAATATTCATACAATATTATATGTCTTGTATTGTAATTATATGCAAAGGCTTTTGTTGAACTGCTAAAATATTTCTCAAAATTGCGTAGGTATCCTTCAGTCCATAGCTTATATCATAGTTTCCTCCAGCTTGTTTTGAATGTCCTTGCTGATTTGATTTCATTGAAAATTAATGCGAGAGGCAGTCACTCCTGTCCCCAGTCGTTCGTCGCTGCCTTTGTCCTTCGATGTTTGCGCTGTCCCCGCACGTGACCGCAATTGTGTTTGGAGTATCGATAATAAGCGTATTTACTATAGCCACCCCCAGCACCCACTCCACCCCAGGGAAGCCCCGAGGCCATCCTCCACCCCCGGAAACTGCGGCCTTGTCTCGGAAGCAGGCGTTGCTTCCTTGATTTGCTTTGCAGGAAATAGGACTGCTGCCGTTCTATCCTTCTGCTCCCATTTGGCTTGCCAAAATTGAATTAAAACTCTACGCAATCAGGACGGCAACTGAATAAACCCAGATTGCATGGGAAACTTTTGGGAAAGAAACATAACGTAATTAGGATGCATAGTCATAGTCTCATGATGTATGATGGCAAGTTCAAGTTTTGGCTCAAGTTTAAATTAGTTTTTTGCTCATTAAAAGGCGTTTAGGAAATGAGCTTTTGTTAAAAGAAAGTTATTCGTTAAAAAGTTTCTAATAAAAGATAATGTTACTTGAGAATTTCCATCAAGTGTTATAATAGTTGGGATTTACTCCTTAAAAATTGAAACTTAGTTTGAAGAAAGGCTTTCAAAACAATGAAAGTATCAAGACGAGAAAGACATTATTATAATATTTCAGTCAAATTAAAAGAAACACACATTTTCCCTGCAGAAGCAATGGCTGCAGGGCAGTCCCTTCTTATCCGTACTTGCCTTCCCAGCAGACCCGATAAGAGTCCCATTTATGATCCGTAATCTCACATAATGCGCGCCCTGTCAGACGGGCAACCTGATACGACGGATACGACGCTTCCTTCTGCGAGGACTCCATAAAAACGAGGGGAGCTTTAATCAAAATCCGTTGTTATTTTCTGACTCGCTGCATTCCTGATCCTTTGATGCGAATGAATGGCTGCCGGGGCGAGGGTGAATCCGCTCGATTCGAGTCGTCCTTCCAACGAAAATATCCCGGCCACATGCGCAAATTGAAATGTTTGGATGCCGACGCTCTGTCAGTTCACACCGAAAGAAACACTGACTGAATGAGTTCGGATTAGCTTAGGATTAATACATTCAGAAAGGAGCTAATTAGTAATAAGCCTTGTTTTAGGGCTAGGACTATAATATATAGAGGGTTACTTGACACCATAAAAGCAGCCATAAAACTCCTAATTTCTCCCAGTGCACATATTTTACTTCTGTGGGTGGATTTAGCCTTGTGGGCAATGGGATTTTAATCACACGACTTATGGCACTCAAGATGTGAACTGACAGACGCCGAAGGGTTCAAACAGGAACACTGAGGAGATGGGTGGTAAATCGGGGAGTTGGACAGCTTCCTGATGGTGACTGAAAGCATTTTGTGATTCTTCGTGGGAGTTTCCCCCGTACTCTCCACATATAGCACCCCAAAATCGAAGTTCGGCCAGTCGCAATTAGCTACAATAAATGAGCAATTTATGGAGCTCAGCAGGAGCAAGGGCTTAAGGATTACAGGGCCAAGACTTGTTGAGCAGGGGATACCGATTCGGAGCAGACTATCCCCCATCGATTGGCCAGGACCTTGTTCCGTCTGCCCTTGAACACATGCACTTCCGGCGGTCTTCATCGTCCGTTTTCCCTCCATTCCTACACAGATATTTTTTTCCTTTCGAGGCCAGTCAGCCGTGTTTTGGCTCGGCCTTTTGTTTCACTCTGCCACTGCCCTCGAATATATATATTTTTAATAAAACACAAAAAGCGAGGTTGAAGGCTGAAGGAAGCACAGCTGCCAGGCACATCTGCTGTCAGCTTAGAATCACTCGGTTCTCCGGAGAAGCGAGAAAAGTCCCACAGACTTCGGGAGACAGCCAGACAGCCGTGGCTAAATGGAAGGCATTTTCAGCTACATTAGGCAAGCACATAGAAAATGTCAAAAGTATTACATCCGGAGATATTAATTAAAGGGTGGGACTTAGCTTTAGAAGAAGGAGCTGAAAACATCAAGAAAAATATTATTATTATTTGGTTATTACCTGTTTAAGATAGGAATTATATGGTAATGGGTATATGCATCTAAGAGGATACTTAGTTATTAAAAGGACATGTTTCACAAAAGAATTCGAAGTCTAAATGTTAAATTTCGGTCTTCAAAAACAGTTTTCAGCATGTTTAATATATAAAATAATGATTTTCCCATCGTAAAGAGATCCAAAACTTAATTCCAATATATCCCTTGCAACTTCCAGGACATCCCCACTTCTTCAACCAGCTGTCCAACGGTCTGGACCTGATCTCGATGGCCGGCGAGTGGTTGACTGCCACGGCCAACACCAACATGTTCACCTATGAGATTGCCCCGGTTTTCATCCTGATGGAGAACGTGGTGCTGACCAAGATGCGTGAGATTATCGGTTGGTCGGGTGGCGACTCTATTCTGGCCCCCGGAGGCTCCATCTCCAATCTGTACGCCTTCTTGGCGGCCCGTCACAAGATGTTCCCCAACTACAAGGAGCACGGCTCGGTGGGATTGCCCGGAACGCTGGTGATGTTCACCTCGGACCAGTGCCATTATTCGATCAAATCTTGTGCCGCCGTTTGTGGCCTGGGAACCGATCACTGCATTGTGGTGCCCTCGGATGAGCACGGCAAGATGATCACCTCCGAGTTGGAGCGCCTGATCCTGGAGCGCAAGGCCAAGGGCGACATCCCGTTCTTCGTGAACGCCACTGCCGGCACCACTGTTCTTGGGGCCTTCGATGATATCAATACGATTGCAGATATCTGCCAGAAGTACAACTGCTGGATGCACATCGATGTAAGTTGCCTTGGGAAAATATCAAAAAGATACGAAAAAACTTTTCTCAAAAAAGGAAATTAGAGCTAACTTGTGAGTTGGGATTATTAATAAACTAGGGGGATTCTAATTCAAAAGATATCATTACTATATGTTCCTTTTAATTAAACTATTTACAGGCCGCTTGGGGCGGTGGATTGTTGATGTCTCGCAAGCATCGTCATCCCAGATTTACTGGAGTTGAGCGGTGGGTATTTATATATATAAATGATCTATAATATCAAGTACTTAAGATTAAATATTCTTAAACTAATTCTGAAGACAAAAATAATATTTCACAAAAAGACAGCTGTGTTTCTTTAAGATATCAATGCTTTCAAGTGCCCTTGAGCATTTGAGTTCTTTAAGAAGTACTTTAAAAACCCCTTGGAAGGCCTTATCTTTTGTCCCAAGCAATCGTTGTGCCCATTCATCATCGTTCTTGACATGAACTTTGTGCCTTGGGCGCCCTCATCTTCGGGCCAGTCAAAACACAAATTGAAATCTCTTGCCGGGTTGGGTAAATTTAAATCTAAATGCTCCCAAATGGCCCGCATCGCTCAGATTCCCGCCCTCCGCTTTGAACATGTGGGAAAAATCTCAATTTGTCATTTAGTGGCCTCCATCAGGTGTTCAGAGCTTACAGGGATTACAAGGCACAAGCCGAGTGCATTTTATCCCGAACAAACAAATGAACAAAGTGGATATTCCGTTTGCCCTTCTCCCAAGCAATCCATCTAGCCAAGGGGGGTGTTTTATACATCCATGGGCATTACTTACACAACAATTACGCCAAACAATGAGTGCGAGAGGGCAAGTCGGGGATTCATCATCCCCAGGGCGAGGAATTTTTAATTTTAAAGTCGCAACCTGAAATGCACTTTACTCCCCACCTCCAGTTCTATTCCATTTACATCGGCAATCCATAGAACATCTTTAATTCCACCCAGTCTTCAGGAAGCTTAGGCAAATGCGGCAAGTGCAGCTGTCGCAGTATCGACAGCTTGTGGTCAAGCATCCGACTCCATAAACACTTTCAAATTGATTGCCCCTTGGGGGAGGCGGTTAACTCCCATTTCCCGCCATCCATCCATCACCCAGGCGCACTGGCGAACGCCTTCAATTAGTTTGAATGGATCCTAAGTCGCAAATTGTTGTGGCATGCAAATCGAGGTCCTTAATTGAAAGGCTCTCAGCGCGAATTAATCATTAAAATGCCCATACAGCTGACATTTTGCGGCCTTCGACGGCTTACGCAACTCTGATTAATGGTCCTCCGATGGTGGCTCTTAAATCCGCTGAGTTTCATTTTGGAAGTAGGCTTAAAACAATCGAACGGGAATCTCATCTCAAAAGTTTAGCCTCACTTGCCGACGCTCAATCAAAAAGGTATTGGGTGGGAAAAGTGTTGGGACTATAAGATACTTCTCTTTAAGGCCATTACTAGTTCGTTGCACAATTTTAAGAGTTTTTAATATTTGAAAATCGAATACTATTTTTTATTGTAGTCCGCAAGAACTTGCTTCCTTATATAAATTTTACCATTTTCGCTAAGGAACTTCTTATATTAAAAATAAAATGTTAATATACTTTTTTTTATTAATTATATATGCCATTAAACGCAGTAGTATCTAAGAAATATAAAAAATTATTAAGTCAAATGTTTAATATAAGTTCTATAAGGATTACTTATAAACTGAGAAAACAATATACCTTTCCACAAACAAGAAGGGGTAAAAAGTGAAGCATACTTCACGGCACTCCATAAGGATCATGTTTATAGACACCCACTCACTCACGCACACTTCCTAGCCCCATGCTACGCACACACACACAAGCAAAGACGGCGCCCACATAACTGTAAATAGCTCCCACAGGGATGTTTAGCTGTCAATGTCAACCCTCCAGCGCCCACGGGGGTTGTGCTCGGCGCTCTTTTGAATTCAATTAAAGTGCTGCGGCCTGAAATTGCCACAATTTATGGCACTTGCCAGGACCTTCCGCCCCCTACCACTGTCCTTTTTTTGCCTACATCTTGTCGAACAGCAGGGGTTGGATTTTCAGAGGACCGGGGGTTGTGTACCGCACTGCGGCAGCTTAGTGTTAATTGTTTGTAATTCGTAATTGAATGTCCATTTAACGCTGTGATTTGACTCTTGCAGCGCCGATTCGGTCACCTGGAATCCCCACAAGCTCATGGGAGCCCTGCTCCAGTGCTCCACGATCCACTTCAAGGAGGATGTGAGTATACCATTTAAAAGATCATAAAATACAAGGTTAAACCATTAATAGGAAAGAATGGTTAAATATATTTAAGAAATAAATAATTCTGATAATTTGCTTATATAAAAAAGTGAAATCCCAGCTCTATATGCATAATATAGTTTCTTTGATGAAATACATTTTTTTTTATTCAAAATATAACTAAATGTGTTAAACACACCCCCCCACTCTGTTGCAACTGTCAGCAGTCTTGTGTTCTAAAAGTATGCAACATAAAATGAAATCTGAATGCGAAGTTCTGTATCCCCTACAGCTGTGACCTCACATATTTCGTATTTTATTGCTGAAACTGAGCGAAATTACCCTTTGGAAAGTAATAAACGGATAATTGTTCTTTGAGTTACAAATTAAAATTAAAGGCCCGTCAGTCAGAGAAGTTGGTCCTGCACCATTTCCATTTGCCCACTCCCATCAAGCGATACAAATTCGAGGCATCCCCCTAGCTCAACCCCATGCTTTAAATTCCTTCTCCACTGCCCCGCTCCACCGGCTTGCCCGACATTCTTCTGGATGCACATCGAACAATGTTTGTGTAAAGAATTCCAATTGTACTCCGAACAATTCCTTGTTGTTCGTCCTGCCAAACCAGGAGCCAAATGGCCAAGGGTAGTAGACCCGCAGCACAATGCGTAATGAAATCTTTGACGAACCCACCATGGACCAAATGCGTCGAGTCACCCTGACTTTTTTACATCCCATGCAATATGTTACCATCGGTCACAGTTGCGTCTTTTGGCAGGCGGAATTTTAATTAAAATTTCAACTTGACTTATGGACAGACAGAGCCACGTAGAGCCACGATTGCAGAGTGAGCGATTTAATGCCAAATCGATATATCTTTGTTGTATCTTATGCGCAGGGCCTCCTCATCAGCTGCAACCAGATGTCGGCCGAGTATCTGTTCATGACCGACAAGCAGTACGACATCAGCTACGATACCGGCGACAAGGTGATCCAGTGCGGCCGGCACAACGACATCTTCAAGTTGTGGCTCCAGTGGCGGGCCAAGGGCACCGAGGGCTTCGAGCAGCAGCAGGATCGCCTCATGGAACTGGTCCAGTACCAGCTGAAGCGAATCCGGGAGCAGTCCGACCGCTTCCACCTGATCCTCGAGCCGGAGTGCGTGAATGTATCGTTTTGGTATGTGCCCAAGCGGCTGAGAGGAGTGCCTCACGATGCCAAAAAGGAGGTGGAGCTGGGAAAGGTAAGTCAATGCGTTTTAAACTTGTTCAGGTATGTAAAGCTGAATAGAAATATTTTATTTTAACCTAAGGTTAGAGATTTAACTGCGTGTTAAATAAGAACACTTCTAGTATGCTATTTACGTTGCTTTTTTATTTTCTTATCTATGAAGTTACCTGAAAATTAAACCAATAATAGATTTCAAATTTGGTTTTATTAACAATTACACTTTTAGTATATTTTTTCCTTTTCCGTTATCGATCGATTGCAAATTTTGAAATACAAACAGATTATTTTAATGGTTACATTTTCATTTTTCAAACACAGCTATAATTAAATTTTAATACTTTAATACTTTAATACTTTATACAACCCCCAGATTTGCCCCATCATCAAGGGGCGCATGATGCAGAAGGGAACGCTGATGGTGGGCTACCAGCCCGACGATCGGCGACCCAACTTCTTCCGCTCGATCATCTCATCGGCCGCGGTCAACGAGGCGGATGTGGACTTCATGCTGGACGAGATCCATCGCCTGGGCGACGACTTGTAAGGGGCTTCAGCATGGTTCGGTTCGGTTCCGCTTAGATTGGTAATGGTAGATCGCACAACCAAGAAGTATCATTAAGGTAAAAGCATATCAGGAGACCGCTACGAAAAACGCAGAAGTTGAGGAGCGGGGAATTCGAATACCAGCTAATCATCAGAGTTCAATGTTGAATGTACATTTGTTTGTATCTATAACGTGTTGCTAGATGTTCCTTTACGATTTCTCATCCCGTTATCCGTTAACCGTTATTCGTTAACCGTCGTTATCCGTTCGTCCCGGAGTTGACAAAAAATAAGAACTATGTATGTATTTCCGTTCGTTGGCAACTATATCTAAATCGAAGGGCAGGGAGGAGAGCCTTTAAGTAATATTTGAAGATCTATATGTATACCGCAAATAGCGATAGAATTCAGAGCATAGAAGCCACCGCTCCACACACGCACCACCAAGAAACACGGAACAGTCCCAGCCCCCAGAACGCAATACTATGAAATATACATATACGATTAGAAACTGTTGGAACGCTATCTTAACATATCAGGAGAAGATGGAGAAGAGTTAGGGAGTTTAGTTCAATTCGTTGGTTCTGCCTTGTTTGCGAGTACTAAATGTTTTCATATAGCTATGGCCATGCGTACCTTTATAAGAACGAGATCGAAAGAGACCTGTGCTTGTTAATTGTATAGACAAAACCAAAGAGAGGGCATCTGTCCAGCAGAACAGATCCCATTTAGTCCATGTATCGAACTGTGCTATATATAGAGACGTGAATACGTATAATCGAATTAGTTGGAGTTTAGTTTGCAGCAAACGGCTGACAACTATATATTACCCGGAGTCAATTAAACTCAATTACGAATGTTGGAAGATTCTGTTTTCAGTTGTGTTTAAATCAGTTTTTAGCCCGAAGAGGTTGGAATGGAAAGTCCTCAATCAGAAGAACACAATCAGACATACTACATTCTACCTGTGCACAAGACTCGTTTGTCAATTCAGCAAAAACATAAAATCAATGGTATGAAAATAAATTAAACAATTATAGTCCTTTAAAGCGTGTTATCTAAGTTTATCCAGCATCGCGCTCATTTTATGTATGTATAAATTAATGTATATGCATTTGCAGAGATCCAAATCAAAACCAGAACAAGAGTTATTCCAACATCTATATAAATGCAAAAGAATATATTATATATATAAATATATGGGTAAATAAAAATAAAAGTAACCAAAGCGCAACTACTGAGTCTCTTAATAATGGTATAGGTGCTCTTCTGCTTTGGGGGCTTGGCTTTGCTAAGAGAAGAGAGCGATCTTGGGGCTTGGAGGCACTATATAAGGCGGATCGGGGACTGAAAGCCCCCCCAGTTGTTATCTAGCTCACTCTGGCTCCGCGCACGTTTTTCTCTGTCCTCTGTTTGAGTTTATTGATTCGCACCCACCTGCCCAAGTTTTCCGCCTTGAGTGCTTTTAAAATGTCCCAGAGTTTTGTGCCAGTGCCAGAGGGCAGCGATTTTCCACTGGAGAATTTGCCCTATGCTGTCTTCTCAACGGAAAACAATGTGAGTGATGTACCATACTGAAATGTAAAGTTCAATTCCATGAGATTTTACAACAATGGTTATGATTGTGTGTGTTAAAGTATCTAAAATATTTGTACGTTTTTACTGACTTTTATCATTTTCCATGTGACCTGAGTTGGTTCCACATGTTCTAGAAATCCACTCTAGAACAGAAACCGCTTTGGGGCATAGCATTTGCATACATCATCCAACACAAACTAGTTTGTTTACGAAAACAATATGCTAATCCAATCTCTAACAACCCAGCAACTAGCCATGATAAGACCCCCTGTCATACCGTATGTGTATATCGTAAATGGTATTTTTCTTCTAAACCTTTTTAGAAGGTTCATCGTATTTGCGTGGCCATTGGAGAGCACGTCCTGGATCTGAAAGCTGTCTCGCAGTTGTATCCTTTGTCAGTCCAGAAAAGCCTGCAGGCTGAAACACTGAATGAGCTTATGGGCTTGGAGTTTGAAGCTTGGGATGTGGTGAGGAACCAGACTCAGCAGCTTTTGGCCAAGGGTTCCGCACTGGATCAGAATGTGGACTTGAAGGCGGTGTGAGTATGATTTTATGGTTCACTGATTCGAATTTTGACAGCCTTATTGTATACCTGCTTTTATTTCAGTTCCATCGTTCCCCAGTCTGAAATCAAACTGCACCTGCCTGCCCAGATTGGCGATTACACGGACTTCTACTCATCCATCCATCATGCCACCAATGTGGGCATTATGTTCCGTGGACCGGATAATGCCCTGATGCCCAACTGGCGCCACCTGCCGGTGGGCTATCATGGTCGCGCAAGTTCCGTGGTGGTTTCCGGCACCCCCATCCGCCGTCCATTGGGACAAACCTTTCCCGATGGAGCAGAGAAACCAGTTTTTGGAGCTTGTAAACTCTTGGACTTCGAGCTGGAGATGGCCTTCTTCATCGGTGGTAAGGGCAACCAGCTGGGAGAACCAATCCGCGTGGATGAGGCCTGGAAGAATGTGTTTGGCTTCACGCTGATGAACGACTGGAGTGCCAGGGACATCCAGAAGTGGGAATATGTGCCATTGGGTCCTTTCACAGCAAAGAATCTGGGCACCACCATCTCGCCGTGGGTAGTGCCCACAGCTGCCCTGCGACCCTTCCTGCTGGACAACTTCCCTCAGGAACCAGAAGTGTTGCCCTACTTGCGCCAGAGCATCCCCTTCAATTTTGATATCAATCTTGAGGTCTCCTTGAAACGTATGCTCAGATGTTTTTGAGATTCTCTTAACAACATTTTAATATCAGAATATCTCGCTTTCAGCTTCTGACCAGAATGAATCGCTCATCTCGAAATCGAACTTTAAGCACCTGTACTGGACACCATTGCAGCAAATCGCTCATCACACAGTCACCGGTTGCAACCTGCGTCCGGGTGACCTGATGGCCTCCGGAACGATCTCCGGCGAGACTCCGGATTCGTATGGATCTCTTTTGGAGCTCTGCTGGAAGGGTACCAAAGCGGTGGAGCTGCCGGGCGGCAAGACCAGGAAGTTCCTGCAGGACTTTGACGAGGTCATCATCCGGGGACACTGCGAGAAAAACGGTCTGCGTATTGGCTTTGGGGAGTGCGTGGGTCAGGTGTTGCCTGCTCACCCAATCCCGCAGTAGGGTTAACTTTGCATTCTTACGAACTTCATAAATAAAAAGAGGATACCCGTAACTCAGCTAATGAACTTCAAAATAAATATAATTAAACATTTTGTCCACTTTACTTTTATTATTTACATTTTTTCTACTGATTGGGACGCCATTAACAATTTTCTGCTAGTCAAGGGCCTAAAAACACCTCCTCTTATATAAAGGCCAGAGTTGCAAGTTTATTTAACATTTTAATCTTTGAAAATGTAAGCACTAATGCTTTCGTCGGTTTGTTCGATTCCCATAATAACCATATTGAATCCCCCATGTACCATTTTTTTCGGACTCGAAATTGTTTCATATCGCTAGTTTTTAAATCAGAGAAAGGCGAGTCAAAGCATAGGTCTAAATCGGTGAAATATGAAACAAACAACTCAGTCGAGTTTCGATCTTCGTTAAGAAGAAATGTATTTAAAATGAAGTGGCAATTTTACGGTATTGCGTAAATTATTCTGAAGATTGTTAATACGTCTCATATTACGACTTATACCCGAGAGAAAAGGACTTGGATACAGCTTAAGATAAATAATATAATATATAATTTGCAATAATTTCCCGGCCTAACCTCTGTTTTTGTGTCTTCAGCTTGCATAATTTCAATGATCTTCAAGATCCTCACCATCGCCGCTTATACTTACGTAAGGAAACTCCGAAATACACTGGGCAAGTGCAATATAAGCTGCTTATTTAGCATGGTCATTTGGACTATTTGAGTTTCTTGGAGCTAAACTGGTTCACATGTATGTTAAAGGTTTAAAATCTGCGATCATTTTATATATTTATATTATTTACAGATTTTTCCCTGCTATTCTTTAGGTACTCGCACTTTACATGGCTTTCTGCCATTAGCTATCACTGTTGGCAAACCTTCAGGCCTCTCAAGCGCGTTGAACATCGATATCAATTTCTGGTCTATAGTGCTTTTGCCTGGATCACGGCTTCAGGATTGAATGCTATTTATTTTTATGATTTGGCGTTTGAATCCGGTAATTTTACAGAATTTTTTGAAAGTGCTGCTGTAAGACTTCCATAACGTGTACCTCAAGTTAAGAGCAAAGGGGAAGTGCGTACGTATCTTAATTCTCACTCAGTATGAATTATAGGGATATTTTGGGGTGAGCAAGGGGAACTCTCAAAGTTTTGGAAGTTTTAATAGTGGCATCATAATTGCTTGTAATAGAATTCAATACTAATATTGCCTCTTTGAACTCAGTGATCGACATCATTGTCTTAGTGAGGAATATCCAAAATATAATCAATTTTATCATGTTTATCCTGACTGCTATTAACATCTGGAAGGTAAAGAGAGAACTGAAGAGGTTTGAGCGACAGAGAGAGATGACAACGACGTGCTTTAATTTCGATACTCAAACGTAAGGATCTTTAATTGTACAAACAAACATAGTTATGCAATCTTTTTGAGAATTACCGTCATCATGGGTGGAATTTGGATTTTTAATACCATTTTATTTTTTTGGATATGGCTAAATACGACGTCGATGGTTTATATACGATCCTTTATAATGCCCACTTCTGCTTTGGTATTCTATACTTTATTCTGCTAGTCCTAAAGCGCAGCACCCTAGAGCTTCTGATGGATAGGTAAGTTCTCAGATATAGAACCAGACATTCCAATAATACGTACCCATTCCGTGCAGCATTCGTGAAAGAAGAAATGAAAAGCGAATCCGTGCTCAGAGAGAAAATGACCTGGCCCAAATATCTAAATGTATCGAAATAAATGTGTTTATTTCATAATTTATATGAACACCTTTTTGCCACTTTAAAAAATTAAGCAATATAACATTGTTAACTAGTTCCAGTTTGATTGAAATTGTTTATCTAAATTACACAATAACCATTTATGTAAACACTTAAAGATCATTTACAGTACACCTACAAAGTAGAATAAATCTTTCCAGTGTTTTTACTTTTCAAAATTACAAACTGCATTAAGTAAAATTTTTTTTTGGCTCAAACGATAGGTATCGATGAGACCAATACATTTCATTTAAACATTTTTTTATAGTTAAATACGAAATGTTTTTCTTTTTCATCAGATCCAAAAATGTAAAAACAATAAAGGTAAAAGAAAAAGGGAAATAGTTATTCTCCCTTTCTGAAGCATACTTTTTGGGATTAACGAGCACACGCCTCGTATGCTCAATATATATTTTTTTCGGTGCACGTTGATAAGCTCAACAAGTGCTCTCCCCTTTTGAGCTCTCTTTCTGACCTGCACTCTCTTCGCAGCTCCACTCTCGCTTCAATCGTTGTCTCCGCCATTTCACGCAGCTTCGTAAATACACGCATGCCGCTTCTTCTTCGGCTGCCCCAAAACGAGCGCCGGCAGCGCAGTCGACGTCGCGGTGGAGCAGCGAAGAGAGCGAAAGATTGAGAGCGGCGCAGCAAACCGCATTCATTCCTCGAAAGTCGGCGGGCGAAGGTGGCGCGCTACGAAAAATCAAGCGGCGAAACGGCAAAAACGGACCGCCTATCGTGCAAACTTGTTTAAAGTGCCATAAAAAAGCCACAAAAAAGCGGAAAAGTATAAAAAGCTGCCGAGCCAAGCAGACGCGACTGGCGCCGGTGCCCCAAATCATAAGATTTCCGGCAAGTGTGCAACTTTATCACCCAAAAGAAGCGAAAAAAAGTGACACAACCCAAAGTGCAAGTGCAGTGCCACAAATGCCCTGAATTAAGTGTAAGTCTTTCTGTCGAATAGCCTCCAAATAGTGCATAATAGTGCAAATGTTTTCCGCAAACATCGCTGGAAAATGTCTTGGAAAAATCAATTTTTTACTCCACTCTGCGCAAGTACACACACACAAATACGCAGACGTAGCAGAAGGGCAGACGGTGGGCTGGGGCCACCCACCCCGGTAGAAAACGCCGTCTGCACACAGTGGACTTGCACTGAAACAAATATATTCCAATCGTTTTTAGGGTTCTTACAATTTGTAGGTTTTAATTTTAAGAAACAGAGTTCACCAACTCTTTCAGAATTTTTGGGTTTTAAAAAAAAGAAAATTTGATTAATTTGCCTCTAACTTTCCCACATTAAATATTCGAATCATCAAAATTAAAGATTTTTAATTATAATGAATTACAAACTTACCGAGTCTTACGTAGACTTATAGATTCTTCGTCTTCTATTCTATAGATATCAATTTGAATTTAAAATTTCAATTACAATTTTTTCAGTTAGTTGCCCCTAATAACGTCTTATAAAAGTCTATAAATATTTCGCCACATTTTTATCTGGCTCTTAATAATTGAAATGTATGAGAAGCATAGAAATTAAATGCTTTCAATTTAACGACCCAACCAGTTATCAGAAAGAGCAGCAATTTTTTCCAAGTGTACAAAAAGTCAACAAGAGACCTCCGAACCCATTCCCATTCACATTCCCTTCACCATTGTTGTTCTTGCCGTTCTTCGTCTGCCTGCACTTTTGTGTTTTTGCATTGATTTTCTGCAACGCTCCTTTTTGAATGTCGCAGTTTTGCCAAATGCAGCTGTAGAACGAAGATGAGTCCCGAATCACTTTGGCTGCAGTGGCATTTCTTGTGGGGATGGGGTTGGAGATGGCGTTTGGGTATGGGGACGCGGACAAATGCACACGCAGCACGCAAAAAGTTAATCAGGCACCAAAGAAAGAGAACCAAAGTGAGGGACGAAATACACCAACGTCGTGAATGGGAGAGAGTAACGTTAGTGACTTTTGCATGCTCTAATCAACACTTATTTTCAGTGTTGCACAAGTACTACATTTTCTAAGTAGTGCAATACCTGAAAATGTGCATTTATCGGGGCCTATGGTTATTTTTGAATAATTTTAAATTTTAAAAAGATGTGTACATACATCTGAGAATTTAGTAACAAAAAGGTATAACATTTATTTAAATAAATAAAATTAGTTTTCTGGTTTTGTGGTTATACCCGAAAAAATGTAGGGAATCAAGCAGTATTTGCAATTAACTGGCGCCGTCGGCTATCGTGCGAGCGCAGCCGGCGGGTCCACCCTCCGCGCCCGCGGTCCACCCCACTCCATGGGGCACTTGAGACAGCGCCAGTAGAACCTGTTTTGGCGCGTCGGAGACTCCGCTCTCTTTCTCCCCGGACTCTCTTCTGCGCATGTGCTAATGGTGGAGAAAGGAGGAGAAAAGAGCATCAAAAGTTGAGGGGACCGATTTCGCGACCCTTTAAAACCGTATTTTCGGTTTCAAGTCTTTATTAAAATGTCATTGAAGAAAAATAGAAAATGTATCTCTCCTGTCGACGACTCTTGATGTCTCCAAAGGATTTCGAGATTCTATTCTTCCCAATATCCAATCCATTTGAATACTCTTTCTCTGCCATCCTCACTCGCAAATTATGTTCCCTTGGAAACTCGTACTCCTCTTTCAACTCTTCTGAAGAGTCTGACCTCTCGTCCAGTCTTGCTAGTTTTTGATCTTCTGATTCATTAAAATCCTTTTCCAGCCCTCTTGGGAAATCCGAATTCTTTTCTGGGCAGTTTTCCATTTCGTCGGGAGGAGGTAACAAGCGCTTTGTCCACCGGCTTCTTGCTAAAACAAATGTAACTTCTGAGGAATATCAGACAGCTCATTAATAAACCTAATATCGCGTAGTGTCGTAAATCCATATTGAACTCTGGAAGTTATGAACGACTAGAGTGCAAATAATCTGTACCTTAGTCTTCTTTAGCAATGGAAGAAAAATAGCTCAGCACAAGAATGAACCCGACAAAGTTCACACAAAGCCAAAAAATAATGTAGGCACACACAACTTGTCCGCTCATGACTGAAAGGTATTAGCTCTTGAAAAACTCTTTGAAATCAGACTGACAAGTAGCTGCAAGCCTTCCTTGTGATTTTAAGAACCACTTGGAGGCAATTCTAAAACTAACTTAAAAACAACTTAAGTACATCTTAAGTTACTAAGGATTATAAGGACTGTTGCTTCCATTCTGCATTCACGAATTATATTTTTCTGAAATTGGAAAAGCTGTAAATAATTGACGTAGATTGCTGGCGGAGATTTCATAATCGCGTGATAAGTGTATCCTGCCCTCTCAGATAAAACGCTTATCTTGCTTTAGATTTCATGCCCCGTCACCCACAATTAACCCAAATGCCGCCAATGCAAATTCGTTACCGGCTGGGCACAAACACATTCTTATATAGGTAGGTATGCTTGTGTATAAGGCATACCTTCATAGGTACCCTATAACTGGAGAGCAGTTCAGAGTAATGGGTTCGCCCAGCCACATAATTAATGCTGGCACAATTTTCTAATCCGCATTGCAGGGGAAATGGGGGTTGGAGCATGATTCTTGAAATGTTTTTAAAAATCTGGTTATACAGCCTATAGAACACCACTTTAAAGATATATTCCTAACTATAATACTTATTTCTCAGCTTGATATGAGTATTCCCCAGTCGGGATCGTCTTTATTGCACTCGATCTGCTGTTTCGTATTCTGGCGGCGCCTGGTTCCAAATGGGTTCCAAAGTGCAGCAGTTCCCCCGAGACTAGGAGTGGGTGGGTGCTCGTGGTTCCCCATAGGTCCCCCCTTCCACGCCTGCCCGATCTTCTAGCGACGGAAGCCTGGCGATCGGTAGTGCTCGGCTTTTGGGGTTGGTGGAAGTGCGAGAGTATTTGGGTCTGGCCATTATCGCCGGCAGTTGGCTTGATAAAGTCGCTGAGCTCGCGAATTGTCATCGCTTATTGATACGCAAACCCAGTGGGAGGGTGGGCAGAGAGGTTGGAAGGGGTGCGAATGTGTGGCAGACTATTGATAATTCCCGCGTAGATGCTATTTACAAAGAAGACCGAACTGGGTATTTATAAACTTGCCCGTTCTTTCAGCACTTTCGGGTTGTACAAAATGCCGTAACATTGGCCAGCATTGGTTGGGCAATCAAAGTCATCCAGGAAATATCGCACTAAAAGCCTATCAAGGGATTTCTGGCATCATGAATTGGCTTATCTGCAGCTGGCCTTGGCTTCTTCTGCTGGCCCTGATCTCACTGGGCACAGCATGTGAGTACTTCTAGTTCTGGTTATCTGTGAACTATTTATGAATGGAATTTTTTTTCGATTTGATTAGCACCTGTTCCCAGTCGCCAGTACAGCTGTATGAGCTTCCAGGAGAACGACAGCGATCTGGACTCCAGTGGCGAAGTGCTGGAGCAGCAGGTGGAGTCCACTCCGGTGCCCAGCGAGCCACACAGACGCACCTGTTCCGATGGCTACACCTTCTGCTTTACGCTCTGGAACCAGACGCCCAACGGGACCAGGATTGTCAAGCAGGGTGAGTCTGGGAAGGGGGAATAGTAATGATTAATTGCTTATTCTACGGCTATGTATCTTTTCCAGGCTGCTGGAAGGACAACACGGATCGCACTTCCATCTGCAGCCAGTCGGAGTGCACCAGTTCGGCGCCCACTTCGAAGACCAGTTCCTTGTACTACTGCTGCTGCTCCGGCGAAGTCTGCAATGCCCAGTACGCCGTAGTGGAACCTGCACCCCTGGAACTGGGCTCCAATGAGGGCAGAACCTCGATCACAAATCGGGCCACTGAAAAGCAACAGCAATCCTTTTTGGCCAGCACAATGCTGGGACTTGCCGGTGGACTCACGGCTCTCACGATTGGCATCTTCCTGGCCGTTCAGTATTGCCGTACGGCCAAGGAGAAGCCGGAACCGGAGGAGTCTCCGCTGGCGCCGTCGGGTCCTGGGTATAGCTCCAATCTCCGGAATGTGGACAACATGAATTTGATCGGTATGCTGGGCAGTGGCAAGTACGGAACTGTGATGAAGGGACTTCTTCACGACCAGGAGGTGGCAGTCAAGATATATCCGGAGGAGCACCACCAGTACTATGTGAACGAGAGGAACATCTATGCCCTGCCCTTGATGGAGTGTCCCGCGCTTTTGAGCTATTTCGGTAATACACTTCTGATGAAAACCAATTATAGAGGGGTTTAGGAAACTCAAAAAATATTTTATATATTTTTTACATCCGTTGTAAGAATTAGAAAAATATACTTTTAGACATAGTCAGTCAAAAATTCCAAAAGAATGGAACTTAATTTGATCCGTATTTAATTTAAAATCTCTAAAAGTTGATTTTTATGTACTCTTATAATATTTTATAATATTTTTATTTTAAATAATATTATTTTTTGTATATCGTTTTCGGGCATTATTATTAAGCTTTAAAAATTCCCTATATATTTTTTTTTAATCCTATTCTTTTTTTCCAACCGCAGGCTACGACGAACGCTGCACGATGGATGGACGCATGGAGTACCAGCTGGTCCTTTCCCTGGCTCCACTGGGGTGCCTCCAAGATTGGTTGATAGCCAACACCCTGAGCTTCAGCGAATGCTGCGGAATGCTGCGATCCATCACCCGGGGAATCTCCCATCTGCACACGGAACTCCGGCTGGGGGATCAGCACAAGCCCTGTGTGGCCCATCGGGACATCAACACTAGGAACGTGTTGGTCCAGGCGGATCTCAGCTGCTGCATTGCGGACTTCGGCTTTGCCCTGAAGGTCTTTGGCTCCAAGTACGAGTACAAAGGCGAAGTGGCCATGGCGGAGACGAAGAGCATCAACGAGGTGGGCACCCTTCGCTACATGGCACCGGAACTGCTGGAGGGTGCTGTAAATCTGCGGGATTGCGAGACCTCACTGAAGCAAATGGACGTCTATGCCCTCGGGCTGGTGCTCTGGGAGGTGGCCACTCGCTGCTCGGATTTCTATGCTCCGGGACAGGCGACGCCGCCGTACAAGGCGCCCTATGAGCAAGAGGTGGGCTCCCATCCCAGTTTCGACCAGATGCAGGCTTTGGTGGTGCGCCACAAGGCGCGACCCTTGTTTCCCACCGGCTGGGGAGGCGGTGCAGCCGCCAAGGTGGTGCGAGATACCTGCGAGGACTGTTGGGACCATGATGCGGACGCCAGGCTGACCTCCCTGTGTGCCGAGGAGCGCATGCAAGAGATGTCGACTCTACGGCCACGGGCTCAGGCCCAACCCTCTAGTCCTCTGCTGAACACCAACAATTTGGTGGCCACCGCAAACACGGAACAGGTATGGAATTTAGCCTCCCCAATGCTTCGGATTGTTTCTAATTTTTTTTAATGATTTTCCAGGGTCTAAATGTCATAACCACAACGACTACGTCCGCTGCAGTGCATCACCAGATGAGCTCGGATACCTCTGGACTTATCCAACCACCTCCCAATCAGCAGTTACCCTTGGCTGCCCTGGAACGCGAGAAGAATCACCTGAGCTACCCGCATCAGCAACTGCAACCGTATCAGGGCAGGAATCCCTGCCAGGAACGCAATCTGGCGCCCCTGCAAATGCGTACTCCTCCGGTGCTCGTGGAGCGGAGCAAGAAGCACAGCTTCCAGACGCAGCCGCAGGAGAACTCCCTCTCCTGCCTGGAGCACGATGTGAGTGTGGAGGAGCTGATAGCCAGCCACCATCACCAGCAGCAGCAGAAGAACACCATTGTCAGCGTTGTTGGCAATACCAATTCCAGCCTGGGCCAGGGCTTCCCCAAGCAGCAGAACACGGACCAGAAGCTCAGGGGATGGCATGGGGTAAGAGCGCTGATCCACAAGAAGCTCTTTCGCAAGGAGCACGCCGAGGAGCTGTGCCGCCAGTTGCACTTCGGCGAGGAGAAATCCAATCTGGTGACGGCCCTGCGTCGGCCAAACAACCTGGACTTGAGCCCGCGCCTCGATAAGCCGCCGCCGGTTCAACTGAGAAGTGCCGAGCAGAGGACAGGAACTCCGGCGCACATAGTACCCCGCTCGCTCTCCAGCAGCCTGATCAAGCACATCAATGGCAGCACCAATAACAACTGCATCCAGAGTCATGGCAGCGAACTGCAGACCCTAACCCGTCCCGCTCCGAAACGAAGACCCGGTCACCTGCGCACCAACTCCCTGATGGTCACCACGGGTCAGGGTCCACCGACGGAGCAGCAAATGCGCCGCCAGCACAGCCTGGAGGTGTTCCGCGAGGTGTTCAGCGGTCGGGGGAGCAGCGAGCGGCTGAGGGATCCCAGCGAGAGGGTCAAGACCCCGGGGGATGTGCCGCCATCCGTGCGGAAGGCCCGGGCCAGCAAGACCCTCAGTCTGTACGACGATCGGATGATGGACTCCTCGCTGCTGAACATCCTCTAGCATGAGGAGGTTCTGCTGCTGGAACTATAAGCTGATCGCGGGCAGCAGGACTCTAACATTATTCCCAACCCATATCTCATCCATCATCGAACACATATTCAACGATAGCCATAGAGCAGAAGACTTGAATCGCTTCCTGGAAAAGTCTTCTCAAGAAACAGAAACGATAACAGGATGGTTTGTGCTTACTGTACCGAATTCTCTTCGATTTCAAATCAACACAATATTTTAAATTTTAATATTTATTGAAGAAGCTGTGCACGTTGATGTATTACACTGGAAGCAAGAACCATGCCTAACACAGAGTGGTTCGAAGATTTGAAATCGAAAGAATTGTGTGACGCTGAGAACTCAAACAATTATTTTTCGAACATGGTAGCAGAGGAGTTCAAAGATAGTATGTGTATATCTGAATGTATTTTTTCACCAACATCCTAGCGTGTAGTGCGGCAAACAACCAAAGTCCTTATAGGTTAGAACAGACTAGAATCGTACGAGTATCAGTATATAGCAGTATATAGCCTCACACACACATATATTTTTGACTTGAACTTGGACATGAGCGAAACAGGTAGTAGTCTATATAGTTTGTATATGTACGGTTTTCACTCGAGTTGAGCTTAGGGCAGGAAGGGAGTACAGAACGAAGGGGATTGGTCGGACCATTTTATAGAGCCATATAAAGTAACGAACTGCATTACGAGTATATCTTTAACTACGCATTGTACTGGAATATTTAGTCATACACAATTACACATTGAAGCCCCAGGCTGGGGTTGTCATTATACTGAAAACAAGTATACAAAAACAAGCAAGGAGCACAAAATACTCGAAAGAAAATGTCTGGCTAACGAAATTAATATTCTTCTTTGGACGAAATGACAACCCTGTACCCATTTGTTCGAGTATTTGGCAACTCTATCTAGTATACCCCTTTGGATGAATTTTCGATGAATGCCTTTTTGTCGTTCTCTTTAGTACTTAGACCAAAACACCCGCAGCCTTTCAATCACATTAAATGCAAGTCTAGTTATATATAATTTACACTAATTATAATTATAAACTAATTTAATATAATTAATAAACGAATTATTTAAAAGTGATCAAAGTCTGTCAACTCTCAGTCTTTTTCCTCTGGGAACTCCTATCTACAACTACTCGCTGCGCAGACGCAACTCGATCAGAACGGGAGCGTCGGGTTTATTTATAAGCAGCGTCTTGACATCCATCTCTTCATCGGATCCACTCCAAATCAATTCGTACTCACGCAACAGCTGAAAATGCAAATCGAATCAAAACATTGGAATAATTCTGGGGATCGCAGAGTGCTGATCTGTTTCCGCTGGCTCACCCTGAGAAGCAAAATGTGCATATTCTGCTCGGCCAAACGGCGGGCGATGCAGGCACGCATTCCATGACCGAAGGGCAGTACCAGGTAGGGATTGAGGGCACTACGATGCTGGAGCCAACGGTATGGCTGGAAGCGCTGTGGATCCCGAAAGTGCTGTTCCAGGCGACAGGCCACCATGTTCTGGGTCACCACGGTGGTCTGGGAATAAGTTGTATCTATTATTTCTGATATAATCATTATTGAACGCCTCAAAACGCACCCCTTTTGGCACAAAGTAACCACTAAAGACCGCATCCTGGTTAAGAATTCTGCCCACACCCACGGATATAGGGTTTAAGCGCAGAGATTCCTTTAGGACGGCCCTTGTGTAAGTGATATCCGTCCTCAGGGCATCCATAGATATCGGGTCCTTGGGCTTCGGAAGCACTCTCTTGGCTTCCTCATAGATTCGCTGCTGTACCTCCGGATTCCGGGCCACATGATAGAGCAGGAATGCCGAGGCATACGATGTGGTGTCTATTCCAGCTAAGAGCAAATCGGCAGCCGTGCCCACCACGTCACTGCGATCAAGCTCTGGATTTTTCAGATAAGCTGAGATCAGTGAGGATCCCACTGAACCGTTCTTGATGTTCTCCTCTAGTAGTTCCAGAGCCACACCCTCCATGTAGGATTGGGCCTGGCTTAGTTTGCGAAAGCTAGGTGTCTCCAGGAATCGCCACAGTTGGAGACCCTGATCCGTGGGCAGGATACAGCTGTTGGTGGTCTCCGCCGCATGCATCAGGCGGGTGGAGCGGGATTGGGCATCTTGTTCCTTGGCAGAAAAGGACTCCAGGCGGGCTCCAAAGGTAAGCAGGCAGGTTACTAGTGAGTATAGTAAACATTTTATTAGAATTTTATAGAAATCCATTTCCTTACTGCTTATAAGGACCACCGAATCCTGAAGTAACAATGTACCTTTCAACACTACAAGTAAGGCGTTATCACTTGAGCATATGAAAAGAAGCTGACTTTATGATAAACCTTTGTAAGGTATTTATAGAAGAAACCATGTCGAATAAATTTAAATAAAATTTGGAACTACAAATACTAGAAAAATGAAGTAAGTTCATGAATACAGTTGTCGTCATTTATAAAAATACTTTGCGTTACCGTAGACCCAGAAAATGTATTTTTAGGATAAACCCTGTTCAAGAAATTCGTATGAACGGTACATTGTTACCTTTCAGATTTGAATTTCAAATACTTGATGGAATATTTAATTTCGGAGCTGATCTGTACTCACATTCCAAATTCAGCCTGGTGAGTTTGGGCAGCATATCAATGGCATCTCCCTCTCGCGTCTTCTGTAGAAATCTGAGGAACTCTCTGGTCACTCCATCCACTTGGCAGACGAAGTTCCTCACACTCTTGGGGGCACTCAGCTCCTTTTGCAGCTGGGCACGTAGGCGCCACCACTCCGGGCCATTGGTGGGCAGCAAGCCGGTGGTCTTGTAAACTTCCGGTCGATTCTTACGATATTGGGCCAATGCCAGGTGGCTCCTTCTTTGCGGACAATCCCGCTCGTTGAGCAGAGTGGCGATATCCCTGGGATCATATAGCCAAACGATATCCTGCCCTGGAACAATAGTTTCCCTGACGATTGCGCCATATTTCTGATACTTATCCTGGCCGGCTTGGTGCAGTTTCAGCCAGGAATAGCAACCGATGCCTGGCAGATAGTTGTAGAGATTCCCGATTCCGAAGGGTCCTCGTGGTCCTGGAATCGCTTGATACGGCTTGGCAAAGGTGCACTGCCTGGATGTGCAGCTAACCTTCAATAACTTGGTCAGCATCTTCCTCGATTCAGTGTTCTTTTCGCGGCAAATTCTCGAAATGCACTGAAGGTTACGTGGGTTTGGGAGTTTTATTGCTGGCTTAGCATTCTGACGAAGGAAAAAAACTCACGCCGGGCTGGAGGCTTGCCTACCTGTGGTGAATCTACCTCGGATTTACCTGAGATGATCTTCTCTTAAGAGGTACTTTTAAGAGTCACAATGGGAAAATTCCGAAGTGCGCCGCTCGAACAGAATGGCCTACTTTTGGGGTGTAAACGATATTATCTGATGAAAATTTTCTACAAAAAATACTAAATAGATTTTAAAACCCTAAGTAAATTTTTTGAATATAAAAAATATAATTTCCGTTTTTCTACAATTTGTTTTATTTTAAAATTATAGTCAAACCGTAAAACATATAAAAACTAAGCTTAGCCTAACACGACTTCCTAATTCACTGAATTAGCTTATCAATGATCATGGATACAAATAAGGTACATACTTCTCCAGACATTTCAAATTATTTTTATTTGGTTTATTTAGGTTAAATACCCAAAAGCGGATTTTGTTTAATAAGTCAATGTTCGGAAGATCGTTAAATATATTTATTGCCAGTCTTTCTTGGTGTTTACTATATTTGGTACATGAAAACAGAGCACATAAAGCCAATCTTACTTATCTTTCTTCTCCTCTAGAGGCTTTTCTTCCTCATTAAGTAGATGCTTCTCCCCCACGATCTCCTCATTCAAATCTTTCTTTACATCATTGCTCTGATTGAGTTTTATATTCATGGCAGGACTCTTTATCTTTTTTATCTTTTTGCGCTTTTTAGGTGCCTCACAGTCCATCTCTCCATTAGGATCCGGCCTATCTTTGCCACGTCCCGTGAAAAGGACTACAATTAGACGGACCACACTTATAACCACAGCCAAGAGCATAATAAGGGGCACCACCAGCACATCCAGGGAGTGGGCCACAAAGAAGTTCTGGGCTAAGGCCTCAGTTTGGGCGAAGTCCCTAAAGAATCGTGGCTCTGCGATAAGTTGTTCCACGTGCCAAACTGCCAATTCTAGAGGGGATTGCGGACGGGCTCGGAACTTCAGCTGAGCGTGGTACAGAGCACTCGTGAAAAGTTCGTCGTCTAGGATCCGCCTGAGAGCAGCAGTCAGGGATCGGTGATTAAACGCCTTGGCCTGAACCACCACTCCCAGGTGGCGTTCCACTACACGCTGGGCATTCTGAAGGGTTAAGGTGAAATATTGTCTTTATTCAAAGACATAATATTGGGATAAACTTACATTAAATTCCTCCAGTTTTAGGGGGAGAACGACAACGGGGACTCCATGGTGCACTGCCTCCAGTAGACTGAAACTATCGCCATGATTCAGAAAACCTTTAACGTAAGGCAGAGCTAAAAATGGTTGATAAAAATTTGATTTTAGTCTGTTAAAAAATGTAAAAGCTTCTGAGCTCACCCAAAATATCCTGCTGCAGCGACTGATCCACATGAAGGGTTAACAAATTAGGTTTCTCTGGCGGCATTTTCTCCAGCTCCTCCACATTCCATATGAACCCACAGCTGGGATTGTCGACTATCATCTTAATCACAGCTTGGATTCCCTGACCATCCATATACTCGATATAGGCCATATTGATGTACACGATGCCATCGATGAATTTCTCTGTAAATTTCTGTATGTAAGTGGGCAGAGGATTGACCTCAGTCTTGATGTGAAGGCCAGCCACTTCGATGACTCCGTGTGGGAGATTCTGAACATAGTCCAAGGTGGGATGTGTGTTCAGCAGCACTAGTTGCAGAGTGGGAAAGGCATTTTCCGTCGTCACCAGGTTATTGAGCGCAGGTCGGACGATAAAGAAATGGATCCTGGGCAATAATCAATAATATGGTTATTGATCTTCCTAACATTCTACGAAAATTAAGAACTCACAGCGGCTCTGCATAGTACAGGATGTGGTTGTGAAGTCGGTTCCAGAAGCCCATCTTTTTGGGAACCTGACTTATGTGGTGCGGTGTCCTGGCCGCATTTATGGTGTTTTCCGCCTTCAGCAGGGAGACCAAGTCTGGCGTGAGTTTCCCCGCACTCAAGCCAACCACCGGCTTGGAGCGCCACATGGGAACCGCATCCATGAGACACTCCATGCCTTGGGTGACGTCCGTGATTATCAGATCAAAGTCCACGGCCAGTTGGGCGACCAGCTCCGGCGTCTTGCTGCTCAAGGTATCCGAGGTGAGGACGGATCGGCAGCTGCCCAAGAGGACCTCGTACCACACCAGCAGCTGTTTGAGGGTCACCATCTGCTGGTACTCCCGGGTATCCTTGCGCAGGAAGTGCTTCTTCATCACATCATACTCGTTGGGCAGATGGTAGTACAACAGACCGTCCACCTGCCTCTTTGGTTCCGGATTGGGGGCTGTACTGATCACCAGTACGGCATGACCGTTGGCCACCAGGGCGTCGAAAAGGGGCCTCGACCAGCCGGGATTGTTGTGCTTGGCCGTGCTCACCAGGCACAGGATATTTGCCGCCTCCGTGGCACAAAAGGTCCCCAAAAGAACAAGCAGCGCCGGCAGAAACAAGGTCTTCATTGCTCCACTTACCTTCCACAACTGAGTCACTTTTGTGGGTTGTTTGGTTAGCTCGCTCCGATAAGATTCGCCGGGTGGTGTGTTTGTCGCGCTGATAACGTTTCAATCGGATTTGTTTTCCCTACGATATCGGTGTGATTATGACAAATCGTTCCGAAACATTGACAGCGGACTGAAGCATACGCCGTCTTAGACAGAAAATTATTGGGGAAACTATGTAGTGTGCAGTGCTTTAAAATAATATATTTTATTTATTATTATTTTATTTTATATATTATCGAATTCTTAAGCTTTCGTATCACTGTTGAAATGTAGGCAAGTCGGCGTCCTTCTCTGGGGCCGTGTAAATTTCTTTAGTTCCCTCTTTACTTTCCAAATAAAAGTGGACGTTAGGATGAACAAAATTATACTGGAGGTGTTTAAAATAAGCATGGGTCCAAAAAAATAAATCCGCGCAGACCACTTAGTAACTTCTGGGGATACACTATAAATAAATATTAGACAGGCCTAAAAGTTTTCCATACATGGAAACTAAGAACAGAGAACCATAATTGACAGAATCACTTAGTATTCTTAATTGAATTGTACAGTATTTAAAAATTTAAGCCATAAGGTTATCCAATGATAAAAATATTCAAGTGGCAAATGCAATATTATTATTCTATAACTTAAATAAAATGCAACATATCATATAATTTAAATACATTTTTATTATCTTCAAACTTCTTAACGATACACAAAATAATATTTCGAATTACTTGGCTAAAGTTTCCAGGCAACGGGTATTCATTCCTTTCAAATGAACAGCTATTGGCCAAAAAACGGTTGATCATAATTCTTGAATTACGCTAAGGGGCAAATGGGGAGTTTTAGGGGATGAGCAGAGGGCTGTATTTATTTACTTCTCGTTAATATGGCAAGATTAATACGTGAAACGATTTCTCCCCAATCACATGCACAATTTGGCTCTCGTGGGCGGCAGTGAGTGCCCCTAATAGACCTATGCTAAGCGCTAATTGCACATAGTTTCGAGTTATAAATTATGTTACATTTAAATGTGATTAAGCATTAAATTAATTAACACAGATGTCGTTTTCTTTGTGTGTGTGCGTGCAGCGAAGAAGGTGAAATAGTGGGTTCTTGAGAAGGGGAGGCTTTGAGCGTGGTTATATGTACAGGTTAATCGTAAGTGGGGACTTCCCCTGGTTGAGGTTCTACGGTTAGTTTTGGTGCCTCGTTGAGTGAGTCGGGAGTCGGGTTAAGTGCAGCACCTTCATCAGCATGGGTCGATTATCATGGAACACGGCGACTAACTTAAATCTTCAGATCATTTTCAGTAGTATCGCAATAAATCGACCCACACTAATCTCCAGGAAGGCTTCCCTATTCGTTGACCAGCTGCGCGGGACCCGGAGCATCGTAGGGCGCTCCATTGGCGCCCACATACTGGTTGTTATTCCGATGGACGAATCCCCTGCCAGGAGCTGCATTGTAGTAGACCACCCGCCGGATGCCGAAGGGATCCACGTAGCCAAAGCTGCCCGCTCGCTTTCCATCCGCCGGATTCGTTTCCTCCTCGTGATACTGCTTGGGCAGCACGTAGCGGAATCCATTGCGGGTCACGCCCACGCCATCGTACTCGGAGGCGGCCAAACCCTCCAGGTGATTACCCTGGACTGGCCTTGGGCGCAGGCGTCTTCGATGTGAGCTGGAAGGCAGGGGCGGGAGTAGAGCAGCCTCCAGGGAGTTGACCTCCAGTGGCGTCTGGGGCGGGGGATAGTAGCCGTATCCCGTGGCGGAGGATGCGGCAGGCGGAGCAAACTGGTAGGCAGGCGCAGCAAAGGGCTGCGGCGTGGAGTAGCCATACAAATCCGCGCCAGAAATGGGCGCTGGTGTACTCGAAGCGATGGCTATGGGCGAGGGAGTGGGACGCGGACGCAGGCGACGCCGGTGGGCACTCAGAGGAGGAAGCATGTCTAGCGAAGGCGGTCTGGCCGTTGTGGAGCTGATAACCGCACCAAACTGCCCGTGGCCAAAGGCTCGATCTGCCTCAGCATCGTACACATTGATGGCATTCAGTTCCAGGTCCTGGACAGGCTCAGCATTGGGATGGATGTCCACCAGCGGGTTGAGAGGCGTGGCTGGGAGCGGCGACAATAACTGATCTCTCGCCCGCGGCAACTCGTCCGGATAGTGATCGAATCCCAGCTGCGATTGCGGCTCAATCTTGGCAGCTTGCTCGGGCGGCAGGTAATTGAGCTTGCCCACGCCGGAGTCCTCGATGTCCAGAAGAGCTGGTGGTGGCGGAGGTGCCGCAGTCGTAGTGGATGTGGTGCTGGAGACATAGCCATAGTTGGGACGTTGATAGCTGCCAAGGCTGTTGGCCGAAGCTCCCGATGAGCCGCCATGCACCAGCACTCCCGATTGGGCAGGAGCCGCCTTCGTAGATTTGATGGCGTCCTAGGGGAAAAATTAAGAATCAACAAGAAGTAATTCAGTAAAAAGTTTAAAAAAAAATACAAAGAAATAAGCAGTAGTTTGTATATTATACATTATTATATTCTTACCTCAACTGCCCTGCCCAGACCCACGTAGATCGTCTTGGACTTGAGTATCCGGTATCCCTCCTTGTCGGCTATGTAGTCCTTCTGGCGCAGATAGCCAGCCGCATCGATCCAGGCTTCAGTGCCTGAAAAGATAGTAATTCGACAGGTTCAACGACCTCCGACACCAGGGAAATCACTCGTCGATCACTCACCTATGACGGTGCCATCCTGCAGCCGCTTCTCCTTGCGGAACTGTCCGCTGTCCGTTTGGAAGCGGAAGTACCTCTCCGGTCCCTCGTCCGTCTGGATGTGGTACTGATTTGGACTGGGAGTCTGGCTGCCAGAAACCACTGCTGCCAGGGCCACCAGAGCCAGCTGAAAGTAAAGTCTCGATGAGTGGTGAGCGGAGCTTCGAAAGTGGGGGCATGCCTCGAGGATCGGGTACGAGTATTTCAAACTAATCACATCCGCCGGCAGCTGCCCCAAACCAAAACAGGCAGTCGCCTTAATGGCCAGCGGCTTTCCGGTGGGGCAGCTTGGCTACAGAGAGGAAAATAGGTTTTATTTTATGGGTACGTACATTTCTGCGTACCTTTAGTAAATCGTGTGTTACTTATTTTTTAGTAAGCAATAACATTTCATTATTCCGCAAAATCGGTGTGCCTTTCCCCCCAAACATTTCTCACAGTGTGTGGCACGTTTCAGAGTCAAGGTGACACTGGCCAGTGAGGAATCAATGGCACGAGATGCGGCTGTGCAACATTTCATCAATCCGCGTGCGGAAATGCAGCATGTGAAAGTGTTTTTCACAGCCGCAGCACCAGTGGCAAGCAGCTGAATCGACGAAGACATCAGCCGCAACATCGTCGTAAACTCGAACCGGTTCACGTGGCGTATGCGTAATGCAGATGACTCGATTTGGCTTTGCTCGGGCTCGGCATCACTACCCAGTTTGTCCGCGCTCATGGTTAAGGTTGGAGCTCGCATAATAATACTTCTGGCAATTATTCTAATGCCTGAGCCACCCGCACGCTTAATCATTTGCGCTTCAATTACTTTCAGCATTCCGTCATAAATTTCCATTGCTTCGATGAAGGGGTTTTTTGTGGGGGTGGAGCAGCTCTGAGCCAAGTTAGCTGGCTAATTTCGGCTGCCGCTGATATTTTTATTTTAATTTCGTGCTCGTTTCGTTATTCGCCTGTTTTTTGTACATACGTCTTGGCTCGGCGCAATTTATGGCGCTTTAATTAATTGTTGTTGAGACACTTTTCGGAATAATCAAAATAATTGAACCGCAGAGAATGAACTTTCCTTACAGGGTCAACATTGTTGGGGGCCAGCTCATATGCAAAATATTCATATAATGTTATTGATTTATGGCTGACCTGTCACCTGACTAAACTTGGCTATTAATCTTATATTAAGGAGGTAGTTACATCAGCTCAAACATGTAAACCCTCCCACGTTTCACTTCCACAATGGTTTTTGGGGAATATTTAAGTTGCATTTAGTACACAAAATTATAACTTATTTATTTTATTGTGTGCAATTTGTGTTTTTTTTAACATGATACAAGTTTAATTTATTTTAAAATATCAGTGAAGTCATTAAAGGCATATTAATAGTCTGGTGTTAGGTAAGACTTTCTCAGACCAACTGCTAATTGAATTTCCACCCAAAGACCAATGACATAATGCGGCCACACATCTAATCCGTCACTTTTCCATCCCCTCCCCCGTAGGAAAAATATGACAGATTGCGTCCATTCGCAAGATATTCGCGTGTTCGAGTCGCAGTGGCCATAACCAAAATTATCTACAAGCTCCGTGCGAGCAGATGGAGATTTATTTGATCGGCTAACGCAACGAAATGAATTGCGAGCAAATTATTGCGACTGTTTCCGCTGTGTTTGGCCAAATCGAGAGTAAAAGTGGCCACCGTCTGGGGCCCCATCTCTCGATGAATGAAATTTTTCTGCCCCGATTTGGGAGCCCCAAGTTGCCAGTTAAACTGAACCGGTTGCCTGGTCGGCTGGACTCCGAAACCACTCTGCAACATATGCTGCATTGGCGGTTGCTGCCGCAAAGTCTTTGGTTACGTGAGAATCGCCCGAGATGACTCCCGACGAGGCGAACTCCTTTTGGGCGCGATGAAAAGTGGAAAATCACGTTTTCCTTGGCGCGCAATTTTGTTTACTTTATTGTCAGTCGCTAGTTGTTGTTGCTGCTGCTGCTGCCCGCCGAAATGGTAACAAAAAAATAAAAGAGTTTCTTTCCGTTGCGCAACCATCTCGGCCCCTCAGCCTCCTCATCCACCTTGGACCCCCCTTTTGTAACTTACGCAACCTAAAATTGCTCAGCTGACCCCAAAACCCGGGCTGAACAAAGAATTCTGCAAAATGCTAGAAACAAAGCAATCATAATTCCCCATTGTTGGCGACCTTCGCCTGATCACAGTTCACTTTTTAATTAAAACTCACTTCAATTACGATCGCAGTTCGCTCCAAATTTACCAGAGATGATAAATGAAGCGGGGAAAATTCCAATTTAGGGGTTTAGTTTTTTTTTTATTTGCCTGCATTCTGGGCACGAACAAAGAGCTAATGAAGCCCATAGCCTTTCAAATCGATCCCCATGTGGATCGTATTTGTTTTGGCTCAGTTGGCTTGGTTCCGATTTGGTGGTTTTAATTTTTTCTGGGAGTGTTTTTGCATACTCGCCGGGGAGTATGCATGTTGTGATGGATTTCCATGTGGCTATTTCCCCGTTTTCGATTTGATTATGCGGCTGACGGCTGCTTCCGCCATGGGTTGCCATGCATTTTGTGGCATGAAAACCCACAGAAATCGGCTGTGGAAAATCTAGTTCATCTCGCAGGCTAAAGCCAGGCTGCAGCAAAGTCCATAAATAATAAATAATCTTCAAGACAAGTAGTATGAATAATGTGGTGAGAAAACCCACAGAAATCGAAAGGGGAAAAACCAGCTGGATCCGAAAATATTTTCTTAGAGTTTCAGAGGAAAAACATTGATGATTCATATTTAGCAAACTATGTTTTCCCACTAATAATAATGATGAAAACAAATAACCAAAAATGGAAGATCCACCTCTAGCAAATAACAAAAGACTGAAGACACGAACTTGTGGACTAAGAGAACAGCAAAGATGATTCATTTTAACTGGGTCCCCCGCCATTACAAACATTTTGTTAAGATTTGTTACAAATAAATGACGAATAAAAACCAGCCAAATTTTTTAGCGGGAGTATAATCTAAAAAGGTACAAAAGACTTAAGACACGAACTTGTTGTTTGAGTCAATTAATTTTATGATTAGCCGTTAATTAAACAAAGATTAAAGTAATGGAGATAAGACTTCCGTTAAGCGGGGACTTTTATGATAATGTCTAAATTTTATTAAATAATTACAAATCACAAATTTTGTGGCAATGAGCTTTTTAAGCCCCTGGGACTCAGCTGCCAACCGAAGCAAATAATAATTTCTAATTGCTCAAATTCCACAAACACGGCAGCCGCGCAGCACATGAAACCCTATATTCAGCTAATGAAACATTTCATTAGGCACAATCAATTCCAAGAATGCGACCCGCCAACAGCAACCGGCGACTATTGAGTTACACTGAGAGCAGCCGAAAGATACTCGAGTGCCTGGCGGATAGAAAACACCCACTCGGATTATTAAAGAGGGGGGTTTCGAAGGGGAACTCTGACTGACAGCTCGCTGTCAGATTTCGAGCAGAGCCCGCAGATTTTTGGCGGTGGGAAGCAGCTGTCAAACAACAACAAGAGCAAAGATCTGCCGTACAAAATTGTATTAAATTTCATTAGTTGTTTGACTTTTCGTAACTTGCTAAAAATAAAAAAAAGCAAGGCAAACAAAAACTAACAGAGTAAAAGCACAAAAAAGCGTTTGCCTTTTTCGGTCAACGATTTTTTGGCTGCGGCATTTCCTGTTTGTCTTGGAGCTCCACCAAAAATAAAAGACAGTACGAAAACTATATAGGAACATTGTAAGCAGTTATACAATCCACTTAATGGTGTCTACGATCAGCAGCCGTGCCTTCGGGCCAGGCTCCAACTATGGCCAAGTCGATGGTGTGGGCTCCCAGAACCCGCCCCTGAATTGAGTTGCCAGTTCGAGCAAATGCGACCACGCAGCACAGGCTGCCTGTCTTGTTTGTCCCAGTCGAAAGCCACCTCGTCCGATCCACAGCACTAGCGATACTTGATTTACAGCCCCTAAGTAACCCAGTTTTACGCCGGACAGCTGCTGCCCGTTGCTAATCGCTATTTATAGAATTTACCAGCCAACTGCATTTGGAGAATTTGCAAATTGAATCAGATCTCGCTTTGCCGGGGTGATGACAATATTCATAAATCTGATGGAGGTGGAAAAATCTTATTAGTATTATTATGAGTATATCATTCTGTTTCAAGAGGAGTGATAATTTATATAGTGATATTTCAAAGAATGACATTACACATAAATTTTAAATATAATGGAAGATCCATTTTTTTATCATTCACTGCAATCACAAAATCAACACTGTATTTTATTTAAACATATTTGAAGTTAAGTTATATAATATTAATAATTGAGATCAATCTATAAATTACAATAAATGTTCAGAAATTATTAAAGAAATAAAAACATCTAGGTTACATTCATAATATTACACAAGTTTTCTGAATTATAATCAATTATATTTTTTCACTATTTTATTTATTTAATATTCCCATTTAAAATGATTGAGACAACACTTTATTAAGTTCTTTGCATAACCTGCCCCCATCTTAACCAGCTCTAACCGCAGCTTGCATTGCAATTCATTGCATCATTTTCATTTCCAAGCGGCTGCTCTCCATATTTGTGGCACTCGGGTGTGATAACTCGATTATTCGAGTGAGTGTTGCGTGAATGGGTGTTGTAATATTCGCAGTGGATGTGACGCGCGCGAGCCCCAATAGTCACGCATAGAACTAAGCAGAACGGAACTCAATAAAACACCAGAACTGAATTGATAATTAAGCCATAATCATGCAATTGACATGCATTGGGCGACTGTCAAAACAAATGCTCATCAGCGAGAGCCATAAACAATTATTGAGGCATATGCACATGGTTTATGCATGCCGCCAAGGTCATCCAGAAGCGACGAACGTGGGCGGACCATTCGGGGGCAGAGCTATGAACTCAACGAACAAAAATTATAATAAATTACAGCTGGCAAGCGAAGCGGCGCCAAAAGGTTTCCACCGGGCGACACTTCCGACACTTTTCACTTTTGTCGAGTTGACACAATTATTAAAGTTGCATAATGGGCTGCACAGTTGCATAACCAGAATGGCAGCCTGTCTAAACCAGTTGATTTTAATTTAGTTTTATGTTTAGTTCAGCTCTGAAAAGCACCCACAATTCATTTAGAACTCTCCGTATTTGGAAAGCTGTAACAAGCCGTAAAAAATTAGAATTTATGTGTTCGACACTTTTTCTTTTTACGGATTTTACATGGTGTCGCCTCTGAAAAACTGTTCTAGGTATCGTATTTAACATATTGAAGTGCTGGCTCACTTATTTATTATTTTGTACAACGGATTTATGTTTCCTTTACTGGGACTTGAACTAACACTTTTAATAGATAATGAGAACGAGACAAGAAAATAAGGTTTTTATTATAATCCTTAGAAGGAGATGCATTCAGGCACAAGTAAAAATTAAGATTATATATTTTTCTAAGACTAATTTAAAAAGAAATCAATAATGTATGTATGTACAAATTTTCTAGCCTAGTTTCCGCCTAATTTCCTTACATAAAAGCATAAAATCATTGATTTTATAAAGTAAATTAAATTCTATATAATTAATTTTATCTACAGAATATAAAAAAACAACCTATAAATGATCAGAATCTGAGATGGCTAGGTTACCCAATAAATCAGTTGCACAACAAGAACCCCAGCCAGACGGCGACTATTCTGGGCGTCTGCGGATCTTCCGATTCTCTGATTTTCCGGCTCGGCTGCGCCCAATTTGCCGAGGCGTGAAAGAGTGGAACCAAGCGGGGTTTCTGTGCGCCGATCGGCGTTGGGTAATGCCCCATGATGAAGGTCGACATCTGGTGGCGGCGGGAGTCGAAAGAGAGGAAAAGTGTGGCCCGCTAACCAAGTGGAAAATCCACCTGATGTGGCACCAAACGGCGCCGACGCCAACTGTTGATTCATCCAGCCATCTCGGCGAGTTCGTGTCTTAAGTCTTTTGTTTTTTGCGCCGATTTCTTGTGTTTCTGAGCGACGCGCTTCGTCGCCAAAAATGTTTCCGCAATTTGGCACTGCACTTGGCACTTGGCAGCTGTGGGAGCTCCTCCTTGGCTGCTCCAATTGGCCAGCTGATGGGCAAGCTGGCCATCTCCGCCCCAGAAATAGTGGCCAAAAAACCGAACCTCCGGCCGACACTCGGCCCCAAAAGAGAGTGAAAGCTGCACGAGCACACTGCTGGCGAACCGCATTAAGTTTCAGCTCAGCTGCCACTTCGATACGACTTCGAGACTTCTTCGACTTCTTCGACTTCGACATGGGCCAATGCAGGCGGTGTTGTTCACTGCTCGCTCGTGTTTTAATTTCGTGTTGTATAAAGTGTTGTTTTTGCCCCGCGCCGCCCCCAATTTTCATTGTCAGCGTGCGGGCATGCAACTTCTTCTGCGGCGACTCCCCCCTTGGAAATGCTAAGGCGTATTTCATAATTGCGCCTGAGCTGGGCCTCCGAAAAGCTAAAAGCTATAAGCTGGGAGCCAGAGCCCGATGCACATATCAAGCGAAATTAATCATAGTAATTGCCGGCGCTGAATTCGACTCTGTTTTGCGCGCTGCGTGTAAATGAACTCCGGCGGAGAGTGTGGGCCCGAGCGCTGTGGGAAAAGCCGCATTTTTTGGCAGCCGCATGGCCCTGCTCGGGCGCCATCTGTGTCAGCGGTATATGCAAAAATGCCAGCTATGTGTGATAATTGTGGTGTTTTACTTTCGAACTGAGGCACTTGGAAAAATGTATAGAGGGGACTGGGCACAAGCATGATGTCCCTGTTTGGGCGCCATCTACATAAATTCCAATGCAATTTATAGTTTCAAGATGGCTTTCTTGATGGCTTGGAAACCTAAAAGGTATCTTATAAATGTAAAATAAAATATAATTATTTTTACACTGGTTAAAAACCACATTTTAATAAAAACCGGCTAGTTTAAAGACCATTTTCCGCTGTGTGAAATTGCCATTGCCACTGGGTTGGAAAATCTGGAAAAAGGGCCAGGCCAGCCGGCTGACTTTGGCATACTTTCGATGCCAAGCGGATTGATTAGCATCTCCGGCCCCTCAGCAGCTCCCTCATCTGGCATTCAACTGGTGTCCCATGCGTGGGACTCACTTTTGCTGTGCGCTGGGTAGTACCGCCGCATATATTTCTTATTCTCCCCGATAAACTGGCGACAGTTCTTGTGTGGGCAATAGTGTCTCTGTGTCTCTGTGCCTCTGGTTGCCAGCGTGGTTGCCTCGTTTGCACTCTAACAACTGCAAGCTGTCAGATACCAGTTATGCCCAGTCAGAAATTCGGGGCGGGACAGACAGAAGTGTGACAAGGAAATGGAATTTCAAAGAGGCAAAGGATTCCAGGCCAACACCCCAGGGCAATTTGAATAAAACCTACAAGTTTTTGCGGGAATTCATAGGCTAAAACTAAATATTGACTAAAATTATAGGGGTAAGTTCTCAGCTATACGTAAGTATTCTTTAGCTGCAATCTCATGGGTGACCTAATGGATTAATTGCCGGCGAGTCTCACCCAGAACATCTTCCCACATCACTCACTTCAGAGGTGACCCGCCACTTATGGCTGTGACCGCATTTGGCTCCGCTTCCCATTCGACTGCAAAACAGCAGCTGTTGCTAATTTGCTAAGAAGGCTATTAAAAAAACATTGCAAATTCTCCGGCGTGTGAACCATCGTCAAATACTATATATATATAGAATATAAGATGTAGTTGAGTGGCCAGGTAGATTAGCCACCTTCCTTTTGGGCCCAACAAAGGGAATTGGGTCAGGCGGTGGGATAGAAAGATATCTCGATGTGTCGGCGGAATGTGGCCAAAAAAGTGTAAAAGTTCCAGCATCATCGATCGTCTGTGGCCAAAACAGTTTATGGCCAAATAATTTATGCGTGAAATGCAGAAAAACAAAATGCGAATTAGCCGCCGGCAGGGGCGGGTTCCATTTGAAATGATATTTAATAATGGGTAATTGTGAAACGGAAAACATGAGAAACCCGAATCGCCCGCCCATATATCAATCCATCTGGGAGGGACTTGCATAATTATCGTAGGGCAACTAATCAGTTTCGGAGTCTGGTATTTCTTTTTTTTGGCTCTCAAAGCGAAGAAAAGTGCGAGGCAAAATGGCAAAGACAATTTGAATTCATTTCTGTCACTCTGTTTTTTCAGAGCTGGCTATCTCCCTCAAGGTCGCATAAATAATAAAAGTAAAATGTGGCAAGTGATTCCATCGCGCTAATTAATTCAGTTGCGCTAATTTCGCCCTGGTCTGTTTTTGTTTTCATTGCGAGTGCCCTAGAATGGGGTGAGATATATTTATGGGCATATTTTTAACAACAGGGATTGGGCATTTCGGCCTTATAAAAAGTTGGTTATATTTGTCATAAAAATATTCATTATACTGACGAATTTTTACTTTGTTTTGGGGATATACAGAACAATAGCATAATTTGTTTCGTATAATAATTTGCTTTATTATAAATACTAAAAAATATTTTAAAATAAATTAATAAATATAACCATACCTGAGGTAATATATTTATCAAGATCAAAAAATGAGTTTTAAGGTATTACTTTAAGGTATTCCCCTCTTCGATTCCCATTTTCCTTAGAAATGCTCTGTTTTTTGAGGTCTTTGTTTTCTGTTTTGGTTGTTTGATGCCTCACCAACTGATTTGCATATACTTGGCTCCCTCTCTTTCCGTCCCCAATCTCCCCTCTCTTTCTTCGCTAGAGATTTGCGCAATTGTGGGCTGCAGTTGGGTTTTTACTCCCAGCTGGTTTGTTTTGATTTGTGGGCCCTTTCCGTAGTTCCCTTCAAAACCCACCAGATGTGAGGCCCACGTGCTGCTGCCCACTTAAAGCAGATACAAAGATACAAGTGAGTATTCAGCTGCAAAGCCCTTAATCATCGCCGTCATCATAATCATCTCATCATCATCTTCACAAGATGCCAGTGACCTTTGGCGGGCTCTTCATTTCTCTAGCTCCCCGTCGCTGATCAATATCTGGGGGAAGCCGCCGTGTAATGCACGACTTTTGTCGAAACTCCGAATGATTGAGGCCTCCGAGAACGGTTAGGGCATCTAGCGTTACCCCCGTCAATTTTACCCTCCGATTTGTATTTGCCTTCTGACCGCTTCTATTCGTATTCAAATTTCTGGCAAAATTATCTCGAATATGGGTCAAAAACTACAGGTTTCTCGCTTCTCGCAGCGAAATATGTGTTAATCACTTCCCATGAATTATTCAATAAATTTCGTATTAAAAAAAAACAGCGACAGATCCATGCGGGGAGGTGCGCGGGAGATGCTGTGTGATTTACAGGGGGCAATTAAGAAAAGTGTTGCCAAACATAAGCAAACAATTTAGCAGGCGATTCTACACTGATTTTACGACTCTTAGAACACGTTTACACGGCTGCCAATCGTCGTAGAGGGGCTCCGACTGGATTATGAAGCCCCACCGATCAAGGGTTACCGGCTGGTTGGTTTTTTGTTTTGAAATCAAATTTAGCGACAAGCTTGCAAGGGGGGCCATAAATTTATGGGCATTGCACTTGGTCCCCTTCTGCTTCTCCAACTGCTTAATTAGTCGGGGGTTACTTGGTAGCCCCACTTAGGGGATAATTGCCGTGGATAATTCCCCGAGTTTGGCTAGTCCGTAAAATAAGACGAACGAAGCTCTTAAAACCTGGTCGCTTCACATAAATTTCGGGTCGAGGTCAGGCGGTTATCTATGGGAGTATGGATGGATTTACGACCCCACAAAGGGTGATTGAAATTCAACCGAAAGCCGGCTACAATGTGATGGGAAAACTCTGGGTGACATCATCGAAAGCAGTTAGCACAATATAAGGCGGGGACAACAAAAACTGTGTTCTTTGGTTTCCTAAGCTACACTTTCTTTATCCATAACCATTTCTTAAGTAGAATGAATATTCTATTAATCTAGCCATTCGGTTTAATTATTACAACTTTAAAGATTTTTAATATAGCTCGTTTTTATGACAACTTGACTTCAAGTTGCAATTTATTGTAATAACACGTTCTTAAAAATTCAGAAAACGTACTTTCTAAATATTTTAAAATTATTTCAAAAATTATAAAAAGATTTTTTAATTATTTTTGTGTTTTTTTTTATATATTTTCTAGTTTTACAAGCTGCAATACAAATGTAACTTATTCCATTTTGTGACATTTTTGTCGCTTAGCAGGCCAAGCCTTCAATTTCAGTAGTTTGTCGGAACAAGTCCTATGGGCCCATCATTCTATTTGGAAGATTCCAAGCAGTTGGAGCTCAGTTTATTTGAAAAATATAAAAAAATCTATATATTTTATAAATTTAACTGTAAGTAAAGTTTGAAAAAAGATCTTAGAAATCAAGGGTACAAAGTAAAATTAAAAAAAAATTTAAGATATAATATTCTTTGTGTTTTCTAATTAATCGAAAATCTAACAGCTACCTGACGTTTTGAAAACCCTTTACTCAATTTTAAGAATTTAAGGCTCTAACTGATGCATTCCGCAGACCCGCAATGCCAATGTCCCAGGGGGATGGCAGCTTCCACGCCAGTGGGGACCTGACCAAGAACGACTCGAACTCGCAGCAGTCGGCGGATGGGGCGCCCAGTGCCTTTGCCGCCTGCCAGAAGCCCCGTCCGGATGCCAACTCGCTGCCGGTGCGCCAGTACCTCGACCAGACGGTGGCCCCCATCCTGCTCCACGGACTGCAGGCCCTGGCCCGGGATCGACCCAGTGACCCGGTCAGCTACCTGGCCACCTATCTGCTGAAGAACAAGAACCGCTGCGACGAGGTCAACATGGACGAAGCCTAGTCACCCGTATTTTATTTATGCCGATTTTCATTCCACACCGTCTTAAGTCTTGTGCACAACTTATCGCTGATTAAAGGCTGGCTTGGAGCTAACTTACCAGCCACGATTTCATGGTGATCCTCCGGTGCTTTCGAATATTTCTCCCGATTTAATTTGCAATTTACTTGCCGTTGGCTTTTCACGGCTCTTTACACACGCACAAGATTTTTCCGAATTATCTTTTTCTCAGCTCTGGCCAATTTTGGCTATCTTCATTATTGGCAATCAGTTCCAGCTCCAGCTGCTGGGCTTGTGTATCTTTTAAATATTTATTATTCAAACACTTCCGATTGCAGCCCACGCTCGTTGCAATGTGCGATCGTTTTTTGTTTTCGGTTTGGGCCAGGTTTTCGCCTTTCAAACTCGCGCTCTCGTGTGTGTCTGGTCGACTGGCTGGCTCGTTTGCCACTAAATTCGCAGCGAGCTTAGTTGACGGTTTAAAAACTTCAAATTCGAAACCGCTTCGGTTCAAAAGCGAGCGCCAAAGCTTCGGCTCCGGGTTCGTCGTATTTTTCTGCTGCCAGTTCTGCTTGGTCCAATTTAATCTACTTTGGGGGGCTCTCCTCGAGTAAGCCGATTTCACAGGCCCACCCGCACTTGTCACGCGCCAAAATCGAACTCCTATGCCTCACATGTACTGCGAATACCTGCCATTGCATAGCATAATTAAATCTAATTGCCAGGCAGTCGAGTCTAAAGATCGCACAGTGCATCTCTGGCTCTACCACTAAGTGGGTGATAAATACCCCAGGTGCTAGGCCGCTCGTTTTCGAAAGGGTTTGCGCTCGGCCTTGGCATGTTGTGTCTTGAAGTGCGAAGCGGGTTCAACTCAAAGTGGAGTTAGATAACTTCACGTCTCGACAGTTTTCGATCAGTTCAAAATGTATTAAAATACCCCAAGCAATTTTTATCGAGACAAATAAACACATCTAAAAATAATACATCAAATCTCCAGGCAATTCGCCATTTGAGTCAGCGGTTTTAGCTGGAAAAGCAAATATTTGATAGGCAAGGGAGAAAGGCCAAGTGCACGGCTTTTGATACCCTTCGCTGAAGGGAGAGGCATTATTTCATTAAAGCCGGAAGAGAAGGGGTCTGGATTCCGGCCCCTATATCAATGATTCATTTCGGGCTTACCCACCTAATTAGCGCGCCTTAGATCACTTACCTTAGGGCAATAGCTTGGAAATAAAAGCACGACTATTAACCTTTTTTGAAAATATTTACTCACCTAAGAATACTTATTTTAAAAATTTGAAAATTATTTTACCGATTTTTAAACCTATAAAAAACCTATAAAAATGATTATTTATCCTTTTGTTTTAATATAAGTAAGCTTATGTTTATTATAAGTTGTTAAAAGAGTCCAGACGGAATTTAAAACTTTTAATTCCGCCCATTTAAATTGTCCCATTATTTTTACATATTTATTTTTTATTTAATAGTAAAAAAGTTATAACAAGCTTTCCTAAGCAGTTACGAATAAATGACGGCGTAAATAATCTTCAACAAAGAGATTGCTTTGGATTGTAGAACCATTCCCCTGCCCTAGGTATACAGCTCTCAAATAGGGTATGCAGCCATATTCATAATCCATTAGAAGCCAAGAAACCAAAACAACAAGCCCAGAAACAAAACAACAAGCCCGGCCGGCCCACACGGATAATAAAAGTCCGGCATATGATTTCTGGTCGGGTATCTGTATCTACAGCCGTCTGTATCTGTATCTGTATCTCTGCGCTCGCCTTGTGGCTCGAATTAATTAAAAAATCAAAGTCGTTGTAATTATTTGTCTCGCCTGCAAAAAGTGTCTGGCACTCGATGGTATCTGGTATGGCATATGAGCCGCAACAACGGCTCTCGAGATCTTAAGACCCGAAAGTGGAGTTGCAAATTGAACTAGCTTTTTTTGGCGCCACGGCTGCCATTGTTGTTGCTGGATATCAAGTGCGTGGGCGACGCGGAGTCGCTTTGCGTCTAATGGAGCACCGAGCTCCAAGGCCTCCAAGTCAATTTTTCTGACAGTCCGACGATCATACCAACTGGGCCTATGGCTATATAGCCGATGCAGCTGACGTCACACGGCATGAAATCACTTTTGAAATCTAGGGGATAGGGATAAATCAGCGAGCATTCCATGAATAATCATAGACCAGCGTACGAACGCTGTGGATACAATATATTTGCCAGCTAGTTCAATAAACAAAGCCACACGGCGATTCAATTACCAATGCAGCTCACAGCGTCTGGACTTTGACTTTGACGACCCACTGTGCGTATGAGCGACGCGGAACAAAACTATCTTGAGTTCGAGCTCGGTTTGGGGGTTTTTGGATTATTTATGCGTTACATGCCAAAACACAAAGCGAAATTTGAATATCCCACATGACGCATTCGCTTGACATGCGTGTCTGCGGCAAATGTCGCTCCAAACAGAAGCAGCCACGCCCCCTTCGCCCGCGAATTAGGTACAGGAAGAAATATGTTTAATTTGTGGTTACCTAATATCATTTTTATGACAAAATTTGTATTATTATTTACAGAAATAGAAGCGGAAACTAAGGGGAATAGAAATAATATGGGTAGTAAACTGTGGAATTCCAAAAAGTAACCTTTGTTGTTACTATACTATATTTAAAATCTATACTGGTTGCTTTGAAGTCTTAGAAACAAAATTAATTTATAAAAAATGAATGACTAAGACTAAGACTTTCTAGAAACCAATTTAAAATACAATCTTATAAAATGTAGATACGTAAATGTAGATAGTAAAAATATAAAAAAATAATTAATTAACTATTTAATTTACCATAATATTATTTTCAGTGCAGCGCCTACTCTCCGAGCCATTGACAATTGAAATGAAATTGATTGAAATGCGATTAGCAAAATGAAAATCAAACTGCAGCTACAACAATAATGTCTAATGCTACAAATGTTGTGTTTTTTGAATTGAATTGAATAATCACACAACACATATGGCAGGTGCTGTAAAAAAGGGGGGAAATGATTTTGGCATATTCCGATTCGGCAAACTGCTCAGTAGGCTATTTTTATAGCCTCGACTTCGATTGTTTTTGGCCATTTTCCTGCGGAGTCACGAAATATCGGGTGCTGTGACAATTTTATTTGTTTACTTTATATAATGCAGTGCGATAATCAAGGCATTATGTCAGCCCAACTGGGCCAAGCCGGGCTCAGGTGTTGATTTTTTATACCACCATTTAAATCATATGGCCAAGATCTGTGGCTGAGCTATGATCTCAGACCGTGAAAGTTCTTAGCCTTTGGTTCAAGACCCCCACGCAAAGCCGGCAACAAATGGAGTGGACCACGGTGCTCCACTTTGGACACCTTGGAGTGCGCTCCAAAAGAACAGCATGACCTACGCTAATAGGGAATCGGGAAGGGAGAGATCTCGCGAAATTTCAAACTAATTTTAGCAGTTGCGACATCGCCAAAATATCGGAATATCGATCCAGCAGCAACAACAAAAGTTCGCTGAACTGCACAAAAGATACAAACTATAATAAGACAAAGCCGGGCTTCATTAGCCCCGGCATCAGCACCATCTTACTACTATACCATCATACCATACCATCGCGCCATCATCATCGAAGAAAGCAGCAGCCGAAGATTGGTCGGCGGACAAAAAAATGCACACAAATCAACGTTAGATTTTGGAATTCCACCGGGAACAAAGCGAAGAAAGATGGAGAGTTTGGGGCGATGCGAGAACGAAAGACCATCGAAATTCCCGGTACGACCAGGCCGAGGTAAATTGACTTTTTATAGACAGTGACAACAATTAATTATATTTTAATATGCTGCGCAGCTTGGCTTATTAGTTTATAGTATCAACAATACAAATTAAAGAGCCCCTCCATCCTTCATTCTCCGAACCCGAACCCAAATCCAAGCCCGAACTCGACCTCGAAGAAAGGCCGCCGCAGAAAGTCATCGAACTTTCTCCGTGCTCTTTCGCCGACTAATTTCTATATTAGGTGTCATGGTCCCCGGCTGTCGGTGGCTCAATTAATTACCCCAACAGCTGCGATCATTTATTACTTAGTCGGGGTAGTCAATCTCCGGCGATCTGCTATCTGTTACAATTTGTAAATGCGAAAAGCCATGGAGCCAGTGGAGCTCCCAAGGCGCAAGGTCGAAAAAATTTGCCGAACACAATCGCAGAGATCAGCGGCAAAATTGCCGTGACAAGTGAACCTCTCAGAGTTGGGAACCCAGACCTCCGAGACTCCAGAAGAAAGAACGGATCCCCGACCCGAGAGTTATACAATCGCGTGAGTCTTCTCAGAGCTGCGAATCTTTGTTGCTCAATTCAGCCTTTGTAAACGTCGTCGTCGTCGGTGACATGCGAACAGAATGCTTATGGATAGAATGGTTAGATGGATGGACCTGTGGATGGTGTGTGAGTGGTGCCCCCTTGGCAGCCACTTTCCAGCGGCTGAGCTGTAATTAATAGCAGCTTACGGGTTAGTCGCAAATTAGCCGCATGACACAGCGCCAGCAGGGGCGTAGGAGTCTGGAGACAGAGCCGAGACGGTTTCTGGTGGGCAGATCTGACCCCATCCGGGAGAGCTCTCGAGCTCTTTTGCCACTTCCACTCGATTTTACAATGGATGATGGAAAAAGCCGCCAGCAGCTTCCGTTCGATCGGAGGCGTTGCGGTTGTCGAGTTTGCAGAGTGGGCGCTTAGCACTCTAAATTACTTGGATACATTAAGTTTGATTGAAGCCATAAATATGCTAATAAAAGCCATTCAATCGTATTAAAACTAAATCTATTATGCTAAGGAAGTAGTTCTTACAATTTGAATATTCATTAGAACCTAATTCAATGTTAAAATGTCTAAAAAAGAAGGTGTGCACAATCCAACATCAATAGATCTTAGAAGGGTGCAATAAATCAGCTTTGTATGTTGTAAATGATTCTTCAAAGAAACCATTAAGATAACAAATATATGTAAAACTACACATCCACGTTAAAAACTAAATTAAAGTGAAAACATCGACACTTTGAAACATTTATGGGGTATACATATTGTCCATATGCTGTTTATTTCAGAATTATCTTCTTGCTGTTCACTAAGTACTAGAATACACTTAAGACTCGCATCCAGCTCGCTCCAAGCGCAGCTAGTTGAGGGGATTCGATGTCTTGGCGCTCTCCTGGCGGATGGCGTTTATCAACTCGTAGTTGACCAAGAAGGTGAAGCGCAGCCCCGAGATTTCCACCGTGCAGTTGTGGGCCAGCCGGGCTTTGTTTGCCGACAGCAAGGGAGTGCCGTCTATAAAGATGGCCCTCTTGCCCTCGTTGGCGATAAAGAAGTCGCCATTGCTGCGCAATTTGATCGTTCCCTGGCGGCGCGAAATCTTCGCAGCCGGCCCTTCGAGTCCCAGGTCTACATCCACCACACAGTCCTTGGCATCGCGGCCGAAAGTGATCTCCTTGGAGCGCATAAGGTAGCGCACATGGCGGCCGCACAGACAGGCCAGCGTCTGGTTGTCGAACTCGGAGGCAGCCGTTGGGCTAAGCACGGAGTCAACTAGAACGCCCCAGCGCGATAGCTCGTTCTCCAGCAGGCGTATATCACGTTTGTTGCGACGATCTGCAAGGGCTCTCTCTATCTCCAGAGCCTCGTCACGCGGTTCGTTCAAGTCATGCTCGAAGATCTGATCCTCTGCATCCGAGAAGCTGATTGGCTGCTGATCCGCGCCGTAAAGAGGCTTCACAGTCTGATCCGGCAGCAGGCTGTACTGCTTGAGGAGCAGCCAATGGTTGTGCAGGGACTTGGCAGTGCGTGCGCAATAGAAAATGGAGGCATTTTTGTCCAGCAGCTCCTGGAACTGTTCCACTTTGGGTTGCTCCGACTACGGATTAAAATCAACATAAGTAATGGAACGACTTTGAACCTACAGCTCCCACTTACGCTCTTAATGGTTCCCAGTAGATCCTCCTCCTGCACGCTGTACAGAGCCTTGCGCTGAACGGACTCCACCAGCTCGGGATGCAGGTTTCTCATGGCGGACACGGCAATCCGGGACACCGCCGGCTCGTAGAGCAAGGCATACCAACGCTGCTGGAGTTCCTGCAGGGTAAACTTGCACGAGAACTTCACGCCGCGATGGATAATCCTCAGATCGTTGGTCTGCTGGATGCCGATGATCAGGGCCAGGTCATCGATGGGCTTCCAGCGTCCCAGATCCTTGGTGGCCATCTGGCCCATGGGACGGCCGTTCCGGCGCTGCGATTTCTTGCTGGCCGGACGCACTGGACGCGAGCGCCGTTCGCTGGTCGTCGGGCGCTCCATCGCCGGTGGCTTGGGATGAGCTGCGGTGGATGCAACAACGGGGGCTGGAGCAGGAAGCGGAGTGGCCAGGGGAGCCGGCGTGGCTGGCGTGGCCAGGGGCAGTGACGCTGGGGTGCTGGGTGTCCCGGGTAGCAGCGAATCCACGGAGGCCGGCGTCTGTGGCGTTTCCGGCGTCGAAATGGGTATGTTTAGAGGTGCTAGCGTGGTGTGCGGCACTCCCACCAAAGCGGGATAGTTTTGGGATGTGGTTCGGGGTCTGCTGCTGCGATTGGCGTCCGTTCCGCCGCGATTTGTGGGCACTGCAATGTTGTACTCGACTATTTCGTCATCGAAACGCTTCCGTTTAATCGTCCGCGAGGAACTTTTCGAGGGGTGCAAGAGGGTTAATGATTGTCAAGCACAGTTTAATGTCAGTTTTGACAGCTGTCATCGTTCGTCTCTCTCACCTTCTTCGCTTTTGATCGTTCTGCAGTTCTATCGGCAGATTTTGAATCGGAGGATTTCGTTGTGGTGTCGAAATTACAGCTGGAATGCTAGCTGTACTTCCCACAGTTGTGGTTGTTGTTGTGGCTGCTATCGTCGGTGTGGTTGTTGTTGCTGGCGACACGCCTACTTGGATTAGTGTGCTCGCAGCTGGCGCGGGGTTGCCGGGCACTGCGGGGGGATTGGGGGCGGTGACGGGCGCTGCACTGCTGCCGCTCACGGTGATCCTGTTTACCTCCATTGCTCGGGCGGGCTGTTTACGGGCTAAAACCTAATTTTTTCGCGACGCACAACACACACAGTGTGACCGCAGCAGCAGGAAAAAGTGTACGGGAGCGCGGAGTTGCCAGATGGTTGAAATTAAGTCGCACTGAGAGAAACATTTTTGTTTTACCTAACAGTAGGAATAATATTAATTTTAATGTGTTACATTTGTTACTTAAACAACAATGTTATTATTGTATCACAGCAGATTTTCATTTAGTCACGTTTATATGGTATTCCCCTTCAAACACTTCTTCGGTGCTCTTCGGTACTACGGTTAATTGTTTTATTTTTAAAAGTTCTTAATTTGTAAAAACTTTTCACATAAAGAAATAAATTTGTATTGGACATGTATATTTGTTTTGGAACATACAACCAATAAAATTTAAACTGAGAATTGCTTAAAGGTCACATTTTTGTGTTGTAGTCTTAGATTGTACTTTTTTACAACAACTTACTTTTAAGAAATGTAACTATTTAAATGACGAAAAACTTTAATTGAAATGTATTTGTTTTTAAATCCATACCAATCTGTTAATGCCGTTTTGCAGGCCTGTCAGATCCCCTGCAAAACCCACGCTTTCCAACACTTCCTCCCACACACTCGCGACCATCTGGCAACCCCACGCTCTCGAGAGTGTAAAATTTGTTTACAGGCATTTAAATATACGCGAATTTGGGACACAACGCCCGACTTATCCACCCAGCACTGATGCCCGGAGCCACTAGATGAGTGCCTGGAAGCGCGGGCCCCCGAACTTTCTCACTAGACACAGAAATAACACGGGAAACTATGAGGTAAATGGGCCTGCGTCTACACAAAAACAAAACAGTTGACTAAGTATATGACTAATCGATTTGCAGTTCGCACTACGCGGAATCCGAATCTTCGCAGTCAGAGAGCAAAATGGACATCTCGGAGACGCCGACGGACTCCACGGGCGTCTCGCCACTGGCGGATGATCTTGTGCCCACTGCGCCGCAGAAGAATATCCTTGAATTGGAGCAGGAAAAGAAGGACCAGGACCATGATCACAACAAAGAGGAGCTGGAGTTCAAGACGAGCTCCGCCTTGGACAACAGAATACTGCGGCCGGAGCTTTTGCCCATCGAGACGATGCCACAACGACAGACCATCGAGCGCACCTTGGCCAATAGCCATCCGCTGATGTCGCCAACCAACACGGACTCCGATTCGGAGCCCTTCCAGCTGAAGAAGCACGAAAAACAGCCGCCGCGGAGCAACTTTCCGGACGTAGTGCCCACCGCGGAGGCGGTGCAGGTGAAGAACAACCTGAATCAGGCGCGGAGCAAGCCACAGGACGCCAAGGTCAGTCTGCTGAGGGCCAACAGTCCGGATATCTTGAGCAGCGAGTCTGATGCAGATGTGTCCCAGTACTTGGCCGCCGTGGAGTCCAACTTTCAGTCTGTATCTTTGATGCCAAATGGCAATGGCAAAAAATCCAAGCGATCGACTACACTCCCTGGCGGCGAAGACATATCCAGCCTGGACTCCATCTCAAATCACAGCTTCGACGACGATGAGGACATTGAACACAACCTGGCCTCCTTGAGTCCTTCGAGCTCCCTGATCGATGGCTTAGACGGGGAGGATGACGACGATGATTGCGAGGGTCCGGAGCTGCTGCCCGACCACGACGACGATTTGGAACTGGACCTGGAGTTCGGATTGGCCACCACGCCCACGCCAAATGCCCCGGCCACGGCTGCATCCAGTCTGCCACAATACACGGCTGCTGAGGAAAGACGCGACTCGCGAAATTGGCAGAAGATCACATTACCAGACGGACGCACCCGAGAGATCGACATGCGGGTCATTGAGCCTTACAAGCGTGTGCTGTCCCATGGCGGATATCTCAAATCTGGCGGACAGAACGCCATAGTCATCTTCTGTGCCTGCCACCTGCCGGATAGGTCAAGGGCCGACTACAGCTATGTGATGGACAACCTGTTCCTCTACGTAGTCAAGACCCTGGAGCAGCTGGTCACAGATGACTATGTACTGATCTACTTGCATGGCGGTTCCAACAGGCGAAATGTGCCGCCTTTTCCATGGCTCAAAAGGTGAGTTTTTCGGACTAACTTTCTAGTTTTTTATTGATTTCTTTTGATATCTTTCCTTAGATGCTACCAGCTGCTGGATCGTCGGTTGCGCAAGAGCTTGAAGCATATGTATTTGGTGCATCCCACATTTTGGATTAAGTCTCTGGTGTGGATGGCGCGGCCTTTTGTGAGGTAGGCAACAGTAAAATTTGTTAAACGAAGACGAAATTTAATAAGCAACCCTTTATTTTTGTTAGCACAAAGTTCTGGCGTAAGCTGGTCTACGTAAAGTCGCTGGAGGAGCTCGGCATGCACGTGGTCGTGGAGAAGGCGGCCATTCCGGAGAAGGTCAAGCAATACGATGCCAAGCGGCACTGAGGACCTGCGATGCCCCAGACTTGTTTTACTCAAAACGCTAATGCAAACGCAAAAGCATTCATGCCACACTCGCTACTCGAGCCTCTGCATTCCCCATCTTCAATACGGACTAAGGCTAATCTTCCAACCGATTGTTTGCGCTCTCTCGCTATGCTTTAATTTAAGATCTCAATCTTTGTGATACTTTATGTTTGCCTTCTCTCAGTCGAGTTGAATCCTCCCCCAGCATCCTGCATTTTTCCGTGTGAAGCGTGAAGGCGTTCAGCAAAACATCGAACAAGTTTTTGTAGTTCTTTATTGGCAGTCGTAGAAATCGTATTAGTAGACACAGACTCACATGTGCTAGGATCCTATATATACACACCCACATACATAATGATACCATGTAGTTATCGTGTAGCTTTCGCTTCATATATTTTGTAATGGAACAGACATATGCAACCAGAAACCACCTAACTTCCGAACATGTTACCTTTCTTTGTAGTGGCAAAAAGAGAAAACACGAAGTTGGAACACTAAACTGAACTTAATCATAAGTAATTGAAAATCTTTAGCTGAATTTTGCATCCAGTATCGCATATATTGTATATTCCAAGCGTTCCAAGCACGACACTTTCGCTGACACTGAGAGACCCCATGCCAGTCGACAGTACTATACATAGGTGCCCCATTTATCTCATCCACCATCAGAGTTAGCCGATGATTAGCCTGTAAGTGAACTAGCGACCATTCTTTGTGGACTCTACACGCGGACACACGTAGAATCTCTGTAGCGGATAATGTGACGTACAATTAGGCAATGATTGATATTAAGAGCGACATTTTGTTGGTTTCCTTTTACCGCTTTAAACAAACAATAATAATAAAGTGCAAGATGATTTTTTATTTATTATGCAATAAACCTCGTACTATAAATCGTCGTTCTATGAGTAGTAGCTCTGATCGCAGTCCCACAGGTCGTTGTCCTCGTGGAATTGGATGAGTACGAGCTCGTAGGTGACAATGGTGCCAGCAACCTGAGGAGCAAATGATCCAAGAATAGACGTGAGAATAATTTTTGCATATTATAATAATTAATTATTAACTCACACTCAATACCAGCTTCCTTGTGAGGTGGAAAAACTTCATTCCGCTGAGGGCCACCTCGTCGCTGATTACCTCCTCTGTGAATCTTTTCACCTCCGGACACCAGGACTCCTTGGGCACACAACGCAGGAACCTAAGTGTAAGCCTGGATTCGTCATGAACGCTGGCCGAGTACAGTGAAACCGCCAATGTGCGACCAATGAGGAAGGTGAGGGAGAAGTAGAAGTACACCGCATGGGCCACCGAAGGCATGGTGCTAGGGAGGCATATAAAAATTAGCCATCTGGAGGTCCCTTAAGTTTATAAACCCACTTTAAGCTTCTCAGCAACTGAACGCAAATGAAGTACAAATTATTGGAGAAGGACACCATGGTAATTAGGGATATGGCATCGTCCATTTTGTCGCACAGTATGCATATGTTCCTGTACTGTATGCGACGTTTTGACCAGTAAGTGGGAGCCATGTTCTGTAAGTAATCATTGTCTTCTGTATTAAATCAGTTTTGTAATGTTTTGTCATACCATTCCTTTAAAATTTCGCAAATCATCGTTCAGCTGGCGAAACTTGGCCGCCAAACCAATGCTGACAATCATCACGAACATGTCCATGTAGTTCCATATGAAGGTGGAGTAGACATTCTGGAACTTGCCCCACAAGGCCAATGGAGTGGAGTAGCTGGTCACAAAAAAGATCTCATCATTGGTGCGCAGAAAGTAATTCTGGATGGGATCGGCGGTGCGGTTGCAAAATGAAGCATAGTTAATGGCCGACACCATGCTCAAAATGTGCTCCGCTTGGGGAAGAATGGATATTGTCATAATAATAGAACTTATTTCTCTTAAAATACTAAACTTACCGAAGGACAGCATCATTCCCACTAGCATGACCATCGATATGGTGTGGCCCAGCCTCCACTTGCCCAACTGCGTCTTATACTGCGGCAGTTCCTTCTCCACTCCGTGCCAGAACATCATCAACTGGGGCCACTGACGGGCCAGATTTAGAGCCACTATCAAGACCAGCAGAACAGATCCACGGAATATAATGGGCTTAATACTGTTGAAACTAATCGGATTGTTTAAAACCTTAAACAATGATAGTCCAAAGTTGGCCAAGCTCGAGGCGATGAAGAGCAGGCAGAAACAGGTGCGAATGTTGCGCCAGGAGAAGCTCAGATTCGACGGATGCTTTCCCGTCACTCCCTTGACGGGCATCATGGCGAAGAATTCGGCCACGAGGAGCACTCGGCCAACTGCCTGGTGGAAGCTTCCATCGCTGAGGAAGGCCTCCTTATCGCTACGGGATAGCTCTGTTAAAATAATTTTTATTGTTTGAATACTTATTTTTATACTTTTAACTTACTTGGCTGCTTATTCCGCACTTCGTACTCAATCTCAATGTGATTTTTGTAGGTTTCACAACTTTCCTGAAAGGCCTTCTTACGGGCACTTAAAAAAGGAATACACTTTGACCTTAGTTAAATAATAGTTTAATTAAATAATAAATTTAAAACATATAAAACTGGGATAAGTTTACAAGGGTTTCTTAAATAAAAATACCAAATCCATCCATTTTTTGTTTTTAAGAGGTGTTTCTCCACCCACCCACCTTTCGTGAACCAAGTCCAACTTTCTAACCAGTGGTGACCTGGTCACCTTCTTCTTCAGCCGGCGCAACTTGCTCTCCAGCTTCGGAAGGAACTTCATCCTGCGACCTTCTAACTCAACGCGCCGAGGCGAACTGCTCGGTAGGATTGGCCCAGTCAACTAAATTGTCACACTGCGAGTGCCCAATGACTATTAAAAACACCTGTTGTTTTGCACTTATCTATAATTAAGGAACAGCAACAATAAAAGTGTATATTTTGCAGGCTTAACACTCTGTCCCTCCCACAGAGTTCAGCTTTCCAAACAGCCGGCCACCTTTTCCTCGCCGTTGAACTGCAGCAAAATAAGCTCGTAGGTCACAATGGTGCCGGCCACCTAGAGATATAGATAGTATACTTTTATTGTGGGATATTTTTGCCACATTTTTTTCGCTGGCACACAAACCGAAATGACAACGCCGCGTGTGAGGCGAAAGAACTTCATGCCTGTCAGAGCCACATTGTCCATCTGAACCTCCTCCGAAAAACGCTTTAGCTGGAAGTTAAGAGTGATTCTACAGTTTTGATTTATAGGAGGTATGTTTCCGTACCTCATCGCACCAAAACTCCCGGGGGACCAAGCGAAAGATGACCAGGGGCCGCTTGGACTCATCATTGATACTGGCGCTGTAGAGGGACAGGATGAGGGTGCGACCAAGTAGATAGGTGAGTGAGAACCAGAAGTACAGGGTGTGCAAAATAGAAGGCTTGGCCCTAAAAATGTTTTAAAGAACTTATTAAAAACCTTTGAAAATAATTTTTAAAAATTAATGTGTTATGCTATTTATGGTATATGATATATGGAGATGATAAACTTACTGCATGCTCTTGAGGATTTTGCCACATATAAAGTACAGATTGTTGCTGAAGCAGAGCAGGGTAATGATGGATATGGCATCGTCCACCTCCTCGCACAGTTTGCAAAGGTTCCGGAAGTTAATCCTACACTGCATCCAATGGTCCACAGTGGTGGGCTAGGAATCGTATAAAATATATAGTACAGTCTTGTTTATATCATCGAATCCCCTACCAGTCGAGCCTCCCTCATCATGAAATCATTTAGCTGTCGAAAACGTGCAGCCAAAGCCACACTAACGGCCATCACAAAGATATCGTTAAAGTTCCAGGCGAAAGTACTCAAGACATTGACCACCTTGCCCAAGATCCCCAGAAAATGAGTGTAGTCCACAAAGTAGAACACCGAGGAGTAGTTCAAGTACAGGAAACTGTCGATGGGATGACCCGGGAACCGGGGACAGGAGCTTACGTAGTAGCCCATGGACAGCATGCTCATTATGTGTTCCACTGAAAAGTATATAAATTAATAGTTCATTTGAGGAAGTATTGTCTTACCCAGCGAGCAAGTGGTGGCCACTATGGTGATTATCTTGATGTGCTGGGCCAGGGATCTGCGTTCCTTGGGCATTTTGAGAGGTGGTAACTTGGCCTCCACCAACTGCCATTCCCGAGCTATCGCAGGCCACTTCCTGGCCAGTTGCAAAAACGACAAAGAGATGAGGAATATGGATAGGTAAAAGACCAGAGTCTCCACCGAATCGAAGTCGAAGGACACATTCGTCACGTAAGCCACCAGATATCCGGAAGTTACACCAAAGCACAGGATGGTCACCAAGGCGTAATAAGTGCGAATGCTGAACCAGGTGAAGGTCAGGTCTTCTGCGAACTTGGAGCTCACTTCCCGAACTGGCATGAGAGCAAAGACCTGGGCAATGATGAGAACTGAAAAAATACATAATAATTAAGAAAAAATAACTAAAAACTTTTAAGGATTAAAAATAAGCCTGGTTTCTACGTAACATTTATAAGAATTCAGTATTTTTCCTTCAAAACTACCTGGTTTAATGGCTTCCTGAAAAGACCCACTATACTTGTAGTCCTCCTTTCTGATCCGTAGAAGCCAAGCTCTTACTATGAATTAAAAAATTTTATAAACATTAAAAAAAAATTCAAAGAAAACTTACTCAATGAAAACTGAATTTGCCTTGAAGGCTTAGAGACGACCCTGTATTTGATGATTCCCAAGGTGATACTATGAAGTTCCAACAAACCACATTATATTTTAAATATTCACAATATGTTCCACATACTCTCTGTCCACTCTGGATCTTCGCCAGAATTTGATGCGAGCTATGCACCGGCGCCGCTTGGCAGGATCCCCAGTGGTCCTGGCCATGTTCCGAGCTCGACTGAGCGTTAATCCTCCCCAGACAAATGCTAAGCCCGCAAATTGCTACTGGTTACCCCTAATCGATGGCCTCCGTGCCAATTGTGCTCTGCTTATCTGTGCATAATCTTGTGCAAATACGAAACGTTGACAGCCCCGTAGGGCTTATAAGGTATATAGTCGTATAAAGGAAAATGAAAATGGTAAACAGAGCTAAGAGAAGAAAATGCTCATGGAGGAGCCGGCTCCACGGCTGCAAATACTTTTCTGCACCACGGCACCTTCCAATTGGTGGAACAGCACCAGTTCGTATCCCATTAAAGCAGCAGCCATCTTAAAATAAGAGGAAAATTAAAGATTTTTTCATCATTTTGTAATACCCACTGCAAAGATGAGCCTTCGGGTGAGAAAAAAGTATCGCTTTCCACTGAGGGCAAAGGTTTCGTTGCGCAACATCTCACTTAAACGCTCCAGATCGGCGCACCAAGTACTTGAGGGTACTTCATAAAGGGTGCTCGATATATCCTTGACCTCCTGGGGAATCGAAGCAGCCGCAAACATCATGTTCATCAAGCGGGCGATCACATAAAGCAAACAGAACCAGAAGTAGAGCTCGTCCATGAAGGCGCCTTTAACTCTATTTTAATAAGAGTAGATTTCATTTTATTATAATAGGTAATAACTTAAAAACTCACTGAAAACTGTGGTAGACTTGGACACAAATGAAGTACATGTTGTGGGCGCAGCAGACCAATATCAAGCCAGACAACTCTTTTTCGTAGAGCTTTAGCAGATCATCCAGGTCCAACAAGTCCGAACGTACTTCCTGCCAGAACTCTTTGGTAATGGTCTTCCGCAGATTCTGACGAATACGCCAGTGAAGTTGCTGGAACCGAATCTTCAATCCCCGACACATAAGAATCAGGAAGATATCTCCAAAGTTCCAGACGAATGTCATGGAAAGGGTGCTCCACTCGATGAAGAACACCATCCAAACTCGGTAATCAAACACTGAGAATACCTCCTGACGCTCCCGCAGGAAATAGTTCTCTACGAATCCCTCCTTCAGATTGCAATCCCGAATCTGCTCGTAGTTGCTCCAAACGGCACTGCCCACATAGGTGAGGTGTTCACACAGGGCGGTCACCAGAAGCATAAGTGCCCAACGTTGAAGAATTCTACTAAAGTTGACTCCCTCATGGCTGCCATAGCAGGGTTTCAGGAAGATCCGCTCACATAGCGCTGTCTGTCGGATGATTTGGGGCCATCGACGGGCGATATTTATAAAGGCGCAAAAACAAAAAATGCATATCACACTAAAACTCAGAGAACCTGTAGATAAAAACACTTTGAATATTCTTAAAAATTTCATACTTTAACCTTACTTTCCTTTACAATATCTTACCTATAGTATAGACCTTAAGACCATTGTTAAGCACCAACTTGGCTGAGAGCACAAAATCACCGATTACAAATGTGAATACCACCACGAAAAGTAGAATAAAAGGCGAAAACCAGCGAAAGCGAACATTTTCCGGATTTTTAGTAGGTCCTATTCCGGAAAGAGGAAGTACTCCAAAGATCCGAGCTACGACAAGAACTGAAAGATCCAAGCCTTAAGGATTGGACCAACCAAGAACCACACTCACCGTTTCCGATGGCATGATGCAGGGTATTCTCCCGCACTGACCGCTCCATTTGAAGTCCATGGACACACAAATGGCTCTTAGCCCTGAATGCATTTAATGTTGTGATAATTGAGACACTTGTGACAGAACGTTCCAGACACGCATTGTATTGAGAGATAACATCTGACAGGTGCGATTGATTGGGTGCCATTATGGGGACAAAGGAGGTGCAAAAAGTGGAGAGTATAACACTAGAGTACTGGAACTAGGAAAATATGCTCTTGGAGGAGCCCACGCCGCCTTCGCAGAAGCTCTTTTGCACTTCAGATCCAGCCATTTGGTTGATCAGCACCAGTTCATAGACCATCAAGGTAGCAGCCATCTATAAAAAGAGAGACTAAAGATCTTCGAAATGTAGAAAAATGGTGTTATTTCCAACTCACTGCAAATATTAATCGCCTGGTCAGTAGAAAGTAGCCCTTGCCGCTGAGGGCGAAGTGGTCAGAAAGGAAAATCTCGTTCAGGCGCCTTAGCTCCACGCACCAAAACTCCGTGGGTATTTCGTATAGGGTATACGATATCTCCCTGGCTTCTTGGGGAATAGAGGATGCAGCGAACATCATGTTAAGCACTCGAATAATGACATAGGAAAGGCTGAACCAGAAATATAGCTCATCCGCATAGTTGCCTTTTGATCTAAATTAGAAAAGATAACAGATGTATTATGCATTTCAACAAAAACCTAGTGACTTACTGAAAACTGTGATAAATCTGCACACATATAAAGTACATGTTGTGCGCACAGGAGAGAACTATCAAGCCCGATAACTCCTTGTCGTAGATCCCCAGAAGGTCACTGAGATCCAGGAGATCGCAGCGAATCTTCTGCCAAAACTCACTGGGCATTTGCTGTTTTGCATGTTGCCGGATGCGCCAGTGCATCTGTTGGAATCGCATCTGCATTCCGCGGCAGATGAGGATCAGAAAGATGTCCACAAAGTTCCACACGAAGGTCATCGACAGCGTGGTCCACTCGATGAAGGGTATCCACCAGGCGGTGAAGTGCATGACCAGGAAGAGTTGCTGCCTCTCCCTCTGGAAATAGTTTTGCCAAAAGTCCGCATTCAACTTGCACTCCACGATGGCCAGGTGATTGTTGTACAGGGCGCTTCCCACGTAGGTGGAGTGCTCGCAGAGAGCGGCCACCAGGAGGCAGACGCCCCACAGGCGAAGGCGACTGGAGTAGCCACGTCCATACTTACAATCGTAGGCGGGCTCCAGGAAGATCTGCTCACACTCCGCCGTCCGACGGATGATATAGGGCCAGCGGCGGGATAACAGCAGGAAAACCCCGAAACAGAAAATGCAGATCACGCTGAAGCTGAGGGATCCTGGAAGGGGAAGATTTGTTTATCAAAATACTATCATCACCATTTTACCAAATATATATTTTTCATATATTTTATAAGTTGTAGAACCTTTGATTTTTGAATTCTTCAAAGATATTTAAAATTGAATTCTTAAACTAAAACGCACCTATGGTATAGATTTTCAGACCATGATCGAAGACTACTTTTGAAGACAGGGCACAGTCCACAATGGAGAAACTAAAGAGAACCACAGCAGCTAGTAGCGACAAAGAAATCCAGCGAAAGTGAACCTTCTCTGGTCGAGAACTGGGCCAGACCCCCGAGACCGGTAGAACCCCAAAGAACTGGGCTATAACCAGAACTGAAAAGTAACCAGATTATTGAAAACAGATCTAAATAAAGTCCCTACTCCCCAACCCATTTACCAGGACCAATGCCGTGTTGAAGCGTATTTCTGGTGCCCCTTTGGCCCGACTGCTTCATGGCTTGGCTGTTGTTTTGCAAATGGAAAGAGGTCCTTCAGCTCCTGAGGACTCGTCATAAACAAGGGGGCGTAAGCCCATCTATTAACAGATTACGATCTTGCGAATTGGCGGTTTTTGTGCAGGTGCGTGGGCGTGACACTAAATGTGCTTTTGAATAGGACTTTAGGAGTGCTAAATTCTGGGATCTAGTATTCCCTGCAGTACTGGGTCTTTTGCCTGATGGAACCTTGGTTGATGACATCCGATATCATGAGCTCATAGGTGATGATTGTGGTGCCCATCTGGGAAGCAATAAATATGGGTAAAAAGTGTATCTTTGAATACTTTAACCTACAGCCAGGACGAGTGAGCGCCGGAGAGAGCTGTCATATCATTTCCCAATTGCTCGCTAAAACGCTGAACCTATGAAAATACTAGTTATACTAATAAATATATCTTAAAGTTGTTTCTACCTCTATGGACCAAGCTCTGGAGGGCACATCCCGCAAAGCTGTGACAATCTTTTTTTCGTAATCGTTTATTGAAGAGGCCACAAAAATTGTCATTAAGGTGCGGACAACGGCGAAGCCAAGGGAGTACCAAAAGGCCAACATTACAAGAAAGTCCACTCCTATATTTCTATCAAAAATAAGTAATAGTTTATACTAATGTAGCCAGAATGTGGAATAATATAATTCAACTCACTTGAAGCTGTTGAACAACTGAAAGCAAATAAAGGACATGTTATTGCCAAAGGCCAGGAGAACCAGTGGGGCTATCGCGGCATCCAGAAGATGCACAAGCCTCTTTAAGGCCAGATAATGTTCCCGCACCTCTGTCCAAAAAATCGCAGGCATTACTTTCCTATGAACAGCAGCAATCCTTCGATAGAGCTGATGAAATCTGGCGGCCAATCCAATGCCAATGCACATGATGAAGCAGTCGGTGAAGGAGCGCGGATAGGCAATAGTCTGGTTAACCCACTAGGAAATATTATCAGTGTACTTAAGAACTAATATTCATATTCATATTTTGTATCAAGACTACCTCTAAAATAGGCAGCATCCAAAAGTGGTAGGGCAGGATCATGTAGAGGTGAGGACGTTCCCACTTGTAGATGCTCTCGAAGTAGGTGACATTGATCTTGCACTGGGTGCGCTCCATGTTGCTGAGATGGAACGAGTTGAGGAGCAGCAGACAGTGTTCCACTAAAAAGCAATGTTAAATATAAACATCAAAATAAACGTACCCTACCCAAACAAAATGGGTATCTTAAACTCACCCAAAGCCGATGACATTACAATGGCAAACACAATGTAGATGCGCCTTTTCATCTTGTACTCCCCGTAAAACCTATAAGGAACCCTTAGGAAGAGCTGCTCCACTCCATGCCAGGTGCGCATAATCCTTGGCCACTGGATGGCCAGTCTCCAGAAGAAAAGGTGCTCCAAGAGACAGACAATATACAAAGAAAGCGTGCTGGAGGTGTGAAAGTTGATGGCCACCTTGATGACATAGTTTATGACGGCCCCAAATTCGCAGAGATTTAGGATTAAAACGAGAGTGGAGTAAAAAATGCGAGGAGAGAACCAACTGAACCGGATGTTCGCGACATCCAAAGCGCGAACATTGCTGACCGGAAGCAGGCCATATATTTGTGAAATATAAAGAACTGTTATAAAATAATATTAAAGTTTTAATTGTGATATATTATAATGTGATAATCACACACCTTTCGAGACCGCCCGGTGGAATGTCTCGCCCTGCGGCATGGCCAAGCTAGCACTAACCACCGACCTGCCAATCTGGCGTGAGAAAAGCTGCCCACATAACTCAGGGGGCGTGGCTGTTTTAAACGATTTACCCACTAAGTATTTACAACTAATTGCACCGCCTGTCACCTTCAGCTGACATGACAAATGGCCCGGGAGTGGGTTGACGGGTGTCATGGTTGTGGTTCATCAGGCGCACAAGGGCTGCAGTCCTTTGCGTCGATTGGGCTCATCGAATTGCAGCAGGACCAGTTCGTAGGTGACAATCGTGCCGGCCATCTGGAGGTGGGGAAATTTCAGAGGTGTCAACACAAACTAGCATTTACTGCAACGGGGCTACCCACTCCAAAGAGCAGTCGACGGGTGAGGAAGTAGAACTTCTTGCCGGACAGGGCCACTGTCTGGGTGGTCATCTGGAATATCAGGCGCTCCACCTCCACGCACCAGCTGCGACTGGAAACCCTCCTCAGAACGCCCAGTCCTCGCCTGGACTCCTCGTTGATGTCCGCCGCCGTGAGGAACACAAAGGCGGTACGTCCAATGAGGTAGAGTAGGGAGTACCAGAAGTATATGTAGTTGATGGGCCAGCGCAGTTTGCTAAGAGATAGCAAATATAATAACGTTATAAGCAAATATGTTTAATAAAGAGCTTTCTTTTTCTAAGACCCACTTGAAAACATTGAGCAGCTGGTAGCACACAAAGTACAGGTTGTTGACACACGAAAGCAGTATAAGACTGGACATGGCGCTGTCCACAAACTCCAGCAGCTCACACATCTTCACGTAATGCTCCCTGATCTGGATGAATACCGCCTCGCAGACCTCCTCATGCTCCAGTTTGCGAATACGAGCTGTTATTTGCTCGAACCGATAGGACAAACCCTTGCTAATCATCATGATGAAGAGGTCCATGTAGTTCCACACGAAAGTGCAGGCACCATTGATCAACTAAAAAGGTATATACTTAAAAACCTTTTAAATGTTATATAGTAATATAAACTTACTAGAACTAGCGCAGAGATGATGGGGCTGTAGGGCAGTAGCTGGAACACATAGTCGTAGTTCCTTTGCATGTAATCATCGAAACTGGCCACAGTAGTTATATTGACGCACATCTGAATACGACGCTTATAGGATAGAATGGCTGATACCTGGTACAAAGCATGTTCACCTAAAGTTCAGAAGGTATAAAATAATATGAAATAAAATCATTAAAATATAGTTTATAACTCACCCAAGGACAGGCCAATAATAGCCAAGGCAGCCAATTGCACCCGACGCGAAAGATTTCTCCTGGGTACTTCATAAGGAGGCTTCGTCAAGACCATTTCCGTTCTCGTCCAGTATCGTATAAGAGCAGGCCATTTCTTAGCCAGGCGAATAAAGACCACGTAGGCCGTCAACACACAGCCAAAGAAAACAAGGCCTACTGGAAAATAAAATAGATAAAATAATACATTTAAGCCCGTCTCATCTTACCAAAATTCTTAGCCGTAATGCCAATCTTTAGCAGGTGACTCAGCATGCTCAGAAACAATATGGATGTGGCAGTCATAAAGGTCAGGGTAACTATCATGGGAAGTGATTTATAGGCAAATCGAACGCGTCTGGGATTGGCTTCCCGGATGCCCACCAAGGGCATTATAGCCACACACTGGGCCAGAAGCATGACTAGATCGAAAGGTTCAAATAAGTACTTTTTCTAAAAATTTTTCTAGTCTTATTATAGCTTACATGGAAACACAGCCCGATGAAAAGTATCCGAATTGTTATAGTTAGGTAGCTTTTCGCTGGCCAAGACATTAAATTCCAAGTTGGATTCTTCCACAAACTTGGGAGGAGGCGTTTCCGGCTTGGCCAAACTCTCCACTGCCTTAACGCCACTATCCCTACTGGGAGTTTTGCGAAAATTCATGGTGGGACTTTTCATGACGCCGGTCTTTTCTGCACTGGCACGAAATGCGAAATTTAAATGGGTCCAAAGCCTGTCATGGGCGGAGTAGACCACCGATAGACCCACAATGGCTTTCACGGCACCGAGGTGACCAGCTGAAGGGCCACTAATTGCGGGGCTTAGACTAAGCTGGTCCGAGGATGTAAACAACAATTAGGAGACATGTCAGGTCGAAAACGGATTAGTTGCATGTTGAGTTCCTCGGATAGCATCCTATCCTTGGGGATCTGAGATCCACACAAGCAACTTATCTTTGTGTGCTGGGGATAACACCTTCAACATTATATATTCAGTTAGTTTACGGTGATAATAATAGTTCAAAAGTTGTCCCCTTTTGGGCTGATTATTAATGACTGGTTTTCTCATCTATTATAGAAGTACCCCGGAGATTACAGGGGGCTATCCCAATTCGCAGGCTCAAAAGAAGACATTTTGGGCTGCTCCTAAGAGACTAATATGAATATATTATTTACTTGAAACTAGTCGTAATTTGATCTACTCCTATATACTAAGTTGAAAACTAATTATAATTTATAATTAAGAGATTATTTACTTAAGAAAACATTTAGGTTAAAGGCTTTAATTAGATCTGTTCCTGGATTATATTAAATAAAGATGTTAATTAAAAATAAAATAAAAATTATAGAAGTACAACTTTTTACTAGCATAAGTTAAGGCTCCAATATATTTTATTAAATTGTATTTAACGTGATTGCAGTATTACTTAAACCCACTCCAGTAAATTCGCCGCTTATCTCTGATGGTAATCGAATATTGATTGATATTGCCAGGGTGGGGCCAGTCTAGATAGTACCCCTCCTATCTATAAATCTTGTTTATCAATACATTTTTAAAATGTCATTCCTCCGAGTAACGTTATCAGAGGCTATATTTTTGTAAGCGTCCTTCTGGAACTAGCCTTGACTTACATTCATATAGAGATAACATAACTCAGTTTAGAATAAGAGTAATGATTTTTTTTCCAGAATTTTTTTTTTAAAGTTATTAAAGTCACTTATTTATAAGTTTTTTATTCATAATATTTTCTATATATATAAATAATTTAATAATGTATTAAAAATGCATTATTTATTAACATTTAAGTGATGGTTGCTGTTAAAATTGAATATGGCACACAAATCGAAATAGATTGGATCCACTCTGAGGGCTTTGAAGCAGTGGCTGAGAGCAGCTCGTTGTGACAGGTTCGACGGCAGGCGGCGGAGTAAAATAAAAGCAAACTCATTTGCGTTTTTATTTTCGTGTTGATAAACAACCTGCGCATATGCAAGCAAAGCAATATATTCGTAGCCCAGGTTATTGTGTATTGAAAACAATCAGGTGTGCCATTCCTACAACTTTGATTTTTTTCTAGACCAGTTGTGCTTTTTGTTTATAACTTTCGGCATTAAATACTTTGACTTTTAAAATTTTAATGTTATTCAGCTTGATAAGATGCAGCAGATGTTGTGTGAAAAAGAATATATATACAAAATTACCAATTGGTATGGTAAGATAAAAGAATTACGGAAAATATTATAAAAACGTTAAGTACATGTGACATTAAAACTAAGGGATGCTATGAAAACTGAAATAAATATTTACATATTGACCAAATAACCGGTACTTGAGTTAATTTACACTAATTGGGCAACTAATTAAGGCTATTAAATACTGTGCTTAGAATTGGTTTTCTTTATTATTGTGCAAAATTATCGACAATTATATACCTACATTCTAAAATTCAACCATATAGAACAGCACAGAAAAAGCTTATCAGTGTTGAATTTATGGTGCATTTCAGAACCGCTCAAAACCTTATCGAAATTAGAGAACATAAATATTCCCATGTACTGTGTGGGTACTCAGAACATGTATCGTCAATTTGATCCAGTTTCAAAATTTAGAAGTCCCATAAAAATAGCAAACCCATGCTCACAGACGCTTAAGTCTTGATGAATGAACTCTCGGCGATTCAGAGAGATCTTTACAAACCGGTACTTGGGTTAATTTACACTACTTCTGGGTCTGCTGGGCGGTCGCGTATCAGGTTGCTTATCAGTCCGCGTCCGACGCTCGACGACTTCGCCTCGCGTTCAGGTTTTTGCATTGAGTCAATAACATTTATTTGACCGCCAAGGTGATTAGGGGCGTCTGTGACGGAGGCGGCGACTTGGAAATGGCATCCGGACCGTATTTTGTGGGCGTGGACGTGGGCACGGGCAGTGCGAGGGCGGCCCTGGTGGCCTCCGATGGGCGTGTCCTGGAGCAGGCGGTGCAGACGATCAAGACATGGAACCCAGAGCCGGGCTACTACAACCAGTCGTCCGATAATATTTGGCAATCCATCTGCCAGGTGGTGAAGGTAAGTCTTTTGTGAATGGAACGCCCATTTAAGATCATACTAGGGAGTTGTAAGGATTAAAATAAATAAATTACAAACTTAAACATAGAATGCAAATATTAATTTCAAAAACATTTTTCTAAATATGAAAACACACTCTTTTTGAATATACCAAAAGTCTGTTCCTATAAGAAGTAAAAGAAGGCAAATATCAGGAGCTTTATAAGAACTACAATTTGGATCTATAAACATCTTATTTGTGCTCTGCCTGATAACCCCTGTCGTTCGGCGACGTTTCTCGACGAGATTAGATTAACCCAATGCTGATTTTACAGAAAGTCATCGCCGGCGTCGATAAGTCAGAAGTCAAGGGCATTGGCTTCGATGCCACCTGCTCCCTGGTGGTTCTGGGCGCCCAAGGATCGCCCCTGACTGTGAGCAAATCCGGTGAGGCGGAGCAGAACATAATCCTCTGGATGGACCATCGTGCCGAGCAGGAAACCCAGGAGATAAATGCTTTTAAAAACCCTCTGCTGAAGTACGTGGGCGGTCAGGTGTCGCTGGAGATGGAGGTGCCTAAGCTGCTCTGGCTGAAGAGGAACCTCTCGAAGACCTTCGGCAGTATCTGGAGGGTTTTCGATCTGCCCGACTTCCTGACCTGGCGAGCCACTGGTGTGGACACTCGTTCACTGTGCTCCGTGGTGTGTAAGTGGAACTACGACGCTGCGAACAACAGCTGGAACAAGGAGTTCCTACAGCAGGCCGACTTGGAGGAGTTGACCCAGAACAACTTCGAGAAGCTGGGCAGCGATGTCCAGCCTCCGGGCAGAAAGGTGGGCAAAGGACTCACCGCCAAGGCTGCCGGAGAACTGGGTTTGTCCGCCGGAATCGTGGTCAGCACCTCCCTAATCGATGCCCATGCTGGCGCCCTGGGAATGTTTGGCTGCCGCTCCAAGGAGTCGAAGGGTTCCGACGATGTCCAGGGTAAGATGGCACTGATTGCCGGTACCTCCACCTGCCATATGAGCATCACCCGGAAGGCCTGCTTCGCCCAGGGCGTTTGGGGTCCATACCAGGATGCCATTATACCCGGATATTTCCTGAACGAGGGTGGTCAGAGCATTGCGGGACATCTCCTCGACCATGTCCTTAAATCCCACGAATCCTATGCTGAACTGAAAGAGAAACTGGGTGAGGATAGGTTCATCTATCAGCATCTCAATAAGTTGCTGCCGGAACTGGCAGCTGCTCGAGGACTTAGCCAGGTGGGGTGTCTTACCCAGGATATCCATGTCTGGCCCGATTTTCATGGCAATCGTTCGCCCATCGCCGATCCCACGCTGCGAGGAGTGGTAAGTCATATCTTATTAACCTTTTGATTGTAAGTTAACCAAGAAATACACTTTTTAAAGATCACTGGCCTGGACATGACTCGAGGAACCGAATCTCTGGCCATCAAATACTTGGCGTTCGTTCAAGCCTTGGCTGTAAGTTGTACTCTAATATTTTATGTAAATAATATTCATTTCATGACTTTTATTTTGTAGTATGGCACCCGACACATTATCGAGAACCTGTATCAGTACGATAGAGCACCCTTTCAAACGCTCCTCTTCTGCGGAGGACTGGCCAAAAATCCTTTGTATGTGCAGTGTCATGCGGATATTTGCAACCTGCCCGGCTTGATCCCGGACGAACAGGAAATGGTTTTGGTGGGAGCCGCTGCCCTGGGAGCCGCTGCCTCGGGTCACTTTGACAGCTTGGAGGTGAGTATAAGAATTATTTCTATGATCTGTCTGGTTTATAAACTACTTTTTGTGCTCTCAGAGCGCCTCGAAAGCTATGGGTGGCACTGGCCAGCTTGTAAAGCCAAACCCGGAAACCGTAGAGTTCCACAACCGCAAATACAAAGTGTTCCTACAGCTACTGGAGAACCAACGTCAGTACCGCCGAATTATGCAGGGAGAATCCAAATAATGTTCGATGTCAAGACTTTAAATAATTTTAAAATAAATGCCGTACACAAGCATTGTAACAAAATAATGAGTTTGGCGCGCACAGGTACAAGGTGATCGTGTTGGCATTCGGCTGATATCTAGGCGATGAAGGCGGCTGCCTTGGAGGCGATATTACCGCGGCACACGGGGCAGGAGATGGAGATTTTCTGGGAGCAGTCTTCGCAGAGGCAGACGTGACCGCACGGCAGTAGGATAATCTAAAAGAAATAAAATGGTAATTAGATAGGGAAAACATGTCGAATTTCTAACTATGGAAAGTTTTTTGAAATAATCGAGTGCAGTAAAATGTGCATTTTACAAAAGCCTTATCTTGCAATAAATTTATACGATACTTTTTGATAAGCTTATAAAATAGGGTTAAAGAATAGTTAATAGCTTATCTTAACTTGAGAGCTCAGATATTAATACTGAATAACTATAGAATGGTACTGCCACACTTTAAGGGATTTGATAAGATTTGAAAGAGGTTACAATTTTTTTATATAAGCGAAATAATATTTTTGGCTAATCCGACCGACTCTTTTTACTAAAATTACCTCTTTGGGATTCGTGGAGCAGACGACGCAGAGCTGATCCTGGGACAGAGTGTGAGGACGACTCCTCGCTCGTCGCTCCCGGCGCTCCGTGTCTAGTCGATCGCGTATTTTCGCCTCCTCCCGTTCCTGTTTCCTCCTGCGGTAGATCTTCTTGGCAATAAAGGCTACCAGGATGACAGAGATGGTGCTACACACCACCAGCTTGAGTCTGGAAAGGATTGTTGTGAAAAAAAAGTATATACATAAAGTAAGTACTACCCACATTGTTGCTGCCTTGGCATCTTCGAACCGCTTGATGAGCGTGGACTTGGTGGCGGTGGTCAGGAAAAGCGGTCCCTCCTTGGAGGGCTGCATGCGCAGCGTGTTGCCATCCAATTCCAGTTCACCAATGGCGGTCAGGAAGCTGCCCTCCCTCAGGACCTCCTCGGTGGTTTGCAATCCCCTCTGGCGGACACCAGAGAAGAAGCCAAACACATGGTCGAAGAAGGAGAGACTGGAGGGCTCATAGTTGTCGTAGACCATGTCCACGTCCAGAACAGCTGCACTCAAGGCGTCCACAATCTCCACGCCGTGCTGTTGGTTGCGTAACTCGAAGGGCATCTCGTTGGCGGACTCGTGGAGCAGTTTATGGTGCTCCGTCCAGAAGCCAGCGAATCCCCGGGTGATCCTGTGCTCGTGCAGCTTCACAATCTGCAGGACTCCGCTGACACTGGGCACCAGGCTGCTCCTCAGGGGAACCCCAATGGGGGTAACAGTTCCCCGGATCACCGCATATGGTATCTTCTTGTCGCGCTGCCGCTCCACCACCGATTTCAGCTCCCCATCGATGTTGTATTGCGGCGCCGCCTGAAAGGTATCCCATTAAGTAGTATCCACTCTTATACATCAAGCATACGCACCTTTAGCACCTGGGCAGTGCGCTTGTAGTGCACATACTCGCGCGCACACAGGCCTAGTATTAGTAAATCAACGCCCAGCGCAATCGACTCGTGTAAAAATTCCATATTTTGTTATGTTATTTATTATAAACATATGTTTTCTTAGTGTTGCTGTGTTTTCGTTTGCGCAGTGGAGCAATGATAACGCGTTCAAAATACTGGTTCTCGGTATTTTCTCCCGTTATTTGGGGAACTAGTTCATATTGTACGGTATAATAGTGGTTTCCTGGAATGCGGTAAGACTTTAATTTGAAATTTGGCGCCACAGGTGAAATAAATGAACGGTGAAGAGTTCTATAAAAAAAATTTCTTTAAATTTTATTTGAATAAAATCTTTAATTTCGATAAAGTCTAGGTGATAAATGCGGTTGCCCTTTTGATAATTTTTGCACGACAGACAGGACAGGTATTTTAGATATTCTGGGCGCAGTCTTCGCAAAAACATAAATGACCACGGGGAAGTAGGATGATCGGTAAGAAAAAATCTATTATCTAGACATAGTCAAATCTAAGACAGTTTTGTCAAATCTTTACTTCTAACACTCCACGCAGAGCTGATCCTGGGATTAATTACCAGGATTATTTGTCCTTCGCTCTGTTCTCAAACGATTGCTTATTAAGACATCCTCTGTCTTTAGTTTCCTCCTCTTGTTAATCTTCCTTAAAACAAAAGCAATCAGTATAACAGAAATTGTACTGCACTCAAACAATTTCAAACTAAAGAGCCGTTTCATTAATATATTATATATTTAAGGTAATTCCCGATATACCCACACAATGGTTCTATTGGCATCGTCCAATCTCTTGATGACCGTGGATTTGGTGGCGGTGGTTAGGATAAGACGTCCTTGTTGCGAAGGCTGCATGCGTAGGATTTTAACATCTAGCTGCAATTCTGCAAGGGCGGTGAGAAAGCTGCTCTTCTTTAATATATCTTCGGGGGCTTGCAATCCCGAAGAGAATCCATATATATTATCAAAAACCGAAAGGGAGGAGGATTGAAAGTTATCATAGACCGCATCCACATCCAAAAAAACTGCCCTGAAAGCATCTACAATCTCCACACTATGCTGTTGGTTACGAACTCAAAAGGCATTTCATTGGTGGACTCATGGAGTAACTTGTGGTGCCCTTTCCATAGGCCAGTGATTCCACGGACTATCCTGTGCTATGAAGTTTTACAATCTGGAGGACTCCACCTACACTGAGCTCCAAACTCTGGAAGGGATCTGCAGTGGGGGTTACTGTTTCCCGAATAATAATATGAGGGATCTTCTTGCCAGGCTGCTGTTCCAGTAGTGTTCTCAAGTTTTCATCGATTTTATACTGCGGCGCCGACAGTAATGGATCTTATATACCATAGTATTCATATATTTAACTATATATATCAAGTATACGCACCCTAAACTCTTGCGAAACTCGTTTGCAATGCACATATTCGCGACCACAAAACCCCAGGAGAATTAAGTCAATACCAACCGCAATACAGTCGTTAAAAAATTCCATATTTCACTTTTACAGAGTCCGAATAATTTTGACGATCGTATTAAAGAATACTTGGCTTAAAATTAACAATTAATATTAAATTTGTTTAATTTTAGCAAATTTATTTCTCTACCAAATTCGTTTAAAATACCTTAAGTTTAAGTTCCAATAAGACGAAACAATTTCGAAATGGGTAAACTTTAATGTCAATCACGTTTGGTTTTTACAAAGTAATTTTTTAGGTAATATCTTAAAGTCTAAGAATTAAAAACTCCATATTCTAAGGCTTTCCAATGATATTGTCGATGGTAAAGAGGGTAGTCTTGGATCGGTTGTTTGCCACTGGAGAAGTGTTGGCTGCAGTACTACTGGGAGGTGCACCCACCATGTCCTTGAGTTCTCGGAAAGAATCACCAGAGGAAGTGGTTTCTCGACGATTGAGCGGAGGAGTGAAGGCGCTCGGGGAATGTAAATCCTCGTGTAGATCCATGGGATTATGAACTGTTTTGCTGGAACTGCAGGAGGCGTCCACATCATCTGAGGATTCTCTGATCTCGGAGAGGGAAGAACTCGGCATTGTTCGAATGCCCCTGGCCTCATTGTTGAACAGACTGTTGAAGCCCAGGGATACGGACAAGTACTGCCTGTGGAGATCCGTAATCCTGTCCGAATAATTGGGTCTTTCGTTGCAGAAGATATCGAAATCATTCAGCGGTTCGCTGGGTGAACGAATCTCCGTTGCACTGTGGCTGCCATCGTTGGAATCCTGAAGGATAGCGGAAATATCATTATTATATTTGAATTTTTGAAGTATTTTAGCTATAATAATTTTACTTTTCCTGATTCCCTTTCGTAGCGATTTGAGTTGGCGCAATGCCTTTGCCTACGCGTCCTCCTTCGCCTGTAGTTTCCCTGATCGAACATGTCCGATGCGGAGGAGTCCAGCATCCAGTAGCTTCCCTTGCCAGCACTATCATTATCCTCGATGGTGTTTTTATCCCGCGGCACCTTCACGAAGCAGTCATTCAGGGACAAATTGTGTCGGATGGAGTTCTGCCAGCCCTGCTTGTTCTCCCTGTAGTAGGGAAATCTAAAAAAGAAAATAAATAGTAATTTAGTTTTTATAAATATCCTTTACTTTTCAGATAAAATATATATTTTAAGCTGGTAAAACTAGGCAAATCTATTGAAATGTTACCCAAATATTTATAAATAATATATTTATTTACCACACAGTTTATTATAACTAAAAGATCTTGCAAAGCATAAAGACAATAGAATGTGTTTATGAAAAATGGGCGAAATATTTTAAACAAATGTATGCATATTTAAACATGTATATTTTTTATCAATGGGACTGTAAATATTTTTTGAATACATTATAAACATTTTTACTCCTGTGCATAGAACAAAAAAAAAGATTCTGAATCCAACAAAAGTTTTTGCTTTATAAACAAATCATTTTACAAATCGAAACGTTTTTGTATTGATACACATCTTTTTAGTCGATATCTATATTTTCCATTAGTCTGTTTATACGAACCGATTTAAACAGGCAATAAAAATAATATTTGTTTATGTTGATAAAGAAATCGAAAATATTTAGTTTACAAACAAATGAAGTCATGGCTCTCGTACATGTATTTTCAGTTGCTAGCGCTTTGTTAAAATCTTTGACGCCATTTTTTAAAAAATTGAGTTTATATAGGAAAAGAAACACGCAAGTACATATATACATTTTTTTAAGATATTGGCAATAAATAAAAGTCAAGAAATGGAACGCTTTTTAAAGGAATAAATATATGATACAGTAATCCTCAAGATATTTATATATTTTTCACACATAAAAAAATACATTTATTATTTCAACGACTTAATCTCAGTTTTGGCAAATGTTTCCACAACTGTTTTGAAATGCGTCTCGGGATAAAAACCCACTTCAGGTTCTTGGAATGTTGCGATTGTTTATTTTGGCATTTGATTTAGTCAAGACTGTCATCTAAATTTCTCTTCATTTTCGTCATGGAAGAACATTTAATTTTCTTGGGATTAAAGAAACAAAAACTTAAGGGAAATATATATATAGAAGCATTTGGACATAGGGAAATCGTAAAATAAACAATTTAAGTATTTTAAAAAAGGAAATAAAATTAAATAAAAAGAGAAAAGAAACGTACTATGCTATATTGGAGATTATATAAAAAATGTCTTTAAAAAATATATTCAACTTACTTATCCATGATAAACTTGTAGATTCCGCTGAGAGTTAATCGCTGGTTGGGGGCACTGCTTATGGCCATGGCAATAAGCGCAATGTAGGAAAACGGGGGCTTTTCCGGTCGATGGGAGTTGTGGAGGAAGGATATGGGCAAACCCCAGATGTTGTTGTGCAGGGCCAGGAAGTTATCGATTCCCTGGTAGTAGAAGGCGGGAGAGAACGATCCGCACATCAGGCCCTCCATTCCCACACCTCCGACGGCACTTGGCGCCAACGGGTTCGGGGATACTTGGGCCCTGAGATACTCGGGATTGGACAGCAGGGAGTTAACCAGATCCTCGTTTTCCGGCAGCACCGATCCATTGGCGTAGCAAGATGGTAACATTTTATAGCTGTATTGCTTGGTTTTCCAAATCGATTGCAATTTTAAGTTGTATTTTTCTTGGTTTTCCTCTTGAGAAACTTTAGAAAACCTATTTCGAACTTCACTTCACTTAATTTTGGATAGATTTGATAGGATCCTTGTCCTGTTTGCCGGAGAGATTTAATATCCAAGGTGGGTGTTACGTGCGCGACTGTTTGACTGCTCGTTGCGTCAGCCAAGAGGTCCGATCGACTAATGAATGGACTCGCATACGCAGATCACTTGTAATGCTTCATCCCGTACTCGCGTGCATGTGTTTTTGGGGAGAGCAGCGTATTGGTCTATAAATATAGAGATGTACCAACACCCTCACCAAAAGATCCACACATGTTTTTCATCTCAGAGAGAGAAAAATAAGTTATCCCCGGGAAATCTCCATATTATAAGAATTGCCTTGAGTCAACCCTCAGTTAAAAAAAAAAATAGTTTAAAAAAATAATTTTTTCTTTAAAAATAAAAGCTTCTATAAGACATTATTTTTTGTTTTAATGTTTTGTGTGAATACTAGCTGCTTCAGATTTAAATATTTAATTAATGACATCATCGCTAATTAATATCCTTGTTATTATAGTATTTTTCCGGATATTCTGCCATAAAACTGATCCCCAGAATCGGTTCTTTTTGAGGGGGCGTTGCTTAAAAACATATTCTCCACTCTTTCCATGTTTATTTGTGTCCATGTGTTCAGAACGATATGCGGTTCTCATTTGCCCGTATTTTCCCCGATGGGCGGAGTCAAGATCTTTTCGGCTTGTGTGAGTGGATGTGCGAGAGTTCCCAATGTGTTTTGGATAATATGTAAATTTGATTTTTCAACAAATGAAAATCGAGCAGAGTTTACACATGAATTACAGGCATTTCAAAGGATTTGTTATAACTTGTTTAATACATTAGAAGCTGTAGTTTAATAAATTTGAATAGCTTAACGGAACCTCATTATAAGTGGGTTTGAGATTACCCATTTAATAAAATATATAAAATATATTATTTAATTAAATAATATTTCTTTAATTGTAAATATATTTTTCTAACAACCTTCCATTAAAAGAATTATTAATAATCATATTATTTAGATTTAAATAAAAATTTACTTGTAAATTTGTTATTACCAACACTAATGTCAGCTGTCATCTCTTAAAGTTTTCGGAAAATTTTATTGATATTGCTTCCTATTTGTATATATTTACTATTAATTTAAAAAAGCTTTGTACCCTTGCGATACAGAACTTAATCCTTTTGAGCCTATAGAAACAAAGGAACATGAAAACTTTTGGTAACCTCTGCGTTCAATTGGTTTGTAAACATTATTAAAATATAATAATTCCAAGAAGCACTTCGCTTAAACACCACACCGGATAACAGCTGCCCGAGATAATGCCAGAAGGCTGCTTTATCTGGTCCCTTGACATTGCTATCTCGTAGAATTTCCCTTCCGATTTTACGACTTTTCCGAGCGAAAGAAAGCAAGAGTAAACTCTGCCGTCAAGTACGCAATTTTCCCAAAGCAACCAAAGTCTTGGTCTATATCTTAAAAGGTCGTAAAATAATTGTGTATACATTTCAAACAGGACCACGATCGATTTTTACGATCGTCTCGTTCTCAAGTAGAAAGCAGAGATCATTTGAAAGAAATAAAAACATTGAACGCAAATCGAGAACACCGAATGCCGAGGCAATTGGAGTTGCATAGCTGTGATACGCATTCACATGTGTGGACGTTGCCACAAAGGATTCTTCACGCTCTCTCCCGATTTATTCAAATTTTACGATCGCTCACCGCTGGTAAAAATGGGTCATAAAACAATGGGTTATCCTCCGGCCTCTGATCCTCTGATTTTCTCGGGAGATGTCGCTGGCCCTGTGTGTTTTGCTTGCTTATTTTTAGACCTATGCTGGGAATAGTATTGGAAACAAATATTGTTTTTTATGGCTCAGCTCGGTTGGGTTTGGCTTCGCTCTCGAACCGAATACTAATGTTTTCGGTTCTGAAACAATGTTTTCCTTTGGGTTCCCCATTTTTTTGACATATCGCCCGCACTAAGCCATAAAACGCCTCGGATCTTGTTTGTTTAGTCGCCGCTCCCGACCGCAACTTAATCGCTGTGTGTAATTGCATAGTTATAGTTTAGTGCGTGACTACCGGTGTTGTTGTTCCCGTTGTCATCGCTTGATTTATGCCTCGAACCCCCTGTTTTTATCTGAGGCGCAGATGATCAAATATACAGTGGAGCTTTGGGATAAGGACCATTTACATGGATTTACATTTGTGTAAAAAAATTTTATTTCAGTACTTTCCGGCTTATAAAGAAATGTTTTGTTATAATTTTATTTAAGTTTTCTAGGGATAAACTTTCCAGAGATTCAATAAAATTCTTTCAAAGATTTGTTTAAAATATTCGTACACAGAAAGAAACGTTGAAACAAACTGTTCATGAATTGAGAGGAATTGTTCTTAAAAACGGTGTAAGTAGTTTTTGGTATCAATGTTCTCAATATAAGGACAAAATGGCGAGAAGAGTTATATTGAGATTGTTTAACAACTTTTTAATTGTACTATTAGTTAGCTATTGATTTAAGCATCCTGAAACTATTTTTAGTTTTTACTTTTATGTACATTTTCAGCTCAGATGAGAACGGCATAATTCTGTCTGTGTAGTATTTCTTTAAATCATAGATATTAATTTCATAAGACATTTTTTTCTGGTCAGTTGGACTCTTAAAGTTCATGTTTTGATTCTGTATATAGCTGAATTAGGGGTTCTCTCTAAGACTCAGCACGCATTCGAAGTATGTTTTATTTGAATCTCCACTGTAGGACCCATGATTTTGGGCGCACTTGAGGAAAATACACTCTGGTCGCCAGTCGACACCTTGTCAAAAACTGATTTAATCACTCGACACTCCCGCTGGCTCCGGAGATCAAAGACAACAAATCATCGATCAGCGCGGATTTGCGGCTGTGCTCGACAAGCGGTGATTTGTCAAAATTCGATGGGGAGCCACATAGTGGCCCATGCCCCATGCCCCGAGCCACCGTTTATTGGGAGGCATTAACATGTAGTAGGGCCTATTTATAGGCGCCGTAAAATGCAGCACGGACTATTAGGGGCGAGGGTGCCGGGGCCGTGTTGTTTGACAACAAACAGCGAGGACCGCAGAGCTGGGCCCCTTCGTTCCACATCATTGACAGCAAATTATCCACATTACCTGAATTGTCAGGACCGCTCTTTGCCCATTAGCCATTACGGCGGTGTGAACGTGACCTTTGCCGGCCATTAAATGGCACACTCAGCGTCCCGGAATCGGAAATTTATGCGATTCTTGACACTAGTTGCGTGGCTCCTCCAGCATCCACGGCTTCCACCCATCGCCCCGATGATAATGATGACTTTCGGAACGCCAGAAGATTTCTGAAATGAAATGCGTGAGCAATAAACTGGCTGTTGACCTGTGACGACGGGTGCCTGGCTCCTCGCTCCTCGGTTTCCCACTCCTTATTTGTTGGTAACAGGTGTTGGACACTCGAGTAATCGCGGCCACTTCGATTCGGCTCCTTGGCCAAAAGGGTTGGTGTTAATTAATGGCGGGTTTGAAGTCGATAGCGGTAAGCGAAAACCATAATTTATTTAGCCATTGAGTCTGACGGCGAGTGCAATTGATTTGTGTCTGGCAAACTTTTGTGGCTTCTAGGGTTTAGTCTTTGAAATAAATATGTTTTTTGTATCAAGGAAAAAACCATTGTTTTCTCACCTAGCGATTATAATAAACTATCATACATATATGGGCAGATAATTTATTGAATTTGAATTTTAGGCTTTTAAAATCTTTAAAAAATATATACCTTAATATTGAACCTTTTTTATATTAGATAACTTAATCTTTGAGACCTTTTTATGTTTTCAAACTGTTAAAAATACTTGTTGAAGAGAAAGAAACACTAAATTTTAGGGCCAAGATAGGATCACCTGTAAGCCCTCGAGCAAACAAATAACTCAAATAAGTTTCAAAAATTCCCCTGCTTTCCCGACTTTGATTCACTTGAAACTTGAACAATTTGTAGTATCTTTCCTCTGACAGCAGCTCATTTGCACTTGAAAAACCTATAAATTGAGTGATAACTTCGCCTTTCCCGCCATTTGGCAGCTTCAAAAAGAACAATCTATACACAAATCGAAAATGGCTGGCGTTCGAGGGGCCCCCAGCCACGGGAATCTCATGGATTATTATTTCGTATTACTCATATTGATTTCCAGCCGCAAGAAAAGTTTTCTCTTCGGGGAGTGAGGGGCTAGGAAAAGGAGCTGGGCGGATGTGCTCGGCAGAAAAACATAAACCAAAGGCACTCACATTGATTGCTTTGCCGGCCAAAATGAATCAAGTGGAAATGGAAATGTGAATGTGAATGTGAATGAATTTCGCACGTTTTAAGTGGCAAATTATCGGCTACTCAACCGGCCAAGCGGAGGGGAATATCAAACAGTTTGGCTGCACAGGTTTAAAAACAATAAACTTTCAACAGCAGCGCAATGGTTGTTTGTTTATTTGTTTAAATTTAGAATATCGACCACATTAAAATAGCAACAGCTTCGGAAGCCTCTCAAGTGGCCGGGCGGCCCATTAAACAGATTTCCAAGATGTATTACGGCCCGAAAGCGAAACCGAAGCCCCATTTCCCATTTTCCGTGGTATTTCACGGCCCTGCCTTGTTTTCGAGTTATTATTGGGGATATGTTGGGGTTGACCCCGCGGGTAATTTGCACTTCAAAGCGGGCCCCATGCAATCTGTTTATGCCATCAAGTGGGCCAGCTGGTGGCCCCCGAAAAGATCTATGGCATTTATGAGTAAGTGTGGCCTGCCACGGGGATTCCTCGAGTGCCATGTGCTAATGAGCCGGCGATTCCCCAGGTTCCCCATGTTGCCTGCCCCACCTCTAATTATCTCACATTATCCCGGGACGGGGCGTTAAGTGAAATAATCTGTGGCAAGTCGGTGTACGCACCTGACACGCTGCCAATGGGCATTATTACCCTGCGCTCCGATTCCATCATCGATCCTTGTCGCCGGCACAAAGCAGCTGTCAAATCTCCAGTTGACAGCCACTTTCATTTCGATGCATTATTAAAATACAGGCAGTGGCAACATCCTGACAACTCCCCAAGGACCGGCACTGAGCGAAAACTTTCTCTCTTTGTATATATTTAAATACAGATACTTGCATTAATATGTTGTAATACATTATTTTAAACAATCTAAGATAGTATCCCCGAGCTTCACAGACAAACAAAGCCAAGTAGGTGGAGGCATTATTGAAGTAGACCAATAGGGATAGGTAATGCGATCGCCTGTTTTGGACAAGCCAAACTGGGATATTGACCCAGGCTATCGAAACCCATCCAAACGGAGGATCTCCAGCTGTCATTGAAGGGCACTCCCTCGTTCAAGAGGTGGGCCGAAAAACATATAAGCCTGCATGCAAGTTCCACCTATACTCTAAAAGCTAGTGAGCTGTTTTTCTCAGTGCACCTTGCAACATACTCCTGCCACCGCACCTTTTGGGGCAGCCAGGTGAGGGCGAAAGGGCCAGAGGGCGAGGGTGGGCCGGAGCACAGCAAAATCCCTGGCCCGTCGCAGACATCTTGGCGACTGTCGGAGCCAAACGCTTGTTTATTTTTCATGGGAAAGTCAGCCAACAAGGGGCGGTGGGGTGGTTGCTCTCTGTTGCTGCTGCACTTGTTTGTATGTAAATACAAGTAGGCAAAACTTCGTGCGGTGCTCATATACCATCCATATTCCGGGGCTCGGTAAGGGGAACGGAGTCCGGAACACACGCATCGCGTCAGCAACGACGCAACAAAGGCACGTGTAAACAAGCAGGGCTGGCTTCCCGTTCCCCCTTCCCCAGGGTCTCCCTGGAGCCGGAGAATCCCCAACCCACTCGCCACAATTGGGGATACAACAGTGCGTTGCGGCGCACTTGTTGCCACATCGAAGTTTCTATACCCTCCAGGCGATCGGCGGCCAGGAACCAAGAGCCCGCCACTAACTTCCCACGGGAGATTCAATTTGGCGGCGGAACTTGGCCTAAACTGATAAGAGCCGGGCTCAAACCGCTTTCGCCAGCTGGAACCTTAGGTTTGTGGGGTACCAAAAACAACTTAAAGTAAAACAAATAATAACACCATTTTATTGTACCAAAAACTTACTGAAGATTTTGTGATACAATTTTTAAGATAATTTAGAAAGTTTAGTTTTCATGTTTAAAAAAATGTTGGTGCTAAAAACATTATTATATTATAAAAACAACATCGAGTGTAGGTACTTTGATTCAGTTTTATCTAAATTTGCAAAAATATGAAGACACTTTGGGAACCCCCTAAACGATTTTTGAGAATAAGTTTTGATATGTTTAGTTACCCCAGTTTATCATAACTTTACAACCGCTAGCACTTCCCCCAAGTATTTTCACACTGACTTAAAGCGTTTTTATGGCCCGCGAGAAACCGCCGAGCAGCATAAATTTCAGTTAGCAAAATAACCTGACTCCAAAAGTTTGCAACTTGCGGCGACCTTTACGCCAGATAGTTAGTATTGACCCCCATTTGGAATCGGTTTTTCCGCCCCGCCCGAGCTGTACGAGCTCCGGAGAGTGGGAAATGCCAGAGTTCGCCGCAAAACTGTTCGCACCCGCTGGCGAAGAGTGCATAATAAAAAGGGCATCTACGTATGAATATTTTTTATACTTTCATACGAATGCAGGCCGTCAAGGCGTGGCGCGGCAGACAGAGTGGCGTCAAAAGTTGGCCGACTTTTGGTATGGGGGACCCATAGCCGTGCCACACATAGAGATGGGAGTACGTGCGGTGGAGGGCACCAGGAGCCGGGGAGCTCTGAATGTTATGAAAACAACGGCAGCCAAAAACCACTTGGCACGGGCCGCACCTCGTTGTAGACCCCATGGTAAATGGTCGACAGTTTGATATGCGGTTTGGCAGAGCCAGCAAAATATCAGTTTGAACGGAACCGAAAACCGTATACGTAGTGGGGAAGCTGCTGCTGATTTAATTTTCCATGGCCGAGTTTTGGAGTTTCGAATTTTCGGTGAAAATGCGGGTGGCCGAGGTGGAGGCGAGAGCTCTCGTCAAATGTTTACAAGCAAATATGCCACATCATCAGGGGGACGGAACTAAAGAGTCTTTCTCTCTTTGGGGGAATTTATAGATTTCTCCGGCGGCTAAGCCGCGAAATCGGGGCCAGAATACAATAAGTTGGAATTCGCTTTGATCTTTTCGCACTTTTAAATGTTTGAGAAATCTTTGTAGAAGGCATGAATCGGATTTCGGAGAACCAATAAAAAATTAATGGCAGCCCGTCTTCTGTTGTGGCTCTTGTTGTTACTGTGGCCGCTGTTTTCTTCGGCTGTTATTTGTTTTTTAAATTTTCTGTTTGATAAAGCGCACCACAAACAAAATGGGTGGTGGTGGCGAAAATAAATCCTCCCATCCCCTCAAGGGGAAAAAAGACGAGAAGAAATAAATACGTGTGAGGGCACAGAGATGTGCAACTAGTTCAGTGGAAAAACCAGCAAATGGCCTTCCCCAGCCCCACCCCCTCCATTTTCCATTTTCCCTGCCCGCCGCGCAGGCCCCTGATTTACATTTGATTCGATTGGAAGGCGGAAATCTTCGGCAATTGCAGATTAATGCCCTGACAGCTGCCTCCTGGCGAGAGTCCTGGCTTTCCTGCACACTCGAAAAAGTATCTTTGGGATTGTAAAGTTTTTGGATTACCAGAAAACGGGCTTCAAGGAGAAATATCTTTATGGCAAACCATGCAACAAGGTGTTAAGATAGTTTTTTACTATCACTATTCAAACACTTAATATTATATTATAACCATGGAATACTTTTAAATTACTGTTTAATTTATTAAACATTTCTACAAATAGAAATGGTATCTTAAAATAATTAGTATAATATTATAATATTTTTTTGTATAATTATTAGATTATACATCATATGAAGACATCTAGGCCAATATTTTATGTGTTTAAATATTTTTTCTCCGTAGTAAAGATTTGTTTAGAAATCACAGCTTTTTTTTTAGTGCCCCTGTCGTTCCTGGCTCTTCTCAGGTGTCAGGATACTTTGCGCTGATTAGATAAACATTTTGGGGAAATGTGTTAAGCCTTGTTTGGCTTTTGTTTTCGGCTGCCCGAGGTTGGGCCCGCCGCTTGCCTTTAAAGCCAACTTTCTGCGGGCCAGCAGAGCGCTGCGCAAATGGCATTTTTATTGAGCCATTAAAATTTTCGCATCGCCTTCGATGCCTTCTCCTGTATATACGTATCCTGAGTACCTATTTTGGTATCCTGGAACCCGTAAGACGGCCATATCTGGCGGCCAGGACGATTTGTCCCCCGGCTCCCCGCCAACATTTTGATTAACGTGCTACTGATGCTCGTTTGCTGCGTTGTTTTCTCGTTTTTTTCGCTTGGTTTTTTATTTGCCCGCAAAAATCCCACCTAAGGGGATAAAGTTGTGAAATATTTTGGGATTTGCGCGACTTAGGAGTTGACCCATTCCCATGCCCATCCCATGCCCACTCCTAGGTGCTCTAGGTGATTAGGCAGCAATCCATATTTCTTGCGGCCAGCGATGGCCAACCAACTGCTACCGCTTTCTATATATTTTATTTTCTATGCCGCGTAAAGATTTATGTACATATTTGCCTTGGCTTTGGGTTTTTTTCGGTTTAAGTTTGAGTTTGGGAATTCGCCTCATTAGCTGCAGCCCTCTGGCCTCCCACCGCTCCTTTCACCTGGGGGCGTGTGCGTGTGCTTATCACATGAATGTCATTACGCACCTTTCGGCCGGGGATCTGGGATCTGCCAACCCCACTTTGGCCATAACTTTGGGCCCCCCTCCTGAAGGGAAACCGAAACGGAGTGAAAGTGCGAATGCGAATCCGAATGGGAATACGTGAGTTCTGCAAGTTATGTGCGCGTAAGTGAATGAAATTACCGTAAGGCATTTAACCAATGCAGGGAAAGGCCCTTGGAATAGATACATAAATGACAATGCCGCAAAGCGTTTAAAGATGCCGCATAAAAATGCGGCCTGGGCCTGCCAGGCGCTCAAATCCGCATCCCCATGCCCACGCCAGCATCTAGATCCACATAGACACCATCCCCCTTCGGCTGACTGGTTGTCTTTTCACTCTGGAGAAGGCGCGCTTATCGTTTTGACAGGAATATCTGCGCTTTCTAAATGCCGACGCCGTCGTTTATGACGCTGACTGCTGCGCTTACGATTGAGTCTGAAAACCCCCTGTACCTCGGCAGCCCCGCCGCCCCACCACCCCGTTCTAGCCATCCCGAGGAACCTTCTTTTGTCGCCGTAAAAACGTGCTGTGCCTGGTTGTTACTTTAATGGCTTTTACTCCCCACGAATCCCGGAGTCGTCAGGCGAATTATGGAAGCTGCCGTCGCCGCCATCGCCAGCTCCATTGCCATCGTCATCGCGCTTTGAAGGCACTGCGCGAAAATATGGGTTATTTTGGGATATAATTATGGAGATTACAAGACAAGCCTATATTGAGTGATTCTATCGATGATCTAATAACTGCAACTTAAAGATATTAAAAGAAACAAATTGAAACCCATATTTATGTATAAACTTATGGATTACCATTCAGTATTACGCAATGGTCGGGGCTAGCATACCTTATAATATTCCTTTACAATACAGTTGGATCTTAAATGGTGTGACTTTTCACATTCTAACTCCTTAAATGTTGTTATTAAACAAATTTTGTGTAACTTATGTTTTGTAAATGTATCCTTTGAGCAACATTTTAATACATTATCATAGAATCATCAAGAAATTTGAATGTACGATATTTATATTTCTGAAATAAAGCATTTTTCATTTTAATAAAATTGCTTAAATAACTAAACCACTCATTTTAGGAGACACGTTAATAAATCAATATTAACCAAGGCAAATGTTAATAAATTTTACAAATATATTTCTTGGTATGATGGTATAGTAGGTATATGATATCACACGATGCTTTAGTAGAGCTTTTCCTTGTAGAATCATTTCAGGATCACTTAAACAAATATGTCACTTTTTTCTGTTATACTTTGAACTTTAAATAACTATGAATGCCATTAAAATCAATACCTTAAAATAAATTAAACCCCTTTTTCCCGGTGCACGGCATCCTCATCTCCTGGCTTGGGCTGGCTTTGTTTTTCAGCACTTTCGCGTGCCTGCGTGTGTATTTAATAGTCTGTGGTTTGACATTGACTGCCAGGCCCTATGTACGAATATACACACAAGGAATCATATACAAATGTACATAAAGTGCGGGGCATTAAGGCCGCTCAAGTTGTAATCTGGGTGAAAGGGCTGGCGCCGATGTCGTGCCAGGATCTGGATCTACCTGCTCCGGCCCTATCTTAATATAGTACGACCTCTGCGGAACTCCCACGCCAGCGATTCGATTATCGTGTCAAATTTTAATTACTCAAATTACTACTTGGCTTTTTATGCCCGCGACTTACTTCCTCAAATGCTCACCGAATCTCTGAGTTTCCCCCTGTTTTCCATTTACCATTTTCCAGAATCCCAGCTCCCACTTCCCGGCGAGTTGTCAGCGCTGTCACAATGTCTCCTGGTCATTAAACATCCGACTCCGAGGAGGCGTGAATTTGTGGCGAAATTTTAAAGCCCGCTAAATAAGTGAAATAATTGACCCGAGGTGAATTCCTTCAGAGCAAGACCAAGAATGTGGCTGGGATTTGGCCACGGGAAGCACTGGCTTAGGTGGCCTTAAAGGGAGGTTTTAATGAAAAAGCTGTTAAGTATGCTATAAAAAGCTATCTAAGTAAAGTGGCTGTTTTTTCGGGAAAATGTTTATTAAATCGGGTTAGGAATAGAGTTAAATGTACCACTTTTTAAAACTAACCAAATTAATTCAATTGGAAAATCCCTTTACAGGTAGAAAGCAGAAGTATCCCTTGGTTTCTGAAGCACCATTAAAGACTTATCTCATTAAATTCATAAATATTTTCCTTATCTCCGCTAATGCATTTAATGTTGGCAGCGGACCCTTTTCCAAGTTCATCAATTCGCCGGCGAATTTGACACGCATTTCGGTCTATTAACCAAGGAAAAGCATACCGAAAAGGATTTTCAAGGCAACCAGTAGCCAGTGGCTGCCAAAAAATATCTCTGGCCATCTATCTTTGGTTTAAAATCGCCAAAAAACGTGACGAGGGGTGAGGTGCGAGGGAAGGGGTGGCCGTATCCAGCAGATAGCCCGGGGATTCGAAGCGACTTAGGCCGCGTTAGTCCTTTAATATGCCAAGATTGACGTCGATTATGCATTAATAGGACACGCACTATAAATAACGCGCCTTTGGCCCTAGCGAGTCCTGTCGTGACGTCTATGGGCCTAATGAAGGCTTTTTTCAGCATACGTTCCACGTAGTCGCCCGGGGGAGCGAGTGAAGAAGAGGCTGCCAGAGAAGTGCACCTGGAGAAAAAAGGTACCTGACTGAAATATACAAAAATAATTATTAAAACTCTTGCTTTGCTATTTCTTAAAGTGCAATCTTTAACCCTACAGCTATCAATACATTAATAAAATCTCTATTGACTCTCTACTTCTTTTAGTGAAATATGTTTTTTTCTTTAAATTCTGATGATAAACGATAAAGATATTCTTATATAAATTATATATATATATTCTTATTCAAATAATTATATAATATTCTAAATTTCATTTTAAGCATTTATTATAACATTATATATTGGAACAGATAAACGAAATGACTCTTCACTGCCGAAGGAATGTGGTGGCTGTGCCAAGTACAAGGAGGCTTGTGACTTTAATTATAAGTGAATCCACGTCTGGTTCAATTAACTCTCAAGTATTCATCATAATACTTTCAAGCTTGGAGCCATATCATTTTAAAGTACCCTTAAGCACCGACACATTATCTTAAACTGCCATAAATCAATCTTTGGCTTCCGCGTTAATTTTCTACGGCGTTCTTTTGCCATTTCCGGGGTATTTTGTTTTGTTTCGGCATTTTTTAGCAGTGCAGTAGGCGTCACCACCCATTTCGAATTTTGCGCTGACATTGATTGATTATAAATCGGCATACATTGCAAATCCAAAGAGAGGACAATAAATGCCTGGGCTGCTGTTGTTGCTGCTGCTGGGCATCCTTTGTGTTGCTGCTGTTGTTGCTGCCTGTGTTGCTGCTGCGGTTGCCTTTGTTTGGTCTGTGACAGCTTTTAATCTGGCACGAGGCACAGCAGCAACACCAACTGCTCTACAGCAGCAGCAACAATGGCAAGGAGCAGCAACAATGGCCGTTCCCAAAGTGCCTGGGACGGCGACGACTGTGTGGCATATTTGAAAATCACTTTAGTTCATATTTCGGACGCACAGCCTGAGACCTCAGCCAGTTGTCATTGCGTTCCTAATGCCTGTCCAAAGCGTTAATGATGCGGTTGCTGGTCAACCGCAGCAGTCGCCGCAGCAGCAACCAGCAACTGGCAACTAGCAACTAGCAACACCCACCGAAAGGCGCCCGAAAAGCGCCCAAACCACCCACCGAGCCCATGCCCGCCCCTTGTCCTTCACGCAATTTACATAATGGTCGGCTCCTGATGCAGGAGAGATGCTTTCACCAACAATAACATCGCCGGCAATAGCAGTAGCAGCAGCAACAACAGCAATGCCAACAGCAACATCGGCAGCAACAACAACCGTTGATGGCACGTTTTTGATTTCAATTGCTATTGCCAGTAGTTTCACTTGACTTTATGTGCTCCTGCGTCTCATCCCTAAATCAGTGCACTGAGGGAAAAACCAATAAAGGGAAAATATACTATGTACTCTATATATTTAATATTCTTGGGATGCTTTTCTGTAATCTAAGTATACTAAACAAATAATTTTTACAGAAAGTACAAAAATCCTTAGTTGTACAAAAGCAGAAGATAACTATTATAAGTTAAGCAAATGAGGTTTTGTATATAATAAATCCCTAATATACTATTATAAATATATATAAACATTCCTCTTCTTTTTGGTGTTTTATTGTCGCAAACCGAATCCTAATCTATTCCTTGGTAAAGATTCTCAAAAAATCGATGTTTTCTCTTGATTTGTGATACTTTTTTCCTTCCTAGCCAAATTACCAAAAATCCCACTTGACTTTTCTCCGCGTGCAGCCATCTTTCTCTTTGCTTTCTGTTGGGCTCTGATGTCTGGCCTATATAGGTTGCTTGGCGCCATTTTATGTACGTAGCAAAACAAAAGTTATGGCCCGATTTTCCCTATCGCCTATGTCGCTCGGCCCCACCCACTTTCTTTTTTTTTGCCCTTTGATTTTCGGGTTGGGGGCGTTCTGGTAACAAGTGGGACATTTGCCAGTTTGCCTGGCCGTTGTTATTGTCCTTGTTGTTGATGTTGCTGGCAGCAATAAAAACAAGCAAAAAATGTTGACGCCACCCTTTTTTTTCGGCTGTTTGGTGGACCAAAGTTACGCATCTAATAGGAAATCGGCATAAGTATATGTGTACACAATGGAAGTCCTAGTTTTCCTTATTTCCCAATCCCCGAAAACCCAATGATAATTTTAAGCAAACGAGCGCAGGCCCTTGGCGAAAGTCAAAGTCAATTACGTGGCGCTTTCACAAATCTTTCCAGCCAGGACAATCGTGTTGGGGAGGTGGGGTTCCCTGGGAGGTTGGGCGGTTTGCTACGGCAAATTAATAGAGAACACACACGTAGGCAGCATCTTACCCACGCACACACACTCGCACACATCGCCTCGTAAAATGTAATGTCATAAGTGCTGCTCTGAACCTAAAACATTCAGCTTAACGCCACCTCCTGCTCCTGGCGACTCCAGCTATTGCCTTGTTCCATTCCTCGTCCTGGTAATAGCCTAGTGAGAGTCCTTGGCTGCAGTATCACGACTTTGCCTTGCCCAGTAACAGGTTTTTTTTAACCTTTAGTCGCAAAAACGAAGCTGGAAGAGGAACTCTATAAGTTTGTGTTATAGGGAGTTCATGCTTTGGAAGCAAAAAGTGTGATTGCAGCAAGGAATTCTAATCCCTTCTACGTAGTTATAGGATGTACCTTAAATAAAATGTTAAAAATACTATTTGTTTCTAAAAAGTCTTTTTTTATTTTGTATAAAATAAATCATTAAAACAACTTTGCAGGGAAGTACCATAACTCACATTCAAATTAAGGGAACCTGTACGAAAAGGCATTTGTAAATAAAACGTTGGCGAGGTAGATTACAATTAAATATGTGGGGGCTGCACCCTCTTCAGCGGATCCCTTTCCCACACGTCCCGGACCCCGAATTCGACATACCCTCACCACGGGCAAAACAACGGGTACAAAAAGTGGCTTCTTCTTTTCGGCGGAGGGGAGTAAAATATTCGGATTAGTTATGCTGTTGGTCTGCCCCAGGCAGTGTCTGCTCGGCATCCTCCCCCTCGGATGGAGTGGTGGGTCTGCCGCCCTTTGTGTGCCAGCACTCGACCAGGACGAAGATGGAGTCCTGGCCCCGGACCATAACTAATTCCATGGTTATGTATTGTAGTTTCCTGCGCTGCCGTCGCTGCATTCATTGCTCACAAATTGGCAGGCAGTGCTTGAGGCCTCTGCACTTGTGACCAAGGAGTCACTGGACCAGTGGACCATCAAGGAACTGTTGCTCGCCGAGGGGAATCCGGAATCAGCTTAGTCCGGGTCTGTTGTTCAGTCAGTTAGTGGCTTATTTGTAGGCAAACATTCTCCGGTGCGGCCCCGGGATCCATCTAGTTCATAGATTTATCTAAAATAAGTGAACCATCTAATTGTTCAATAAGTTCATCCTGGGCCCCGAGCATCTCCTTGTTGCTTGTTTAGAATATCCAGGGAATGAATAGCCAGCTTAGGCAAATGGAATCCCCACTCCAGGGCTAGGCAGCATACCCGTGCCCATACCCATAGCCTAGCTCGCCCGCAGGCTCCGACCTCTAGACGTGCTTAAACCCAAAATTAGGGGTGGTTACAGTGGGTCCTGCTGGGTGGTTGGGTGTCTGGGTGCCCGGGCGCTCGGGTGCTTCTTCTCCGGCCTTCTTACGGGCCATAAAATTTAAAAGCGAGCAAAGCATTTTAGCTCTGGTGCAATTTATTAGGCCGGCTCATCGCGCCGCATTTCGGGCCTTTGCGTAACAATTGCCTTCATCTGTTGATAAATCCCTGGCATAGCACCAAGTAAATTGAAAATATACCCCGCCGCACACACGAGAAGGTGCCACATCGACTTCTCCTCCGATTCCGAATCCGATGTGCAGCCAACTGTGCCGCAGTTCTAATTATCCACGCACATGTCTGCTGGCAGGCGTTTGAACAGGCCAACTTCCTTAGCTTTAACTCAAGTTGGTGTTGAAAAAAAATCTTGTAATGAATTTTAACGTGTTGTACGGACGTTACGCATCTTGTCGTTTAAGGTCCTAAAAAGATACACACTTGAAAAGTTTTACAAAATTAGAGAGTGCGGAATTGGTCCAGTCAACGATGATGTGGAAGAAAAGTTTCGCCTAGGGACGTTCGACTGTAGCTCCATTGAGCTGAAGACCGGGCTTAAAGAGAGCCCAGAGGATACGGACAGAAGCTGGAGCTTCCGCTTCTGTCTTTTATGCAACTGCAGTGGCCACCCGCTGGCTGCCTCAGTGGCAAGCGGCATTCAAAACAGCAGCCAGGACGGCCCGCCAGCTGTGCAGCTGCCTCCGCATCCGCAAGCGGCGTGAAAGTTATGAATTTTAAACATTTTCTGGCAGGGCATCGTCGGAACCAGAACCAGAGAACAGCGGCGGAGAGAACGCCCCTTTGGCCACGTCCATATATTAGTTTCGGTGTCTTCGTGGCGTCTGCAGATTTATAGCAGGCCAAAATCTGCAATTGTGGGTGACTCCTCCCCAGACTCGCTCTCCTTTTCGCAGAAATTGAAAGAAATCTTTATAAAAATACGAAAAGAATGTATAAAAGTTGTATAAGTTGCAGCACTTAAAGCTAAATATGATTGTCTGTGCTTCAGGATGCAGCGCTGCTGTTGCGCCAAATATCCACATCCGTTTGGAGGCATTTTCGGAATTTGTAGTTGACCAGGCCAATGGAATACATGGGGTTGGTGGCCTTGTAAAAGTGCAGACCCCGTCCAATCTTGATTATGTAGCCATTGCTCAAGCTGCAAGTGAAGGAAGTGTGGATAAGATATTTTATATATATACATGTCTAGTAGGGTGAATCGATTTTTATTGGGATGGTATTGTAGAGGTATATACAATGTTCTATCTTGTACACCTGTTTGATTGTCACCATTATCAGTAGAGTCACCCTACTAAACATATTTTTGCTGACGTGACGCAATCGTTTTGCAAACTCACTAGATTTTGCGATCGTGCAGCGAGTCTTCGTATTTTATGGAGACGGTTATGTTTCTCCGCTCCAAGTCTCCTTTGATCTGTCCAAGATTTGTTCTTTGTTGATCGGGGTTCTTCGCATCCTGGTACTCCTTGGTGACCAGGCGAAAATACTTAAGGTTGGGGCAGTTGGTGGCAGCTAGCTCCAAGAATCTCACAAGGTTTTGATACTGCATAATAGATATAGATATAATAGGTTTATTACGAGCTCTAGCATGGGCTACGATCGTTTTACCTGGTAGTTCTGGGTCATGTAGGGTTCCTCCACCATAATCTCCACTGTCTTGTCATCCATATACTTCCCGAAGAGCTGATCATAATCGAAGCCCGAGTCGTTTTCATCAATGGAGACGTGGGAAACCACCTCGCCGAGCATGAGTTTGCCATTAACCCGCGCCTTTATGGCATCCGCCCGATCCATGTACTCCTTGATCCTGGTGAGGAATCCCTTCCGCTTCGTTTCATCCGGTTCTCCGTTTACGAACTGCATGAGCTGAGCGATCCCCTCCGTGTAGAGAGTTTGGGCCTCCAAAATCCGAGCATTCTGGTCGCACTCCACGGCGCGTATGAGTAATTCCTTGGCTTTCAACGCGTTGCTCATCTTGGCATCTCGGTAGGGTACTTTAAGTACTTCAAGTTTGTTTGTATTACTTTTCAGGATCTTTGAACTGAGGATCGTTTACATTAATAAATTTCGCCACGAAAATCAACAACGAAATCGCCATCAGCTGATTGTGTGACCGTAGAGCTCTTATCCGAAAAATCAGAAAGAACTAGCGATGTCTGGTATTTATTTAGCATTATCTTAGAAAATCGTTATTTTTATAATTTCAGAATTTTCAAAAACTCGTTTTTCAAGTTTGTTTGTTTCTAAATAAATAAAACAGTTAAAATCATGGAAATAAATATATTTTTATCCATAAAAATAGTTTTTCATTTGAGGAGGTAAGTAGTACAACAAAATATAAGGGGATTCCCACTTATGCTTTATTTCTAAAAACGATTCCCCTGAAAAGGTTTGTTTTGAACTGATGCAGACCATTTTGAAATAACATAAAACAAGGGCGCTTTAATTTTAAACCTGCCCATGACATTTATTAAATTCTGCATTCTTCAAGTGGATTACTCTGAACTTTTTTATAACTTTTGTTTTTTTTGCCTGGCAAACTTTTCAATTGCAACGTGTGCAAATTAAAAACGTCCCAAATTTGCATATTTCACTGTGGCCCGATGACGTTCCCTTTATGGCTGTGTCGCTTACGAGCAATTACCTGGAATCGAAAACGAAAGCGTTTTATCGCCAGCCAACAGTCAGACATGCCAACATGGAGCCAAATTCAATTTCACTAAGCCAAATATTAATTTATTTGTGTTTTCATTCCTGGCTCAAACCGCCAGGTGACCAATGGATGCGGATGCGGACGAGGACGAGGGACGGCCATCCAATCCAATCGGAGTCAACCAAGGAAAAAACCGAAAACGTTTCGTGTAATTTCGACCATGGGTGGGGTTCTTTTTCGCCTTCTGGTGGCTCGCTGGGTGGTGGCTGAGTGGTTTTCCCGGCCATCCCGGCCATCCCGAGTCCGTATTTTTATTTATGTCATAAATTTTAAGCCATTGGGAGCTGTGAACGGGAACGTGACGTCAGCTTATAGTTCGCAGTGCGGGGCTTAAATTTTTCGCATTTTAAATGCGTATTAAGCAGATAGAAAAGTCATTTTAGGTGATTCGACATAAAACCCGCCACCCAGCTCATCCAATTGCGAATAAATATGGCTTAATACATGCGTGTGATGATGTGCGGCTATTTGGCTGTGCAATTTGTAAGGCTTGTAAAGTGAAATGTCAAAAAAAGAAAATCGCATAATTCGAAAAGCCATTGAAAGTGAAGTCATATATTTGAAATTTAAATGACAACTTTATTTGGCTTGACGCACAAAAGAGGTTTTATTTGCCCAAAAGCGCCATTAGTGGATATCCCCTAAAAGCAAGTGTGGTTTCTATAAAGATGGAAACTAATGGGTCGAAAATATTTGAAAATGTAAAAAAATGTATAAAAAAGGATTGAAATATTATACATTCAATAACAAACTACTTCTCTAAGAAAACTTTTCAACTTTTCACCCTATATCCGAATTCTTCACTTAGTTTCCCTAGTAAAACATTTAAATAGTTTCAGAATACTGGGATCCCAGGATCCTAAAAAAACATAGCATACTTTTCGGAATGCAGCCGAAACCGCTTTTGGAATTCAGCTTGGGGAATTAATTTGCCATCTCGAGACAAACTGTTTTTATTTGTAAATTAGACAACTCGAAGCGAAAGTGACCTTGTTAAGGCAGCATGATGGAGGCGACGTCGAGCTGCTCCGCTGAGTGCCACGCAGGACTAACTTTTTGTTTGGAGTTAGTGGAATTGTATCTTGTAAAACACGAACTCAAGTGGGCCAAAGCTGCGAGCCTAGAGCTCTGGATCCATGGATATATCCACATGTCACCCAATAATGCGCTGTGATGTGCCAAGCCACTTGTCCGAGTGTCGAGTGGTTGGGCGGGGATGGGCTCTCCGGGGAGGTGGGCTTACCAGGACGGTTCCGGGGCTCCAGCAGGGTGGGTTAAGTTCTCCCAACTCGGGGTGCCTTAGAGGATGGATAGACGGGGAGTCGAAATCGGAATCGCAATCGGCATCTTCAGCCGGGGGCAGTGGTTAGCTTGGCTTAGCTCATATTACGGGTATCTTGGCGCCAGCTTTTTATCGACGATTATTTTTCTTTAACTGTGCGTATTTTTGTTGCTGGCCCGGTTTTATTGTTGTTGCCTGTGCCTTTCGCTCAATATTTGCTTGCTAGCTGCTGCCTCTGCTTCTCCTTAGTCTTTTGGCTTCCTTTTTTCCGCCACTTTTGCAGCCTTTCTCGTTGATTTTTATTTGTTTCTCTTTCAATTTATTTTGCCATTTCGTTTTCCTTTCTGCTGTCATTGCTGTTGTTGCTGCTGCTGCCATTTTCATCGCTTTTATTACAAACACACACACACACGCGCGAGCAGACTCACTCACACAGGCAGGGACGCACATGTGGAGCAGCTCCCCACATTGTGTGTCCTTCACAGTCACAGTCACAGGCACATTTACAGTCGCACACTCACAGCCACACACGTCCACACTCGCAGTGCTTGCTTGTCAGTCTAACTGTGTGCTGAGTGCACTGCGAGAAAACTGGGTGAAGCTAATAGAGGATAAATAAATTATAAGGTAGGTCCTTTTCAAATTTCAGTTTTGAGTGGTTGAGGAAAAATAACATGAAACTAAAAATAATATTGTTTTTGGCCGTCAAACAAGGAATATGTAATGTTGGTCATTATATAAGATTAAGTATTTGTTGGGTTTTACTCAAAAAAAATCTTTAGTATTTTCTACCTTAAAATACTAGTTTTATTTAAATTTGTCAAACCTATTAGAAAATATATACTTTGAAGATTATAACTGTTAAATTCAGAAGTTGTTCTTTAAAATGATTTAAAAAGCTTTCAAAAATCTTGGTTTAATTTTAATTTAAAGGGTGTTTCTTTAAAATTATTTTAAAATCTTTTGAAAATATTTGTTTAATTTTAATATAAAGGGTGTTTTTTAGAAACTTTTAAAATCGTTAATAATGATACCATTTTTCTGCATTTTTTTTAACTTCCAAGCCAATTTAAAAAATAAAATTGCCGTGCAGCGCTTAAATTTCCTTGCGCCCTTTCGAGAGTGCACGCTGACATACCCTTGACTTTCGATGGCTTTCTCTCAGTGTGTTTGCGAATCTGTTTGTTTGCTGCTAAATGTGCGCTCAGCCCGCCACTCATTTATGTCGTCGATGTGCCACAGCCGCTGTCACCCGTCACCCCCTGGAAAAACAGCCCCTCACCGCTCATCAAACAGCGGCAGCCTTGCCACCCATTTGGCCAACCCCCTCGGCCCGCCGGCCCGCCGCCCCCCGCCCCTGGCACGTTCGTTCGTTAACGTTCAGTTTTCCACTTGATGCTATTTATGTTTGCTTCCATTTTTCAAGAAGGATCAAAATTTATATTGGCTAAAAAGTCCCTCGAGAGCTTTTCGACCCCCCCTCAGCGTCGCTGGGGTTCCTTTAAGGAAAAGGAAAGCCCCCCGCCTTCATCTCATCACACACTCTTACAGATGTAACAAATTGTAACACAATCGTAACTGTTTACCCGGGGGTCAGGGGTCGCCAAAATCATAACCTCATGAACTTTTCCGCCCCCTTGCGAGCGCGGTAAGTGGCCACGCCACCTTTCCTTTCAGCCCACATGTCCCTCAACTCGAGCGATTGAATTGAGCTGTGCAATTGTTTTGATTTCTGGCCCAGGGCCTTCGTTTTCCCGCTTTTTCCCTGGCTTTTCCACAGCCATTTTCCCAGCCCCACACTCCAGAACATTATGACTTCTCGTATTTATCGCCTGTGTGGCAAAAATGTAATAAACAATTCGAGATGCTTTATTGCTCTGCAGCAACTCAATTTATATGGCCTGGCCTTTGAGGTGCTCCTTCGGCTCCTTGGCCCGCGCTCCGCCAGATCCCTTCCGAAAAGCAATCCCCATCATGGCCCCCTCCACCGTGGCCTGCTTTTGTTGTGCGTCAGTTTCCCTATTAAGCACACACAAATTGATGATGTTAACAATGACGCTACCAAAATCGCCGGCTCCATGACTGGCCAGAAAAGCAGAAAGCCGAAGTTTCTGCCGGCGAACCGGAACAGCGCATGGCCAACTGAAATGGAAACTAGCTGGATGTTTCCGAAGCCCACCATTGCAGAAATAGTTCAAGATATACTCGAATACGTTCTATGGGAGGTGTTCCAGAAATCAGGGGTTGCATAAGGTCTTTAAAAGATGAACGAAATAGTTCAAGTTCTACTAGAGGTGTTCCAAAAACCTTGATATATGTGTTCTTTTAAAGGTGTTCCAGAAAAAGAAGATGTATATGGGATTTAAAAATGTATTAAAGGATGAAAGAAATAGTTAATTCTATATGTGTTCCACTATTTATAAAAAAGGGTATTGGCAATGAAATTAAAACAGATCCTAACTCCCCTTATGATATATTTTTAACCCCAACAAAATTCCTCAAAATATATTAAGGAAAACATTCGTTTTTACAGCCCACTTTATATTTAAAGTCTTGTTCTCTTATGAAAACAAACACACTGAAAAATACATTATCATATTAAACTCTGAATAAATTTGATGGTTAACATTCAATTTTTGGTTCGAGCTCACGGCTGACTAAGCATCATGTGTTTTTTATGACTTTAAGGCCACGCAATGAAGCTTAAGTAATTGTATTACACAAGGCAAGCACATGTGAATAAATGTTTAAATTTATTTTGCATAAATATTTTATTTTCAAGACACAAAAAGGTCATACAAAATAATTTGTAGACTTTGTAAGAGATTAGCTCAAAAAGATTACATTGAAATTATATAATATTCTCACAAGTTCCATTATTAAATATAACTTTTACAACCGAAAAATCTACTGAAAATTCTATAAAGCAATTTGGAAAACGATGAAATTAATGAAATAAATGCTTTGTTCTAAATACTACTTTTTTATAGTTTAAAGAAAAGTTTGTGTTGTAAATATACTGCAGCTGATTTTTATTAAGCATCGTTAAATATAAAACCAAAAGTTTTCACTCCCCGGACAGAGATTTATGGCCTTTTCAGCATTTTCAGGAACACAGTCGATAGCTCTTCGTGTGTGTGTTGCAGGCCAAAAGTGGCTTTAATGTTTTCGCATTTGCTTTGTTGGCTTTGATGGAAGCTAACTTTGACGCCACATGCCCCATCCCAGGGACCTTTGGCCCACCCCTTCGGAATCGACAAATCAATTGAAAACTGACAGTTGTGACTAAACGGCGCATATTTCCTTGACATCTGTGCGGGAGTCTGTGTCTGTCCCCCAGTCCATGCCCCGAATCTATATATATAGTGGGCATTCAGCATGGAGTGTGTGCTTGTCTGTGTCATGCATATTTCTGTATTGGATTTCAGTCCATTACGCGTCGCTCGAGTTTCGGGAATTGGATATCGGCTTTTATATATATGGCATAGTGTGGCGGGGGCCCTGTTGCCGGTTCTGCCTCTGTTTTTGGTATCTGGTTCAGGCTCTGCTTCTGCTTTTGCCTCTGCTTCTGTTTCTGTTCCTGCTCTCTCGGTTCCGTTTGTGCATTAACGAAACTCACGCACGCCAGCCTAGCCAGCAAAATGTCAGGGGCTTGATTTATCCTGGCCAACTCCGGCACTGCGTGTTTGGCCACAATCAATCGATTGCGCCATCGCCATCGCCATCGCCATATAGCCATACACCCATATAGGCGTATAGCCAGGGCCCATCAACGCGGCCCATCACCGCCCGGCGGTTTGTAACTGTCGCTCAGGGCGTGCCTACACTCAAAAACTCATTTTTCTAAGAATACACGCACTAAAAACAACGGTGGGTTGCCATAAAAAGCGGAATTAATGTTAGTATCTAATTTTGTGATAAGATTCGGGATTCCATACATGTTTTATATATTTATGCGGTCTTCAGACTAAAAAATTATTTAGTTGCGATAAAGATAAAACTCCCCTTGCACAAATGACTCTGCATTAAGAAACCACAAAAAACCATACTTTTTCTCTCCCATATATAGAAACTTAAATTACTTTTACTTTACAAAGAGTCTTAGTAGAAATGTTCTTTGTTTTGTTAATAATACTTCTTATTGAGATATTCTTAATGACCTCTTCCAGCTTGTATTTTTCTTAGTGTCGTATCGGAACTGTTCGGAACAGGATGGGGCCCACTGACTAACTGACTGACAGGACAGGAACAGGAACAGGACGGAACCGGGCCCAGAAAGCGGCAACAGCTGAGCCGAGCCGCTCGCGGGGGCGATAATTAAAATCCGCTACGCGCCCCATAATTAGTTGCACAGGTCGAAAAACGCTAAACGTTGAATGCCACACCACATCGCAGCACTAGCCAGTCCCATCCATTATTCGTAGGACTGCCCCGCGGCGAGCACTTCCAATTCTGATTCCGAATCCCGATGCCATGTGCTATCTCCATCTCTGACCATTTTTATGGACATGTGCGTAAGCGATCCGTGCGAAAAATGGGCGCTTCGCAGCAATTACCACCGCGGGAGAACTCAGAGTCGACCAGGCCAAATAGATTCGCCATGGCCGATAAGTCCGCTTTTCCGCTTTCCACTTCCCGTCCTGCGATTTCCATTCTGTTAAGTTCCGAGCGTGCACGCCTACGCACCTTTTGCTGTCATGCAAATCAGTTTGCGGCGGGTGGCCTCCAAGTTCTGTCCCCACCCGCCAGGTCTATGCCAACTGGTAGGGCCCATCCCCAGTCCGGTCCAAGCCCTCACATATGCGTAACGCCCGTTAAATTACGAAAACTTCGACTGGCGAGGCTATACAACTGATACAGTGATGAGTAACAATTGGTTCATTGTGGAAGGAACTTATTGATGCACCTTTCTAGTAAGCTTTGTTTTAAGATATTCTATAATGGGACTAGTTTTTATCAACTAGAATTGCCCGGTTTGAATGGAAAATACAAAATTATATAACGTATTTAACAAGTGGCGCCCAATGTGGGGAACTTTAATCAGTAATCAGTTTTTCCACTATTCGCGCCAAGTCGTAGCTCTTCTTTAGAGCGTATTAGCGTCAACTCCTGGCCCTCGATTCTATTCTAGCCAGGTCAGGTGGTTGGCCGGAACCGTCTGAGTTTATCATTGCGTTGCGAAATGCGAATCGGAACATCCGCTTCTAAATGCCTGGCATTTGCAGGGCTCTGCCCCCCCCGAGGGGCAGCTCATTCCGACCAACCTCATATCTTTCTAATGGGGTTACCCTGCAATTGTGTCCAGTGTTCGGCTCTAAATTGAAATTGACCAGAGCTGTGAAAAAGGGAGTTGGCGGGAACGCCCACCACGCCTTGGCTTATGTAACGCGCGGCTTATGTAATTTCAGCGCCACTTTGGAGATTTATAAATTTTCGTTGGTTTTTCTTTTCCATTTCGCGTCGGTCTGGTTTTATTCTTTTTTTTGTGTTTTCCCCGTTGCCCCGATGTTTTGTATCTCATTCCGAGAAAGAGAAGTCGCATTAAGCCAGCTGGACGACGTTTCATTACCAAAAGAGGGGAAATGGGGTGGGGAAAAGCCCGAATGGAGCTGGGAAGTATGCAATGTAAATAAATGGATAGGAAGAAATCAACGTTAAAATAAATGACACTAAAACTGGAGACACACTCACTTTGTTTTTGTTCTCCATTCCGCTCATTTAGCCCGCGTTGGCGTTGTTGCTTTTTGTTTTGGCCCGCTCTTCAATTGGCTATTAAGCAAATTGATTCAGTTAAATTTATCTTAATGCAATCTTCTGCCGACTCCCCCGCCGCCATTGAGATAGTGCATAATTTGAAGGGCATAGTAAACAAGACGACAATTCACGCGCAACAACGGCCGGGAAAGTATCTGGCACACTTGTGGATACACAGATACATCTCGGCGGGTCCGACACATGATGGCGACAAAAACAAAAAACAAAAACCTAAAACAAAAAAAGAGCCGAAATAATGGTAGAGAAAAGCAAAGTATCCAGGCAGAGTCTGAAATATCCAGACCCAATCCCAATCCCCAAAAATTCTGGCCGGAGGAGGAAGGACGAGCGACCATAAAGCGCTCGAAGCGTGAAGAACAAGGGTGAATGCGGAAAGTTACAGAAAAAAAGCATTAGAAAATATATCTGGCTTGGCTTAAAAAGCGCGCTGTTGATTGTTTTGCTGGATAACGGCCACGACGATTCCATTGCCCATCTACCCAACTACCCAGCTACCCAGCGACCCATTCCATCCCTCCTTTTCCCGAACTGTTGCGGGGTTATTTTGATTCCGTTGTCGCCATCCGCTATCCGCCATCCGCCTATGATGGAATCGCCCCGAAGGGCTGTTCTATCTTCCCCCAACCCAACCCATACCCCATCCCATACCATTCGTACCCCTCAGCCTTCAGCCCTCCGGAAAACTATCTCTCCTCGAGCTGCGTATGTGTGCTACTGGGCAATCTCTAAGCCGTATAAATATGCCATCGTCTGAGGACAATCTACTAAAACCATCGGATTCGCCTCGGCTCGCGTGGCGCGGCCCAGCCCAAAAACAAAATGGGAACACGGAAAAAAAATGGAAAATGATTAAATTAGAGTCCAACTTATCTGAGTTGAATTTTCGCAAGCCGCATTTGGTGTTGGCCAAACTAAATTGGGCTTGATTAGCCTTGAGTGGCTCAAGTTGTGGTTGTGTTCTCTGAAGAACTACAAGTTCTAAGAGGATATGACTTGGAACTAGAATAGTTACTAGGTAGTTTTAGTTCAAAGCTATAAAAATCCCGGTTAAGTTAGAATCAAAATAATATTTTCTGAAAAAATGCATCTAGGTATCTTTAGCACTTAATTATTCTAGACAAGGGAAACTAATACATCCTTTCTTCCCAAACTTTTTCCCAGTGCTGGATCCGAATCAGCCTCGCCTTCGAGCCATTGATCGGCCTATAAACAGAGTTTTTCTCTTGGCTTGTTATTGCCCCATAGGCAAATCATATAAATTATGCTCAATTTTTTCCTTTTGGCTTTTAATAAGCATAAAAACTTATGATATGTGAAAATATGCGCAACAAACAACAACATTCTCAGCGAGGAGGTGGGGGATTAGGAGGTTATGTGGTCCATGGGGCTGTTTATGCTGGAAAATTGTTTACTTTCTTGTTTTTGGCTCACAGTTACGCGCAGTTATGGCAGCCACAGTTGGGCCAGGAATTTATTTAGCTGACAACACAGCTATACAGCCGGAAGGGGTTCTGGCTCTGGCTCCGATTCCGGTCCTCGAACATTTCCAACGCCGAACGTGTCACATTTCCCCTGGGGAATCGCTGGCATGTACTTAAGGTTGAATTTAGCTCTGATTTGAGGTGGTCCTTCAAGGATGTAGGGCACGCGTCACGAGGGCTTAAATAATACTAGATAATCCTGGTGTTAAACTGGGATGAATGGGATTTATTTTAATGCTCTGGAGGGCTGAGCAAGTAAAACGATTAATCGTGTTAAAATACTTCAATGAATAGATCTAACTACTTGAGTTTTTAAGGGATATTTTTGTAAAAATTTCTATCCTCTATTTACAGATATTGAAAGTTGAATTTGCTAATTAGAAAATCAAAATTAAATATAATACAATAATATCCTTAAAGTGTCCAATCATTGAATTAAAATTAACTAATTAATAAAAGCAGCATAATAAAATATACCAGTATGTTCAAAGTTATAGAAGCTCAGAAAAAAATGAAAATGAAGAAATATTACCCATACGCCCTGTGGTGTCGAACTTATTCTTACCATTGTTAAACGGCGGTGATAATTTGAATGAATTTCCACTGAGAACCATTGAGAACCATTGGCACTCGTCAATCCAATTGTCGAAAACTCAATGTAAATTCAGCGACCAGTAATTCGCAGGTTTCCACTTCCGGAGAAAACAGGGCTGATCAAAGGAAAAGTGTAACTGCAATTACTTTTCCGTGGAAAATACTTAGTTTCCGTTCCGCTGGTTCGCCAAGTGAAACTGCATTGAATGGAATGCCCAGAGACTCTGGCGCTGTCACAGGACCTTTTCCCCGAATCTGCGAGTTTTCCCCGGAGTTTTCCGCACCGAAAGCCACCAATTGAAATCAAACGCATTTGGCTGTAGCTTTTTTTTGTAAGATTTTTATTTTTTTATTCACTATGTTTGTTTTCTCATTTACTACGCAAGTTGTTTTGCATCGTCGCACTTTTCTCCACCTCGGTTTCCTCCATTTTGGTTTTTCCATGTATAAATTTGTCATGTGTTATGAAAATATAATATACTTATGTACGTTTATGTTAGATGTTTTACAGAATGCTTGGCTCCGTTTTTCCCGTTAGTAACTATGCATTGATTAGCCATTGTGGTGTGTGTGTGTGGTTTTCGGTTGGATTATACAAATCAATTGATTAAGTACAAAATATATAGTATACTCGTTTAATGCGTATATAAGTTTTATATATTTATTGATGCACTCTAGTCGAAACCACGCAATCAAACTGAAGACATTCATAAATTCTTTATCGATTTCCCATCGCTTTTTGTCTCCGCTGTCTTATTAGCTGCACAATTTTCAACAACTTAGCATAAAAACTACTGAAAAACGTGAAACGATTCGAGTCATAATTGAAATTGACCATTTGGTAAAATTGACTTTGAGGGCGGATCCTGGCCTCCAAGACTCCAATTAGAACTGTCGGGGCTTTCTTGTTAGCCTCCCCTCCATTATCCTTGATTGACAGCTTGAGCCAGGACCTTATGTTTGCTTGTGTGTGTGTGTGGTTCGCTGCCACTTATGTACATGAATGTCATATACATAATGCACGTAATTAATAATGTGAAATGTTTGCATATATCGCATAATAAACGCATTTTTGTCCTTGTGTGTGTATATATTTATAGTTGCATATATCGCTTTATATATGTATATATATTCGATTAGTTTGTCTCGATGCAATTAAATACATAATTAATGTTTGTTAGTATCCTGCGTGTGTGTGTGTGTTTGTTTGTGAGTGGGTGTTTCTTGTATTTCTAGGTACAGAATTCATTATATTTTATTTTTGCTGGCTCACTAAGGTGCTGTGTTGTCTTCTAATGGTAAGCTTAAATTTATGTTCGCTCTTTGTTTTTAATAATAATTTTGTTTGCAACTCTACGTTTCTACAATGCTACCGTTGTGTCTGTGTGTTGGTGTCCTGTTTGTATGTGTGAGTGCTCTAAATACAAGTTAAAATGACTTTTTAATCTCTACGCAGTAACTCTTTTTTGTCAACTATGTATGTCTGGGGCGTGTGTAATGTATAATCGACCAAAATAGGTTTGTATATCTATCGCAACAATATGCACCTATGCAAAAACATAAGATGAGTTCTCATTAGTTTCCTTGGTTTTCTTGGTTTTCGTTGTATAAAGTAGTACATCAATTGGTCTCGTCAAGCAGCACAAAAGTTGCGATAACAATATGCAAAAAACAACTCTACCTGTTAATATATCTGTATATCGATAACTAATAATCGTTATAATCGTTAATCAATTCATCGTTTGCCAGCTAAATCCAAAATCCCTACGGCTCGTTAATAATACGTTATTGCTTATTTTTTTGTTTGCGCCTCTGCCGAGTATCTCGCCCGCTTTTTTGTTCGATTTTTTTCCCGTGTAAACTAAATTGTTTATATTCTTTAATCTGCTATATATATATATAGTGTATAGTGCCATAAATGTTCGGGGTTTCGCCTTACTTATCGCAATAATATAACGAATTCCAAATATTTACTCATAGATACATGCGTTTTAATACTTTTTAGTTACCTTAATGTTCTATTGCTTTCGTTTTGCGTTTTTGTTGCTCTCGTTAATTGCTTTTGCTTTCGATTCACTATGATTATACCATATACAATACAATAGCTGTAAATAAGTATAGCTTTTCCTCCATTATAATATATATTCAAAGTGTTAAGTCTTTCATTTTTTGTTCTCGCTTGCTTATTCTTTGTCAGCTATATATATAATTTTCATGACTTTATTAGTTATGTTCAATTCTTGAATTATTAGTGTTAACGTGCCAAGTCTTTTATATTGTTTGCTCAATTATTTATACATGTGTGGGGGGAGGGGTATGATGTTTTGGTAAACAAATAAATCACGCTCAATGCAAACTATGCAAATTAAATTTTTTCGAATTAAATGCGTGCAAGGACACCACCCCCTTTAGTAATATTTTTTTATTTTTTGCAATTTTCGCGAGGGGTGGTGGGGGGTGGTTTAGACCCCTGGTGTACCACCCCCTTTTTTATTCGCCTGCTTTTTATTACATTTCCCTTTGTTCGCGTCCGCCTAAAGAGCGCTCGTTAAACTGCATTGACACAAAAAGGACAACACAACGCCACACAACACTGTGTTGCCATGGGTGTTTGGTTGTTCAGTTGCTCGGTTGTTCGGTTGTTGGGTTGTTCACTTGGGGGTGGTGTCAGCAACAGATAATGGAAACAATGGATCATGAACCTAATGCTACAAATACTGAATTCAACAATTGCATTTCGCGTTGCGCTGGTTCCATTCATGCGTCTGTACAGGGTAAATGGGTGTATTTAAATGTATATGTGGGTCCTACACTACTAATGTATCAACTTTAACAATTTCCTTGGTTTTAACAATACATCTTGAGATGATCCTGGGGCGCTGAGTGAGTGTGCGTGATTGGAACAACTGAAAAGTTCAATTTGGGCTAAAGCTTTTCCAAATATATTTGGGTATATATGGGGGTATAATTAGTAGTTTCATAGAGAGTTTCTTTTACAAATTTTAAATTATGCCCTCCCTTACTCGCTTCTCTTCTTTTTATAAATCTTTACCACTACTTTTTATTGCTTTTCGATACACGTTATTACTATTAAAAGTTTCTGGAGCTCAATTTGATTTCTCTTGTTTTGCTTCTTCCTTTGAGCAAAATTAACGAATAGTTCTGAAAATTGTTAGTGTGTATTTGGACTATCACAATATTCGAATTGCTTTGGGTTCGTCTTCGTTTCATATTCATCAAAAGTTACTCAGCAACAAAAGCCAGTTGAAATAATAAGGACTCCGAATTGGTTTATAAATAAAAAACATTGTTTCGCTTGTAAAATGTGTGGTTATTTAATATGTACTGTATATTTGTAACTTTATAATTGCTTCTCTCGGTTTTCCATGTTTTCCATTTGTTTTCCGTTTGTTTTTTTTTTTTCGTTTTTACAAGTGTGCTTCGATTGCTAATTGTAAGTAGTTCCAACCTTACAGTATTCTTTAAGACTAATAAATCGATTAACTCGTTAGTTAAGTTAAGTTATTGCTTTACTTTCCATCGCCTTCTATACAATTGTTATACAAAATTTTTAAAATTTAATATTATTGCCGGGCTTCAATTCAATTCAACATTCTCATAATGCAAATTTCATAAATATTCATTACACTTCTCGCTTCGATAAATCATAAACGATACGTAAATAATAGTTGACTATGATCTAGATAACGCTATATATTATATATAATTAATTGTAGTTGTAATTGAAATAATGGTATTTGTAATTTGTCTTGCGGTTTGCAGGGGTTCTTATTTTCTTGTTTGAGTATTTGCTTTGGTACTTTAGCCGATTTAGTCGATTCCGATTGCGATCTCGTATCGATTATTCGATTAATATTATTCCTTAAAAGTGTTGCCATCTCTCTCGTCCGACGCTCCCTCCTCCGAACAACAGTATAAAAATAATTTCGTGATTATACTTACTAGTTTAACTTACGAGTACATGTCTGGAGACTTACCCTAGCTGTATATAATATATGCTTTGTAAATATTACGCAACTACATACGTATTCTAGATGTATATATCCTCTATGCTCATATTCATATTCCCAGATACCCGCTTAGAAACACCAACAACTCTGGCTTGGTTTTTGGGTCATCTAAACTTGGCTACGACTAGGGCTACAAAATGTTCGTTGCACTTCTTTCCCCACTTCCTCTTTGAGATCGGTTGCTGAAGCTGATTTCAGTTGATGATACTATAATGCTGATGTATACGCTATATCCTAATATTTACAGATTTGTGCAGCGAATGAGTTACGGTTTGTGTGTGTGTGAGCTTTTGTGTGAGTATGAAGATGAATGAATGAGTAAATGATTGAATGAATGAATATGAGTTACAGTTACGTAATATAGGGCTAAGTAATATCGTACTAGGTCGGTTAAGTGTCGAAAAAGTGCAAAGTATTATTCACGCATGGACGAAGTGTACTGTTAAATGCTTGAGACTAGATCACACTCGATATTTGTTCTGCTCTGTTCTGCGACTGAGGGGTTCTCTCTATGCGATCGAATACTTGGGGGGATTTTGGGTTCCCCCCGGTTTCTTTGGTCTTATTCGCCGTACTCCTAATTGGGCCTCGAACGGAATGCAATGTTTGTGGATACTAAAAACTGGGAATGGCTTTGGTATTAGGTAAGTGAGTTTTGCTGTTAAACAGCGACTAGATGTTCACTTCTAAGGACTAAATTAAATAATGCTTCACTGGATAGCAGTGCTAATTGACTGAGGAAAAAGATCGCCCAAAAAGTAAGGTTAGGTTTCTCGAACCGCCCTCTGTGACTGCTGCAATGCTCTTCTAGTCATAAATGATCTGATTTCGGAATGAACTAATTGGGGGACTTGACCTATATATAAACGTGATCGTGATGCTTTCTACAGGGGCTAATATGAGGCTTACACAACCAGTTCTCGGGGAGTTTGAGTTGGTCCTCGTTGTTTTCTGGTTTCGATTTGTTAACATTCGCTCTCGAACCGCTCCCACCTGAACCGGTTCGCAACACCCGACTAAATATTGCTTTGCGTTTCGTTTTTTGTTGCCTGCTTGCTTTGTTTTTGTTGCTTTTTGATTAATTTGTATCGTTGTCTTTATATCGAATCTAAAAATTGTTGAGTGCTTAAATGTCGCGTTCGTGTGACTTAGGTTAAAATTGCTTAGTGGCTAGCACTCGTAATTACTGCTTATAGATAGGCTGCCCTTAAGTCCTAATTCGTTGTTTGAGAAACATTGCATTTGCTTTTGTATTCGTTGCATTAATTTTAATCACTTCGTCGTCGTCGTCAACGTTGTCGATTAAAGAGATAGAGATAGAGAGTAGGGAGATATTGTTCGAGTAAGAGTTAGAGTTAGTGTTAGCTAGAGGAGAGTGTTCTTCGAGAGTTAGTTGGAGAGAGTGGGTAGATTAAAACGTTTGTTTCTTTTAGTTTGGTTTAGCTACAGGTTATAGTACACTCTATATATGCATTTAAATATAGTACTCTTATGTGTGTGTGTCTGCTTTTGTTTTTTGTAAGTCGTAAGTCGTAAGATAGATAAGATAGCTGCTAGAATTGCTTAGATTTCTTCAGGTTCTCGGAATGCATGTGGCTTTAGCACCTCATACACAAGGCTCTCTGTGTGTTTGGGGTGTTTGTTTTGTGTTTTTCGTTTTTTTTTTCTGGAATGTGTTGGGTTTTTAGGAATGTTCAACTCACTTAAGTTTAAAAGAAGAACCATTTCGAGTTGGTTAGCATGGGGGTGTTCCCGAAAGCTCTCTTTGCATTCGTAAGTTTCCTTTGCATACTTTTGGAGGCACCTTGGAAAAGAGGAGTTTTCAAATCGCCAGAGAGGTTTCGGGAGCACACCCATTGAGTATTTTGTTGCTTGGCTGCCTAATGCGAATTTCTACAGTCTCTGTGTTACTCTACTACACTTTGCTCTTGGACGTATTGTGATGTATGTATCTTCTATAAAAACGTCTATCGGTTAACCTAGTTGTAAATGGTAACGGTAACTTTAACATTAACGGTAAATTAACTAACCAGCTATGCAGTTACAGCACATCCTTCCTCTTTCGCATGGGCAGTGCCGCAGAAATCTCTTGAGCTTCGGAGCCTTGACCATTGCTTTCTTTATACAGGTTGGTCCTACGAGCCCGATCTTTCCCCTCAGTTTGGGATTTCGAAACTCTAGAGACTTCTGTAGCCCCCACCTGTGTTTCACGCTTACATGGCATACGTGGCTCCTCCGCTGCCCTCGAGCTTGACGCGCTCAAGGAACTCGTGTGGCGGCGACGAGGCCATACTGGCCCCGCTCTCACTGTTGCTATCGTGCATGGACAACGACATGGACATCATCAGCTCCTCCTCGTCCTTCAGGCAGGCCGACTCCAGGTGCTTGTTGAGGTACGACTTCAGGGCGAAGGTCTTGTGGCACCGTTTGCACTCGAAGTTCTTGTCCACCGAATGGGTCTGCATGTGCGCCCGAAGATTGGAACGGTCTGCAAAGGCCTTGCCGCAGTGCGCACACCCATAGGGCTTCTCGCCCGTGTGGGATCTCAGGTGCCCCTGGAGCAGCCAGGGCCGGGAGAACAGCTTGCCGCAGACGCCACAGCTGTGCGACAGCTTGTGGGTGAGCAAGTGCATCGCCAGGGCGGGCATCGAAACATAGGCCTTGCCGCAGGTGTGGCACTTCTTGGCCGACTGCGAGTCCAGCGAGCGATGAGTTTGCTTGTGGCGGGACAGATTACTGGACGTGGCATACTGCTTGCCGCACTCGGAGCAGGTGTACTTCGTCTTCTGCTGGTCGGTAGTGGCCACTCCGCTGGAGGCGGCTGCCGGATCCGCCACATGCTTGCGCTTGGAGCGACCATCGCTCACGAAGAAGGCCTCGTAGGTGTAGGCCACCGTTTTGGCCGACGCTCCGGTTGCGCCGCCACCATGCTCCCCATCCTGGAGGCACTCGCCATCCTGGTTCGTGTTGGTCGTGTTGCTGTTCTCGTTCTGCACCTGGCCGCTGCTGCTCCCGCTGCTGCTGCTGCTCGAGTGGCTGCTGGGACTGCTGGGCATGTGATTGCTGCTGGCACTCGAGGCATTGCTGGCGGGGCGTTGCTCATTTACCACACTGGCCGCTGCTGCAAGTTCGGCAATGGAACTGCTGCGCAGATGCGCATGCGCCTCCAGAGCTGGCAAGTGGGTGTGGTGTGCCTGCTGCTGCTGCTGCGGCTGTTGCTGCTGCAGTGGCAAGTAATGGTGTTGCTGCGGGGCAAGGTGTTGCTGCTGTGCATGGTGGTGTTGCTGTTGCTGCTGCAGCTGGTGAGGCTGCGTGGGCGGGTGGAAGGCCGTGCTGGCGCTCAGATCCAGGATGGCGTGTGCCGCATGCAGGTCCTCCTCCGCCGGAATCCTTCTCCGGTACCCGTGCGCCGGCTTGTCATCCAGTGAGTACGGCCTGTAGATGTCCTTCTTCTTGGGCGGCAGCGACAGTGTGGCCCCCGTGCTGCTGAAGCACTTCCGTTCGCTGGAGGTCTGGCCACTCGAGAGCGGACTGTACCGATCGCCGGCGCCGCTGGGCGAGCACGAGGGTGACGAAGTGGTGGACGAGGGCGGTGTCTGGTAGGCGGCCAGGTGCTGGTCCCCACTTCCATTTCCGGAGGAGGATCTGGCTGCCACCAGGGCTGTGGCCGCGGCACGGATCACGGTTATCTCGCTCTCCATGCGGGGCAGGTACGCGGTGTAGTGCAGCGGCGACAGTTCGCGGGTGTAGCCTGCAAGGGAGGCAGAAAAAAGGGGAAATCATGGGTTAATTGTTATTCGGCCCAGAAAGACTTATAAATCTAAAACTTCTTATAAAAAATATCATACAACACGTTTTCATAAGATAATCCCATTAAAAGTAAAGAGGATAGAAGATTTCCAAAAGTATCACCCCTTAAGTATGCTATACTGTTCTTGTAATAAAAATTATCATATATTACTTTGTTATTAAAATTTGTTTTAAAATTATAGATATATATATACTCATAAGAATTGAGTTAAGTTACCTAAACTTTCTGCACGTGCACCTTTGAAAACTTTGAAATTATAAAAAAAACTTCTGTTTCCTTTTCCTTTATAAGCTGCCAAAACATTTATCCTTTGTCCTTCTTCCCGAGCTTTTTCTTTTCGAGAACTTTAAACAATAGCATTTATTGTAAACTGAAGGGCTGCTGCCGTCACATGGTTCCACTTTATGATTCCTCTGCGCTTAATTTCTATAATCCAAGGACAAACTTTGAAAGGTCAACTTGAATATCATAGGACCACGCCTGAAGTTGTGCTACGATAACCATAGTGGTTTTTACAGGCGGAAAAAATTTATTTTCTAAAAGGATTTTATAAGAAAACTTTGTTGGTGATACCTACAACTTAAAAGATTTTTTATATACAAAAATTAAGTACGAGGTATTGCCAAAGCTTTTTAAGGCTAAATCTTCACTGACATTCACAGAGCCTTCTTTAAGTTTACCTAGAATCCTGGCAAACTATCTATTTAATGTCTAATTTCCACTGAATAATTAATTTCGCAATTGTACGTAAAAGGCTTTGATGGGGCACATATTCTAGCAAAACGAAGGACCCAGATCCGGCGAAACGGTTTAATTTCGCCATTTGCCATTGTTTTCACGCCGAAGGGAAACCGAGTCGGCATTTGCCAACGAGGGTGGCCGTAGCCCTCTGGCCGGAATCGCAAACAATATTGAGTGACAACAAAGGCAATTAAATTGATTCGGAATTGTTTCGCAATCGCACAATGGCCACATCAATGACAGCGATTACGTGCGCCCCCCCTGAATTTTCCGATTTTCCTGCTTTCCCCGCTTTCCCCACTTTCCCGGGGGCGAACTTACCGTTGTAAACATTGCCGGCCACTCGCGTCGCCGCCTCCGGCGAGTGGGGCGGGGGACTTGGAGCCGTGGTGCCCGCCGTGGGTGAACTGGGGCCCCAGCACTTCGATGTCGTCGTCGTCGCCGCCTCCATGTTGCTGCTGCTGCTGTGCGATGTTGCTGCTTCCGAGGATGTGGCTGCTGCTGCTGCTGCGGCTGCTGCATCTGCTGTTGTGCGTTGCTTCTCCAGCTTGATCAGGAATTTATCGCCCACCACATCGATCTCCTCGTCCTCATCCAGCGTGGAGCGTCTGGACTTGAGATGCAGTTCCTCAAGGTCCCGAGAGGAGGTGGCGGCACTCTGATGTTGCTGCTGCTGCTGCTGGCTAGTACTATCCTCCGTCCGATCCAACCAGGGATAGGCCTTCCACTTCTTGGCTATCAGGCAGCGCGGCATCTTCTGGTTTTCCGTGTCTTCCGTCTTAGTTTGAGGTTAGAGTTTTGGAGTTCAGGATCCAGTTAGTAGATCTTAGAGGGCTAAGTGCTGAAGCTAGAGTCGAGTTTCGAGCGAGCAAAGACCGTCTCAGGGGGTATTTTACGTGGCAAAAGCGGAAAGGAAACGTTGCTGTTGTTATCTCGCATGTGAAAATATATATATTGTATATAGAGTTTGGCTCGCCGAAAGATCTGTTAGGGTTTTAGTCGTACAGCTTGTGGTTGTTGGGTCTCAGACCTGGCATCTCTGCTATCCGGCCGTGTGTGTTTTCATGTGTGTGGGTCTGTGGTGTGTGGAGTGTTTCGGTTAAATATTCTTAGTAATTTGCATTTTATTGTAAATTGGTATTGCTTTTTTTTTTGGTTTTTTCGGGGCTTTTAGTTAGGATTCCTCGGGTTTCACAGCCACTTCACACATTTCGGCGCTTGATTCGTTGTCAGACCCGTATCCGTCATTGGGGCTGGAGTTTCTGCTCGTTCTCTCGTGCTTTTTGCGTTTCGTATTTTTTATTTCTGTTGGGCCGGAGTTTTTGCGTTTTTGGCCAGGGCCACCGATTTTTGGTCAGTACCCCCCGTTTCCTGCTCCACGGAACACACACGGACACGTTCGCGTTCAGTTGGCTGGCTGCGTGTGGCTTATCGATTTTTACATTTACATTTGCGTTTACGTTTACGTTTTTGTTTTTAACACGGAATCGGACTCAAAACATAACGGGGGGATATTCTTTATTTTCTGGGGGTATCCTGCTCCTCTCTGGCTTTTCGGCTGGCAATTTTCTCCTCTGTTTTTCCGTGGTTTGGAAACAAAACTTGTTCGATGCTCGAGTCGAAAATAAATGTTTTGTTTTTCGGTAGATTTCAGTTTAAAAAACGGAAAGTTGACAGAGTTGTAGTGGTAGAGTTGTAGGTTTTTTTGCTTGAGAAAGTTAAGTTAAGGTTGACGCGAGTTGAGAATAGTTGAGTTGTTATTGTTGTTGTTGTTGTTGGTAGTGAAAAAATTGATTTAGGAGAAAATATAATATTATATAAGATAGAGAAGAAATGCGAACGAACCGAACGTAAGCAACTCTTGAATGCTTATGAGAGTCGGACGGCCCGAGAGCCTGCTTATAAGGGTGGTCCACCCCCAGAAGAACGGTGGGAACCCGAAACTGGAGCCGACATCGTCTCGCCAGCCGAAGGGAAGAGCGAGAGCGAGTGCGAGAGCGGAACGCCTGAGAGCGGCACAGCCCCTAAAATCCAACCCCCAAGCAAGGAAGCGTAGCTGTTGCTATTGCTGTTGCTTGTCCCGGGGCTACTACACACGTAGGAATATTTAAAAAGGTAAGTTAACTGATGTAACAGAGGGCTATAAAGAGGAAATAAAATTTAAAACTTACCAGGGTTAGTTTTCAGTCCTTAAATATATCATAAAACCCCTTGAACAAGGGGATTTTTTAAACTTTTTTAAAAAATCGCCTGGTGTAGAACCTCCCCAGCGGACAGGCAACAATCAGGAAGTGTTCCATTGCCGAGCATTCCCCGCTGTTGCTATCTCCCAATTTCAAAAATTGTTGCGCCTCTCTCTCTCCATTTCCCCACCCCTCCCACTCCACTGCTTTCTTTGGGGTGGGGAAAGGACCCCAGCCGTACCTGAGAATTGGCTCATGGCTCTTTGGCCCTTTTGGAACTTTTTCGGCTCGGGGCTCGCGGCTCTTGGCTCTTGGCCGCTTCAGGCTCCCATTCGAGGGGTGGATTTCTCGCCCAGAATGTGGCAGTTGTGCCGAGTTAATTGCTGTTGCATTGCATTTGTTGCTTGGCTCTGATTTTGAACAAATTGCCAGCGACGGGGTGGTACAGCGGGTGTACTTCTCGTTCCATAAAAGCATATATATGAAGGGACTGGGGGTGAGGGGATGCAACAGTCGCTGGTCCTTGGGTTCTAACTCAGTTAGTACAAGATAAACAGCACAAACTAACTTCTGTCGCCCTCACTCTGCGGACACGGCCCTCCACTGGCCATGAATAAGTGGTTTTCTTTCCAGATCACAGAGGTCGGATATGAGTGCGGCAACTCAAATCGTTGGATGATTAATTGCAGCTCCCGCCGAGTTCGTTTTGATTGACAGCTGGATGTGTCATATGCCACGCTTCCAGAATGAAATGAACTCGATTTTGGGACGAATACCCAGGGTTTTTGAAACTATGAAAAGGGTCCGGCGTTTTGCAGTCTGACAAATATTTATGTTTGTAAATATGTTACCTTGTGCCTCGATTTCAGCTCGAAATAAATATAATTAATAGAACATACTGAAACATTTGGAAAGATATTACTTAAGAAAATTAATAATTTAAGTATTAAAGAACTTTAAAACATATTTACATTCATAAGCCCTCACATTTTATGTACCTTAATTCAGCAATTTAATTTTAAAAAGTAAGTACCTAAGAAAATCTCCAAGAAGCTGCTGAACAATCTGTTCAAAATGACCCCCTATAAAATCCCCCGAACATCTTGACAAGTAACTTCCTTGCATATACAATCTGTTGGCATTCTCAGTCAGTGCAACACACACACAAAACTAATTAATTAAAGTGGAGCTTCGGTTAGCTGAACGGGGAGCCGGAGCTTTGCATAATCAGACACTTAAATTACAAAGTTCTTAACCTTTTAATTAGCCAGCGACAACAGACAATTTGTCTGCCTCAGACGAGCTTAGCGGCGCTTCTGCAGCCCTTGGTTGCAGCAGTCCTTTTAAAAATTATACTTCTCATTGGAATTTTCATTCGGCTTACTATGGTATCCCCCGGGCCCTGTGTCCAACCCACTTCCTGCTCCCCGGCCCAGCCCAACCATCGAAAAGCCGAAACAGATGCAACCTTTTGTTGTACGGTTTCCTTGTTTAAACTATTTCGAATTTTTTGAGGAAAACCAAGAAGTGCCCAGCGATCTATCTGTCCATCCATCTCGCGCAGTGACAGGCCATAAGGACCTCGACCTCCTCGGGCATTCCTTGGAAATGGACAGCGGTATGTAAATATTAATGTTAAAGTAACGTATAGACCATCTGTGGAATTCGGCTGCACTAATTATAAAAAAAACGAATGGAATTGGACTCGCCCTACGCCCGGCACCTCTAAGGAAGCCCTAAATATGCCCGATCAACCCCACTCGGGTTGCACTGCCAGAAATTTATGTGACTTTATTCAAGGGTATTTAAAAACCCTAAAGAGTATTATATTATTATATTATAGGATTATGTCAACAATTATAAAGATATTAAATCCCTAAATTAAAAAAAAATTTATCATCAGGCCAGTAAAGATTGTATTATATTACAAATTGTAAAAACTAAGACATAATTCTCAATATTCTAAGATTTAAAATAAAGTTATAGTTTACAGATTTAAAAAATATTTTTTTTCCTTAGATTTTGTGATAGCATTAACCTTTCAAAAATAAACCTTTTTTATGTTGTTATAATCATATTTGGTACATAATTTGTAATAATATTTGAAGACCCCATGGTGTATTTTTCTCCATGCATGTCCTTTCTTAAGTTGCTGACGAAACCACTCGCCTGGCACGCGGCTCCCTGCAAATGGTAATCTGCTTTTCCAGCCAACAGACTTGAAGGCGATTCCGTCAAGATGCGCTTTATGCGGCCCACGACGAAATTGTTGCGCTTCGTTAGGCGCGCCCTCCGCCTCCTTGAGGAACCCAGGACCCACTCCTCGTCGAGCACCTCGATCGCTGGCCACGCGCACACTCCACACCCTCTCCGAGTAGACGGAGCACTCCAACCTCGATCCGGAAGGCAGGCTGCAGATGGCGGGGCACTGAGGCGATTCAAGCTCTACAACTCCGTGTGGGCCATATGGCTTTGGCTTTGGCTAGCGAATCGGAACTTGGGCCACGCGTCACGACAGGAAAATGTAGAATAGTTTGTTAGTGGCAGAGGAAAAGCGGCTATACTATGGGTGCTGCCACCGAAATTATGCAGCCGGCAGAGGACGACGGGCGGAATGGGGCGCGCTCACCTGGAACAAGGACAATATGGTTAATGCAGCGACAGCCTTTCCTGTTTCGTGTTTTACGAGCGGTGCGGTGTGTGTGCTAAGTTTGCAGCTATTAGTTTTTGTTTATTCCATGTTCCATACCCTGCGAGGGAGTATTTCAAATGGGCTTAAAGGCTTGCCAGGGTGCCGTTTCCGACACGTTTTCGGGAGATATATGTAGGGTCCATGAGCACAAGTACTTGATCGGTAGTGTCCGCTGTTGCTGACCTACTACCTAGATTATTGGTTATAATATTGCAGGCCTTAATGACATTTTTTTATGGTTCAGGACCTTTGAGGACCTTTTTTTAAAACTCCTAATTAGGTTTATTTGGACTTTCAATTAAGTTTTCTAATGATTTTCGTAGTAGCAACTAACAGCCGATCATTAGGTCATTGTTATCTTCCGAACTGAATAGCTTTGTACAGAACATTTTTACTTTAACACCCTAGATATATATATATTTTTACCTCAATCCACACACGATATTATAAATATATAGAAATATCTTACTTGTAATACCCTTTAAAATACATTTTTAAAAATAAAAAATATAATAGCGGAATAAGTTAATTTGATATAGTACTGTATCCCTAAATCACATCCAGAAGGGTATTGCGTTGGTCAACCCATTAGATACTGCTGAAACCTGTTAGTTTATTTAGTTTTGAGTGGGGGGAGGTGTGTCCGAGAGGACGAAAGGTGCACCGCAGCCCAGTTGCGGGGATTCAGTTGAGCGCGCTTGCGAGCGTGCAAAAAGCAGCAGGAGCAGGAGCAGCCAGGAGCAAGGAAGCGAGGACCAGCAGCCAGGAGCAGGAGCAGGAGCAGGAGCAGGAAATGCTCTACAAGTGCTGCAGCTGGCCCAGCTGTTTTGGGTGTTTCCCCCTTGCTTTTTTCCCGTTGATGGGTGGGTATTACGCCCGGCCCTAAGCCCAATCTAAAATGCACACCCCACTGGCTGCAGTCGCCATTCGGCTTGTCAGCTTGCCAAGGGCTATTTGGCGTTGCCTAGCGAGTTGCCCCGAAACTTTGGCTATAACCGACGCCGCCCCAACCCAGTCCTGCGACCCAACCCTGCTCGAATACCCCTCTATATGGTCGTGACTCGCGCTGTCTCGCTCGCTCCTCGCCTGAAGTGTGACGCTCGCGTGGCACGGAAGTGACGTCGACGGCAGCTGTAGCCGAGCTATAGCCAGAAACTGTTGATCCTTTCCTCCTGCCTCGAAGGAGTATCACCCCTGCCCTTTCCCAACTGGGCACCCAGAGCTAGCCGAGGGCCGAAGGGAAAGGCAAGCCGGCGGCAGCGCTGCGGAGGTAAAAATTCACAAAGGTACAGAGCCCGGGGGAACCAGGTGTCTGGCATGCTCATTCCGTTCTCCATTCAATGATGTATTAAAGTGGAAACAGCACGAGAGTACCAGACTGAGTCTGGGTCTGATTCTGAATTGTGTATTGTGCATGCCCTATAGGAAGGAATATGAAAATATACGGGGAAAGTTGGCTAAGGATCAGAAATCAAGGCTTGTAATATTTAGAATATAAAAAGCGTACTTTATAATATATTCTTTGGTGTAAAAAATATGATTTTTTTTATTATTTATTGATGTTCATAATAAATACCGAAATATTTGTTTATACTCCTTGAGCAGGAATAAATATTTCTGTATCTCTTTTGCCAGTTGATAAAGCTAAATCAACTTTATGGACAAGATTAAAATAATATATGAACGTTTTTGAAAAATAAAAATGGCAAGTAGTAATATTTTCTATCTATGGATACGACCTATTCCTTATACTTATAATCTAAGACATAACTTTTATATATCTTACAAAAGATCTTCGAAAAGATGGACTTAGGAGTATTTTTAAATACTTTAAAGTATTCCAAACCTCAAATATAATTCTTTTCCTTTTGGGTACACTTTATATTTATTTAGGAACAAAGCAAATAAATTCCTTCGATTTAATTTATACAACAGCTGATGTTTGAAAACGCTCCTTTAATGCCTCGGCGAATTTCGCTTTATTTGATTTCGCTTATCCCAGGGATACCTTTATACCCCATTGACTCGCGGACATATGTTCGGCGAGGCCTTCGGGTTAGACCCCAAGTATTTCCAATAACCGATGCAATAAGGATCTGAAACAATCGAGGTGTAGTAAGGCGGCGAGGCCGAGCAACATGTAATTTGTAAAGCTTCCTTTGATTAGGGCGCCGTGCCCTTTGTCGCCCTGTGACTCGTGTAGTTTATGGCACCATAAACCAATCAGTTGGCACGACAAAGAGTATTCACGCTTCGATGGCTCCGCAATTGACTTCTCTTTCATCTTTATTGTATTCGCGATGTCTGTGTCCGGGAGTCTGCGAGTCTGGCGGTTAGAGTTTGAGTTGGCTTTGGGTTTGAATTTGAGTCTGGCGCTGGTTCTGGGTTTTCGGCACTCGGTGTATACATCCTTTTGCGTCCCGGCGCTGTCGAGTTTTTCCCAAATGCTATTTATTCCTGTTCCTGCTGTAATTTCATTGTTACTCCTTTTTGAATGGCTGTGTGCAACAACCACCACCCCATCGTCATCATCATCATCATCATCATCATCATCAGAGCAACACGGCACCACCGCTGCCACTTCCACAGGCACTTCCTCTTTCGCCACCCCATGGCACCCTGCACCACCCAACGCCACCCCATTTTTGGCATTTGGCGTCTGCATAGAAACAGCAAACAGGTAAAAAACAAAAAAAGGACAAAGGAACAATAACAACATCCCAACGAGGGGAAGTGAAATAAAGGCGAGTTTACGTCATCGCCCGAAATTGCACTTTGCCCAGTTTTGATGGGCCAACTTATTAGCATATCCGGCGACAGGATGTGAAGGATATGGGAGGATACTTGCTAGGGCTTCCCCAAAACTGGACGCGCGTGTGTCCATTTCCAGTTCCAGTTCATTTCAGAATCCAGTTACCATTCCGGTAATTCGAAACTTTGTATTTTTAATTACATTTGTTTCGGACTTTCGGACGAATCGGGTCTGGTGTTGAGATAGGGCTATCAAGTTGGGTCAGTGGCGGGGGGAAATCTCACTGGGATCGTTATAGGGACAGGGACAGGGATAGGGATAGGGATAGGGATTCTCCCCCCTCTCTCTTTACAGCGAAATTGGCAGCTGTTGCAGTCGGACAACAAAGCGAATGAAACCCACAAATCGTTAGACGAGCCCTGGAGTTCAAAGACCTCTCCTCATGAGTGAGGAACTCGAAGGAAAGGGGCAGGGGTAGGGCACGAACCCTGGCCCAAAAGTTGAGGTGCGGTCCAGGTAGCGAGCGGCAAGCAGAAAAAGAGGACAAGGACTCGCCCAGCGATCTGCAGATGGGACATCAGTCGATGATCTACATAAACACACACTGAAGAAAATCGATTTTAAGGAGGAAAATATGTTAAATCACAAAATAGGGGACTTCAAAACATGATAATAGGAAAACTGTGTTGTTAAAGTTATACTATATTAAATAAAATATAAGAACAACTATTATAATTATAAGGAGCTGTAATTAAAAACCTGTTTTAAAGGGAATATTCCATTTTCAAATCCATTTTTAATTAATTTAGAACTAAAAACTCTCTTTTGGTAATCAAAGGGGCAATATAACATTAAAAACAAGTTTTCTCGCAGTGCCGAAAACTGCATTCTGGCATGATAATGATGACTGCTGAAGCAAGGACCAAAAACCCTGTAAAAAACAGCCCAAGGGCAAGCTGAACCCCATACAGAGAGCGCAGACCGCTTTTCAGTCGCCTTTCAACAATTTTCCGACAGCTGTCCACATTGGCATTATTCCGTTTTCCATTTTCCTCTGCGTGGATGCAACAGCAGCTGATTCCTGATTCCTGACCCAGGTTCCTCTGGCTCTAGGTTCTGGTTTCTGCTGCACCCAGATCTTGAATTTCATTTCGGGACTGGGATAAGAACTCGTTTAGGGAAGGGGACGGGACCCAGATCAGGCTTAGGTTAGCGCCCTCTGGCATTTGTTTTGTTTGCCATCCATAAACTAATGGCTTTCAGGATGCAGCCGCTTTGGGAAATACTTTGAATATCTGAGGCCTCATTCTCGCTTTGCAGCAGTTGATTCAATTAGAAGCCCGGAGAAGTCAAAACTGCGGAGGGTTAGGCATCAATCAACGAACCGAGTTGATTCTTCAATTTGTGGGAATTACGGAGCCAACACTCATTCGCACAAAGGAAGATGCTTTCGGCAAATCTGTGCTGTGTAAATTGGTAATTCCAAGTGGAGGAGAAGCCATGCGAAGACACACTTTACTTGGAGGAGATGGAAATTAAAGCTTGGAATTCTCTACACTGAACTTTAATAGGTGGAACTGATGTATTCACTTTAATTTACATGTTACCTCAATATAGTTATTTAAGGATTGTACACTTTTCAACTTAATACTCAAGGATTTGATAACCTATCCAAGGCAAAATGTATACGTTTTAAGGAATCCTTTATTACGTTAATACATTTTCTATATAGATATACCTTTTTTATATAATATTTATACGTCATTTCAGTAGTTTTGGGTCGATAATATATCTAGAAGCAAACGATCCTTTGGACCACTTAAGTCCCTCTACAATTTAGTTGAGTTTTCGTATCCCCTTTAAGATGCTTTAAGACAGAGCGGACGCCAGGAATATCCTGTTAAATTTTGCAGAGTGCAGCTAAAACAGAACAAGCAGGATGGCATAGAACAAGTTAAGTTGTTTGTCTGAGGAATCCTGTCTTCAGACGAATGCGTACGTGTATAGTATTAATGTGTGTGTTGTGTGTGCATATTGAGTCACTAATCTTAATTACTTGTGCAGCATGCAACAAGAGCACTTAGCGCTGATATCCTGGCAGCCTCGTGCTGCCCGAGACATATGCACATACGTGATTATAGTTTCCGATGGCCTTTAGTGCTGCCTTTCAAGATACCTTGTACAGCGTACCCCATAAGCGGTGCTTACCCCTGCCTCTGCGGACTTCCCCTACTATTTTGGTTTTCTCTCTTTTTTCCCCAGTTCTCTTATTGAAATAAATTCTCAATGAACGCGCCCATTCGATGGGCCTTTCATTTTCATGCGTGCCATTTGCAGCAGCTGGCGTTTTGGTCCTTGCAGCTTGTTGCTGATGGGATGCTGATGTTGTTGCCACTGCTGTTGCTGCTGCCGCTGTTGTTGCTGCTGTTGTTGCCGTTTGTGAAACGCTTGCAAATCTGTGGCAGATGCTGCGCCGCACATATATCCGCAGCGTATACATTCCCGTATAGTATATCATATTTGGTTTGCGCATTAGCCCGGCCAGCAAGGCTAAGCGACACATGGAGCTCATCCACGTAGATGGATACACTCCGTGCCAAACAGACACAGTTGGGGTCAAGCAAATAGCTGAGGACATTTCTTTGTGTGACTAACAGCGCTGGAGATAATTTTTCGTTTTCCAAATATTATCTTAGAAGTATCACCAATAGATTAAGGTTCCTTTTGATCCTTTTAAGTATACATGTACAATCCTTGGTATCTCAATTATTTTCATAAGTAATTTGTAAAGGTTTCAGAACATATTCCTTTTCCTGGACCAAATCTCTTTAAGTTTCACCATTAGAACAGGGTTCCTAAGTTCTAAAGAAAACTTAAAACAATGTATAAGGCATTTGTTCTAGAAGGTATATTTATAAGACCACTTTTTAATAACTATGTTATTTTCATAGGTATTTTATTAAATTTTCCAAAACAAGTTGTATATATTTTTCTATGATATCTTACAATAGGACATATTGAATGTAATCATTCATCTTAAAGTCCTAGTTTGTATTGAAATTTGTGTTACCCCAGCATATAGTTATATGATCCCTTTAAGAGCACCAACACAGCACTTTTAAAATATTGTGTTCCCTATACCAAATAGAGTCATAATTTTGACCCTGGCTGTATGTGTGCTGGGATGCTTGTTTGCCATGTAGATGCTTAGGGGGTGGTAGAGTGGGCCACACGGCAGCCCCATCCTCTATGTTATCCTCCATGTCCTTGTGCTTCAACTCGACAAATATTCAACACGTATTCATTTCCTGCGGACGCTCAGTTGCCAACTGGCAACATTCTGTGTCGCAGGAGTGGGTTGCGAGGGGAAAAGGAGGCGAGGCTGAAAGGAGGTGGCGATGACGAAGAAGATGCTGCACAAGTGCAGCCAGGACATGGATACTTGCACTTGATGCCGTAGCCATACAGCTCCAGCTCCAGCTCCTGCTCTGGCTTTCGCTTTAGCTCCGACTGTAGCTGTGGCTGCTGATGAAGTAGCGACAATGCGGCAATGCGTCGCAAACTCACTTTGAGTGCTACTTGGCAGCAAGACAACGACGCCCAGACTGCCGGGAAGGAGCAGGGATGCAGGGTTGCAGGCGCTGGCAATGGAGATGGAGATGCTGAGGCGGATGGAGGTGCCAAAGGATGCGAGCATTGGTCCTTGGGGGCGGCGGAGAGCTGCCAGCGACGACAGCGTGACACGCAACAGGAGGGCGGCGAGGGAGGGACAGCGGTGTTTTCCTGGCCAGGATAAAGGAAGCTCTCCTTGAATTGGCGACAGATACGCTAAGGAATCTTTCCGCCTCGGATGAAAAGCGAGGAATGGCAAATGCTGCCACTGAAAGGTGAATGATGGAACCCGTGTGTTGGAATAACGATGAATAATACAGCATGCAGATTAAACCAAACATCTACGTGGCTTACAACTTTAGGTATATTTTAAATTCATTTAACTACAAAATATTATTTAGATTATTGTAAAGATTAACAGCAATTTAAATTTACCAAAAAAGTTATTATTCATAATGGCTACATAGGGTTCTTGTCTTTAAGCCTTTTTATAAAGTTTTTATTCATGTACTTTTTCGTAAATATTTTACAACTTTAGATCTATCTTTCCCCATGGAAAACCGTTACAGCCCTCACACCATTCTTCCCTGCTCAAGGGTCATCCTTCTAATTTAATAAATCCTCAAATAAGAAAAATGTAAAATGATGCGTCTCAAATTTATTGGATATTTGTATGCGAAGGTTTCCTATTGTCTCACGGGGTTTTCTTTCTTCGCTGAAGTAGTGTTCCGTCCAAGACGAATAGGGTTTTCTTTTCTCAGAAGTCTTCATCGCTCAGGGCTTCATCTATCCCTCTAGGTCCCCTTTCCTACCCAAACCCCTGCGAGGAGGAAGTTTCCCGTGAAGTCTTGATAAATTTCCCTCACGAACCGACCTCATCCCAGACAAAGCGAATATGTTGATCCTTTGACGATTGCACAACACTTCCAGCACATGCATTCAGTTCCCAGTTCGCAGTTCCCGCACCAAAACCCACCTCAGTTCCAAACCCAAGCCCCAATCCCAACCCACTTCCCAGCATTATTTCACCCCCCGGAGGTATCGCGTCAAGTGACCCTCTCGATGGCTGCGGCTGCTACTCGGGTTCCCCAGCTCCCCCGGCAGCTCCAGTCCTCCCAGGATATCTCCAGGACCTCCACTTCTCCAGGAGGAAGCCGTGAACGCTTAACGCCCGCTCATTCCCTGTGAGAGAGTCACACGTAGCCACGAAATCATTTTTCACCACTTAGTCACGTCGCTTTGACAGCACATCCCTGGGAGGATGGGTTCTGGATTCTCGGCTCGGGATCTGCTGAGATGGTGAGCTGGGGAAGTGCTGGGGTTAGTCTGGTTGCGGGCCAGGGATATATGGTCTCGGTAGCAGCCCCAGCATCCGCTCTTATCTGCGGTTTAGTTGCTTATAATTGGCAGACATGTGAGTGGCGGGCAGAGGAGAGCTTTCCCAGAGTCCTTTCCCCGCTTTCCCTACACCCCCCTTCGGAGACCGGATGCCAGAGCCTGCCGACTGCTAATAGTTACACTCGCAGGATATCTGTATGTCGGTAATTAGCCAACCGTAAGTCGGCCCTACTTTCCCACGCGGCGGGCATTGCGTGATGTTGTTATTAGTGGAAAACAGTACTACTCCTACGTAACTTGCTCGGCAATTACACTCGCACTGCTGTCGATCGTTAGTTGGGAGGCGAACTTTCCCGCCACCGCTGGGTGGGCTCGGGCTGCCAACAGATGGCATCAATCAAGTGGAAACCACTAAGTATAATGCAGCAATGTTGCCCAAAAAAGTTGCCATTGCCAGTGCAGTTGGGAAATCTTGTTGCCCAGCCAGCACCCCTCGTACCGCCCTGTATCCTGCACGGGAAAAAACCGAAAAAGGGACCAGTGGGTTAAATAGTAATATTTTTTGTCTATATAGGGCGTGCAGCTGCATTTAGATATAACAGGCTTTGCAGAATGCTTATAAGAGGACTTTAGAGGACAGTAATTATGATATGGTTTCCAAAAATTCCAAAGATTGATGATATTGCAGGTTTTATTGTTTATTTTTTACACTTTATAATATTTAAATATAGAGGATCTCATTACTTCAATAACATATATGTGTTAAGTTTAGTGATTTCTTTTTAGAGCTATATTATATATGATATTATAAAATGTAATATAATCTTATTATCTGTATATAATAATATCTTAAGAATGGCTTTCATATACGGCATTTAAGAACTTGAACTTTTCAGATCTACACAAATATAAATACTACTGGCAGTGATAAAATCCTAGGTAGATCTTTTGATTTACTAATATTTATTAATTTTTGTAAGCCCCTGGAGTGCTGATTACTTTCTTCTCTCAGTGTAAATGTACCTCCCAACAAGTGCTCGTAGTACGTGTTGTCCTGCTATTTGGTTACCTTGTATGGTTGCACTTCCTTCGTTTTGCTTGTGGCACGAATCAAAGTATTGAATTTCTATATCCGTTTTTTTTCTCCTGTTCGTTTTATTTTTGTGTATTGTTCGGGTGAAAGGGGCGTGTTGCCCCGGTGTTGCTGCTGCTGTTGTCGCAGTTGCTGTTGCCGCTGCTGATGTTGCTGCCGCCGCCGCTTACACAAAGGACAACAGCTCAGCAGGACTAAATGAGTGCACAGGAAGTTTTTACATTGCTCACCTTGAGCGGGGGTTTGGGTTGATGGGCATGGGCTCGGGTCTGGGCGGAGGGTTTGTTGTGGGAATGGAACTGTAGCTGTGACTGGGTGCGGGGCAATTAGGTCCTGCTCCTGGTCCTTTCCCAACGGGTGGGTACATGTCGCCGTACTTGTATCTGAGGCAAAACGGAAACTGTCGCAGGTGATCGGCGTGTTGATAAGTTCAAAAACAACATCAGCAGCAACAATCACCAGCAGCAGCAACTTGAGCCCAAAAATGGGTTTCGCATTTTGGCATTTCGCAATTGCCAAGGCAAAAGTTTCGAATGCGTTTTGTGGCTCTCGCAAAAATCCATTTTTCGCATTTGTATACCCTGACAGAGGTTAATTGCTCGAGTTCGTCATTTCAAAGGTCTACGCATTTTTTTAGCCACTCGATGTCATTGAAAACTTTTTCGTACTTTTCGAGGTCCGGTTTTATTGTGTGGCCTTCATTTCTCACATACTCTTCGCTTTTTGGTTGCCCAACTAAAGGGCATCCTCAAAATGACATTGAAACAAAAAGTTGTCGGGAAGTTCCTAATAGAAACTTCCTATTGACTAAAACTTCTACTTTAATTTACTTAGTCAATAAAGTTTATCGTAATTAAATCTTGATAAATACGTTTTGGCAAGAAAGTCGTTTACATATTTACTAAGATGGTGCGATAACTTTTGTAATTGGAAGTTGTCTAGAATATATCTTTAAGAGTTTGTAAACAGTATCTTTAGATGGGAACTCATTAAAATTGGTGGGAGTATAGTTAGGTTAGTGTCTAGGACTATAGGTGTGATATGCAACACAATATTTTATTGGAATAATAGTTTCTTTCAGTTGAATGTGCAACTTTAGCTAAAAACCTTAATAGGGTTACTAGATTTTTAAAAGAAATATAAAAACTTGTGAAAGACCTCCCGAATTTGTAGCTGTCAGAACATCAGTAGGAAACAAGGGTATGCAAACCTTTGGATATCGAAAGTTTTTTTTTCACTTTTTAAAATGTTTTTGGTACAAGTTTGGGTTCTGGTTTTCAGTATAGCTGTAGCTACTCGGAAACAAAGTGCTAAAAAAGTCACGCCCGAGGCGAAATGAATTTTCAGTTGCTGCACGAATCGCAAGGGGGAGGGGCAGGGGGAAGAGCGGGCGGGAAAGCCGCTTTTCCAGCGTGTTTTTTCCGTGTTCAGCATCAGGTAAGCTAACCTTTTGTGCCGCCCATTAGAAACATGCACGCAGTCGGCTTACTTAAGCATACAAATTGTGTGCGGAGGCAAATGCAAATGCGCCAGACTCAGACTCCCGGCGATGTGGAAATGGGAAATGTGGAAATGTAGAATTGTAGAAATGCGGAAACGTGCGGGGATTTGAGGCAGTTCTCTCTCGCTGTGGGCTGGAAAAACTTTGCCATGCGTGCCGCCATTTGACTCGCAAGATTGACACGCTGCCAAAAAAGCCGGGGAAGGGGAAGGGATTTTCCTCCGGGGGGAAAACGGAGGGAAAAACTGTGCAGATGTGTCCAATTTAGTGGAACACCGGACCAACGCCCCCGGCCAGATGCTCGGGAGCTCCTTATGATTATTATATATATACATACAGACCACGGTCCATGGTGTACCACCCCCGAAAAGGGACTGTGAAAAGGAAAGCGAGAAGAAAACCCAAACCCAAAAGCCTTGGGGCAACTCGACAAGTGGCGGAAATTAATGCAGTAATTGTGGTAAGTGCTTGTCCTCCTTGCTGATTCATAATCGCATGTATTCAATTAAGGAGATTAATTATTTTGGGCAGCCCCACGAAGGATTTAAATCTGTCAGACTTAAGGGAAACGAAACGAGAAGGAAACTCTTTTCTTGCGAGGAAATATTCGAATGGCCAGCGGTCAGCGAAAGGTCACGTGGCCACCATAAATATGCCGGCCATCGATTGTACCTGACCACGCCACAGAACTATCCATCTTCCATAAGATGTCAGCGGCAGGAGCTTATGCAAAGTCCTCCCCCCAACCAGCTCTTGGGGGAGAAAAATCTATGCCGATCCCGAGAATTTCGACCATGACAATAATCAGCTGAAGCGTTTCTGTGTGTGTGGGGGTGTCAAAAGTAGTAACTCCCCCTTGGCCGAGGGTGGTTTGAATTGCTTTCGGTTTCGGTTTTGGGTTTGGGTTGGCCAAATAAATTAGGCAACAAAAAATTGACATTCCAAGGAGGCCAGGACATCGCCACTGATTAGAACAATATGCGTGAGTATGTAAAAGGCAATCTATGGACCCATACACCACCGTCTATATGTACGAGTATATCTGTGTCTGTGTATCTGCAGAGGCGTATTTATATAACGCATTTGTAGCTGGCCAAAAAAAGATGTGTTCAAAATAAATATGCGTGCGTGTTGCTTCCCCACACCGCGGTACAGTAGCCGAAATGAGTATAGATTTGTTTGTTTGTATGTCGTTAGCATTGTTTTTTTCCCTCAGTGCGTGCGTGCGTGTGCCCCGGCATCTGTGCGTGTGTGTGTGAGTGTATTTTTGCCTTTCGTTGACACTTTCACAATTTATGGCAAATGCTGTCTTTCACCCGGTCCCCTGCCACAGGAAAGGCGCCAAGCAAGTGGCAGCGGCAGCCCGACCAACCCCCTGAAAGTTACTTTAGCCACCCGCCAAAAACAAAAAAGAATTTCCCAAAAAAAACAAGTCGATTTGGTTGAAACGGGGGCTACGAATACGAGGTACCCAAAACTAGAGAGCCTGGATAAATAAAATAAATTAAGTGAAAAATTATCGTTGAGAATAAATTTAATTTAATTAATATCATAGAAGTGACTAAAAATATGCAACACTATTTTAGCTGATTGTTTGAGCCTCTACAATGCAGGAACTCATATTTTGTTATAGTCCGTAAGTATAAAAAATCATTTAAATAAATGTTATTAATTATGTAAATATCATGGCCATCTTATTTTGAGTGGGAAGGAACTGATTTTGCTGCATACTTTTAGACACCTTTATAAGGAATGTAAACAAAGTGAGCTGAACTTAATCACTATTGAGTCTCTAGGAATGCATAGAGCTACAATTTGTTAACTTTTTATACATAAAATAATTCGTTTGTTACTAAATGGAGACGCATCATACTTTTATCCCATTTACAGGGTATCTCCCGTGGGCGTTTCGGGGGCGTGGCCGTTGGGGGTTGGGCAGAGAAAGCATTCTGTTTACCAGTTTCCGCAGTCCCCAGTTGTGCACAGGACTCATTTGAAATAAATATTTTTGTGTTTTTACTTGAAGCGACAATAACGCAAAACATGAAACATACACTAACAGAGCGGAGACAAATGTCCTCTGTATCTGTGTGTTTGTGAATATCCTGGGAGTGTGAGACTGTGGGTGTGTTTGTGTGTGTGTGGCTGTAGGCAAAACCACGCGCGGCGCTGCGGCGTCAAAGTCGAATTACTCATACGCCACGTTGGCCAATGTCGCTGCCACTTTGGCTTTGCTGCCTTTGTTGTCCTTGTTGCTGCCGCCTGACACACAATCCGTGCCTCCAGTATGCGCGTTGACGTTAAAAGCTACAGAGCAATTAATCATTAGCTTTTACAGGATTTATTGCAAATACTTTTATCGGATATATTAAATGAACTCCACTCCACAAGAGGCTCTGCCTGGCGTGGCCTGTGGCCTTAGGCCGCCCGTGGAATTATGGCAGCATTAATCCAGTGGGGACTATCTGCCGACAACATCTTACTACTGTTCGGTTTTCCTTCTTGTCTTCTCTTTGGAGGCCTTTCGGCTTTAAGATTTGCGTCATCGCGAAGTGTCAGTCATGTGGGTCACGGGGAAAGTAGGGAAAAACTTTTTTAGACATATGCACACACGCGATGGCTTAGCAACAGTTTACATCGCATTGTACTAGGTTGTTTACTTTCGGTGACAAAATGAGTTACAGGTTTCATTCATTGCCCTAATGCAGCTTGATAAATTTGAGCGCATTAATTACGCTCACTTGGCGCTGGGAACACAGGACGCATATATCCTCCTCGCGTCTTGCTCCTTCTCCTTGGCGGGCACTGCTCCTTTTGTTAGCCGGCTATTCGCAGAGTGCCTCTGTTGTTCAGTTTCATGTGCCATTAACTGGCTCAAGCCGCCGCGATTGATCTTGGCCTTAAGTTGGGTTTATTGCCTCCCCAGCGTTAAAGAAGCTGTGCTTACATGGGCACTCAGAAAAATGGTGTATGCTTTATTACAAAAATAAAAAGAATAAAGGGATGCTTAAAAGCATGCAACCATATATTTATAATCGGAAATATGAATGGATTCTTTATTAAAGTCGAAAATGTTTTTTCAGTTGCATACTTTTAGTCCGTTTTATAAGTGAATTTAAACCGTTGTGATTTTATAATTTATTTAGTCAAATAAAAACCAAATTTTATTTTAAATTACAAACCAAATATTTTTATAAGCTTGCTTTATGAAATCATAAAACCCGAGCAAATGTTTTGTGAAACTCTAACAATCTCGTCAAGCTTTCAAGTTTGATTCACGTTAGTTTTATGGCGAATCACTAAATTTTACTGCGATACGGAGCCATTCTTTTTTCAGAGTGCCAAGACGGAGTTGCCTCTTTCGCATTCTGCACATGCAAATTTATAACAATTTTACGTTCTCACATGCTGAAAGTCGTAAATCGTATTCGGCAAGGTGCGAACTGCTCCTCCATTCCGCGCCAAAACCAAGTGGCTGTGCATAAAAAATCGTTTATGGCTTTGCAGCGCTCAAATAGAACAAAGCATAAATCCTAATTTACTTATGTGGAGCTGCAGCAGTTGCCACTTGCCGGGTATTCGGGTGTGTGTGTCACCCGACGGTAAACATATATCAACAACATCTTAAACTCATGACGCCAAATAAATACAAATGTTGTAAAGTGCAGGGGACGCCCCGGGGTGGGGACACCGTAGAACCCAGGCCAGACTCGTAAATCGCTCGGAAAAGAGGAAAACCCATACCCATCCACATCCCCATTCCAGGGAAAAATAAAATAAGAAGGGAGAAGCAGTGTGTGAGCTTAGTGGCATCGCGATTGAATGGGACTCTGAATAAATTTCACCTTAGCAAGTGGCTGTAAATTGTTTATATTTTACTCGAGTTTGCTGTATTAAAAGGGAATTTGATGGAATATGGATTAGGAGGAGTGTTGTGCGAGCGCGTTTTGACTCGGTTTTCGGATTTAGCGGGGAAAAAGAGTGATAGAGATTCCGATGAAGATATCAGAAATAACTTTGCAAGTGGGGCTTACGATGTGTTGGGATTTTAAATGGAAGCTAGAAATAACAATATGGTTATTACATGGACCATTTAATTAAATATAACTGATATGAATATGAATTTAATGGCTGTTAAGCATGGTTAAAGATAAGTTCTTCAGTTTTCATTTACGCTACAACCTTAAAGGATGTTCGATAAGTACTTTCTCATTTACTGACCATTGCTTTCCTTATCCTAACCGAATTTTCTACCTCAGAGAACCACTTTTAACATAAATAAATTCTTAGTGGATTTGCAGTTGCCCGAAGACACTTACAAACTGCATTGCGCCGACAATAAATGCATTTCACAAATATTTCAACGTGTTCTTGGGCAATAAATCTGACCGAAAGTGGGCTCACCTCTTGATCAAACTAATCAAGTTGAGTAGCCGCCATTGAAGTGGTTTTGTTTACTTGAAGTTCTCGCCCAGAAATTGATATAATTGATGGCGAGCCATAACAGGCCACATTAGAAATGCCGGCCAGTGCTGGAGATTTTCCTTCATCTTCAACTGGGCTGCTCTCTGCTTCTGTTCTGTGTCTCTGTCTGTGTAGGCGAGTCCTTCGTCCGTCGTCCTTGTTTGCGCCTGTATTTGCCGTCCATCTGGCAAAGGAGCTTGGCCAGCTTGGCCAGCTTGACTTGTGCAATCCGAAATCTAACAGGAGAAAAAATACTAAAGCGTCAGCGGCATGTTAAGTAAACTTTATGACCGGAGAATTCCGCAAAAAGCGGGGGGATGAGCTCCCCGGATAAGGCCAGTGGATCGGGAGGAGTGGAAATTGCGGGCCGCAAATAAAACCAGGACCAGAACAAGGATCCCGTCCCGAACCCGAGTGAGGCATCAAAAAGTAAGAGCAAATGCAAAAGCAACAACTATAAAAACCTGCAGCGATAGTAAAATGCAAATTGGTTGGGGTGGATGCGGATGTGGCCGGGCATGGGTATGGGTGGCTTGGGGCAGCAGGATACCCAGGACCCTAGGACTTCAGGACTCCCTTGGTCCGTCAACTGAGGCACAAAAAAAAAGAAGGAGGAGAGCAAAAAGAATAGTAAGCTCTGGCATTCGCACTCGTAAAATAAAAGTAAAGTGCAACAGCAATTTGTTTGCACAATTGCTGAATGCGGCCATTGCTGTTGCTGCCGTGGATGTTGCTGCTGTTGTAGATGTTGCTGCTGTTGTTCGTGTTGCTGTTGCCGTTGCTGTTGGCACTCGTCGCATTGTTTGCTTTGTAGCCGGTTGTTGTACATTTTTATGACAGCTCAAATTGGCCCCCATCGCCACCCGCGAGCAACACTGTCAGCATATGGCAATAAATGGGCAACAGGAGTTGCTCCTCGCCGCTCCTCATGCCCCCCACAAATGCCCAGACTACAGTCCACTATTTATATAGATACATCTATATGTACATGTCTTCCCCCAACTGCCAACTTTTTTCGCGTCTGATTTGCGCTGACAGCACAGGCCGTCTGATTTGATGCCTTGTTGCAGAGCCCTTTTGACGACTGGCCCATCTTTTTGCTCCATTTCATTTTCTATTTTGGCACTTTGAAATTAAAATATAAAACCCGCGCCGCTTTGACAACTTTTTAAGCTCCATTAGCGTTGACGGCAAGAAAGCCTATCAAGCGGCAACAAAAGGAGGCCGTGGAAAAAGGGTCAATGTAACCGCGAAGGCAGCCGACGACGCGGCAGGACACCCGGGACATCACGACATCAGGACATCATCAATGGCAGAGCAACAGCAACAGCAACCCCTTTGGCCGGCGTAACCTTGCGGTTGTTTCCCTTCCCAGTCCAGTGCTTTTCCCGGTCCCTGTAGCATTGCCAGGACCCAAACCAGGCCCCGATTGCGAAACCCATTCAGACACTATAAACAATTTTTAAGTTGCTTACTAAACAATACTTTACAGGTAAATGTTGGGTTTTTTATATTTCAATTATAAATTGATCTTGTTATGCCTTCAAAAAGTATATGGTGACATTTTAAGAGAAAGACTAGTAGTTATTACTATAATTACAGGTCAGTTAAATTGATAAATATCAAACCTTCTTACTAAGCAATCGATTAAAATAAGTCGAGATTTTAGAACTGATCAGCTATCTAATTTAAACGACTTTTAAAATCACTTTAAAATGTGTCTAAAGATATGCTATGTTATATTTTTGAAATACAAAAGTGAGTAGGCCATCAACTCTTTGACAAGTTGTGTCGTGGGAAAAAAAAAAAAAAAAAAAAAAAGAAAAAGAACAAAGTGCGTGCTTACGCGTTATAATAGCACAGATAATAAAAATTCGGACGCTGTCTAGCGCAGTGTCGGCAGTGGGACAACAACAACAACATAAGTGTAGTGCGACAAGACTGCATTTGTGCCCGCTAGGGCATCGCTGTTCCCCTCACACTGCGCGCAGCCGTACAAGAGGGGCAATAAAAGCAGTGATTGACTTACATTCGACTTTGCATAAAATCGAGAGAAATGGCAAATACCAGAGAAACAATGCTTCTGGGCGAAGCTCTGAGAAAAGCCGTCATGGACGAGGTGATTCCAGGAGAGTTAACCCTGGCAGAAAATCTGGCCACTAGCGGCAAGCTTAACTCATATGGTATAGCAGTATCAAGCAGTAATGCAGCCTGTATCACCAGTACTCTGACAATAACTCACAGTCCAATATATACCTACACTACATCATCACCCAGCATATGCAGTGGCATGTGCTCAACGCCTATGCCTCCTAAAGCATTAAGCACTTCTATAGACTTCCCCCCTCTACCGGGCCTCAATGAATCTGATTCACCCAGATGGCAAAAAATCCAGAGCCAGAAGAGGAAGGGGTCATCGAACTCACCAATAAGTCAACGAAAACGTGCCGATATTAGAAATTTAGAACCCAGTGACCCTGTGTCAGCAAACAGGTTCGAAACACTATCAGTTGATGACGATGAGATGGACTGCAATAGTGTGGACGAACCATCGACTAGCGCTGCAGCAGCGGCTTACCGTTCTCACACCGCTTCTAAGGCTAAAGACAGCAATGCACATAACAAGAACGCAAACGTACAAAGTAAAACTGATTCATCTACGGTAAAATCTGCTTCTACTGGTAGTCCAAAACCACCACCAATCGTTCTTATGGACGTGACAAACGTGAACGAACTTCTTATCGCTATCGAGGAAGTTACAAATCTTGAAAATGTTGAAATCAAATCCTCTGTGGGCTCCACTCACAGAATCTACACCAAAGACGCAAACACCTACAGGGCTGTAGTACGACAACTAAGTTCCCTGAAAATTGAATTCCATTGCTATCAATTGAAAGACGAGAAACCATTCAGAGTTGTTGTGCGAGGATTACACCATTCACAGCTCCATCATAAAATCAAAGAGGAATTACTCAGACAGGGGCATAAAGTTCTATCAATATATAACCCAAAAAGCAACAAGAGCGGTGAACAGATGAACCTCTTCTTCATTAATGTAGAAAAGAATCTAAATAACAAAGATATACTCCAACTACGATCTCTATGTCGCCAACGCGTCCGTTTTGAAGTAGCCAGAAAAGCACAAGACATAGTGCAATGTCGGAGATGCCAATCGTTTGGTCATACTGCAAGATATTGCTACAGACCTTTTATCTGTGTCTCTTGCGGTGACTACCATAAATCATCAGATTGTCCCAGAAGCAAAGAAGCACCAGCAACTTGCACTCACTGTGGTGAAAATCACCCAGCTAACTTCCGTGGCTGCAAATCCTATCAAAAATTGCTCAAAATGAACGAAAATGTACAGAAAACCCCAAAAGTGAGCATAAACAATAACTCTACACCCAAACATTATGAAAATGGAGTTTCTTATGCTCAAATAGCCAGAAATGCAAATCCAATCACGGAAAAACAAAACAAACGACCAGGAAACCTAACAAATAGGCTACAGGACGCCATTCAACAGCAACATCACTACGGTGCAAAAAATCATGCGCACTTTTTCCCAGATGTGTCACAACAGCAAAATGCACAAGAATCTAAACTAGAAATGGCAGTTGCATCGCTCTCAAAAGCTATCGAGGGTCTATACGCCATGCAAGCCCAGATGCTGAAGATGCTGGTTGCAATTAACGCGCAACTTACACAATGTCCCAAATAAAAATTCTCACCTGGAACACGCGAGGTGCTGCCGGCAAAATGACGGAAATCGGCCACCTTGCGGAGAGAGAGAATATTGACATTCTCCTTCTCACTGAAACGAAGACATCCAACCTTCAAATATTTGGATATGAAGTCTACACTTCAAATCTACCTGACGGCAGCCACAGGGGTGGAGCTGCAATCCTGGTTAACAAAAAGATCAATCACTTTCCCATCGAGCCAATCGTCCATGCTAAAGTCCAAATCGTGGGTGCCAGAATCCAAACATGTATAGGACAAATATTCATCGGATCAATCTATTGCCCTCCGAACTTCAGCTGGACTCAATCAGAATTTGATGACATATTCGCTAACTTCAACTTCCCAAGATCATTTATCAGCGGAGACTGGAACGCCAAACATCCATGGTGGGGTTCTGCGATCACCTGTCACCGAGGTAACTTACTTGCCGCAAGCGCCATCTCAATTAACGCCAACATCCTGGCGACTGGAGCACCAACATACTATCCAAGCGCAGTAAATCGAAGACCATCCTGTTTAGACTTTGCAATTTATCGCAACATTCCACACGACAAGCTAAGCATCAGAGACAGCTGGGACCTTGAATCGGACCACCTATCTCTCATCACTACATTAAAAACAGAAGCCATACAATGCACTCAACGTAGACAACTTCTTAGCAAACACACAAATGTAGCTGTTTTCAAGGAAGAACTATGTAGATCGATACGCCTTAACATTGAGCTCAACTCTGCTGCTGAGATTGACGACGCTGTAGACCTCTTCACTACCAACGTGACAAATGCGGCGAGGAGTGCAAACGTGTACACTGCAAACAATCATGGCAGAGCCCTCATACGCCACTCGAATAGAATTGACCCAAACATTGCAGAGATTCTAGTCCGTAAGAGAGCACTGAGAAGACGTTATATTCGAACGCACAGTCCTGAGGATAAAGCTCAATGGCATAGATGCGCCAGAGAGCTTCACGTTGCCATGGCTGAATTGAAAAATGCGCAATTCGAACATATGCTGACCAATATGGACTATTCTAATGATTCCATTTTTAATATGTGGTCCTTTACCAAAAAAGTAAAAAGAATGCCACAGAAAGTTACGCCTCTGAAGAACAGCAATGGTAACTGGTGTCGCTCCTTAGAAGAGCAAGTACAAACATTTGCGGAACACCTTGGCGACAGATTCACTGCGTTTAATTTCGCATCCGAGGAGGATATCAACAGAATAAACGAAATACTACAGCGCCCTTTCCAGATGTCACCTCCAATAAGACATATCCGTCTGGAAGAAGTCTCAAACATGATACGTACCCTCAAAAGTCGAAAGGCGCCAGGTCATGACCTAATAAGCAACGCAGTACTTAAAATCCTTCCCAAGAGAGCACTATTACTTATCACATTGATATTCAATGCGATACTTAGAGTGCAATACTTTCCCAAAAAATGGAAGAGTGCTAGAATCAGTATGATTCTAAAGCCAGGGAAACCGGAACAGGATCCATGCTCCTACCGGCCTATCAGCCTCCTGCCCTCTTTATCGAAGGTAATGGAAAGGCTGATAGCTTCCCGACTTATAATACACCTAGAAGACAATGATACTATCCCAATGCACCAATTCGGATTCAGAGCCGGCCACAGTACGATTGAGCAATTGCACCGTGTAGTCAATCACATCCTGAAGGCCTACGACAATAAAGAATACTGCAACGGCATCTTTCTTGACATACAACAGGCATTTGATAGAGTTTGGATCCCGGGACTACTAGCCAAAGTCAAAACAGCGCTGCCAGCCAACCTGTTTGAGCTCATCAGATCGTTTCTCACAAACAGAGATTTTTGCGTCCAGTCCAGAGACGCAATCTCTGCAAATGTTGCCATTGCAGCTGGCGTTCCCCAAGGAAGCGTCTTAGGACCGCTACTGTACTCCATCTTTACAGCAGACATCCCCAAGCCAAGCTATGAAGAAATGACCTACGACAACAGCAAAATGCTGCTGGCCAGCTTCGCTGACGACGTCTGCTTTCTCAGCTCCTCGAACAGTGAGACCGAGTCTTCACAAACGCTGCAAACCTACCTCAACGAATTCGAGAAATGGGCCACGGCGAACAATATCAAAATCAACGAAAGCAAATGCGTAAACGTTTGCTTTACGTTACGCCGAAAAACAACTCCGGTGGTCCACATTAATAATGTGGACATAGAGCAAGCGACTAAGGCGAAATACCTAGGCCTCACACTGGACAAACGCCTAACCTTCCGAGAACATATTGCCAGAGTCGTCAAAATGTGCAACCTAAAGCGGAACCAATTATTCTGGATGCTAAACAAGAAAAGCAAACTATCTCTAAGATGCAAGCGGCACATTTATCAACAAATCATCGCACCAACTTGGAGATATGGAATCCAAATTTGGGGAGTGGCGGCTGCGTCCCACCGAAAACGTTTCCAAACCGTCCAGAACAAAACATTAAGACAAATCACTGGCTGTGAGTGGTTCGTTAGCGGCCAAACGCTTCACAATGACCTAAACCTGAGTCTTGTTGAAGACCAAATATCGTTCTTCTCAAGCAGGTACAACGACCGTCTAACTGCCCACCGTAATCGTCTAGCCCGGAGATTACAGGGGGCTATCCCAATTCGCAGGCTCAAAAGAAGACATTTTGGGCTGCTCCTAAGAGACTAATATGAATATATTATATTTACTTGAAACTAGTCGTAATTTGATCTACTCCTATATACCAAGTTGAAAACTAATTATAATTTATAATTAAGAGATTATTTACTTAAGAAAACATTTAGGTTAAAGGCTTTAATTAGATCTGTTCCTGGATTATATTAAATAAAGATGTTAATTAAAAAAAAAAAAAAAAAAAAAAAAAAAAAAAAAAAAAAAGTCTCATGTATTTATTTTGTAGCATACTTTTAGGTACCTCCTTTACAAGCTCTGCTTATTGATTTTACTGATTTTCAGAGGTCTTTATAAGAAGGACAAAATATATTCGAAATGCACAAGTCCCAAGTATTTATGCTCTATAGGTATTTTACCAAGTTATATATTTCCTTGCCTATTTTTTGACACCAACCTTTTAACCTCTTCAAAACCTAAATATATGGCTAGACTTGGAATATTCCAGTTGTCCAATATAATCAGAAAACAGTATTCCACATACAAAATGATATAGGAGACTTTTCTCCCCGTGCATCCTGTTCCGGTTCGCCCTGGGTTGGTCTGTTGGCTGGCCTGGTCGGTTGGTGTTGCACTTCCGTGGCTCGAACAACAGCGGGAACCGAAAAAAAACATTTAACTGTTTCGCTGTTTGGCATTCATTGCGAATTTAAAGGGCGGCTTAGTGACAGGAATAATAAGGAAGCCCGCAGCGGAAGCGCTGATGTCAACGCAGCAGCAGTAGCAACACCACCAATGTCACAAAACGCAAAAAAATACAAAAACCACAAGGGACTCTATTGGATTCGGGTTGGGGGGTTGGCCGGAATAAATGGAAGGGGGCTGGGATCTGGGGGCGGTGGCTCCGACGGGGGGCAATAATGGGCCACGGCCCATGGAGTCCTTGCGGCCGTTCTGTGTGTTTGCTGTATTTTGTGTCCTTTGGCCCCCTTTCGATTCGGTCTCGCATCTCGGCCTGTGCAAACAAACCAAACCAAATGAAACCAAACCAAACGAAACGTAACGAAATAAACCGAAAACCTCAGAACGTTAAAAAGGACAACGGTCGCAAGGCAAGGAGCAAGTTTCAGTTGTCAACTATGCTAAATATTTGGTCTAGCTAACGGAAAAATGGGGAAAAAAGCCCAAACCGAAAGCCAAAAAAGGCCAACCGAGGAATGAAAACAATACCAAATTAAACGCTTACAGCTGGAGCAGCTCATAATTTATTTCTAAGCTTGGAACCCCTTGAAATTTCCAACTTCCAGCTTTGGCTTTCTCCTCGTCGTCTTTTTTTTCGGCAGCCAAGTGGCAGACATCAAAACACACCCCCGGCTTTTCGGGTTTTTTGGGAAAATACTCTGATACTCTTGGACTTCTTCCCGGTTTTGCGGCCCCCTGTGGAGAGGCCACCCCCTTCCCATTTCCAAAAGCGGTTCTGTTGCATAATTTCGGCAATCCACAAGTGTGTGTGGCACGAGTTCCTGCCAGGACACGGCCTTTGTCATGGTATTTGTGACTCGCTGGTAGTGCTTCGGGAGAAACAACCAAAAACGCAGAGAGTCTGCGCACACTCTCGGCGAATTCTCTCTTGGGGTTGTTGCATGTTGTCGGGGGTTCGTTGGGCGGCCAGGGGGTGGTGTGGCTACCTACTTGTTGTGTCTTGGCTTTAAGTTTTGCCCTAAAAGGCTGGCCAATAAATCAGCGAAATATATCAAAGAACTTAGGATCTAAAAGGGCAATTATTAGGAGACCTAGCTAGCCCTAGGCCCTCGAAGCACCCCGAAACCCGGAAAGCAACCCCTTGCCTTCCAAAAAACACCACCACCCCCTAGTGGTGTGCGTTGGTGTTGACCCGAAATCACGCACACTCGCTGTAAATCACACACACATCCATAACCGTGCCACACAGAGGGTATGCTGTGGCCAACTGAGCGGCAGCGCCAGCGAAAAGCTGCGAATGCCAAGCGCACAGTAGAAGGGAGTGGTACGTCAAAAACTGACGCACAGCGGCAGGCCAAACAAGTCCATAGTTTAATAGCCAGCACACACCGCACCACAACAATAATATAAACTGTAAAATATATAAAAACACACAAGTCCAGGCCAGGAACCAAGAAAAAAACAAGCAAATATTACGTGACCAAGTGCAACCAACCAACATCCAATAAAAACAAAAGGAAAATCTATAACTATAAAAAGAAAAGGAGTGTGTGTGTGTGTGTGTGAAAACGAAAAAAACAAGCCACAAATCAGAGCGAGTACGAGCGTTTCCTACTATGCCATATCCCATAACCGCCGTAGATCTAAGCCCGCCGTAGTTTAGTTTTAGCCAAAAGGTTAAATTATCAATTTGCTTGCTTAATTATGCATGATTTGATTTGGTGTTGCATGTGACAAAGTGGTGTATACGAGGTGTGCGCCTTGCATGTGTGTGTATAAGTCGCTGCAGCTGCAAAGTATGCAATAAAAATCTCGCATTGTTTATGTGCAGCAGGATCCGGAGAGCGGAAAGAGAGGCATCGAGAGAGGCGGAGAGCGGTGGGTGGGAGCGAAAGCGAGTGAGGGGGTGGTACAGTGAGGTAGGCTAAGGCAACCAACAGTTGACTATTTGTTGCATGTACTCGCCACAGCGGACTTCTTTCAACTAGTTGGTAAGCTTCAGCGAGTGCGCCGAATGCTCTCGCTCTCCCTCCGTTTCTCTCGCAAGAACGAGAAACTCTCTCCGTCGATTTCAATTCACAAAACATTCGACAAGTGCAGAGTGAACAAGTTGTTGTTGCTGAAGCAGCGAACGGAAAAAGAGGAAAATTTACAGGGTTTTCCAAAAGCCACAGGCCATTATCTAACCAATATTCAACATGTGATAGAAAGTAAAGGAAATACAGATCTATATGGGTGGTAAATATCACCCCTTATGACCATCGAAATCGCAGAATCTCGGTTAGTGCATTTCCTAAACAATGGCAGCGAGTGTATGCGCCATTTTTAAACGTGGGATAGGGATAGATAGTTTCGGTGTGCGTGCGTGTGCGCCACCTTCCAATGGAAGCTTTTCCGCCCAGCCCCCCACACGCCTCTCCCCCCGCGACCACCCCCGTTGCCACCACCGATTTTCTCGTTTTCTCTCTCCGTTCCACGCAGTGCGGAAAATGAACTGCCTGTCCGTGTATAAACCGTGCAATTTAGTGCAAAAAGTATAACAATTTATCAATTAAGTGTAATCAAGTGTTGCAAATTTTGCCCAACCCCCCGGAAATCCCACCACCCACCATGCCACCCCCCGCGATGGGTGGTCCGGCTCCCTTCTGTTGCGTTGACGCTGATTGCACGGCGGTTTCTGCATTTATAATGTAAATATTATGACTGCCAGCCACTGCAGGAACTTGTTTACAATTTTCGCACTTTAATCGCCGTTTAAATTATGCAATTTTGTTGCTTGCTTATTTTTCTTTTCCACCTTTTCGAGTGCAAGGCGTTTGGGAAAGTGGCGGAGTGTGCAGTTAATGGTTGCCATAGAGTATTTACCTGCGATTTATGGGGTGGCACTACGGCAAAGGGTGTATAATGGGCTATCAGAAATGGCTTAGGGAGTTCCTCCTGAGGGTTTCTGGCTTTTTATGGGTTCAAGAACCCAGAACTTCCAGTCTGTTGAAAATTAACGAACACGCATCACAGAATGATTGCACATAACTAATATTTTAAAATTAAATAGTTTTTTATTACCATACGTTGAAGAAGAACACACATCGCTTGGTGATTAAAATTAACTTATATTTTAAATAATTTTTTTATTACCATACGTTAAATAACTTCGTGAAATCTTATATAAATATTGTCCAACAATTGTATTCATTTCCCTTCCTGAACAACCAAATATAAAACAAATAAAACCAACCTCCACTTTGAGTTTACTTAAAATCTTAGTTTAATATTTTGATTGAACAGATCACCTTTTCTTTTAGATTTTACAATTTCTTTAAAAATAATTTCAATATGTTTGTATTTTTTAAGCATTTAAAAACTAAGCAGAAAGGTATTCTTCCTCTACTTAAGTTATACCCACCATTTTAATAAGCTACATGTTGCACAGACTCACCTTCCTCTGGGTCCTTTGAGAGGGAAACAGCTATTACCTGCATGTAAATGTGACAGGGTCTTTGTGCACTGTCTCACCGGTAAATAAGTGCAATTTAATTTACCAGCGCTTCCATTACTTGCAGCAAACAAGGAGGCAGCAACGGCAACGGCAGCAACATTGCAACAACCACCAGCAACTAGCAACTATCAACCAGCAACGCAACAACGAACAACGCCAGATACCTTGGATTGCGGAGATAGCCAGGAAGGAATACCCGGTTACACGAGTTGAATAAGCTGCCAAGCGGATGTGGTAGGATCGCAGGTGGGGCAGGATCTCGGAGACAGGAGGGCAAGTGGGCAGTGGCAGTGGCAGGGCAGGAGGATGCCAGCCAGCCGGCGAGCCAAGAAGCACAACATTGCAACATCCGCCACTCCGGGGACAAGGAATCAAAGCTGAAGGAGCAACCGCAGCAATTCACTCAAGGCAACTCGTGTCAATGTCAGAGTTGAAGTCGAAGTAGTCGAGGTCGGGGGCGGGTCACAAGCTACGGCTATAGCTATACAAGCAAAAGCATTTTAACTGCAGATGACAAAGAAGGTTGTGCTACATCTACATAGTAAATACAAAACAAATCTAAGCATAAGATACACGCAGACACCAAACCCAAGAAACCACTTCAACTCCAGAACCCAAAGAAACCTAGACCAAAATAAACAGAGCGGCGGGGCAGGGCGAACAAGTGGAGGGGAATCCCCGGAATTTCGATCGCCGAAGCTCCAAACTGGCAAGGAAAGGCGGAAGAAGGATACGGATACGGTGACCCGTTTTGCAGGCAAAATGTCCGTGGACTTTATACTGCCCAATCGCAACAAGATCCAAACGATTGCCTATGCGAGTGCCAGCAAGAAATATGTGGCCGCCGGATCGGGCTCCAGCCTGGGCTCCGGAATGGGATCGGTATCGGTATCGGCATCGGGAGCAGGATCAGGATCAGCAGCTGACCTGCAGAGCTGGCGACGCCCGAAGCCCAGGACCTCTGGAAAACTGAGGCTGGAGGATAAGTCCCCGCTGACTGCCAGCTCGGTGCTAAGGAATGCCAATGGCAATGGCCTGGGAAATGCCGGGAAATCAGCACTCAAGTCGGTGGCTAAAAGAAGCTCGCGATCGGTCCTCAAGCGGGAGATCATCGAACTGGAGGATGACGAGGGCGAGGAGCAGGAGGATCAGCTCTGCGAACACCTGGAATGGTCCGCCGCCCAGTCCCTGGTCCAGATGAACTCCTCCAAGCAGGAGAAGCAGCGACGAACGGGCAACTCCCCCGCAACTGTGGCAGTTCCAATTTCCACCTCAGGTATGTCCCACTTTTATAACTTTAATTCCATAAACTTAGCAGTCAATGCAAAAGCAATTCTGAGAAATTAATGAGCTTAAACTGACATTATTTGAGATGTAGATAGAGAAACCTATATATCATTCCAGCCATCATTAATATAATTATAGATTTTTTAGGTTGATATATATATGTACCTTACTAGAAACAAATAGTCAATTTAAATAGTAATAATCATGTTTAAAAATACTACGACTTAAAAGCTAGAACATTAAAAGCGTTTGTTCCTTATATTATTGTATCTGATATATTTTTATTCATTATCTATTTTATGAGAGGTTTGTCTTGAACCAATTAAAAATAGGAAAGGGTTTTTAAAGCTTCGTTTTTAAAGATATTATATGAGATCTCGCCCATTAACATTCTCCACCAAATATAAGGTCTTAACCTTAAAGTTTTCCAATTATAAAACCCCATTTCTGATATCCCCCTTATTTCAAGTGCGCATTCTTGGGTTGAAAAGCTGTTACCTTCTGTAGGTAGCTATTGTTCCATTTGTGGAACCCGCCCACCCCACACTTCAGGCCCCCCGCAATCACCCGGAATCAAGCAGCTGCACCCCCCTGAAAGTTGCGTCACAACAATGTGAACAGGTGGCTGCGACAATTTGTGTGCTCGTATTTATTTTTAGTAGCCAGGCTCTGCGATCCCACTCCATCATCGAAAGCCAGCGGCACTTCCAACCATTTTATGGCCACCCACTTGGCCAGCGTCCTTCAACCGCGCTGGTGACCCCCCACTGGTGGTGGTGACCCCACCACATAGCCCCTGCTCTCCCCTGCTTTCCCCGGCTTTCCCCACTCTGAACACTCCACTCAGAGCGCTCGTGTTTGACATTGTCGCCGTTAGCTAATCTTTTTAGCGTATGTTGGCATTTTCCATGTTTGCGCTTGCCTTCTTGTCGATGTCGTTGCTTGTTGCTCTTGAATGAAGGAAAGAGGCATGGGAAAGCGGGCAAAATCGGAGGGAAAACTGAGGAAAAGCTGAGGAAGAAGAAGCAAATGCAAACAAGCGGCATTGACTGCCACTGGCAGTGGGTGGCGATGGGCGGCGGTGGGTGACGACGGGTGCCTAAGATGGCCCGAGAGGTCGTCATATCGATTGAGGAACTCGGAACGTAACAGGTCAGCCAGCCGCAGTGGCGAAGGGATATATTGCGTCAGCCTCAGCTTCAGTCCCATAAAATGCCAAAATGTGCATTTATGGTTACTGCTGCCTTTATGATTTCCCTCTTTGCCTTGGTGGAATATGAGAATGACTTGCAGTTGACACACGCACCCTCAGTACACACATGTAGTTATTTAGGAAGAGCTTAAAAGGGCGCACAAAAAGTCTCAGTTTTTATAAAGACAGTACAAAAGGAGCTCGGGGTGTCGGGTTTCACGTTTTGAGGTCTACAGGTGGGAGCTAAAAATAAAAAGAAGGTAGCGGTACATAAAGTAATGTGCAAAGCATGTTCCATATAAAAAACGAATCAAAATTATACGGTTTTTCTTCCAAAGAAATATGTATCTTGATATTAGGTTGTTTTTCTTAAGTTATTAAAATTAAACAATTTTTAAAACTTATTTTTATTAGTTTGTCATGTAATTCATAAAATATTTTTTGTGCTATATTATATTATATTATTTTGTTGGCACCGTGTGCGACGCTTCTTGTGTGCTCAAACGTTTTTACAACCATCTTCAATCTCTGCCCAACAAATTGATTGGATTAAGCTGGAATCAATCACATGCCAACGAACCTCTTTGATTCAAATTGGATTTGACCCCATTCCGACGTTCCGAAATGTCAGAGCTTACAGTTGATTAGGCAGCCCTGGCGGAAGTTGACCCTTGGGCAAGGGTGGCAACCCTGTAGCTGGTCAGACTGCAAAATCAACAAGTCCCTTTGACAATCATTTTGATTAGAGTTTAATTTCTTCTTCTGCTTAATGGTCTTAGCCCTTTTTTGTGAAAGATGAATTTTAAGGGGTTTTTTAACCAAGGCGAGGATGACTGCCAGCCCCTGGACTGTTAGTTCTTATAAGTTATGAGGTATTTCTCGGGTACTAAAACCAAGTGTTGCTCTTCCTACAAACAGTATCGCTGCGCCGTCCAGTGGGCAGGGCTCCGGCGGAGGATGGCAAGGTGATTTTCTACGCCCCGCCCGCCAGCGCCAGTGGATCCCCACGCCAGCCGGAGCCGGTGACCTTGAAGAGGGAGCGGGACAGGGAGCGTGAGAGGGAGAGGGAGCGCGAGCGGGACCGCGTGAGGGAGCAACAGGTGGTGGCGGCGACCTCGATCTACCGGGGTCGCAGTGTCGAGGAAACGGAAGCGGCCCACGATCTGCTCTCCCTGTCGCAGAGCCTGCCGCCCCTGATCCCGCCCTGCGTGGTGACCATCATGAAGCAGGAGCAGGAGCAACTGCGCTCCCCGGAAATCCAGGAGATATCGAACAGCGCTTCCAGCCGATCGCCCCAGTCGACCATCCGGTTCATAGGCAGCAGTTCCTACGACCTGATGGGTGGCTCCTCCGAGGGAGCCAACAACTGCTCGCCGCTGACGCCCCCCAACTCGGATCACAGCTCCGATGTGGATATCGACATGTCTTCCTCCTCCGAATCGGGTTTGCAGCAATGGGGCAAGCCCAATCCGCAGCAGCAGAACCAACAGCGAGCCTCGGCCCTCAAGATGTGCCTCAATATGCTGGACGGCAGAACCAAGGCGAGCAAGGCGGCGGCAGTGAGCAAGCAGGATAAGCCGGAGCCAATGCAGCCCAGGCCCAAGAGTGCCCAGAGTAATGCCTCCTCCGGCGGAGGTCCGCCATCAGAGCCTCCGGAGCTGGGGGCAGCGGCGAGCGCGGGCTCACACAGCTCCTCGGGAAATGGGGAGAACTACGCCAAGCGGAAGCGGGGCTGCTACAAGTGCTGCGAGTGCGGCAAGCAGTATGCCACCTCCTCGAACCTGTCGCGCCACAAGCAGACCCATCGCTCCCTGGACTCGCAGTCGGCCAAGAAGTGCAACACCTGCGGCAAGGCGTACGTCTCCATGCCCGCCCTGGCGATGCACTTGCTCACGCACAAGCTCTCGCACAGCTGCGACATTTGCGGCAAGCTCTTCTCCCGCCCCTGGCTGCTCCAGGGACACCTGCGGTCCCACACCGGCGAGAAGCCCTACGCCTGCGTCCACTGCGGCAAGGCCTTCGCCGATCGCTCCAACCTGCGGGCCCACATGCAGACCCATTCGGGGGACAAGAACTTCAAGTGCCATCGCTGCAACAAGACCTTCGCCCTCAAATCGTACCTCAACAAGCATCTGGAATCGGCCTGTCTGCGCGACACCGGGGCCATTGATCAGGGCAAGGGATTGGAGGACGAGGACGACGATTGCAGCAAGCAGGACGAACTGGAGCTGGGCGAGACCGAGCTGGACAGCGACGAGAACAGCCAGGACATTGTGGTGGCCTAGGGGCGAACGACCCTGGGGAACTCTCCTGCCCGCAACTAAGATACTTTATACCAGAACCCTATAAGCAATACTCGAGCACCCTTATCAAATTAATACTAAAAACAAAATGGTAATTAAAAACAAACAAAGTCTAGTCTAGAAATCGGCTTACTAGCGGAGTAGTTCATTAAATGGCAGGTGCTGACGATGATGATGATGATGGATCTCAACTCAATAGAATCTTCTTCAAGCAGTTATATACACACACTTATATCTACTCACTTATAATCTGAACTATCCCAAAATCTCTCCAAGTTGCAACTTTTACTGAACGAAGATTGAGAGGCGCAGGAACAAAGAAAACAAAAACAAAAACAAAAAACAAAAGGTTTGAGAAGGAAATCCAAAACGTAACTTATAGTAAAAATCTGACACAACGAATATTATGGAACATAAGTAGAAATTCTATATATACACAGATCAAATAAGCATTATATACAGATGAGGAAGGGGAAGGAAGGACGGTAGGATGAAATGGGAACGGCAAATTATATGTATACATATGAACTAAATGATTAATACCTAGCGAGCAGAACCAATTTGCATGTTTTTTGGTAAATATCTACTTTTAGGCATCGTTTTAGGGCTCTAGAGTTTATATACACCCGGTCACAGATACAAGATACCACGTAAAACACTACCCACTCACCTAGATGTAGTCCGAGTACTTAAGGATTCGATCGGAGCTCAGTTCAAGTCTTAGCAAACTAATCAATTAGCGAACTTATAGCACTTCCCGCAACTCCCTATAACTCTCTCGCTCTTAGACCCCTTTTAAGCGTACTCAATGATCAAGTTTAGCAATCGGAAATCGGAGATATATAGAATCGAACGAGACGAACCATTTTAACCGCTGCGACAACGGCAACTTTACACTCTAACCAAGTTTAGGATGAGATTACTTCCATATTATGCTCTAACTCGATAAACAGAAAACTACTTCAATTACTTAGAAATGATTAAAATTAATGAGAAAACAATTTAGAAACATATCACAAGGACAATACTTAACATAAATAAATGCATTCAAAGTATGGAAAGTATATGAGGGCGGAGGAGGCGCCGCGAGACGACCCCAATTAAGACATTCTCATACACAAGCAACAAAGTACTTACGAAATAGTTATTTTATTACTAGCATTAGACCCCGACTCGTGTACATACAGTATATATATATATGAAAGGCAAGTTTAAAGGCATTTTATACAAGAAACTACCCCCGTACCCGCGACCCCTCGAGCTTTGGCCCAGCCAAAGGTTTCTTATGGACAGGAACACATCCTCCCCAACCGCAGAGGGATATACTCATGGGTAGAGATCCCCGATCCCCTGAGTTCTGGGAGGTCGAAGAAGAGGCAGAACGAAGCAGATAGGTTGATGAAACGATGATGATAGACGTAGAAGACGCACTTGTAAAACAAATGATAACTAAAAGCAATTCCAAAGTTAAGTGACATAGTTTTTAACAAACAAAAAAACCAAAAATACAAAATTTGTAATTCTATAAAACCAAAATCGAGAAGTATTGATATATACACAAACATGTATTTATTTTACGCGTAGTTTTTATTCCGAAACCATAAGAAAAACGGCTAAAAACCGAAAAACCCCAAAAAAAAAAACCGAAGGAGTAAACTTGAAAACAATTTAATTAAATTGTCAATTAGAATTATTTCATAATTTAAGAATTGATGAACGTGGCAGATGCGATAGAGGTTATTTTTTAAAGCATATATATACACATGAATATATTACAAATAAATAAATATATTTAAAAGAGGCAGTTTTATATCGAAATTAATAATAGTAAATGCAAAGTAACAACAAAATATTGAAAACCATTCGAACTTAATTATACAACGAGCAAGAAACCATTAATTATAAACCCCCTCCCCCACACCCACACCCACACACACGCCAACACACACACGCCCACAATTTTATAGCAACAGATTATTACATCGTATCTACATACGTGCGCGCCATGTAGATAACCAAGTAAAGTAACGCCGCACGTCGCAATTCTAGCAGCAGTTCTAGAATCTGGGTGCAGAATTAGAATTTAGACCAGAGAGTGCTATGTGCATTGTTTATAGGGCCATAGTTCGAAATCGTGTTTATGCATGGCTTTATTGATGATTATTGATAGCGTTTTAAATAGCATTAAATGCCTATATACACATAAGCAAACCAAACAAAAATCAGAAGAAAACCAAAAAACCGAAGAAAGCTAAAAACGTATATAAGAAATTCCATTGAACAGTAGTGGTAACAATTATGTGATTTGCAATTTTACATTCAAAATATATATGATAAAATTACGAATATAAATAGATTATATATTGAGGCGAGCGTTTAATTGATTTATTTATGAGTAAGATTTATTTATACACATTATACACCACAAAAATGAAAAAACGACAAACAAACAAAATGACAAAAAGCTAAAAATAAGAAGAACTCGAATGGATGGAGGAGAGGCGAAGCAAAAATATTTTTACACAGAAACCTTGTTTTATACACGCGGCAAGTTGAATCCGAAAATCGAAACACCCCAGGCACACCTGCAAAATTAATTAGAGCCCCCAAGTACTTATGAAACAGACCTGCAGCTGTGCTCCCGATTTCACTTACTCCGAGTCTTTTATTTGTTTTTAACAAGTCGAAACCATATTGCAATCTCAAATAATATCTTATGGTTTATCTTACGGGTTTTCGTTATTTTGGGAATTATAAAAAATTAATTACGTTTTGCGAAAGTAAAAAGATGTCATATCTTTTTTGGAAAAGAAGTTTTTTAAAATTATCATTTAATACTCCAAACTAAGATAGTGAAGTCGGGAACTCCCCCTGCTAGACACCAACACCTCACACCCTCTCGATACGAACAGATAATTTCAAGATCAATGACACCAATTCAATTTTGATTATTATACAATAAACGGTAGGGCAGAAACCGAACAAGCGAAGGACGGTGAGATATTTTATAAAGTGAATGAATGAATAACGTAAAGATATTAATTTATATATTCATATATTAGAGATGCAAAAAGACTTGAACAGTTATATACATTTAAAATTGCAATATATTGTATACTTCATTAAAAATATATACATACATACCGGCGTATATGCAACCACGTATATAAGTATACATATTTAACTAATTTATATAAATGCTTACAGCGAACCATAAACATATACATCATAAGCCGAATCTCAATTTTTCCAATGCAAGACGAATAGGAATCCCTCAAGTAACGCAAGATCAATTCCAGTACACATATACTCAATGACCACCCGGCCGGCGGGATCGCCTGGCCGTGCAGGAATATATAGCTAAAGATATATAAGTAAAATACGTATGCAATGCAATGCCACGCCCACCCCCGATCGGCAGGCAGCGATTTTAAGGCGCTGCCCGTGGGGGTTTCTCACAGATCAGATCAGATTTTTCCTTTTGATACTTAGCATTCGTTCTTGTTCTACTTTTAGTTAGAGAATGTTCAACTAGTTTCAGCTTTCGTAGGAGTTAAATAATCGACCTTAAAGACACACCTCACACACGCGCAGAACGAGAAGAACACCTAGAAGAACCGCAGCTATACTAATAACCCCGTAACCCCCTGTAAGACACTCTATTAGACACTAGCCGACATCTACAGACATACCCACGTGCATAACCATGCGACTTTATGGCAAAATATGTAGAGCATATAACCTATTATATCCCAAAGAAAGCTAATCCATTCTTAAATTAATATACACGCGAGTGGCGGGAGAAAGCGAATCGAAGCCAGAAGAATCGCAGAAGAGTCGCGGAGAATCGCAGAAGAGTCCATTATGGACTGAGACAACAAACCAAAAGAAATAACGCAACACGAGTAAACTCCCCCTCAAAGAAACAAACAAGAGAAAACAATACATCCGTAACAAGATCCAAAAGTATGACACGACGAGTCGAAGGAATATAAATTAGAATCATAGTTATAAAGCTACACCCACACACTAGTGCAGCCATGTAACTATTTTTAGAGCCTCGGAAATAAACATACATAAAATACATAAAAATATTAAATAAACGACAGAGAAAACCAAAGTTTTTGGCAGATTTTCTAATTATTTGGAAATGGTTTGGATGTAAGTATGGTTTCGGATTTAATATAAGCTTTAAAGGGAAAATCTTTACAGAAGTGGGGGATATTCAAAATATTTGTGGTTTTATTTCTTTCCTTATAAGGCAGTTCTTTAATTTTAAAGTCTATGAAATAAGCCATATAAAAGATAATTCTACCTATTTACTTATTTTAATGTAATTTTTTTAAATGGAAAATTAAAATCCAGTAATTTTAGTCATTTATATTACAACTTAGCTACTTTCTGATTAATTTCAGTGATCCATCGTGGAAATAAATTTTTTTTAGCTCCCTTGATTACATATATATAGTTTTAATTGAGCTTTTTGCTCACTTTGTGAAACTTTAATTAATAGAACCCGTTGAAATCGTTCGACTTCAATGAAAGTTAATTCAATGGACCATACAAAGCACGCACTTTAAGTGCACTTCAGCCGGGGTATCCACAAACATTTTACACTGAAAGTTAGGGGAGGGGTGAGTTGCTTTGTTTTAGGGGCAAATTACTGGGCAACTAATAAACTATGCATCGCTGATTTAATTCAATTCAGCACGGGGAGCTTAGTCAACAAGCCGCATTCAGCAATTGGGTACTGAACAACCTACAATATACAATATAGTACCTCCAGCACTCGAGCATTATATCGGAATCTGGAGGGGGCCGGCACACAAGACAAGTGCCTCGTCATGTGGAGTGTGTTTAAATGAAATTGCTTGATTCGGCATAAACATATTTACTCTGTTGAATATTTGCCCAACAATTTGATTCGCAATGTGGGTTGAGGGCGATGGCGATGGCGATGGCGAGGGCGAGGGCGAGGGCGAGGGCCTGTACTTGTCCTGGATGTGAAATGCCGAAATCAAAATGGAATTGTATCAAGGACGCGGAACAATCGAGGCGGGCAAACAGAGGCCTCCTTCCGTTTCCGTTCCACTCCCCCAGCCAGTCCCCCACTTGCATTCAGCGGCGTAATCGCAGCCAGATACGAGTGCGAGTACGAGTACTTGTATTCCGATTTCCGCCGGTGCAGTACATCCAGCCATCCATCCATCCATCCAAAGAGCCACCCACCCGCGGCATTTCATCCACAGATGTCAGCAATTTCTCGATTTGAATACTCAACAAAAACGAAAGTGGGCAAACAATTCAAAGGAGAGTGTGCGGAGCAAAAATAACTGGCAGCAGGGCGCAAAAAAGACGAACCTCTCCGCGCAAATGGCTTCTCTAACGACCCAATTAATTTGAAACAAGTTGAAAAAAGCGAAAGAATAACGTTTGAATTTGGGGAACAGAAACGAAGTGTGCTGGAGTGGCAGGGGGAACGCCACAGGCCACTAAACGCTAGGTTAGAGCCCACACCCTGGCTGCCCCCATCTCCAGTCCTCGAACTCCGCAATTGCCGCAGAACCCAAAGCTTTTTATGCCCCACCACAGCGCGAAAAGTTCGCCGACAGCTTCATTACCAGCCATCATCGGAGCCATCATCATTCCGCCGCTGTTGCCGATGCACTGCAAGAAAAGGGTTCGAATTTCAGGGAGGTATTACTGGGAACAATAATGGAGAACAACAAAATCAGATATCACACGTAAGTGTGGTTTGAACTTTTTCAGATTTTTTAAAACATCTAGGTTATTTCAATCTGATTTCAGAGATAGGATTTAGGATTTTTTAAAATATCTAATAAATTTTCAAGGGCTAAGCCAAGGTTGCTGTTTTTTAAAACATGATATTATTGAAATAAGTTGCTGGGATAAGCAATAAGTATATTTCTAGGGTATTTTAAGTTGATTTATCATCATGGCTTCGGGAGGATCGCTTTTTATGTAGGTATAAGTTATTTACCTAAAAAATCAAAAAATATAAATAATAAAAGGTAAAACCTAGCTTAAACCTTTCACCTATAATTATAAAAATACATAAAAAATCGTAACCCCAAGACGTAATCTTCAAATATTGTTTTAAACAATTAAAAAATATTTCTAGGACTTAAATAATTGGTTTTTTGAGGTAAATAAAAATGATTAATAAAACGATTTTTATAATATTTGCTGTAAAAAACAGAGATGGCTTGATTTTTCTCCGTGTTGGGATGCTGCTACCCATGAGTAATTGGCCCGGCAAAAGTTTGCTGGAGTCGAGTCGGATTTAAGCTTGGCTGCTGGCCGATCTAGCCTGAGTCTCGAGTCTGGAGTCGCGTCGATCGCAGTCCGTAGTAGAATCGCGGGAAACCCATAAGAAAACAGCCATGGTCAAGACATCCGCCAGCCTGGGAAACAGCATCTTGCTAGGTGTGCTTCTGGTATTCCTGGTACTCGCAGCTCTCACCGAGGGTAAGTACTGTGGCCAGAAAATATGAATTATTTTTACGAGCATTAAATACCTCATATTAATGGCACATCTGCTTGAAATATTCGCGGCTATTGTTTTGGGATGAGAACCGAAAACAGGTTTTCGAGCGCCAAGCCGCGAGCCAGGGGCGTACTTCAAGGGGATCTTGGGGCTCTGGCTCTGGCTCTGGCTCTCGCGGCTCGTTAGTCATAATTACGCTTTGCCGTGATTCAAGGCTTCCGGGTGTATGTCATAGCCAAGGCGGCGGAGATTAGCCAGCTGATAAGCCGAAACAGCAACAGCAACAGCAACAGCAACTGCTACATAATTTAATGGCATGTAATTAAATTTTCCCCAGCGGCCCCCTATCAGGAGCTGGAGCCCCGCAAAGGTCATGTGCCCGTCTATATACGACACGGCGATGAGCCCCTGAGTGAAGTCCATCCAGGACTGGCCGAGGCCTTCAAGGAGGGTCAGTCTAAGGTGAGTCCAGGGAGCCACTTTGGGGCATTTCCAAAAAGTTGGGCATTTTGGGGAACTCTTCAAAAAGCTATTTGTTCAAGTTATTTATTATTTATTTATTATTTATTATTTAAAAAACAATTTAATGTGCATTTTTCTAGCAAACTGTTTTAGAGTGAAATGAAAAAATCACCATTGAAAAATTACATAAAACATGATTTTTACAGCATAAAAAAGTAAACCCTTTAATAACACTAATAATTTGTAACTTTGTGGATCTCCCCTTGAAATATTCTTGGACTTCTGACAGCTTTAAACTGCTTATTTTCCGCAGGACCTCGTCACCGAAGCTCCCCAGGCAGAAGCCACTGACCCACCGACCTCGTCTGATTCTCCTGCTCCATCCAGCTCAACGGTCTCCGATATAGCCAGCTTTGATACCATCAAAGCGAAGTCGGAATAATGCAATTAAATAAGATTTAAAATTTCTGACACAAACTTTCTTAGCTTTAAAGATAGGTCCATCAAATGATCTAAGTATTAAAATAGACAATAAACATTTAAATAAAGAAAACAAGCCGTTGTTTTAAGGGTCATGTTTTTGGAACAAAAAGGATAGATTTGTCTAAAATTTTACCCGTCATTACCCAAAGCATATAAGCAACTGTTCTAAACTAAATTCATTTTAATATTAATATAGCATTTTTTACCATGCTTCTAAGAAAATAAAATTACATTTCTATAGGTCCTATCTACATAGTTTCAAAAGCATAAAAACAAGAGCAATTTAATTAAATATATTGGTTTCGTTAAAGCGAACTCAAAGGGGCCCTCTGACCCCAAGGAAACTTAAAAGCGCTTTGTAACTTAATTATTTGTGTAATTTGTGAAATTACCAGGCAAGTTAAGTCGCTTAAAACGATCCCATTCCGGCGTTCGTCACCAGCGAGGAACTGTGTGTCCTGTCTGGCGCGTTTAAATGAATTTCTGAGTTTCTGCGGACCCGAGCTCGTTAAGAGCTGTGCAAGTTTCACACATTCAATGGAAATTATTCGGTCCCTTTGGGTTTTCTGTTTCGGTTTCGGTTTCGGCTTCCTCTCTCGGCATCCTCGAGTCCTCGCAGCTCGTCGCCGAAATCGCCTTAGAGCTTTGTGTGTGATTTACTTGTTGTGCCCATTAGGGAGTGGCGGACGAGGACGGCCCGGGGATTGGGGGGCGGGGACCTCGGACCCACAGGACACACAGGACCTGGCCAGGAAGCTGTGGCGCAAACGTTTGTAATTAATATAATGGCAACGGCTGTGCCGTCGAGTAAAACTCCAAAATGGCCTACACACGTTGCGGTTCGGCATGGGGTCCTGGGGGTTTTTTCGGGGGTGTCCTGCCTGATTGGGGGCGATCACAAATTGTTGTTTCATTGTCTCTCGGCCCGGCCGTCTAACGAGCAATAAAACTAAATACATACACATAAAGTTAATTATAAAAGGGCAAAGGAAATTGGAAGGTCCCAGACTATTGAGCTGTAGGATGCAAGTGATGGATTAACCAAGATGGAGTGTCTTCCTGGGGGCAGGGGCCGCTCTGGGTGCTTTATCTGCAGACAAAATCGGGCTGCAATCAAGAGGGCATTAAAAGGAGGGCCAAAATACTTGGAGTAGAAAAAAGCCAGGGGGAAAGCGGCAAACCCAAAGAAATGCCACAAAAAAGCGACGAAAACTATGCGTAGTAAAAGCGAATTTTATGGAGCAGCCTCGTTTAAGAAACAGCTCCTGAATTTAAATGTTCCTGCGTTCTCATATACATGCTGTACACTTGCACTCGCACACACCCAGAGACGGGCTGCCGGGCCCGTGTTCTTGTATCATTCTGTGCGTTCGAGCGCATTCAACCTCAAAATGAATAATTGCATATGCTTCAATGATTTGCGACTTTATTCGAGAGCACCAGCTCCTCGCAAGCTGCTCGGCTCTGCACGGCTCTGCCCTGCTCGCCAACTGCCAATACTTTAAAGTTTAAAGGCCAGCCGTTCAATGGGAGGACATACCTGGGACATGGGACACCGAGGATGGGAGTGGGCCACGGCAAATGGAAAATAAGGAAGGAGAGCCCAGGCTAATTTGAGGATTGCTCGGCTTAATTGCGTGGCACTTAAACAATAATCAAGTTAACGGTTATGCCAGCGATTATCGCCATTTTTACACCGATGCCAATACTAAGGATTATTGGCTGCCCATTAACAGGAGCAGCAATTCCAATCCGGGTACCCAACACCCCCACCAGGACCCACAGCCCCCCATTTCAGTTCGTCCAATCCAATGACAGAGTGCACTGCGCGAAAGATTCACACCTGAGAAGATCTATGTAATTGCACATAAACTTTAAAATAATTGATTTTTGTGGTAAGAATATCATAATGCTTATTTGGTATTCAGATTTTTAATTATTTAAAATCATAATACACCTCTAAGTGTTGAATTTTCAGCTGGGCGTTGATAAATCTTTTTCTATAAAAACACTTCGTCAATTATAATTATATCTGATTACCTTTTTATTTATTCATATTATTTATACTACAAATGACAATACATTACATTTCTAGCTTATACCATAAACATGTATAACATTCATATAAAATATAATAATAAAATTATCAAATTCTTTAAAGCGCACTTATGATTTTTTCAAAATTACTTTGTGATTTGATTTAAAATCCAAATGTCTTATAAATAATTTTCCCTTAAATCACAGATCTAGCTACAAGTTTTCAAAACAATTTTCCTTAACTACCCAAGCTTAACTGACATTAAAATGTCAAGTCAAACGAAGCAACAGAAAATTATGATCAAAATCGACGACTTGTTGGGCCAACTTCAGAAGCAGGAGCAGGATCTCGAAAAGGTTTACTTCGAAGAGCCTTTTAGGGATCTGAATCAGCGCTTGGCCCAGTTGGAGTTGCACAAAGCTCAGATCAGCCTCTATCATAGACTGCGTGAAGACATCCTTTTGGATTTGGAAGAGAAGGTGACCAAATATGATTCCTCCCTTACAGAACTGGAACGCATTGCCGAAATGCGCGGCCAGGTGAACGAAATCAACCGGGATCTGGATAGGATGTACGAGATCCAGAACTGTTCCCTCTGCGAAGCAACCTGCGATCCCCAAGGCAATCATTGTCTAGTTTCTCTGAGATGTGGCCATCTCTTCGGACAGCACTGCATCTACTCTGCCCTCCGGCGGGCATTCCAATGTCCAATGTGCCTGAGGCCAGCTCTTTACAGCGATATCCGCAAGATTTACGGCTTAAATCTTTTCCCGTTCTGAGCTGGCTTGCGTTTTTTATATTTTTAATACATTCCTTTAAAAAAAAATGTTCCTCATTTAATTTTTAGTAAATAGTTCTTGAAGAATAATCAAAAATTCGGTCTTATAAGTTTACTTTTAATAGCTCACATAAGTTAGATTTTTTTCCCAGTGATGGGAGCATCTTTATTGGGTTTAATGTGAGCACATTTTCGCCATCGAGTGGGGGGTTGGGGGGCTATTTGCCGCCCAGCAGACCGCCCAAGATGCCACCGCCGCCGCCGCTGCTGCCGCCTCCGGTGATGCCGGGTATGGAAATGAGATTGCCCAGCAATGGGTTGCCATTTAAATTGAGCAGGCAGCTGTCAAAGCAATTGCATGCGAAAGAGCAAATATATGAGCGGAATTGGCCAAGAGGACTGAACCGGAAGCTGCCACTTACCGCAGATCCAGGCGGATGACGTACTGACAGGCCCATTCCCGGAGGCACTGCAACACGCCAGAGAGAGAGATCGGGCTTTAAAGCCTTAAAGCGAGGGATTTACTTGAGCCGCACTTACCCGCAGAGCTTCGGGAGAGGGTCGCGGGCAAGTGCCATCGCCGCCTCCACCTCCACCTCCGCCGCCGCCACCACCTCCGCTTCCGGATCCACCGCCGCCTCCACCGCCACCACCTCCACCTCCACTACCTCCTTCTTTCGGGTAAACAGGAACTGGAACGGGAACAGGAACTGGCACCGGAACAGCCACTGGCACCTTCTTTATCGGAGTCTGTGGCTGCGACTGCCAGGGATTCTAGAGGTTTTTTATTCTAAAGGATCACCGAATTTACTTTTAAGCCCCCACTTACATCATGAGCCAGAGACAGGGACATCAATCCCAGCACAGCTAGGGACAAGACTAATTTCCTCATTTCAGCTTAATTCAGATGAAACTCATCCACTGATATATCGACTCAATGCCTGACGAAACACCTTTTATATACGGTGAGGTCCCACAGGTGTTTTTATATGTGGGTCATGCAACCGTCTCAGCGAGATAATACATTTTCGTTTTTGATTTTAGCTAAAGGTTGAATGCAATAATTAGGTTGTTTTTCTTTAATGAGCTTTATTTTACTATTAAATCACAAAAAACAATTAAAGTGGAGTTCCCTTTAAGTAGAACATATTTTGCAAGCTAATGTTCGCAGACCTTATTTAAATTATTTCGTAATTGCTAAAATGGTTTGGTAAAGGTGGAAAATATATATCATGTTATTAAATAATTTAAATTGTAGAAATTGTGTTTCATTTCAAATTTGGCGCTAAGCCAACCGGAAAAAGGGCTGCCAGACTTTGAAATAATTTAAATTCAAACTGCTTCAGTAAAGGTGTGGCAACGCCTAATCGGTTAGTAAGACCTTAACACGATCTGGCCACGCCTTGTACTTTACTCTAACAACTCTTTTTACCGTTTCGCTTGGCGCCAAATTTAAAAGGTGTTGTTACTTGATATATAAAATAATAAATAAATATATGTGCAAGTAAACATTTCTTAAATTTCATAAAGTTTTACCATAAAATAGCGAAACCCAAAAAAATAAAACAGAGCTCTTTTTCCATTGTTTTTCTATATATATTTCAATTAATTTGATAATCATAAATATTTTATTTATTCGCCATGCAAACCATGTACAATTACATAAATAGGTAGGTTCATTTCAATTTCAATTTGTGATTTTAGTGGTTTCGTGTACTCTTTTCTTTTCGGCTTTGGCAACTTGTCGTATATGTATAATATTTATATATATAGAAGTTACGAGAACTAATTGTACAATAATTCATCTAATAATACCGCTGTGTATAAGAGTAATATGAACGATCGCTGCTAGTTGATTAGTATACGTAAGACAATATCATTACCGTTGGCAATACAAATATCAATGGTGTAATTGAACCGCGCGAGAACGGGCGCAGCAAAAGAGGAGAAACGCACATCCATAATCGTAATTCCTAGTTCCATTGTACAGGTAGGTGAGGCTAACCATGCTAATCATGTTCGAAACATTCAACTGACTTAACTTGACTTTTTGAGCAGTGTTTTTGTGGATTGCCATGGACAGGTGGTTGATTTTTTGGAGTAAACAGCATAAAGACGAAAAGTATTCTCTGGGTCATTATAAGCTATTCAAAATCCAATAGAAAAAGTTATTTTCCTGTTATGAATGGACATTTTTAATCTTTTAATATTTAAATTAAAAGTTATAAATTTGTATTGTTACTTTTATTTTAAATATTTCTTGAAATATTTCTTGAAATATACCTTGAAATTGCGCATCTTGGGCAAACAGAAACTTTAAAATTATATTTTTAATTATTCAATGAAAAGTTCATGATTAAGATATGCAATGGGTTAGTGGCTTATCTCGCTAAACTAAATTAAATATAGGGATTAACTTGTTAAGCCCCAGATTACTTTTCCTTCTTATGTCGATTTTGCAACCCAAAGGACCAACCACCCACCTGTGATCAGTGTTTTTCTTTTTGCATTAATCCGCAGTCGTCTTTTAATCGGGGTGGTCGAGTAGAATCAATAAATCAGTGGCTCAGCGTGCGAATCCAAGACCGAGTCCGCAGCTGCACTGCACCGGCGATCCTCAGGTGCACTGCATCTTCTTGCAGTTGCACAGCCACTTGATGATCCTGGCATTCCGCTCCACAATCGATGGCGGCTCCGAGGGTCGATAGGCCTGGGTGGCCTGCGGCTGGGTTTCCGTACTGTCCGGCAATCTCATCGAGTCCACTGTGCTGACATCCGAGAAGAAAACAGTGCTGGAATCATCCGAGGCGTCGTCCGTCTCCGAGTGGTGTCTCCTCGGCTGACTGTAGATCTCGTGGAAGGCCTCGTCGTTCAGGCCCAGGCGATCGAAGAACTTCTCCAGCTCCGAAATGCTGGCATTCAGGGCCTCCCGCTCCATGTCCAGGCTGCTGTGGTAGACCTCCGAGGAGAAACCTTTGGGGAAGAAGACGTTCTCGTGGTCCACACTGCCTCGATGCTGTTTGTACGCAGCCAGGACACCGCTGGCCGGGCCCATTCCTCCAGATCCTGGGGGCACCAGGCTTCCTCCTGATCCCGGTGGACCTCCCATTTCTGCACAGGGGAAACAAATGCATTAAAATTGGCTTGAAATGGGAAATGGTATGGGTACTATTGTGAAATAAATATTTTTGGCCATTATTCTGAAGTATCTGTATTCTTGAACCCTTCTTTGGCAAGCAAAAGGTAACCCATTTATAAGCAGATCTTGAAAAAGATACGTTTATAGATCTTTTAAGCTCATATTACTTTCAAAAGTTTTAGTTTTAAAGGTAATCCATATCATGGTTAAACATACCAAGTATTGGAATATTAAAGATAACAAATCTATGATGTTATAGGTTACCCACCTCCTTGAACTGGCAGTCGGTTCCTGTTCTTGAAGCGGATGCACCGCTGCCTCTTGAACTGGATGGGCGGCGGACTGATGTCGTCCACGGAGGGCGCCGATCCGGGGCTCTGGACCAGGGAGCTCTGCGAGTGATTGATGCTCGTGTAGCCCTGCGAACTGGTGTGCAGCTGCTGGCTGGAGGAGCTCGAGTACCGGGGCGTCTGGGTCTTGAGCCTGGGCGATGGCGGAGTAGGGGTGTAGTCGTCCTGGAAGGCCTCCGGCACCTCCGGAGTCGGAGTAAAGTTGAGCAGATAATCGGAACCCATGGCGGTGTCCTGTTTGCAACGGCAGTCCAAGCACTCCGTGTTGCGACCGCCACTCATGCCGGAGTAATCCCCAGCTGGAGTGACGTAGCCACAGTAGGAATTGGCACTGTGCTGGGTGGAGGAGCCACTGTCCCTCCGCGTGGCCGCCACCAGGGTGCAGCAGTTTTTGATTGTTCCGCTCGCCGGAGCCCCACTTCCGGCCACCTCCCGTTGGCGCTCCCTTTTGTAGCAGGGCTCGCTGCGATGGGTGTAGTGGCCGGAACTGCCGCCGGAATCGCGGTTTATCGAGGACTCGCCGGCGGACTTGATTGACCGATTGCCCCGGCTGCAGCAGCTCAGGATCTCGCTGTGCGGCGAGTGACGACTGATCTGGGTGTGCAGATCCGGCAGCGACTTGTGGCTGTTGATGTTGAAGTCGCCGGAGGGATAGGGGGCACTGCGGTCCTCCCCCGTGTTGGGAACCTCGTGCGAGTGCGAGTACGATCGCTGGTAGTTGTATCTGCCGGATATACGAGAATAACAATTTAAATAGATGTGGCACACACTGGATAAGAAATTACTATGTATAAACATATGTGTAATGAAAAATTTACTCTACCAATGGTATATTTTTTAGAAAAAGAACTATATCTATCAAAATACTATATAATATCTATATTTCTAGGGAAATTCCATTCTAAAAGAGTTTGTATCATGTTAATGACCATAAATTTTAAACTCTAAACAGTTCTGAATAGCATATCCACCCTATATAGTATGTGCACCAGCTCACCTGTAGCGATCGTTGTGGGCCTGTCCCGACTTGGCCGCGTACTCGGCGGGCGGGCTGATGGGTCGATAGTTCTCGGTGAGCACGAGGGGCTCCTCTCCGTCCCGCCCGAAACCATGGGCGGGCATGTAGAGGGGAGGGGGGATCCTGAGGGCGCCCGCCTGCCCGCCCAGCTCATCCTCGCCGTAGTCCGTGGGCAGAAGCTCCGCGCTGCCGTCGTGCATCTCGTGGCGCCTCAAGGTGCCGCCTCCTCCGCCTCCGTTTCGCTCCTTTCCGGTCTCCGATCCCAGCAGCATGCGCAGCTTGTGCTGCAGGAGGTTGTTGTTCACGGCTGCTCCGCCGCCTCCCCCTCCTCCGGCTCGACCTTGACCTTGGCCTTGGGCGTGACGGGATTGCGGGTGGTGCTGGTGTGGGTGGGGGTGGTGGTTGTGCAGGTACTGCTGTTGCTGCTGCTGCTGCTGCTGTTGTTGCTGCTGCACCTGCTGTTGCACCTGCTGCTGCCGACTGAGATTCAGGCTCATGTACCGCCTGTCCTCCAGCTCATGGTGATACCCATGGGCCGACGCCTCCTCCGGCCTGCGCCCCCGCTTCCCGCTGGCTCCGTTGTTGCCCCCGCCGTTGCGGTAGCTCGCCTGCTGCAGTCGCTCGAAAACCGCATCGGATTTGATGTAGAATGGCTTGGACTCCGCCAGCAGCTCCACCGCGGACTTCCGCTTGCTGTAATGCCTGCCGCCCGTGTGATAGAAGGCGTTGTGGTGACCCCAATAGTTGCGACTGGCCGCCGCCGTTTCCGGCAGAGCGGAGGCGGATAGCGGTCTCTGGCCGGAGGATGACATCCCGTAGCCGTAGCCCGCATCCTGCATTCCTCCTTGGCCGGCGAAGAATTGCTGAGTTGTGGCGTACAGCTGCTGACTGACGGTCCTCGAGTACTTGGGCATCGTGGGGTAGGCGGAGGAGCCGGTGGAGCCATGGTGCCCTCCGGGAGAACTGCTGCCGTTGCAGGAACGCTGCCGCGGACTGCTGCAGCCATGAACCACGGCCGCCATTCTTGGGAGCTGTGTGCGAAGGGATCTGGCTTAACTATGGGTTCCTGGGGACCCACGAGTTTCTGGGGTTCCTAAGGTCTTTTAAGACCCTTCTTTTCCTTGCGATGCTTATCTTTGATTACCTTATAACAGCGCGCGAATTCTTCAGATTCCGGTTGGTTGTCTTCTTAGATTTCCTTAATTTATTGGGTAGAGCAGGTTCTTTGGGTTCGAAATACTTTGGTACCTTTTGTTTCTTAGTTTCCTTGAGTTTTATCTGTGATTTACCTCTTTCATAATTTAAATAACTTGGTTTTCTTGATTCCCTTGGATTGGTTAAGTACCGTGAATTCTTCAGGTTCCTTTGTCTTCTTCAGTGCCTTGAAGTCACTGATTAGTGTAATTCTTTGTGTTTAAGCACTATTATACCTTATGTTTCTTAGGTTCAATGAATAATTTCTGAATTACTTGAGTTCATCGGGTTTGTACGTTTCCTTGCTTAGGTTCCCTTGATAGAAAGCTCCAAATTTCCTATGGTTGCTTGGGGCTCCTTAAAGTACCTGGCTACTCGGGCCGTTTAGCTCCTTGTTCCTTGAGATCCCTGCCTTCTAAGTGGGCTCCTGGCTGGGCAGGTGTTGCTGCAGGTGTCCCCTGCTGTCCCTCCTACCTTTTTCCTCCCTCAGCTTTTCTGCTGGCCTCGATTGGCGGGGGTGCGAGCTCGGGAGTCCGGGCTTTGTGGCATGCGCAGTGGTCGGCGTGCTGCGTATACTGAAATTACAATACAATAATTTTCAGCTAACCAAGGCTCGACCGCCGTCCTCCTCCTACACCTCCATGGCAATGGCCAAAAACTAGACCAGACCAAGGCGAAGCCAACGAGCACCCGCCATGCACTTGGGCACCTCCATGTGGAGGCTAACGCGGTGGGTCTGTCGTGACTTGGTCTAGTTACCCCTGGAGTATTTATAGATTCCAAGGCACTTTCACTCAAATCCTTTGGAGATACACCAAGATCCAGGGATTTCTTTCATATTTCAACTTCAGCACCGCTTCTCAGTGCCCAGACACTGATTGAAGCGCTATTTTTTCGGTTCGAATTGGTTTGGATCGGAGCACACACACTTTCCTCGGGTGGGAACTCACCAGGCGCTACGAAAATTCCTTCAGACGTGCGACGGTGGCAAGGTCTGCTACATTGTGCCTCTTTGAATAACAGATGTTGTGCCGCTTCCAAAGTGTTCCGTCCTCCCAAAAAGCTCCACTCATGCGCCTCAGCGGGAGAAGAACCCCTGGTGAAGCTTTCTCCGGTCTTATAGGTGTGGTGGTTACCCGAAATTCTACTTTTTCCGGGAGACTCAGGAGTTACTAGATTCCTTCGGGTTTTCAAATCACAGAGTTTTCAATTTAAGTAGTATTTAAATAAGAAAATTCCTTTACTTTCATTGGGAAGTCGAATGGAAGAAACTTTCACCACATCTTGATAAGATGTTCATTGAGTTCACTATCCGGAATTCAACACACATTTGCTTATCAAAAAAAGCATTTAAAAACTAATAAACAAAAGCTCTAATTAAAAGAAACACTAATTATTATTGGGTATGATGAGATTATGTTTGTCCTTAGCTCTCAATTCGAAATGAATGTTCAATAAGGTTACAGAAAAGTTTTAAAGTTATCCTTATTTATAATGTTCAAATTAAAATAAACTTTGAAATGTTTCTTGAATTTAAAAAACCGTTTCAAAAGTTTATCTCTGGGTTATCGCTACTTTGCCCGCCAAAACTCACAGGGCCTTCGGAACTACTCAGAGCTTTTTCCAGAACTTTAAAAGAGAGCCCCAGCGAGCCACCCAGTTCAGTCAGTCAGCCCGCAACCGTGGAACCGCAAAGATGTCCAGCCAAGTTCCGTACGTCAAGCACAACAACGGCACCCAGATCCAGAGCATAGGATTGGGCACCTATACGGTAAGACTGCGCCGTGAAGATCACGTCTCCGATACCGATCGGTGCAATATTGTGGTTATCACGGGGGAGTATATCCGGTAATAAAATGATTCGCCCTTTTTGATAGTCTCTGGGTGGCGATTGCGAGCGGGCCACGCTCCATGCGATTGATGTGGGCTACCGGCACATAGACACCGCCTACTTCTACGAGAACGAGAACGAGGTGGGTGCGGCAGTCCAGAAGAAGATTGCCGATGGCGTTATCAAGAGGGAGGACATCCACATCACCACCAAGGTCGGTTGGCCATGGGTTCTGGAAAGAACGTAGCAAACTAATCCCCTACTGGGTAACTATTTTAGCTGTGGTGCCACTTCCATGAGCCCGAGAGGGTGGAGTACGCCTGCCGCAAGACCCTGCAGAACTTCGGGCTGGAGTACGTGGACCTCTACCTGATGCACTGGCCCTACTCCTACGTCTACAGGGGCGACAACGAGATGATGCCCACCGACGCCAAGGGAGAGGTGGAACTCAAGTGGGTAACTAAAGAACCTATAAAGCAATAAAAATACTTACCTATGTTCCCCCTTATAGCGACATCGACTACCTGGACACCTGGCGTGCCATGGAGAAGCTTGTGGAGCTGGGTCTGACCAAAAGCATCGGCGTTTCCAATTTCAACTCGGAGCAGTTGACTCGCCTGCTGGCCAACTGCAAGATCAAGCCCATCCACAATCAGGTGCGTCAATTGTGGTTTGCCCCTCGGTTTTCGGTTACTTATGGACTGTTTTCCAGATCGAGTGTCATCCCGCGCTGAACCAGAAGAAACTGATTGCCCTGTGCAAAAAGAATGATATTGTGGTGACCGCCTATTGCCCTCTGGGACGGCCCAATCCGGCTGAGAAGACCCCCAACTACATCTATGATGCCAAGGTGCAGGCCATCGGAGACAAGTACAAGAAGTCCACCGCCCAAGTGGTGCTCCGATATCTGGTAAGCATCACAAATGAGATTTTGAATATTAACTATAATATAATGCATAATATTTATCCAAACAGATTGAGATCGGCACCATCCCATTGCCAAAGTCCTCCAACCCCAAGCGCATCGAGGAGAACTTCAAGGTCTTCGACTTCAAGCTGGATGCTGAGGATCATGCCGTTTTGGATTCCTACAACACCGGCGAGCGACTGATCCCCATGAGCCATGCCATCAAGAGCAAGAACTATCCATTCAACATCGAGTTCTGAGCTGGAATGGGAGAAAAATAATTGATATTTCACATCGTTTTGATATTTTGAGAACAAGGATAGCTTGAAAAGCACATTTTTAAGAAGAATGTTTTATTTGTTGAATAAAGAATGTTTTGATACCTACTAAAAGTAAATTACTAACCTTCTAAGAAATAAAGGTCAAATGTGATAAAAGGATGGAATTAAATGTTTTGATCGTATGATTTTTACCATCCCATGTGTGTATAATTACGCTGATTGTAGCCTTATCACATCGATAATAAATAGTGTATGGGGGTGTATGGTTTCCTATGTATTAAAACAAAATCTTAAAAATAGCCTTTAAAATTTAATTTAATTATGTGGCATTTTGTATACATAAATATTAAATAATCCTCTTCCCTATTTGTTTTTACCCTGCTGATCATTCATGAATTTGAGAGAGATAATAGTGTACAGAGAGAGCTTTCGCTCGCTCAACTAGTTTTTAGGGAAGAATTCGCATGGAAAATTCCACTTAATCAAGATCACACAGACTGATGCAAGTCCGCCCCCAGCTGTTAGAATTCAATTATTAAAATCTGAAAAACAAATTGCAAAAATGCATAACAATAATAATAAAAAACAAAGGTATACCATATAGCCGAGCCCACATGTGATAAGCAAAGTACTCAAGTAATAAACTTTGCGCGCCAACTAACTATCGATAAACGAGATTTAAATGTGTTCCCACTCTTTATTACGGGTATTCCACTGTGTAAGTCGTAAGCTTTCCTATTAGTTATCCTAATCACTTAGACCTAATAAAAATATATCCAACTTTCTTCCCCACTTTATGTATATATTTAAGGAAAAGAAGAATCGATCTATATATAGATACCAGGGATTAGAGCTCCATATCGTTGAGAAAATAGTTCCAATGCTTTTATAATAGTGCAGCCCGCCAAATCTAAGTAGGCTGTTAAAAGTTCTCCTAGCCCTTACCTGCCCAAAACTTTATAAGACAAGTGAATCGAGATACTGGGACATTCAGCGCTTGACTGTCTTTCAGCGAAGATGGCCGGAAAAGTAGCCTACTTTAAGCACAACGACGGAACCCAGATTCAGCCCATTGGATTGGGCACCTTCGCGGTAAGACTATGGGCGGCAGATCACGTCTCCGATATTGGTTGGGAATGTCGCTTATCAGCGGGCATATAAGTCTAACGTCATTTGAGAGCGTTTAACGTTATTGATGACTTGTGATTTCAGTCGACGCAAGGCGATTGCGAACGGGCCGTGCTCCATGCGATTGATGTGGGCTACCGGCACATAGACACCGCCTACTTCTACGGGAATGAGGGCGAGGTGGGCGCGGCGGTTCGGAAGAAGATTGCAGAGGGTGTGATCAGGCGGGAGGACATCTTCATCACCACCAAGGTAGGTGAGCAAGGTATAAAATCGAAATGCATATCGTAAGCTAATTCCATTCCTATAGCTCTGGTGCCACTTCCATGAACCTGAGAGGGTGGAACACGCCTGTCGTAAGACCTTGGAGAACATCGGCCTGGACTATGTGGACCTCTATCTTATTCACTGGCCCTTCTCCTACAAGTATCGTGGCGACAGCGAACTGATCCCCAAGGATGCCAATGGAGAGGTGGAGCTCGTGTGAGTAAATAAGAGATGCTTGATTGATGGAAAACGTACATCCGATTGTGAAATACCACTGACGTTAGTTCTTTTCTTATCTTGGATCTCCTTAAAAATTTCAATATGTAGGGCATTGCCTAGAAACTGCAATCAAAAAGTGTTTTTTTCGCGACCCACTAAAACGCGAATTCTTCAGATTCGTCAGTTTTGCGCAGAATTAAACATAAATTTCCCTACAGTGACATCGATTACCTGGACACCTGGCGCGCCATGGAGAAGTTGATTGACCTTGGACTGACCAAGAGCATCGGCGTTTCCAATTTCAACTCGGAACAGCTTACCCGCCTTTTGGCCAACTGCAAGATCAAGCCCATCCACAATCAGGTGTGTGAATCTATGATACCCCTCGAGCTTCCAGTTGATAAAAGCCATTTCCCCAGATCGAAGTCCACCCTGGGCTGGATCAAAAGAAACTGATTGCCCTGTGCCAGCAAAATGACATTGTGGTGACCGCGTTTTGCCCGCTGGGACGGGCAAATGCCGAACTGAGGACACCGGCCTTCATGTTTGACGGCAAGGTGCAGACCATCGGCAACAAGTACAACAAGAGCATTGCCCAAGTGCTGATCCGATATCTGGTAAGGGTTCTATGTTCATAGCAATTTTGGGGAACATTGCTGATATTATTTATCCTTCATTTGCAGATCGAGCTTGGAACCATTCCCCTGCCCAAGTCGTCCAACCCCCAGCGTATCGAGGAGAACTTCAACGTCTTCGATTTCAAGCTGGATGCTGAGGATCATGCTCTCCTGGACTCGTATCACACTGGCGAGCGTGTGGCTCATGCTCGTCAAGCCATCAAGAGCAAATATTATCCCTTTAACGTCTACAGTGCTTGCTTTTGATGTTCTAATAAAAATATTTAATATTAAACAGTATCATTTTTTAACCTATATTAATGAATATATATCGACTAACGTCAGTCTCTCGTTTGCTTGTTGAGTGCTTTGTGTATGCCCCTTTGTCTTATCAGTTTAAGTAGTTTCGTTTGAAATTGAAGGAGGTTGTCTATAAATCAACAATGGGAGTCTATCTACTGGTATGAACTCTACTTCCATGATTTTGTCAAATTTTAATAGTAGTAGTTCCAAACACTTAAATGGTATCGATTATGTTTTAATTGTAATTGTAAAATTATCTATTAGTACTTTGACAGCGATAAGGCGAAAAGATAGAGACTTTGTTTCAAGTTATCACTTTGGTATTTTGTAACGGTCCCCACTATATTTGGTATATTTTAAGTCTTTCAAATTTTGAATGATATATGGCCGAGTTAAAAAAGAGTTTTGCTGTTGGGCAACCCAAATATTACACATACGCCATATGTTTGCGAACTGGGATAGAGAGAAAGCTTTTACTATCTTAACTTATTTTAATTGGTTAGTTTTAATTTTGATTACAAATGGTTCACAGTATTTCACAGCTGTTGGTATATTACAGATATTGTTACAAAACTATCGATAAATATTTATTTTTATAAAGGCACCTCATCCATTTTTCACATCCATAAAAGCTGTCCATGTAACATCGCTTCGCCGGGATTTTACAACAATTGCTGGTAAACAAGATGCCAGCAGTACGTGGCCACCGCAGCGAAGACTACGTGGACCAGCAACGGCAGGAGGAGTGAGTGAGTCCCGGGAACCAAGCGAATCCGTCCAGTCCGTGGAGATCAGAGCCTCGCCAGCCGGAAAAGTAGAGCAGCCCCCCCAAACAGAAATCGATGCCCCACTGCCACACAATGGTCTATATGCGAATTGTGCTGACAACCTTGGTGACCATTACGTGTCTGCTGGGGGACAACTTCGTGGAGCTGACCCAGCATCCGCTGCTGAAGGCCCTGGCCGACAATGCCACCCATGCGGCCATAGGAGCCCTCACGGGCATCACCTTCGCCACCCAGTTCTATGAGCGGACCTCGCAGCTGTTCGGCTGGATATTGATTTTCACCTGCTTCGTTGTGTCATCGTTCATTGACTTGGACCACTTTGTGGAGGCGCGTTCCCTGTACCTGGAGGTGGGTGGCAGTCACCAGACGGTGTAGCCCTGCTAATAACGATCCTAAAACCATCTCCTAGGATGCCACCAATCTCTCGAAGCGGCCCTTCCTCCACTGCTCCAGTATTATATTGGTGCTGCTGCTGTTCTACATGTGCACCGCCTGTTTGAACTACTTCCGGACCAGCCTGATGCTGGGCTCCCTACTCTGTGCCTTCATCACACACCACACCCGGGATGCCGTCAGGCGGGGCTACTGGATATGTCCATGGGGTCACACTGACAGGATGCCCCAGCTGGCCTACATAGTGACCACCATCCTGACGCCCCATCTGCTGGGCTGCCTGCACAACGTGTGCCGCAGTGCCGCCGTCCTCAACTTCCTGGGTCAATACATCAAGCTCAGCGAGGGCCAATATCGCAGTAGTTCCACTGCCAACTATCGCTATATGCAGGTCTAGGCCGGCAAAAAACACATTGTGATAATACTGCAAATCATCATCAAATGGTAAATGCAAAATGCTTTTCAAGCTTCAAGCGCTTTAAGATTAGAGATCAGCTAGAAACCAAAATACTTCCACACTACAGGACACAATTTTACACGGATCTACTACTAGGAGTACCTTTTTATTAGGGGAACTATGCTTCCCGTCCCATTGATTTTTCTCTGTTAAGTAGCGTGTAGGTTTTTACTAGCATCTAAATGATTAGTGCAGATGATATCCGGATTTGTGATATGTAGTCCTTAGAGAAACTAGAGTAACGAGCATAGCGCACAACGATATGTAATCGATTTTCAACTTCAACCTTGACTCTTGTACTCGTAGGCCGTACGAATTTTAAGCTAATCGAAAACAATAAACTCAATGTAATTGCCTTAAAAACACCAGCCTTGTAATCACGTTTAAGCCCATTGATTTACTGGGCCCACCTCGATTTGCATTCGCTGTTCATTTGTGGGCCAAATTAGTTGCCATTTACAAATTGGCCCTAATGGCCGGCGTGGCTGCGAAGGAATCCCGTCATAAATCGACTTTTCCGTTTATTTAGCCGAATCGGTCGGGTCTATTTTTAAACGAATTTAATTTTAAATGTTCGCCATTATAAATAAATCACATTTCGATTGAAAAAGTTCGCGAGGAATATATAAAAAACTTTGGTTTTTCGAAATTTTCCTACGCTATTCGGCGGAAAATCGACGTGTTTGCGGGTCAATAATTGGGTAATTAAACATCCACGTGCGATGGAACAAAGCAAATATTCTAGGGTATTGTCGGTCCCAGAATTTCCCACGCATGCCCATTACCAGCGGCTCTAACAACAATAACAGCGGCTGAATCTGCTGGCAACACCCACGAACAACATTTGTTTGACATACACAGAGCGAAAAGTATTGTACTAGCTTGAGAGCTTTAGTTTATCTCAATGATGAAACATAATTTTTTTACAAATTGACTCATTTGTAGCAGGGTGTTTAGCATCCATAATAAGAATTTGCTTTGTTGTTTATCATGAACAGCCTTCACTAGTATTATTTCTAGATCATTGACAGTATCATTTACGTCAAATGAAACATACACATATCATTTACTAGCACTCGATGATATACGAATAGATGTGAATACTATAATTTAAAATTTTCTAGTAAAACATTTTTATTCGAATGCACTCAGAGAAATGATTCGATGTCAAATGATTTTTGGTTCACAGAGTAGTTTGATTAATTGGGTTTTGTAAGACCGGCCTTATAGTTTATGTTGAGTAGATACACATGATCATTAATGGTTTTATTAAAACGCCCTAATTTCGCCCTGTGTACACAAATGATGATCGCTTTGGGCTTGGTCGCGTCTCGTTAGTGGACACATATTTATGTCTGATCAAATCGCTGCAGAGAACCCAGTACAAAAAGTGTCGGCGCGGCGGCCACAGCATCTATTCTAAAAAAAGAGTCAAGAGGTCGCGTGTTCAAATCTCTCGGGACTCGAACTTATCGCGGGTGTGTGTCTTTCGAATTGGCCAAGATTGCGGACCAAGAGGATATCAGTGAAAATCCGCTCGCCGTAAGTGCGCTGGATTTGTAGATTCGTTGATTTGGCTAACCGTTTGGCTTCAGTTTCACTGTTTTTTTTAGAATTTGTTTTACAATTTGGAACTTAGAATTGCATAGCCAGAGTTCCGCTTTTCTGTTTGCCCCTCGACCTTGGGCACTTTTCACGCTTCGCTTGGCAGCCCGCCGTGTGTTTGTCTATCGATGATATCACGGCCGGGTCATTAAGTCCCCGGCCAAGTGCGACATTTCTGTTTGCCTTTCGCCGATAACTAACTTAAGTTGCTAAACGCCGTTCCCAGAGTCATTAACACCCCGTTAAAATCCGGCGTAAATCACGGGATCCGCCGCCGGGCAACCAGCAAAGTTTCATAATATTTATCTGGCACGATCATAACATGCATACACAGCGTACAAACGTGTATATTATATCTATATATGTATAGGGTTTAAAAATAAACATTGTAAATATTTACATTGGAAATCTATAAAGAGCAGCCAGCCGAATTCGCCTCATAATTCTCTCGCCCGTTTGTTCGCACAGTTTTGGTCTTTGGTCAAAGGTTTATTACCTTCTTCGCTCTCTGTTAGAAGAAATAATATTAATCTTCAAAAAGAAATAACTCATAAAATGTGTGTGACTGCTGCTTTCATGTTTATGAACTGATAATGAGCTCGTAAACAATTCGATTCCGGTTGGCGCTGCTTAGAAGCCATCTCAACTGAACCGATCTTGATGGGGGATCTCCGTATGCTCTTGCAGCACATCTAGCTACGAAGTCAGTCACTGATAAAGGCAACGATCGATAAGGAGTGTTGTAACAGCTCTCAAGCAGTTGTGCAATTTTAAAAATATAAAAAACGTATGAAACGTAGCTCTACAGACCGAGTTCCATAAGCTTGATGACTTAAAAGTACCTAATTAGGATTATGTGATTAGGAATTGTACTTCAATATATTTAACTTCATAGATAAATAACCTAATTATAGCTTATTATATGTATGAAGGGATGTTATTTATACATTATTTTAAAAAACAAAAGAATAAGATAGAGTCGACAATCAGGAAGAAGACACCTAAAAACATCTTATATATAAGGTATAATTATGGTATATCAATTAAAATCGCACCGTATATTGTCTTTATTATAAATGTTTCTTTGAGCAGCTGAGACAAAATGCGCTTCTCGAATCGCCTGTTGTCTCAACTCCCCAAAAATAAGACTTTAGCTTCGTATGACCCCACGGCGTATGAGCAATGTGTCATTTTTGGACGCCTCACCTGAACAATCTGAGCGGTCCGCGACAGCTGCCTAATTAAAATTATCGAATATGCCGCTGCTCCGTCGGCGTCTGCCAAATCTTTTTGAGAAAACGGCCAACGGGTCGGATTGTCGACGGGTAAAAATAGCTCATACGCAGAGTGGGCACACGAACGCACTTGCAGTGGCACAGGCACTTCTTTCTGTCGCCTCATGTGCAGCCGGGTTGAATGACTCGAGTCCGTGCGTCCGACTAAATATAACACTTGCAGTTTGCCCAGCAGCACTGTAAATAATACCCTCTTGAGTGCTGATCTCAACTAATCCCCCGCAAGGGGTTTCAGACTTTGGGACGTTAGCAGCAAAAGCTTTCCAAAGAGCTGCATTGACAAACAAATAGGGGAAAACGTGTTTGACCAAGTGTTTTTGTTTTTTTTCGGTGGGTTCTGATGGCACCGTTCTTTCTTTAGAAAAACATATAGAGACAACGAAAATTTGCCCCGTCACCAGATCTAAATTTTGTGCCGGCTGTTGGTCTTTGACAAAGAGCGAATGAGCAGCGAAATGGTTGAAAATAAATCAAAAAAGAAAACAAATTAACAAAATGGCAAAACGGCAATCCCAGATGAGGCGAGATTTCAAAATTTTGGTTCAAAAACCACTGGGAAGAGAGTCTACGGCTCTCTACCGCTCTCTACGGCCGACTTGTTTTGGGCTTTCGCTTTTTTGGCAGCTTTTCGAGCGCCTCCGAGCGCCGTAAAATGCTCAATGTTGTTTGGGATTCCGTGGCGATCGATCGTCGGAAGAGTCGCGCGCGCTGCTGAAATAAATTTCAGACATTCACAAAGAAATATATTGCTAGTCAAAAACAAAACAATAAAAGCACATACCATTAATAATCCCCCCAAAAAATTAAGATTTAAATACGCAGTCAAAAGTAAATAAAACACAAAGTAAATAAATTTTATTGGTGAATAAATACAGCTCGCTCAGTGACGAGAGTGCTAACACATTTAATACGCACAACACATTCGAGTGCCAGCAAATAAAGCTGAAACTAGGCCAACATTTAAAACCAAATATTACTCATACGCCACCGGCACTCATTCATTCCCCCATCTCGGCTATCAGTTTTTGAATGAGCCCCATGAGTGGACTGCGTCAACAGCTGAAGGTAAGTACCAATCCGCCTGGTCGATGGGACAACCCTCCCGTGTATAAGCCCTAAGTCCCGATGATCTTGGTTCGTTGTTGTAAGACCTGCTCGCATTTGCATAAATATTTACCTAATCGCTTTTCAATGGTGCCAACAACTTTCGTTCTCCGTCTGGCAGGCACTAAAGCTGCCTCCGTTGTATACACAATTTGTTTTTATTTCTTTTATGACGAGCAAATATTAAATCGCTCTCTCGCGAACCGGCTATAAATAATTTTAATAACAATATTGGTACTACATTGCGGCAGTTCGCTTGTCAGGGTCGCCAAGGAATGTGTAAATTAGCAGATCGTATTTGCTAATTTCGCCATGTCCCGGCAACTATTTGGGCTAGCCGAATTACACGATGTTCAATACAAATATTTACCTGGGTTTATTTTCGGCATAAGGCAAATTTAAATAAGTATGGTGGCATTAGCGATTGTGTTAAATGCTGGGGAGCTAATCTGATCAACAAATAAGATGTAAATACTACAACTGCTTGTTTATAACTAATTGGGTTGCAATTACTCTTTTTAGAGAACAAATTCATTTGATTTTATTTTCTCGTTGTTAATTTTAAAACCGGGAAACCATTTTGTAAACCAAATTAATAGGTAGTTTTGTTGCAAAAAAGCGGGTCCCATACTTAACTTCCTTGTTTTTAGCATAGTTTTTCTGCGAAAATTACCTAATAACCGTCTATAAACCTGCAAAAATGCCATAATTTATCCAGAACTAAGTAGAAAACGTATAATTTAAAAGCGTATGTCAGGACTCTCATAAAGTTGTTCCACAACATTGCATTCCGTCTAAAGTCGTAAAATGCGTCGCTGTCGCAGCCCATAACATTGTAGCCAAAACACATCATTAAAAGTACAGACTGGCATCCATAAAAGGCATATAGAAGTAGATATAGATATAGACATGTGCTTGTTCCTCTGGAAATTAGCATCATAATGGTTTCTTAATGTGCCCGGCCAAGATTTTTGGCATACAAAATGCGCTTCGGTGCTTTCCAAGGCATAAAAACTCGATTGTTTATCGGCATAGACGTATATGTATACTTGGCCAATATAAACATTGGCGATTATTAACTTTTTCCCAACCTTTTCGATGTGTATATTTGAAATTCGTCTACCATAATATGATGTGAGCACACTATACGAACTTGTATTTGTGGTCCAAAGTTTGACACTTGTTTATCAGATTTTCCCAATTGACGACACAACAATATTTTGTCTGGATTTATACAAACAAGCCGCAGATTTATGATTTTGGCAAGGCTTTGCGGCACATAAAAACTGTGAGTTGGGGAATTCGTGAAAAAGTGTCAAAGAAAAATGTCATCAAATGGGCATTAAAACGCCGTTCTACAAATTTATTAATTTGTTTACATTTTATGCGTCTTGGCACGTGAGCAATGCCATAATCTGCATTTGTTTTCTTTGTTAAAGCCAATAAACCAGCCGTTGGCTAAGGTAACTAACCTGGGACAAGGTTTTACATAGTTGCCGTTCGGCCCAGGTGAACAGCTGCTGCATTATAATTAACAATTAGGTGGCAGTTTGAATTTTAAGTAGCATAGACAAACAAAAATTGATAAAGACCTAAGGGAAATGAACCTTCCGCTTCGAACCTTTAGATTTCACTATATAAATGTTCTAAGATATATGCCTTTTTAATTTACAAACTAGCATTATTGCATTTTAATCTATTTTCAAACCACAAAAACCAATTTAAACAATGAATTTTCGCACATAATTTATTTTATAATTACCTCACCTGTCCGAATGAAAATCTCATTAAAACCCTTAAGGTCGCACGCAGTTAATAAGCACCACATGATTTAATTAAAAGGTTAATCAGCTTTTCCCCATTTTACGCAATTATAATGCATTTTAAGCAAGCATTGTTCGAGAAAATCAAAATATTTGATCTTTTCAGATTTTACGTAAACACTTTCACCAGTTTGGCTGGTTCGTTTTCGCAATTAATCAAAAATAGTTCAAATACTTGCCATTCAGTACGTAATTGAGAAATAAATTGGGAAATAAATAAATAGAAAGCACGAACACTTTTCGCAGCCCCTGCCAAGTTCCCTCATATTTGGCCTAATCGAGGGGTTGATGTTTTCCTGTCGGTCCTAAAGAGCCAACTAATTGCAATTGCACTTCTTTTTGGCTCGGTTGAGATGTTCGGAATTCCTCGAATGAAAATAGATTGGGGAAAACAACAAATACGAGTGGCTGCTAAAATAACCAAAGAACAACGTAATAAACAAAATGTCAAAAATAAAAAAGACTAATAGATAGAAATGTAAAAATATCTGCTTAACCCACCCCCGAATGCCTTTTTAATTTTGCCCTCAGCTCAAGAGTATGCTACATTTTCTTGAACATTATTTTTGACTATTATTTAGTATACTTCATGTTTTATTTGGTTTTATTGTTTTCTTCACAGATGCTGGGAACAGCTTTGCTGGGCAAGCGGGCCACCAAGGTAAATACCCAAAAATTATTTCGGATCGATTTATTTTGACTGCTTGATATTTATTTAATTTTCACTTTCGTTTCGTTTTTTGCCTATTTACTTCGCAGTCTGTCAAAAAGAAACCATTTACAGAGGTGGAAATCAAAGGTAAGTAACCAAATCAAACCGCAAATCAACAATTGTTTATTTACAAACAAGACGAGCAGTGACCTCTGTGCTTCTGGGAAAAACTCAGCAAAATATGGGTTAATATACGCCGCGAAGGTGCTGCGCTATCTAGTATCTGATTGTTCATAATTACAGCAAATTTATGCGCAAAGATAAATAGCCAGCTAGGCCATTTCTTGGCCAAGCCCACAGTGCGTATACACAATCTGTTTTGGCACTATCAGGGTGTAAAACGTCTTTTTTTTATGCACTGAGAAAAATATTTTAGGCACAAGCGATAGTAGTTTTTTTACCTACCTTAATAAAGGAAAAACTTTAAACAGCATTTGTTGATATAAATTCAGTTAATTTAATACCAATTTTTCGGTGCATACTTTGAATAGTTTAACCAAACTCCAATTAGGATATAAATATAAATCTTTGTGTAAGATAAAATCCAAAAATAAGTTTGCTATTTTTGACGTGTAAATTCAGCCAGACTTAATTGCTGACCGCCTTTTGCGTGTCAGCTCGTTTATAAGTTTTCCCTGCATTCACTAATTTTAGACCTTCGAAGGAAAGGTGCACTGGTACTTGAAGATGGATGGATCCGTACTGCAGTATAAGTTGAAAGCTATTTTTATATCTAGAAACTTGTTCGGGCGGCACTGCTGCTTTAATCTAATCAAGATAGCCATAATCGAGTTGAAATTTAATTAACGCGCCTCCTTCTTTTTTCCGCCCGATAGTAGAAAAAGTGGAAGCGAATGATGAGGGGCTTAGAGGGCAGCAGATAGCTGACACCCCCGCATCACGTGCCCAATTAACGGGCAAATAAAGGCTTCAATAAAAACAAGAAATATAAAAGTGGAGCAGAAAACAAAAATACCTGCTATACAGCGTTTTTTTCCAATTTAATTCCGCCTCAGGGAGTTACCACAAAAGTGTTTACAATCGAAAGACGAATCAGATAAGATGCTGATCCCACACCAGCCATGTGACACATTTCCCCGGCTGACAAGCCAAACAAGTCATATTTAAATCGGCACAGGCACTTTCATTTGACATTGCCCTCAGCTGTTGATCTCCAGCAAATATTTGGCCTAAAAGTGGAAAAAGCAGCGGGAAAAATACCATATATCACATGAGTCATTTATGGGCAAGGAGGGTCCTATCATGGCCAAATTGTGTTTAATTGGAAGACATTAATGGTTAGGATAGTCTTTTATCGACTTTGAGATACTATCAGTTCTGCATTGTAAAACAAAGTATTATCAGTAATAATATAATGGAAATGTAGCTAAATGCCTGCTTAAAAAATACGTTAACAATGATACGAAGGCGATAAAAATATTATTAAAACCCTTTCAAACAAGATATAACTAGTTAAATTCTACTGTTTGTAAGTGAACCACTTCTACTTTGAAGTAAACAATTAGGATCGACATATTTGAAGTTCTAGAACTACCAGTATTACCCCGATATCGCACAGGCACAGGCACTTTTCAGGCTGAGGCCCCACTCAGCGTGTCTGATGGTCTTTCTCTGGCAATCTGAGAACTGACATCAAGATAAGGCCAATGGGAAGAGCAATACTACGAGTGAGAGTAAATACCATTACGACATATAGACTAGCACTTAATGAAATCGGACAACCCATCCCATACATACACACACCTACCCGGTTGTACACCCACCCACCTGGAGATTCGGGCGCTGCCATCCGGCTGATAAGTCAGTTAGTTATCTGCGGCGAGCGGCGGGTGCTATCACCCAAATGAAATATAATACAGTATAGCAGAAGTCGGCTGGGCCCTGGGCCCCAGGTTAGTTCGTTTCAGTTTCACTCCAGGCCATTATCTTGGGAGTTTTCGTAGATAAATCGCTCGGTAACGCTGGCATTCCTGCAGCATTATTATTTTTCGCGCCCTCGCAGAGTATCGCCAGCTTATGTAGCGGTCGGAAGTGCCCCTCGAGTGTCTCTCCCCAGCCGTGATTGATTGATTGATTGATTGACCAACTGATTGATCGCCGCTTGATAGTGCCGCGTTTGTGCCTTGCGAACTTCCAAAACCGAACCAGTTTCACCTGGCAAACTAGCGACTTTTGCGCTTCGAAAATATGAGCAAAGATGATAAGTGTGAGTATAAGTTGGAAGCCGAAACTTAGCCAAATGCTAACTTTAGCCAATCGCTATCGCTATCGCTGGCAGCAAGAGTACGAGTACGGCCAGTAGAATATTACCAATTTGCAGACACCAATCAACTTTCGGAGACACAGGGCCATGTCAATTTGTCGCCACACTTGTAAAACTAATTAAACGTTTGTCAGCAGCCACGTATGGCCCAAAGCACAGGGAAAAATATTGGTAACTCGAGTTGTTAGAAAATAAATCAACATTTTGGGGTGCCACTATTAAAATATAAAATCTCTTTGATAGAAAAAAGGGTGTATATAAGGCGGTATTTATTTTGAAAATTGTAGTGCTCTTTATTTTTGTTTATAAATTAAAAATAAGACTAAACAAATTAAATTCCAGCTTAAAAAATCTTGCTAGACTTCTAAATAAATTATAAAGTTTTTTTTCAAATAAAAATTTAAAGTTTTTTATTTATATTTTGTATTTAATTTATAGTAAAATGGTTTAGAACGTGTTCTACGCTGTTTAATAGTCAACCTTTTTTTTTTAGATACAAAGGCATTTATGTATATTTTCTTACTGTGTAGCTCCCATTCCCTTCGTATATCTCCCTGTTATCGCTCGGAAAAATTATCTCACTGGTGTTTGTGTATTTGGCAAGTGGGCGGTTGGCAGTTAATTTGTTGCCACTTTGCCGCTGATGAAACCTGACAGTCAAAGGCAACCGGAATATTTTCTGCGAGTTTTTATTTTTTTTTTGTTTTTTTGGGACACGCCTGCATTTTGATTTATGGTTACGCAACGTTGGCAGTTTTTTAGGCTTCGTCCACAGAATTCTCGGCTTGCTACTCGACTTGAGTTATGAGTAGTAAGACAATTAGCCAAAACGCAGAGAAACGATACAAGAGTGAAAAATGAGACAGTTTGTCGTCTGTTAGGTTTCAATTTGACTTTAAAAGTGATTTATTTAAAAATTTGTTTAAAAAACGCAAGGAATATGTGACCCATAAGTGAGTTTTTTGGTAAAAAAGGTATCCATTAGAGCAGTTGAATGTGCATTGTCAAGTAATTTCCCCATTTACGTTCTGTAAAATTAAAATGAGTGCTTAAAAAATTGCAAATGAGAGAATACAAGGCACTAATTCGGTCACGTAGATGGATTCAATAACAAAGCGAGATGATAAATTGTTTTTCGTAGTCTGCTTCTGTGCGTGCCTGTGCCCTTGACCCCCAACCTTGCACCACCCACTTGTCACCCCCTTCGGGCCTCCTTTTCGACCCCCTTTCAAAGCTCGTTTAGGGGCACGTTTTGAGTATGAAAGATTTTGACGATGCCAGCGGCCCTCGGATTGATTTTTGCATATTAATGCAGGACATTGAAGCGGAATCCAACTGCACTCGATTCCAGTTGGGTGGGAAACTCTATATGGAACCGATGACTGGCCTTGGGTACTTCGACGGACCATAAAAAAGAAAAGCCTCAGATAAAAAGCATTGAGTGGCGAGGCATCTATAATGGCAATCGCCTCGTAAAATAACACATTTATGTTGCATTTTCGCTCACTCAAATAGCAAATTGAAATTCATAAAAAGAGGAGAGGAAACACATAGAGATGATGATTTATTTTTTTTAATTTAATATTTTATAAGAAGTTCATAAAGAAAAATTAATGAAACACTAAGACCTTAAATGGCCCCATTGTGTGCCAAAGCCCTATCGGCCTTGTTTTCTGAATGTAATTAGGTATTGAAATCAGGGTCTTAACCCATGTTACCCCATCGTGCTTGGTGGCGCCCCCAGGCGGCGGCACGTGACTTCGTTTGCGTAGCGCCCACGCTTTTCGTAGGCGTTCGTGATGTTTTTGGACCCGCCTAGTTAGTTACTCCGCGCCTAACACGATTTACGCCTTCTGGAAAAGTTTTTTGCGTCGCAGTTGGTTTCGTTTTCATATTAAATCGCTCTGCAATATCGGGGCCATCGTCCTGCAATAAAGCTGCACGTATTGTGGGCTGTATCCATCCATCTGTCCCCTAACTAATTGGTGTTGGTCCTAGCTTGCATTTCACTCTGCCGGCTGCCCAAAGTTTTCCCAATTAATTTTCATTAAAAAGTTGTTTGCATTGCCAAGAGTTGAACGAACTGAAGGGAATCGAGAGGATAAGTGGCGGGCGCTAGAAAGGGAAAACGGAGTATCCTTTGTGAAAGTGGACAGGACTTGGTTAAAGGACTGGAAGTCATTTGTCGGAAGGGAAACCCGAAGAAGAGATTTGTTTTAAAGCTCCTTGATTTTCCCTTATCAAAATATTCAACGGCTCGGTTTCAATATCTGCAGTATCTTGATAGAATTTCTATATTTAAAAATTGTACTTATAATATACTTAGAATATTGGTATACCAATACCAAAACGGTAAAGCAATGAAATACCTATGAGCTAAAATAATTTATTTTAAAAATTCCTAAAAGTAGACTACGAAAAATGTAAGTGTTTTCGTCTCTAACCAATCAAGATACTTAGAATACTTTTAGTCACCTTTTAGGTTTTTTTAGTTATCTAAAGATATTACATATGTTTCTAAATCTGTCTGCCCAGCTGCTTTTGTGCATTTTCCTGGAAAATATCTTTGTCTCAAAGATAAAATTAAGTTTAACATTTTTATCCTACAAATCGTAATAAATCGCATTTATAAGGCTCCCACGATACGTAAGTTGACAATGCGATTTAATTGAGAATTACATAAAAATGCAGCGACACCGTTGCATAAAGCCTTACGTATAGCGGTAGCCCCACTCTTCCTCTTCTTCTCTCTTAGTATCTCCCCTTCTCTTTCTCACCCATTGGCAGATTCATACAAATGCCGTTGCCTGCGATAACAACAACAAATCCGTTTTCCATCATTTTGTTTTGTTCCCCACGTTCGCTGAGCCAAACAAACGGGCTTCGCTGGTGGGAGTGCGAGTGAGATGGCGTCCTAAAGAGAGACTCAGTCGGCTTTCCCACGATTCCACAGTGTGTGTGTGGGGGATGGAGAAAGAGAGCACTTCGCAAATTGCCCCTCCAAAGGCACCAATACATTTGCACAAGAACGCGTCTGTGTTTTGTTGTTGGCACTCCAATTGCAAGCTGCAGAGAATGCGTTTGTTGTTGCGCCCCTATATTTCTTGTTGTTGTTGTGATTGGGCAAGGTTACTGGAAGCATTCTTATAAGAAGCTATTTCGAAGGGGTTTTAGCGAATACAGGGCGTATGCGTGATATTTTTGAAGTGTGACTTAGAGGGTGTTCTTAGCGTTAAATTTTATTTTTTTTATGTATACGTACGTGTATAGTTGGATAAAGGCATATTCTATCTAGTGTTTAAATTATATATATTATATTAGCTACCTTTTTTTATATTGTTTTATTTCATATTTTTAAATTTTTTTGTTTTAAGATCACAAAGGTAAAACCTGTTTTGCAGCATTGATTAGGAAACAATAATAAAATTTTTTGAAATTTAAATAATATTATGCTACACAGTATTACTTAAGTTACCAAAAAAGTACAGTGCCCATTACTTTTATCTAAGTAATGATACCCAAAAACATCTTTTGTTACCACCAATTAAAAACTTCCTAAGCACCGAAGGTAAAACCATGAATATTCGATAATTATGGAACGCATAGCTAGCAGACGAGTGAACAAACTTATCACATTTCGTATGGAAAACACAAGCGAAAACCCCGAAAAGTCCTTCAAAAGAAAAGCGAACGCCGTCACGTGAATGGCGAGACGAAAGGGAAAACACTGAAAAACATTCCAATCCGGAGGAGAGAGTGCTCTGCCTCTCCCACACCCTCTCCCTTCCCAATCCCTCTCCCGCTTTCTCCGCGACGAAGAACGTTATGAAAACAGAGGCAGCAACAAAAACAGAGAAGAATCGCTGTTGCCCCAGCGATGAATGAAATTTCGACGAAGCCAGAGAATCCCCGAAGTCTCGGGGCCCGAAGAATCTTCGGGTAACGGGAACCGTCGGGTGGGGGGTGGTACATAGACGAACCTACTGCCAATGGGGCTGCCATTCATGCTGTTCCGCTTTGTGGCGCTCAGTTTCAGTTTCGAAGTCGGCGCGAACAGAAAGTCGCGACGGATTGAAATTAACTAACAAAGTCAACCGTACTTTCGGTGCGCTATCTAACCATCTTTAATCTAACACTAACTAACCGCTATCGGTTCTTCCAAAATTTCTTGGCCAGAGCAGCTGATTTCCCATTTCCAAAGGTTACCTTTTATAACAGCCACTGCCTTTGGTTCGGTTTGGAATTTCCCATTGATGTGGTATCTTCCCCCGCCAAACAATTTGAACTCAGTGCGCGTAATTGAAGCGTAACGCGCGGCCTTGAAGTGTCCATCTATAAGTCCTTTGGTCTGCGCTGAAAGTTAAAAGCCAAAGAACTGAAAACAGGACACCAACGGTCCCGCAAGGAGTTGTTATGTCACCTTTCCTATGCCCTGAATTGCATTCTTTTGTGTCAGTACTTTTAGTTTCCATGACAAGTGATGAGTTAAGATATGGAAATTGAATGGCCAAAGATAGTTTTTAGATGAGAGAATTATGTCAAATAATACATATAGTTGTTTGCCGGGTTGATATCTTACTACACAGTTTTAAATATAAAGTTAGGGAAAACATTAAAAAATATAGAATGCTAGAATTTTCAATTTAATACTGACGACCGTAGGAAATTCAGAGGCTTAATTTCATTTTTAAAATCGATAGATATATAATGGTCAACCCTGAGAATTTTTCCTTTTTCTGCAATGACCTCTTAGGACCTCAAGCAAAGTTAAGTCAGCTTAATTTGCCATCATATTTCTCTTGTTCATGCCATAAAACTTTCAATTTGCATCACCCCAGACGTATATTTATTGGCCTTAAGAGAAATGGCTGTCAGGCTGCATAATTATTGAAATATCAAGTCTGGGAAAACTCAGCGTGTGACGGGCGATAAATTGAGGAAAGCCGACAAGTGTCGGCTCGATGTGGGGGAAAACGAAAAAACGAATAAAACGAATAAAAAGGGAAAATAATAGACCCTGACCCTGAACGCGTGGCCAACACATTGGCATTTTGACCTCATTCGGTCGTGATTTCAGTAATTAATTGCAATTAAAACATCAAGCCAAACCAATCAGGCTGATTATAATTGTGTGCTGCTCGGCCAAGATCAACAATGATCCCGTAATGATTGCAAAACCATTTTCCATTTCATTGTTTAAGTAGTGAAAACTAAACAAATCGCGGGCGTTACTCATACGCCCCGTTCACAGAGACACAAATAAGTACACACATCCGCAAAAAAATCAAAAAACTCATAATTGCCGGGGAGCAAAAAGAAACATTACGCTAATAACAAATAAACGAGCGTCGAAAATAACACAAAACACTTAATCTATAAATACTATATAGATATAGGCGAGAAACAAAAAACAACAGAGATGGATCACAAAGAAATCGCAAGTCAAGTGCGAGGTGAGCTAAGTATGGAAAATAATTTCTTCTCTTATTTCGCACACTAAGTTTGCTATTTTTATGATATCCACAAGCTAAGTTAATCCAACGAACTTTTCAGTCTATTGGACTATTTTCTTTTTCCACTGCAATTAACTCAGTCACACATTTCCATGAGTCTGCCAACATGAGCACATGATGTTGATATGGGCAATTATCGCTGAAAACCAATATGCATGTGTATAATATTTAAAAGGAAATTGGAGCAGGGGAATTTGACAAAACAGAGTCGTGTGTCATGCCAAATCGTACACCCACTCACCGAAGAAATACTAACAAAACTGCGAGTCACAATCAAACACAATCAACGAATTTTCCAATCTAATCAACACACTTTCTGTTGTACTGGGTTGTTTTGTGCTTTTTTTTTTGCTCATTTGTTGTGAATTACCATACTATCTTATCTTTGACAGGCGACAACTCATTATTATTATTATTGAGAATCTAATATTTTTATTCATTATGAGTGAGTGACTTTGATTAAATTTGGATTTCTGCTTCAAACAAAGGGCATAGTGTGACCAAGCTACTACAATTCCATCTTAATTAATTGAGTGGCCTTGTGCCTTTATATTTACCTTTAATTAGGTTATTATTCATGTCAATCAATTTTATGATATTATTCGTGGCTGTGGCTTTTTGTAACAAAAATCAAAATCAGTAACAGCTTGAACTGTGATTCAACCCATCGCAAGTCAGTTCCATGACTCCCACTTGGCTCTCCTCTTTCCAATTTTACACAGAATAGTTATTGCTTTTTTTTTGTTTCCCACCAACTTTATGTTCAACTCTGTAGACTGCCGACTCCCACGCAGTGCCCCATATATGTATGTGACAAATAGAGGCCCTTGAACGAACACCCACGCCCACTTCAATTTGACACGTTTGAAGTGTTGAAAAGCCCGCGTAAAATGTTCAAGCCGCGTCCTTTGTGCGGGATAATTTGATTTCAGGGCGAACATGAAAGGGGATTAATATTGCTTATTGCCAGGCTATTAATAGTCATGGAAATTCTAAAACAAAAGGGATGAATCTGGGCCGTAGACTTAAAAAATTACTTGGTTGAACAACTTTTGTAACTGAATCATATTTACTTCTCCAATACTGAGAATTACAGCGCAGAGTTCATAAGTCCGTGACCCTGATGAAAACCCCAGGGGCCGAAATAAAATGGCATTTCCTCTTTTAAGTCACTTTTCATGGACGCTGTGGTTTATGCATACTGAAATTCTCCACTCAGCATTTTATTTCGCTTTGCAAATCCTTCGTCAATATGTGTGTGGGATGGTAAAAGTTTTCGGAGCTAAAAAAGTTTTCACTTTAAGCGTTATTTACGACGGCATTCAAAGTGTGCAAGTGCAATTTATTGGGGTTCCTCTGTGCGCTTTCGCAAAGTGTTGGCAAGTTTTGTTGGCAACTCAATTACATCGGTCCCCGAAAACGAGGCTCCGGGGACGGACCCAAAGGCATATAAAGGGTCTGTCGAGCGAGCGATGCAATGCAATTATCAAGTTCATTGACAACACAAGTATAAGCGACAAACCAAAACAGACAAGGGCAAACAACAAATATTATTCTCTCTTCCCCTGCCAAAACAAAACTTTTATTGCTCAAGTGCAGTTTGGGGTGGACTCCCCTGTTTCGCATTTCATAGCCCCCAGGAATTCTTGGGAAAATCCACGGAATAGGAACCCCGGGGCTGTCGCCTCAATTAGTTACAGCGACACTTACAGATGGCCAACTTTCTGCCACATCGCACTTTGACTTTGTCATGGAAATGTCGAGCTAAACTGATGGAACCCAGAGTTTGTCTTTGTCCCGATTTAATAGGGCAATTATAAAACTTTCGCTAATTGCTAGTGCCAACATTTCTGCGTCCAGCGACTGAGTCCAGCTTAATTTAAAATTTAGTTGAAGGCCAAAGGTAAAAGTTCTTTGTTGTCAAATCTCTGCAGGGATTTAATGACAAGCTAGGTAATTTTTCACAGCGAGGATTATAAGTCCTTTCCTTACAGAATTAAGACGGATTTGAAATCACTTTTAAGAGCGCCTAAAAGTGTGCTGCAATATATTTCCAAATTCTAATTATTTAACATTATGTTTTCAGGGCATACTTTTACACAGCTTAATATCAACAGTATTACTTTTTACGAGCTTAAAATTATCGTCGTGGGGAAAAAAAAAAAAAAAAAAAAAAAAAAAAAAAAAAAAACAAAGTGCGTGCTTACGCGTTATTATTTTGTTATCTATTCTTCGTGTGCTAATAATAGCACAGATCATAAAAATTCGGACGCTGTCTAGCGCAGTGTCGGCAGTGGGACAACAACAACAACATAAGTGTAGTGCGACAAGACTGCATTTGTGCCCGCTAGGGCACCGCTGTTCCCCTCACACTGCGCGCAGCCGTACAAGAGGGGCAATAAAAGCAGTGATTGACTTACATTCGACTTTGCATAAAATCGAGAGAAATGGCAAATACCAGAGAAACAATGCTTCTGGGCGAAGCTCTGAGAAAAGCCGTCATGGACGAGGTGATTCCAGGAGAGTTAACCCTGGCAAAAAATCTGGCCACTAGCGGCAAGCTTAACTCATATGGTATAGCAGTATCAAGCAGTAATGCAGCCTGTATCACCAGTACTCTGACAACAACTCACAGTCCAATATATACCAACACTACATCATCACCCAGCATATGCAGTGGCATGTGCTCAACGCCTATGCCTCCTAAAGCATTAAGCACTTCTATAGACTTCCCCCCTCTACCGGATTCACCCAGATGGCAAAAAATCCAGAGCCAGAAGAGGAAGGGGTCATCGAACTCACCAATAAGTCAACGAAAACGTGCCGATATTAGAAATTTAGAACCCAGTGACCCTGTGTCAGCAAACAGGTTCGAAACACTATCAGTTGATGACGATGAGATGGACTGCAATAGTGTGGACGAACCATCGACTAGCGCTGCAGCAGCGGCTTACCGTTCTCACACCGCTTCTAAGGCTAAAGACAGCAATGCACATAACAAGAACGCAAACGTACAAAGTAAAACTGATTCATCTACGGTAAAATCTGCTTCTACTGGTAGTCCAAAACCACCACCAATCGTTCTTATGGACGTGACAAACGTGAACGAACTTCTTATCGCTATCGAGGAAGTTACAAATCTTGAAAATGTTGAAATCAAATCCTCTGTGGGCTCCACTCACAGAATCTACACCAAAGACGCAAACACCTACAGGGCTGTAGTACGACAACTAAGTTCCCTGAAAATTGAATTCCATTGCTATCAATTGAAAGACGAGAAACCATTCAGAGTTGTTGTGCGAGGATTACACCATTCACAGCTCCATCATAAAATCAAAGAGGAATTACTCAGACAGGGGCATAAAGTTCTATCAATATATAACCCAAAAAGCAACAAGAGCGGTGAACAGATGAACCTCTTCTTCATTAATGTAGAAAAGAATCTAAATAACAAAGATATACTCCAACTACGATCTCTATGTCGCCAACGCGTCCGTTTTGAAGTAGCCAGAAAAGCACAAGACATAGTGCAATGTCGGAGATGCCAATCGTTTGGTCATACTGCAAGATATTGCTACAGACCTTTTATCTGTGTCTCTTGCGGTGACTACCATAAATCATCAGATTGTCCCAGAAGCAAAGAAGCACCAGCAACTTGCACTCACTGTGGTGAAAATCACCCAGCTAACTTCCGTGGCTGCAAATCCTATCAAAAATTGCTCAAAATGAACGAAAATGTACAGAAAACCCCAAAAGTGAGCATAAACAATAACTCTACACCCAAACATTATGAAAATGGAGTTTCTTATGCTCAAATAGCCAGAAATGCAAATCCAATCACGGAAAAACAAAACAAACGACCAGGAAACCTAACAAATAGGCTACAGGACGCCATTCAACAGCAACATCACTACGGTGCAAAAAATCATGCGCACTTTTTCCCAGATGTGTCACAACAGCAAAATGCACAAGAATCTAAACTAGAAATGGCAGTTGCATCGCTCTCAAAAGCTATCGAGGGTCTATACGCCATGCAAGCCCAGATGCTGAAGATGCTGGTTGCAATTAACGCGCAACTTACACAATGTCCCAAATAAAAATTCTCACCTGGAACACGCGAGGTGCTGCCGGCAAAATGACGGAAATCGGCCACCTTGCGGAGAGAGAGAATATTGACATTCTCCTTCTCACTGAAACGAAGACATCCAACCTTCAACTATTTGGATATGAAGTCTACACTTCAAATCTACCTGACGGCAGCCACAGGGGTGGAGCTGCAATCCTGGTTAACAAAAAGATCAATCACTTTCCCATCGAGCCAATCGTCCATGCTAAAGTCCAAATCGTGGGTGCCAGAATCCAAACATGTATAGGACAAATATTCATCGGATCAATCTATTGCCCTCCGAACTTCAGCTGGACTCAATCAGAATTTGATGACATATTCGCTAACTTCAACTTCCCAAGATCATTTATCAGCGGAGACTGGAACGCCAAACATCCATGGTGGGGTTCTGCGATCACCTGTCACCGAGGTAACTTACTTGCCGCAAGCGCCATCTCAATTAACGCCAACATCCTGGCGACTGGAGCACCAACATACTATCCAAGCGCAGTAAATCGAAGACCATCCTGTTTAGACTTTGCAATTTATCGCAACATTCCACACGACAAGCTAAGCATCAGAGACAGCTGGGACCTTGAATCGGACCACCTATCTCTCATCACTACATTAAAAACAGAAGCCATACAATGCACTCAACGTAGACAACTTCTTAGCAAACACACAAATGTAGCTGTTTTCAAGGAAGAACTATGTAGATCGATACGCCTTAACATTGAGCTCAACTCTGCTGCTGAGATTGACGACGCTGTAGACCTCTTCACTACCAACGTGACAAATGCGGCGAGGAGTGCAAACGTGTACACTGCAAACAATCATGGCAGAGCCCTCATACGCCACTCGAATAGAATTGACCCAAACATTGCAGAGATTCTAGTCCGTAAGAGAGCACTGAGAAGACGTTATATTCGAACGCACAGTCCTGAGGATAAAGCTCAATGGCATAGATGCGCCAGAGAGCTTCACGTTGCCATGGCTGAATTGAAAAATGCGCAATTCGAACATATGCTGACCAATATGGACTATTCTAATGATTCCATTTTTAATATGTGGTCCTTTACCAAAAAAGTAAAAAGAATGCCACAGAAAGTTACGCCTCTGAAGAACAGCAATGGTAACTGGTGTCGCTCCTTAGAAGAGCAAGTACAAACATTTGCGGAACACCTTGGCGACAGATTCACTGCGTTTAATTTCGCATCCGAGGAGGATATCAACAGAATAAACGAAATACTACAGCGCCCTTTCCAGATGTCACCTCCAATAAGACATATCCGTCTGGAAGAAGTCTCAAACATGATACGTACCCTCAAAAGTCGAAAGGCGCCAGGTCATGACCTAATAAGCAACGCAGTACTTAAAATCCTTCCCAAGAGAGCACTATTACTTATCACATTGATATTCAATGCGATACTTAGAGTGCAATACTTTCCCAAAAAATGGAAGAGTGCTAGAATCAGTATGATTCTAAAGCCAGGGAAACCGGAACAGGATCCATGCTCCTACCGGCCTATCAGCCTCCTGCCCTCTTTATCGAAGGTAATGGAAAGGCTGATAGCTTCCCGACTTATAATACACCTAGAAGACAATGATACTATCCCAATGCACCAATTCGGATTCAGAGCCGGCCACAGTACGATTGAGCAATTGCACCGTGTAGTCAATCACATCCTGAAGGCCTACGACAATAAAGAATACTGCAACGGCATCTTTCTTGACATACAACAGGCATTTGATAGAGTTTGGATCCCGGGACTACTAGCCAAAGTCAAAACAGCGCTGCCAGCCAACCTGTTTGAGCTCATCAGATCGTTTCTCACAAACAGAGATTTTTGCGTCCAGTCCAGAGACGCAATCTCTGCAAATGTTGCCATTACAGCTGGCGTTCCCCAAGGAAGCGTCTTAGGACCGCTACTGTACTCCATCTTTACAGCAGACATCCCCAAGCCAAGCTATGAAGAAATGACCTACGACAACAGCAAAATGCTGCTGGCCAGCTTCGCTGACGACGTCTGCTTTCTCAGCTCCTCGAACAGTGAGACCGAGTCTTCACAAACGCTGCAAACCTACCTCAACGAATTCGAGAAATGGGCCACGGCGAACAATATCAAAATCAACGAAAGCAAATGCGTAAACGTTTGCTTTACGTTACGCCGAAAAACAACTCCGGTGGTCCACATTAATAATGTGGACATAGAGCAAGCGACTAAGGCGAAATACCTAGGCCTCACACTGGACAAACGCCTAACCTTCCGAGAACATATTGCCAGAGTCGTCAAAATGTGCAACCTAAAGCGGAACCAATTATTCTGGATGCTAAACAAGAAAAGCAAATTATCTCTAAGATGCAAGCGGCACATTTATCAACAAATCATCGCACCAACTTGGAGATATGGAATCCAAATTTGGGGAGTGGCGGCTGCGTCCCACCGAAAACGTTTCCAAACCGTCCAGAACAAAACATTAAGACAAATCACTGGCTGTGAGTGGTTCGTTAGCGGCCAAACGCTTCACAATGACCTAAACCTGAGTCTTGTTGAAGACCAAATATCGTTCTTCTCAAGCAGGTACAACGACCGTCTAACTGCCCACCGTAATCGTCTAGCCCGGAGATTACAGGGGGCTATCCCAATTCGCAGGCTCAAAAGAAGACATTTTGGGCTGCTCCTAAGAGACTAATATGAATATATTATTTACTTGAAACTAGTCGTAATTTGAGCTACTCCTATATACCAAGTTGAAAACTAATTATAATTTATAATTAAGAGATTATTTACTTAAGAAAACATTTAGGTTAAAGGCTTTAATTAGATCTGTTCCTGGATTATATTAAATAAAGATGTTAATTAAATAAAAAAAAAAAAAAAAATTATCAGTTAATAAAGAAATTGAAATCATTTTAAGCCTCCCTGAAATATTCTAGGAATCGTTAGACATTTTGTACATTTCCATATCTGCTTTTGGCCAAATTTGAATTTGAACCACCGCAGCCATCAATCTGCTGCCAGTGCCATAGAAGTCGAAGTGAGCAACAGACCAATTTGATTTCGCTTTGAGCCTCGGAATATATGTGGTGTATCTGCTGTGAAGGCGACGACATCAACTTAACTAGATGCCAATCAAATGCGCCGTTGCCGATCCGTGGGTTAACCTCAATATGTCCCAGGTTCCCGACACCTGTCATTCCCTCCACTCCTTTTGGGGCTGCAGACACAGTGCACTGTGAAATATTGGTGTCAATGTGTCAATATTTGAAGTATAAACACGTGTGCAATTACAAACTATACAAGTACGGCAGCTCAAGTGTGTGCGGTCGTATTAACAAAAGCTAGGCAACGGAAGTGCTCTACATACATGCACCGGAAAAGGGGGGAAAATGGAAAATGGGGGCGAAACGGGGGCGTGGTGTGGTGGAAAAGCGGCTTTTGCCCAAAGCAATTTACATGCAATTTTCGCATATCTTGTTGCCCTATTCCGTTTTACCCTTGCATCGCAATCCGGCCAGCGACTGCCTTTAAAGGATAATATTGCTTTTTGCTCTCCTTTCACATCCAATTTTACTATACGCAAAAAAGTAGTTTTTCTGGATTTGTTATGAGAACTTTCCAAAAATTTATACATAGAAAAACGAGAAAAGATGCTAAATTCACTAGCCGATGTTTTTAAAGACTTGATTTTAAGAAAACTAAAAATAATATAAGAAGTGTTAAGATAATGTTAAAATTCATTTTACTACCGTTTGTGTACCAAAAACGAAATATATAAATAAATATTTAACACAAAAAAAACAGTATATTGGGGGATACAATAAAAGTAATGGTCAAAAAATAGAATGGTGTACCTTGTTGAACTCTTAAGAAAATTTCCAATCAATTTGCGTTCACTCCGAAAATATTCTATTTTTGATCAAATTTCGGAAAAAATAATAATACTCCTTGTAAAAAATTCAGAATTTTCAAAATTTTATGTTTTTTGAATCAACTACAAAATGACTCCGTTCAAGTTTATAGCTTGTTAGCTGTCCAAAACAGTACGGTATTTAGGTTTCAGACCATTTTTGACCGAGTTTAGCCAAAAAAGGTTAGTAATTATTAGGGCGAAACAATAGACGTTATGGTAAAAAAAACCATCATGTATGTGATCTTTATAATTTTCGTCCCTTTTTATTCACTGCATACTATTAGACACCTTAAATTAATTGTGTGGTTAGTTTGTCTTATAATATGAACAATTTCTAAAGTTTGACATGAGAATAAGTAAAAGCTGCATATTCTAAAAAAAATATTTCTAAATACCATAATCTATGAGACTAGTGTCATTTTCCTGCTTCCTCCATTACCCTAGTTGTCCAACTAAGTTGCATACCAAATTGCACGCAAAGTTATGCGCGATTGGGAAAATTATAAGTTTTGGCTAAACGGCAATATTTATGGCCGCTTTCTGGCAGGCCAACTGCAAGTTTGATCGATTTGGCATTGGCGCCCCGTCGCCCGCCAAGACATTTACCAGATTTTATGGCCTCAAGGCATTGACTGAGGTCTGGGCTCCCGGCTCTTGGCGTGCCGCAGAGAAGGCCATCGCAAGGCCTTAATTATTGTGCAAGGACCCCGCTCAAACACCATCAAACTTCTTCGCAACACAAAATAACACCCCCACAATATATACCCCCACAAATCCCGAATGAGCCTTTAAGCCCCAGTAATTTCCTTCTTAGCCTGGAAGCATGCAACGATTATTTTTTGTTTGCTCAGCGGGAAAACAAGAAAATTCCCCCAGACGGTAAACACTTTTCAATAGCCTTTTCTCGCGCTTTCCATAATTTCTTCAAATGCAGTAACAACAACAACAAGCACGCGAGTTTTCCTTTACGAAGAACAAATCACGCATTTCCACAGAATTGTTCTTTCATTTTACGACTCTTTTTTCTTAGCTTTGCCCCAGATTTTCACCCCCAATTTCTTTTTTTTTTGGCAAATTTTCGTTTTAGGATTGTGAGAACTTAAGACGCCATTTCATTTCAGCTGATATGTAAATACTTATGTGGACTGAGTAGGTTGTTGTGGCCAACACGGCGCATACGTAATTTTCTTCTAGGCAAAACCACAAAGGAAAGTGGTTTGGGCTGGCAAAAGCCCTAAATGGAAGATTAAATAAATGTTTTTTCTATGAAGTGGTGATATAGTGTGTGTGTTGAGCGAACAACTTACCTACCGACTTCTGTCGAAACTCTTAAGCTTAAGAATTCTGTACAAAAAAACATAAAAGAACTACTCCCTCCTTTGATTTTTGTAAGTTTTCAAGTGTGGCTTTCCAGAAGAACCTGTTTCAAGTATTTGTAGAGGTTTTCGAACTACAATTTTTTTAAGGATCCATTCTTTACTACTCCTTTTCTGTAAAATTTACCCATATTATCTCTACACTCCAGATTAGTTATTATTTTGATATATGTACTATTTCTTATTCCAGATCTACGCACAGCATTTGATCTACTAGACAGAAATCGCGACGGCCGCGTCACCGCCAACGAGCTGCAGTTTATGCTGAAGAACCTGGGCATAAACGTGAGTGACGAACTCATACACGATCTCATACGTGAGGCGAGCCACTCAGGTAAGTGCCACTCAAAGGACCCCAGGGTGGCCATCACCGTCCCATCCACCTGGCCAACAACCTGTGGACACAAAGTGCAACAGTTTGTCCCCGTGACAGTGTTTGTTTGTCTGCCCTTTAATAATTCACGGCGCTCGATGGCATTTGAAAGGCCGTCGGGAAACGTAATTAAACCCACCGAGGCATGTCGATTGGTTCTACCAGCATTTAATAACGTTTAGCTCGGACACAAAAACAGGGGTTAAGAAGTGGGTTTTTATTTTTAATTTCCCAAAGGTAAACAAATATTATTTATTTTGCTTGTATTAAAGTCTAGAGTAAACTGAAGTTCAACAAAAATCATACTAAAAGTTATCACTAATACATCAATTTTATTATTTAGTTACAACAAAAGTTTCTGTTACTATTTCATTCCATAACGATGCAGTTTCACAATTTATTTCCCAGGGAATTTGAGTCAGGACAAGTATTATGGCAGCTAAGAATTCCGCTTTAAGCCACTTTTCCACTTTTCCGCTGTCTCTAGGCGCTAGAAGTTTTTCTCATTTAATTTACTCGTTAGGAAATGCAATTTTTATTATACAAATTCCCCTGCCAAGACGGAGAGCTGTAAGAGCATTTCCCTGCCTCCCGATAAGGATGTATATACTCGTAAGTTTCACGAGGGGTGGACAGTATGCTTGCGATGCAGAAAATGTGTGTTATTTTTCTTTTCCATTCATCATTTTGCCCAGTTGCGCATATTAAAATTAAATTAGGTCAACCTGGCGGAAAATTGAATTTCCTACATTAAAATGCAATTGTTGTCGTGGTCAGAACGTGTCCACGTCAATAATGGTTCTATCCTTAAATAGCCAGGCTTATAGTTCTTATGGACTTGCACTCAGCAAATTGATGTGCCATGGTGTCAATAAGTTTAAATTCGAAATGAAATTGCTTTATCAATTTTATCATCAGCCGAAAGTAATTAAACGTTTATAATGATGAATAATGCAATTATTTTAAATACCTACTCTGTTGCCATTGTAGTTTTCGAAGTGATTGCATAAATTAAAGATAGTGCGTGCTGGCGAAGCCCATTTGTGTCACTTTTGTTTGCTCAACACTGTTAATTGAGTTGCGGTTAATCGCGTCACAGGTAATTTATATATTGGTCCATCGCATTAGGAGCTCTTATCGATGGTCTGCAGTTCGCACTGGTTATGCTGCGAATTTAAACTCGGTCACGTTCAGGACGAAATGGCTGGGGTGGGGACTTCACAGGAATTGGTTTGCGGGAAAGTGACATTTATCATATAAAAGCAGGCAACTGTTGCTGACAGCCCTCCAGACAGGCGAGAAAGAGGGGTCCTGGGACGAAAGGGGCATATTTTGATGCCTGCCACCAGCAGGCGAGTGTTGCACACACCCTTCGCCCCTTGCCCTTGCCCTTGCCTCTCGCCACTTTCCACTTGCCACATGTGTGTTGGGCTCTGGGAGACCTGTAAGTTGACAGCGAACAATACTCGGAACACAGGCGGCGACATGTGCCAGACAGACAAAATAAAAGGCTGCCGGTTCAATGGAATTTACAGCCAAATCCGATCTAAAATTAAGGGATTTAAAAAAAAAACACTGAAACTGCTGTATGGGCGGAGAAAAACACGCGAAATCACGTATAAAAACTTCTAGAAGTAGGCAATGAAAATAAGAAAATATCGTTTTACGAATAAAACATTTGTATATTGTTGCATACTTTTAAGCGCCTATTCAAGTTGTTTACTTTATTTCAACGTCTAATTTTATTAATATTGGTATTTTTTAAAATGTATATTTATTACATGAAAGATTTTTATATTTTATCAGTTTCTACCAGTGTTTAAACTTGTTTAACTCTTTGTTTTCATAGTTCAAAAGAGTAAGCCCCCAATAATCCCCAATATCCGCTTGCCAAACAGAAAACTTTTTGTGATTTAAAATGCATATTAGGCAGGTCCTTGAACCCCATCAAACTCAAGCAAATCAACATAAAAGGGCAGCAACTTTGCCTACAAATGGCCACAAAACCCAAAGAGACAAAGACCCACTGAATCTGTTTTTTGTTGTTTTCGATATTCACTTGGCCGGCATTTCGATTAAGGACCAGCCAAGTTAGTGGAATGTGGCTTAAAGCGTGCACTTTATGGCTTCATTAACATTCCAGGGGTTTCAATGACACCCTCCAGAGAGGGCCGCACAAAATCGGGGTGGCAAGACGCTGATTTAGCCATTTTGACATTGCTAAGAGACCACCTGGCCGAGCTTTTCTTGGCCTTATTTATGCCCTGAATTTGCTTATGGAGCACGCAAGCAACAGCTTTTTTTCCTTTTGATACTCCCCTACCTATTTTCTGGGGTCAATTGCCGCTTAAGTCCAGAGAATTGACAATTTGTGTTGGCTACCATTTAAAAATTAATTACTTCTGTGAGCACTGAGCGCCACTTAAAAATATTTGCAGCACGCTTTTAGGCAGTGGAATTAGTTGACATTGGGAGTGGTGGCTGCAGGTTGTTTTGCCTGCTTTTGGGCGCAAAATCCACATAAACGCCAGCTGTAAGCCATTAAATTTCCTATTAGTCAAGTTGTTAAGTGTCAAAGCCAGGCCCGCAGGGAATCTCCGTGTGTGTGCGTATCTTTGCCATGTTAAATTAGTTTGTCGTGGCCAAAACCACAACCGCTGGGCTTCACATTAGCAACAACTGTCGTGGCAATTGCACAACCAGCCAGCCATCACGAAATCAACCTAACCCACCACACCAGAGTGTCCTTCGTGCATTTGCCCCTAATCGAATGTCTGTGAAGAGACCGCCGAAAATTTACATAACCAAGGGCCAGAAGAAGTCGGGAGCCAAAATTAAAGACAGCTTAAAATGCCAGCAGCGGGAAATTCCTTGAAAATTGCAGACCAAGTGGAATGAAAATGGCTGGCGACGATACAAATATCCCCCAAAAATGCCGGAGACGAAGTTCAAAGTTCAGCTGAGGCCCTGAAAACGCTGCCTTGAACTGCATTCCTTGGCCGAAAAATGAAAAAGGAATTTCCCCATCACCAGCAGACATTGCACATACGCAGCGTTGCCTCTTTTGTGGGCATTTAATTAATGGCCAAACTGCAAGGTAATTTATTGGCCATCAAAGGCAGTCGTTCATGGGGGTGCCTGGCCGAGTATTAGTCAGCATTTATTGCCTGTTTTACAGGACCAAATGTGGGCAAATGTCGCTGGAGAGCAACAATCAAGCGAGAGTGCTGGCACCTCCCCCACAAATACAGTGCCAAACCCCCGGGCGAACTTCCGTTTCCGCTTGCCGTGTGGCATGAGGTCACCTACTATACGTTCTATGTAGACACAGTATGTATGTACTAGCTACAACCAGCAGCTACATTTGCCAATAATTGATTACACTTTGGCATGAAGTTGTTGCCACACACCTCAACGATTCTCCTCGGAATCCCCGGCAAAGCCCCAAAACGACTGCACTGGCAGACCGCAGTGGCCATTTGTTATGCCGGTTGTCATTGGATGTCTCTCATCGAGGGCAGCCTACGAACCGTGAGGGATCTGTGATTGAAATAGAGCCATCTAGGAAGGTGGCAGCTACAGCTGGGGGTATACTGAAACTTGGAGGTATTGCGGAAAGCTCTACACATTTACAGATTACATCTCGGTTCAACTGATGGCGTAGTAGTGTGTATAGGAAAAGAGAAGGACTTCTTAAATCACTTAGAAATGTGTCTAAAAGTATGCATTTAAAAAAACGTTAGCTTTCGAATTTAATGTATAGTGTTCTATACCTTTAGACACCTTTATAAAAGTTTTTTATATAATTTTTTATAGATATTCTAAACCATTCTAGTTAACTTAAATTGTATACTTTCAATTTGGCTTGTTGATTGTGCAACTTAAGGGCTATAATTTCGACTGCATATCTAAATTTCTACAGTTGCATTGCGAAAGCTTCTCTTCCTCTTGAGCCATCGATCAATGCCAAGAAATGCTCGCAACTGCAGGTCAAGCTTGAAAACTCGTTGCTCTGCTTAACGAGCCAAGTGAGCACAGACATATGTATGTGGCAGGAGCTCTTCCACTTCCACAGGACACGTTGCAGCAGGACATTACCGAAATGTGCGACAAACAGTCGCAGCCAGAAACGCCCTCGCCTTCGTCCTTATGGCTCAAAAAAGAAGGAAAAAAGGACGACAAACGATGACAATGGCGGCAACATCAACATCAACATCAACATACATATAACCAAGCCATTTTCATTATCCTTGGACTTGTCCTTTTCGCAGGCTGACACAGACATTGGCGCAGATAGAGGCAGAGATAGAGATAATGTGCATTTGGTTTTCGCATTTAAAAAAGAAAAAATCCCAAGAGGAAGGCAACTGAAAGGAAGGCCTCTTAAGAATGGGGGCTTGGCTCTTGAGATGGGAAAGACAGCTTACAGAACCTGCAGTCCCAAAAACAAGAAATATGAAGACTTGGTCATGGATACCCTGCTTTTGGGGTAAAAGTTTTTTTTTTTCTTTTCAAAGCACTTGTTAAGTGTCCGAAAGGAGGCAACAAATTGAAACTTGTAGTATTTTTCACTGCATACTCTTAGGCGCGCTTATAAGCAATTATAAACCAAAGGATACGTATATATGAGATCAAAATTGGCCTTAGATTGTCTTGATATTTCCGAATACCTTACCTCCTAGACCCATTTAAGGGAAAGTGAACTCCAAGTAGGATAAATGCCGCTAAGCGAAAATGAAAATATTTTCCAAGCAGCGCCGACACACAAATGTCACACAGATGTCAGAGCGACAAGAAAAGCAGGAAAAGCTGCGGCAGGAAAATGGCAAATAGAGGAAGATGGTTCGGGTCGTGGAGGATGACAATAATGGGTCATGTATGACCACGTTGGGTGGCAACATATGAGCAAATACCCAAAGCAATCATCGTGATATGTTGATATGTTGACGATGGAGCAATATTTGTGTTCGGCCAGAGAGCTGAGTGTGAAACTTTGTTTTGTTGGACATTTGTTGGCCTCGGGCCAAGGAACTCCTCGGGTGCATTGCCTAATTGATGTCGAATCGGTTGTTTGACCCTTAATGCATTTTTGATGCCAGCAAACGACTAACCAAATGTTACTCAGGGGCAAAGTGTCGGCGGTTCTTATGGTAATTACGAGCAATTCTTTTTCAGCCAGATTAAGCAGAAATCTTTGTCTTTAACTCAGCAAAAGCTTCGGTTGTTATAGCTACAATTGATGTTTACAAAATAGAGGGCAATATAAAATAAATTAGAAGTCCTTTAATTATAAGGGATTGTTAGGTATCTAAGCCGGTTATTTAGTTATTAGTCATATTTTGCACTTTGCGAATTTATTTAAATTGGTAAATTATGAGTTCTGCATGGCCATTTGATTTAATTAAATTATTCATATCTTCCAAGTCTATTTCTTTGCTTTCACCAGGCGAATAAATTAGCAATTCTAATTATGGCTGCGGTTTGGTCACACAAATTGCAATTAGAGATGAAAAAGCGAACGATATAGAAACCCTCTTATTTTTGGTATATCCCTTGGCATTCGCTGCCAAAATTTATGCGAGCGGAGATTATCACAGATTTGGACTTCATTTTCGTTGCCATTCACACAGTGAGAGCTCCCTTTCACTTGTTTTCCTTTTTATATTTTATTTGGTAATATTTTTTGTTATTTTTTGGGTTTCCATGAAGGTCAAGGACGAAGAGCAGAGCGCAAAAGGTTTTCCGGACGGCGTATCTTCTGCGCTTAATTATAAAAGTTTTAGCGGCAGAGGAAAGTTGAGCCATTCCCACTGAGAGCGCTCACTTGCAGCTTTTGGCTTAGGATTTTCCTTTTGCTTTGGCTTTGATTTTGATTTTTCGTTTTCCTATTTTCTATTTTTTCGGAATGTTAATGGTCCCGGAGATCTCAGCCGGAAATGCGTCTGACAATGGCACCACCTGGGCGCATTAGGATTGGCGCAGGAGGAAGCCTTGCCAGCATGTCCTGCGAACAAAGGATGTCCTCGTTGCTAAGGATTGGGGCGTGTAAACATTTCCCAACAATGAGAATGCATTTTTTCTGTTCTCAGAAAAGCGTTTGTGGAAATGTTTCCAGCAGCTCTTACACGGAAAATGTTTATGCATATTTGGGGTATTTCAAGAATTTTAAACATATGATAAACCCCCTAGAAAAGCTTAATAATTGTGTATTTAAGCTTGAAATGTAGGCTTAGCTATCGTTTTCCGTAAAATATTTTACCTTTTTTTATTACCTAAATCAATTGATCATTTAATTTCACGCTGAAGAATTATTTAGAATAGTTGTAAGTTTCAAAAGGGAGTTTTATTTGGCGAAAATACCAATTGTTTTGAGTGTTTTTCCTCAGCTAAGGGATACACAATTAAATAAAACAGACTACATTTTTCGAAGTGCATTCAATTATTGCACCCAGAAAATGTCTTCTGCGGCCGGAAAACACTACTGTTGCACTGGGTTACTGTCTAGACTTTCCAGAACTTTCCCTGGACCCCATATCTCAACCAGACTCTCTTATCGTGCAATCCACAGGCAATGGCTTAATCAACGAGGCCGAGTTCCTGCAGTGGGTGGGCAGGATCCAGGCGCTGCGGGACGACCAGCAGTCACATGAGGACAGCAAGGACAGCAAGCCGGTGGACGAGGCCGATGATGTCACCGAGGACTTGATAGCCGCATTTAGGTATACAGTGTTTATGGTGTTTAGCATATCTCCCGTCACTACAAGAAAGCCCTCTTTTTCCGCCCGCAGAGTATTCGATCGGGATGGTAATGGGTTTATAACGCGCGACGAGCTGCAGACCGCCATGGAGATGATTGGGGAGCCCTTGAACGAGCAGCAGCTGGAGCAGCTGCTGGTCATCGCGGACTTGGACCAGGATGGGCGCATCAATTACGAGGGTGAGTGCAGTCGCGGCAGCAGACAAAGGACACTGCTGACGCAGGCGTTCGCGTGGAAGGACATGAGTGCACGGGCAGAAATTAGCAATCGAAATGGAACACAGATGGGGATTTTAAGATTAAATGTTTGTCTAAAATTATAGGTTTTATTTTGTCAGCGACTTCCCGAAAATATTGTTAGTTTCTTTATTGGAATGCCGCAAAAACTTTTAAGAAGGTGTTTAACAGTATGCTACAAGAATTTATTATTTAACTTAGGCTATAACCTTTAAAAAAAAGGCATCTAAAAGTAGGCTTCAAAATATAGAATTGTTTTTAAATAGGTCTTCAAATAGATCTCTAAATTATAACCACATCATTGCCAAAACCTTAGGTAGTTTTTTTCAGCTATATATCCTTTCAGACTATAGAAACAAATCTAAATTTATTAACAATTTTTTATTGTGTAGGCACACAAATTTTATGATTTGAAAGTGTCAGATTGAAATTCGATTTTATAGAAGAACAGACCGTGATATTTCTTCGCCATTTCGAAACCTTCAACCCCTGTTGCTTCTGTTTCTGCTGCAGCTACGCCTGTCTGAGCCTTAATCAACGGATGGCATAAAATATGGCGAACTCATGTCAATATTTGCCCTACGCACCGAAAACCGTACGCCCATAAATCAGCTAGACAAATAAGGCGACAACAAAGTTTGTTAACCTCAAGGAACAGCAACAGGAGTTGGCCTAATACGGCCGAGGGTTTATTTGTTTGTTTACTCGTAAAGTTTTTATACCCGCTACTCGCTTTTCTATGCTGGGTTTATTGAGTTTTCGTAAAATAAAGTTCTTAAATACTAGATTGGGCTCCGCATAAAATGGATCAATCTTTCTGTAGTCACTTCTTAAATACTGGCGAGAACTCAAAAAGAAACTGGAAATAATAAAGGGTCGGTGAAACTGTTTCTCTGTTTAAAACCTCTTACTAAAGTTGAATAGTAAAAGCTATATTTTTTCAGGATCTTTAAGAAAATTGGTTCATTTACATAGCCTTTTTTTAGTATCCATGAAATTTCCTTCCCCTAAAAGGTATTTACTAGTCGTAAACCCTGCTGCTGTCAAAGAATTACCTGACTTCCCTGGCAGGTCTTAAGTTTCGGGCATAAAAAGTTTTTGATAAGGCAAATAGCTGGAAAAACAAAGAAAGCAGCGTGAAGGTGTCCATAATGCAGTTGACCCAGAATGAAGTGTATCAAAGGCAGCAGCAAGGGGAGCCCCTCACCTGAGGATCCGCCCACTTATTATTCCGCACTAATGGCAAAAAAAAGACAGCACAGAATTCCCTTGCGTGGCATTAAATTGGTTTAATAAACTTAAACTAATACGGGGACATGCTCGAGTGTCCTCTTTGTACTTGGTGTTTTGTGTAATTTTTTTTTCATTTTTTGCGACAGAGGTGTGCGCTTGTGTGTGGCATCCCTTGTATCATTAGGTTCATATGCCATCGCCTTGCTAGTTGATACTTTGACCTTGTAACGCATTGACATGTCAGCCGACCACCACCCCGCGCCCAGTTCAGCAAAGTTCGAGGGGCCCACCCCGCAGCCCGCATTTGTTTGCTGGCATCTGCAATTTATTTACTCATTCTGCTGCTGTTGTTGTTTTTCCTGCTGCCTGTGCCTGTGCCTGTGCCTTTGCCTCCACGCTATTTACTTTGCACCGGCATCGACGGCGGCCAACATTGCGTATACGTTCTGTGTGCGTTCGGTATACGCAACGTGGTCCGCTCCATTTTCTGCTGACACTGGCGAGGATTGCGGCGAGAATGGGTCGATTGGCCGGAGCAACACGTCCGCCGCCTCCGGAGCACCACATCGCATAAAAAGCGTAGTTCGTTCTTTCGGAGGCGTGATTACCCGGGGCGACAGCTTATATAGTTTGGCCATCCCCCATCTGTAAAATGTTTTTGCCTCGGTGGACAAAAGTGTCGGGCAAAATGGTGCTTCTTCTTCTGGATGTCAGGTTTATTTCATTTAATTTTATCACCAAATTGGCTTTCGTTTTGGGGTTTATTGGAACGGAGACTTAGAGAAGCGCATTCTTTAAATAAGACATATTTTTACAATCTACGGAGGGTTTGCTCTAAAAAAAGCATATTGCGTTTGAAAACAATAAGCTGCCTAAAACAGTCGGTCTTTTTTCTTTATGATTTGAAAAATCTAAGAAACTTCCTTTTTTTACTAGAATGTAAATCCTGATTTGATGCCTTAAAAAATAAGCGTTTTTATGATGAAACACCTTAAAAAAAAGGGGAATGTGTACATAAAAATTTATTTTTGAGAAAATTATGTGAGTTTCTCGAAACTGTCCGACTTTAATCAGTACGCCTTGATTTGAAAAAACTACGATTGAAAACCCGCAAGAAATCGGAATCCTAATTATCAACCTTAAGCATTTTTTTTATAAAAATGTATAAATATAAATAAGAAAAATTATTTATTTAACCTTATTTATTTTACCTCTCCTTTAAGCTTAAATATAACACCACTCTCAGATGCATTACAATTTTCTAGAGATTTCTTAGGAACCTCATGAACTAAAAAAAACACTTTCACAGGAAAATCTTGTGAATTATTTTCCCTCTTTGAATTACATTTAATGGACCCTTTTCTCATTTTAATTTCAGAATTTACGAGACTTTTGCTCTAAGCAGATTAACGGCCAACAAGGAGGCATGGTCTTTACCCCGTAACCCCGAAAATTTCGAGTGGAATGCAGCCCGAGTTACACCCCTTCAGCGTAATTGTTAAGCTATTAAGAATATACTCAGACATGCAGAAAATAATAATGCAACAAAATGTGCAGAGCGTAATTGTTTGAAAATTTTATACAAAAATAAAACTTATTTATACAAGGGTTTGAAAAAAGTGCAAGGCAGGCCACACACACACCCATAAAGTTTTAGTTTCATCAAACACCCACATACACACACAACATATTCACATGTAAATTAGTTGCAAAGTTTTGTCGATTGTAAAAAGTGAATTATTCATTTTCCGTATGAACTGAGTTAAATCATCATGTGGAAAATTTAAATGGAAAACTTTAGACTAATTTTAGTGGCCGATTTGCATCGGAAATGATTTAAATCACACGGAGACACCACACAACATAAACATAAAACATATAAAATGCATATTCGGATAAGTCTGAGCGCGTGAGTGATATTGTGTTTAGGGTGCTGCAAAATTAAGGAGCAGGCAAACGGAGAAATTACCAATAAAAATTACATTAAAGATATATCCAAATTAGGAGAGGGTCAGCTAAGTGGATTCATATATTTGTATTTTATTGTAGTTATGCTGCTTTCAATGTATGCGTGGTTCAAGTACCCCAAAAACAAACAAAAATTGTTTCAAATTTGTTAGAATAAGGAAATAAATGTTAACAATTTATATAAGAAACCACAAGATTTAATTTCAGTTGGGAAGTAACTGAGCGAGATGTCAAAACATCTGTATTTGCAAAGGAGAAATCAACAAAATGTTTAAGCTCATGATAAACTTACTTAAAATTTTTAAAGGAACTTAAGCAAACATAAGCAAATTGGGTAAATTTGAAGTATTGATGTTTTCAACTCTATTACATAGGAGTAAAAACAAGACAAGGCAAAAAGAATTATATTAAATATCAAAAAAATATATATATATAACCCATAACCAACAACCCGAATGGAACATGTCAGAGTTCTTAGAAAACATAGTTTGAAAACTAGTATTTTTTACATTTTATTTTTTTTAAGTTTTTTGTATTTCATTTTCGAAATTCAAGTCCATTGCATATTGCCGTCCCATAGATAATTCAGCAAGAAATACAAAATACTTTTTTATAACTATTACAACTCATCGATTTTAGGCATTGCGGTTTCAAACAATAAGTTTTTATTCATTTCGTATGCCCTTTTTTGATAAATGTTTAGACAAGTTGAAATACAACAGAAACACTAATTAACAAATATATATTTAACAAAAGTGCTCTTTTGAAAAATCAGTGAAATGAGAATTAAAATATATATTTACATTTAAAGCATTAGATGGAAAAAGTTGGGTAATGGAAATAATAATCAGGTAAAAGGTACAAAAATAGCAAAATGGGTTAAAGCATGGAAGGCAAACAAGGAAACCACAACTTTTTTACGGTATTTACAACAGAACTGCAGAGGCAAAGCAAATTTAAACCTAATCAAAAATCAGAAACCTAATCAAACTTAACTTTAGCCCAAAATATTGAAACATACCCAAAAAATGTACTTCAATTCAAGTAGTTTTTTATGACCTCTAAATGTGCTTAACAACTATATGCAGGACTATATACCTACCCAACAATATACTACTTATATACACGATTACTGTTTGTGTTATGGTCAAACTACTTAATATTATCTTCTATATATATATATAGATACTGGATAACTCGAAACACACAAGAACTAAGACATTATCTGTATGCGTACCTAAAAAGGGGTAGATATTTGGCTTAGGTATAAATGATTTCTTAAATTATAAATGAGATTGCGAGACAGAAACGAGATGTGACATAATAAATATCGGTACACCAACGCTCAATAAATGTTTTATTACTTCTAGTAGGCTGTGCCAGTTGTTGACTTGTGTCAGTTGGCAATCCGGAAATCGTAGACCCCTTAAAATTGTGCTGTTCGATTTGACGACGTTTCTAAATTTCTGGCTCTCCGCAAAATATTGTGTATATTTTTGTTTTTAAACTCTTAACGCGGTTAAGTAACGACAATGAGTGAACCCGAGGGCAAGGTTAGTATATTCCATCGTAAAAACAGCTTCTTTTGGTCATATATCATCTTGTTTCCTTATTAAACCGAAAAATTGTACTTCAACGCTGCGCTGGTGTTAACAAGTTTATAACATTTTAACCAAAAGAATATGGCTAAAAAGTTCGGAAAGTATAAAAAAAATTTTGGCTATGTACGTTATTTTTATCGAATTATTTATTGAGATAACTGCGTAATTATGTCGGCTAGGATTATTTATTAAATTAGTAAAACGAAAGAAAGATACAAAAGACTTCAAAAACTGTTTTTAAATAAAAAAAGTCCACAAAAACTATCGATAGTAGCCGTGATGAAGCCGATTTCTTCCGCATGAGCGTTGGCCTTTTTTGGTATTTTAAAATGGTATTAAAAGTATATTTATTAGCGGTCACACTACTCACGAGGAATAAAATCAATTCTTACTGAAATTTTAAGCGACCGCGAACGAAAATTCCGCCAAAGCTCAATTAAATGCCAGTGCGAACTGCATTTTGCGAGCGATTCCGGTGACAATATATCTGGGTGTTCCTTTCAAGGGTTGCTATACGGCAGAAACCCTCAATTTCCGACCGCGTGCGTTGACTTAAAGCCGCAAAGTGGATACCGAAACAGTGAAAATCGAGGATTTGATGGACTCTGATCCTGAAATCGAGTTCATTGAAAAGGACAGCGGGATGTCGTCGTTGGGCGGCAGCAAGGATGAAACGCCCGAGCGACGGGCAGTGGCCGCCGTAAGTAAAAACGTGGGGCCTCTCGCAACCCCCCTTGGAAACCCAGTTCCCCCGACAGCCCCCACGGTTCTTATCGTGCTCACGTAATTGTCGGTCAATCGCAGCAGCTGTCCCATGAAACCGACTCTTCCATACCCTGTACTAATCGTCTTATTTTCCATCTTTTACAGACTTCAAACGAGCCCCAAGGCGAGAACTACGATGATGTAAGTGGACCCTGTTTGTAAACACAACACGCAATCTAACCTCAAACTTAGGGGGAGAACCGCTCCAAAGGACCTTTCAGGGGTTTTTGAATTGTAGATGTAGTCTCAGGAGGTCTAAGAATAGGGGATAGTTTTATTTAGCTATGAACTTAATTTAGAAATTTTATTTTTGGTTGAGAAATGTATCAGCTGTTGGCCAAAACGTGCACTCGATAAAGGTCATTGTCATTATAGACTATTATTAATATTAAATAGGAATCGTTTGTAGATATCAAGTTTAATCATAAACAAAGCTTTATTTAAAATTGTACGCAAATGTTCTTCCCGCGATTCCATAGATAGTATAGAGAAATTATTGATAACATTCTTGGGACTGGCCCATTTTAAACTTTTTATTATCCAAAATGTGTATCTGTTGGAGCCTGATTGTGATTCATCAAAAATTCTTTATAAGCTCCAAAGTATAAAACACACAAATATGTTGTGTATTTGTAGTATATAGGTCGCTTGTCATATTATGATTGATATTCAAGATTCGTAAAAATTTTTAATGAAAAGATGGGGATTCTAATAAGTTGTAATAAGCTAAGATAAATCAGAGCTTTTTCAAATCCTACTAACTTATCGCAATATCATACCTTCAAACCCAGGAACCCGATGAGACGGCGGCCGAGCGCTTCTGGGGCCTGACAGAGATGTTCCCGGAGCCACTGAGGAACGCGGTCGGTGCCGTGAGCAGCGCCACGGTGAAAAGCGTCAAGGGATTCTACACGTTCTCGTGCAACGCCAGCTGGATATTCTTCACCAGCTCGGTCATCCTGTTCGCCCCGGTCATCTTCGAGACGGAGCGCGCCCAGATGGAGGAGCTGCAGAAGTCGCAGCAGAAGCAGGTGCTTCTCGGACCCGGCAGCGCGATGGGCCCCGGTGGATCCTCGCCCAGCTTACCCTTGATTCGTTAACCGAGAGAGACCCTACCACATACGCATATTAGCTCTATGATAACCGGCAGCGGAAATCCGGAAATTGCCACACGTTAGCTTAAGTTTGTCGATACCAATCAATCCCAGTCGAAATCGAGAGGTCGAGGACGTCCACGAATGGCCGAAGCAATAGCATCAGCGACTCCCCAACAAGCTGTCGCCCATTAAATGCCACTCCATAGCCCACAGCATTTACGCATCCACACTCTCGGAACTCCCGGCACCAAGAACGACGTCCTCTTCGATCGAAACGAGAAGTTGCAAAACTTCAGATAGGTGTTAGCATTGTAGTTGGCGTACAGTGTAAAAACAAGCAACCACTACGGTTTAAACCAATTAATAAAACTACGTTTATTAATAGTTAAAATCTATTTGCTTTATGATTTTACAATCATGGTAATAATGCGTTTATTTACCGATTAACAACAGACTGAAACTAAGGACTGCCCAGATATTCCCTTGGAATCGGATGATCCGTAAAGTATCGCCGGAATTCCCCAGCATACTTGTTTCGTAAATTCCTTTCCCCGAATTCGTTGAATCTCTGTGCCAGAAACACATACACATCCAAGACTTTGGCATGGGCAGAGAGTTTCTTGAATGATTGTGCCGCGCGCTCCAGGATGTCCAGAGATTTAACGAGCTGCGCCTTCCGCTCCTCGACATTGTTTTGATTGATGGCCAGAAGGCAGCGAACAAAGACGAAATCGGTTTTGGCTCGTTCATACAGACCACCATTGATGTGAATGTCGTGCATGCAGCGCTTGATGGCCTGGTACGCCTTCTGTGGCATTCCGAGGAGCAGTAACTGCTGGGCCAACAGGAGATCCACCAGGGCCAGCTCGTAATCCATCTGAGATTCGGCCATATCCTCGGCCACGCGTAGCAGGAGCATAGTAGTTTCACTGGAAAAGCGCCCGTCAGCCATGCCACAATAGCCGAGAAGGACTTGCACCCTCATCCTCAGGAGGAAAGGTAAATTATCCTGGCCAGCCAGCTTGTCCAACAGGCGCCTGGCATTGAAGAACTCTCGTTTGGCCACGTAAATGGAAGCGCGCTGCATTATGGCATCTGAGGGATCCAGCAAATAAAGCTGGTCGCAGGCCTTCAACGCATCATGCCAACGACACTGGTAGATTCCTGCCTGGATGACCACATGGCACTGGCTGATCATCCAGCCCTCGGCGCCGGGCAACCGCGGGAAACGCTCCTTTGCACGATGTAGAAGTACTTTGGATAGCTGAGACTCTCCCTGCAACTGAAGCCATAGGGCGTAACTGGCCAAAGCACTTCCCAATCCCGCAGAGGCATTGCCAAAGCGATCTCTGGCAGCTAGCAAAACTTGAGAGTACAAAGCAGCTAATTCATGTTTACCATAGGCAGACCACACTGCACTCCTCAAAGCCAAAGCCTCTGATGCGTGGTCCGCAAAGTTGTTTCTATTAGTGAGATTATCGCTGTGCTGGAGGAGATCGAAGAGTCGCAGGGGCTGATAGCCAGCCACAGTTCCCAGCTTAACAGCAAAATGGAGAGCTAGCGTGTAGTTTTGCAGGAGGGAACCATCGACTTCATTGGCCTCTTGCACGCTCTTTTGCACAGCGGATAATGGCAGCTCATCCCTAAGCAGGCAGTACCATGTATTGGCCAGATTGAGACTCCTTTTGTCACCGTGCTCCTGGGCCAACATGATGCTTTCCCTCAGCGCCGCTAGAGCTTCGTCACGATGACCAAAAGTAGCATGTAGCACGGCCAGATTGACGCAAAAGTATTGGTAGCCCTTCTCCTGGCTCATCAGCCTCACGGGACTCCTGTCCAGGGCTCTGTGGAGCGCAGAGAGTGCGTTATAATAATCCCTGACCCTTAATTGGTTCATATAGCCCAGGAAATAGGGAGTGGTTATCAGTGGCAGGTCGTGTATGATCTCCTGCACCTTCTTTTGGAGCTCCACGGGCGACAAGGCCTTGCGTTCGTTGCTCTCCAGGAGTTCCGACTGCTTGTTGATGAAGAACTTGGCCTGCTTAGGCGCCCACCTGCTTAGGGCATTGCGTTCTTGAGCAACACGAGCTAATGCCTCCTCTTTTTTCTTAGCTTCAGGATCCGCAGGCTTGTCTGCTATCTGATTGGGAGGAGGGGTCTCCTCCCTGTGGAGGATCCCTCCAGCAATGGCCATTCTGGAGCCCGAGGCAGCAGCTCGAACGCCGCGTTCATAGTAGGAGCAGATGTTCTTGTACATATCCATCATCTCGGGGAAACTGAGGCGCTCCAGAACTACGCCCACCCGCCGGACATAAAGGCCCACCATGCTGAACTGGCTAATGCCATAGTTTTCGTTCAGAATCTCGTCGATGTTCTGGATCTCGGTGAAATCGAACAGGGACTCAATGCTGCCCGCACAGAACTCGGACATGGCTTTCTCGAAGGACTCCAGCATCAGAGTGTCCAGTTTATATTTCCCTGTGGTCAGTAGGCTATGGAGCTCATTGTAGCTCTTATCCGCCTCCTGGACGAGCTTGAAAACCAGCATATAGAACATCCGACGTCGCTGGGTGCGCATGGATATCCCCGTATCCAAGCAGGACTTTTTATTCTTTAAATAAATGGAAAAAAACTGGATAATAAAGGTGTTTTTAAAGGGTAGAAACTAAAGCCACCTACAATCACATATTGCTTGAGCAGTATAAGCACGGTTATTTTGTGCGCCGTGGGCGTCTCAATGCGAGGAGGCTCGATCTTTGAGGAGGGGTCCAAGGTGTCCAGCTCCTCGAACAGATTCATCGCTTTTTTAAGTGCTTAAACTACTATTTTCGATTTGCCGGCAAAATGTAAACAATTAAATAAATAGCCGCAGCCAACTTAGCTTTGTCAGAGTTGTCATGTCAGTGATAGTTCAGGGAAGTGGCAACTCTACAAGGCGCACATTTTGAATTTCAAAATCTTAATATAAATAATTTAAGTAAATGTCCTTCAGAACGCTGAATTATTATCAAAGGTGTAATTCTGGGAAGAACGGCTAAAAAATCATTTTGAAACGGTATAATTCAATTACGAACGCAAAGTTGCTCACACCTGGCGCGCCTTTCGAAGGCCCTAAAACTATTACTGATTACCCACGCTTCATCGACCTGCCCATGCGATCAAAGTCCAAAAAGCGACGAAAAATGCACACGCCAAACGTACGCTTCTCCAATTTGTATTTGCTTTAAATCAACGAAAGCACAAAGTTCACTAGACAACTACCCTGTTAAACTCTAGCCAAATGGTATAAATGTGTAATGTGGAATAGGTAATACAGCGAATGCGTCATGGGGATACCCGATCCATCCTACAGGACGAAGGGGAAGATGGAGCGGCGCTGGCGAGGGTAGTCCTTGAACTCCTTCCTGTAGTTGCGGTGCTTGGCCAGAGCCCAGACGGTCATCTGGAAGGCTCCGGCGAAGGCAAACAAATAGGCAGCCAGGCAAGAGGTCAGCACGGAGAAGGAAACCCAGGCACCGATCTCGTAGGTGTAGTTGGGGCAAGACACCAAGCTGTAGTTCGGGGAAATGCCAATTAAAATACTTGGGCCAATGTGGGCTTTAGTATTTACTCACTCGAACAGCTTGGTCAGCGGATTTCCATCGGGCACGGGAATCTTGCGCACTTTGGTGCCTGGCGGACGCAGGTTGCGCAGGGCAATGTGCACCGAAAAGTTTCCCAGTTCGCAGAGCTGAAAGGGGGGATAATAAAGTTAGTTTGTGGGTCAATAAATTGGATAGTTTAGATCCGTGCAAAAAATGTTAAAATTTGTATTGGCTCCATACAAAATTAATTTTATACCTAAATAAGAGTTCACATATCAACAGTAAAATTCTAAAATACTTGAAACTTTTATAGTTTAACCTCCCATAAGCAAAATCTAATAATTGTTTGACCAATTAGTATTGTGACAAATCTTGTAACCTATCCTATAAGATTAAAAGAGATGACAACAATCAAATAAGTAAAAAATAACATATCTATCAGTAGTTACGCTTCAATTGGCTCCATTTGGTACCATTAAAGCAAGGAAAATAGTTTTCAAACCAATGAAATCTGAAAATTGGAGAGAAAAGTAATCAAACTATTTCCAAATAGGTTTCGTTTGGTTGAATCGTAAAAGAGAGCTCCCTCAAACAAAAGGTTTCGATATGCAAAAACCGGTAGATTACGGAAACATCCAACCCAAATCCATAAACCAAAGCCCCGAATACGTACGGCAAAGGCTCCCAAAGCAGCCCACACGGTGCACATGCACGGCGAGGTGAACTGCGGATGGTTCACGTGGTAGGAGACGTAGGCGGTGAATCCCCAGTAGTAGGTGCAGTTCTTGAAGAGATTTCGCAGCGGCATGGTGGCGTGCGAGAAGCGATGCACGAAGATCGTCTCCAGCAGACGCTTCACATAGTGGACCGTGTAGCAGCCGGCGGCAATGCTGAGGAGGCGAGAAAAGAAAGCGGGTTACTGGGTGAACCAACACCACCATCCAAAGTTCATGGATAATTATGCAGAGCCGTTGCGTTTTAGTTTGCATAAGCGACGAGGTCGATTAGGTCGAAAATCGAAAGATTTCAGCGACCACTTTCTACTACTCACTGGGTGGTTAGGGAAATCGGCAGAGTGGCCGCTTTGCCGTACACCAATTCCGGTCGGAAGTAGAAGATCAAGTATACGATAAGGGGGCCGGCGTATTCCGCCAGAAAGACGGTCTTCCAGCCAATCTGGGGGCCCAGATCCTTCACATACACCTTGTCGCCGGAGCGCAGGGACAGGGACTCCAGGGTGTCCGTGTCCTTCAGGCTCTTGCCCTTCAGCTCCAGGCGCAGCGACTGGCGGTTGGCGTCCGGGGTCTGCTTGAGGCTCTTGTGGATCAGGGCACGCAGGTCCCCGATGGGCGTGGCGCCGGAGGGCACCTTCACCTTGCCGTAGGGCTTGCTGTTCTTCGCGTTGACAATCTCGAGCTCCATTTTGCGTCCGGTTTGCAATCAGCACTGTCCAAAATCGAAAATCGCCGATTCCGATAGCAGGTGGGTCGTGGTGTGACCGTAGCGGAAGGTGCGAAAAATTGCCACAATATGGCCACACTATTGGGTTGTGCAAACTTTTCAAATTATCTTAACGTTTTGTTTTTTGTAATGTAAAAGAATTTGCTTTTAACAGATTAGTTTTGTTTGTAGAGCATATAATTTATTTTTATTTAAAAATAGCTGGAAATGATTTTCGATGATAGCAAGACACTTCTGCCAGACGAGACTCAAAGTACTTTTAAATATGTAGATGATTATATCAGCAATGAAAACTTGATGGTGTGGTAACAAATATTACTTATTAAATTTCATAAATATGTTCATGTTAAAAAAATAATCTCCGTTAAGCTTTATATTTTTAAAAATTCTTAAGTTAACTACAGCCTCTTATTAGATAAACCAGATCTCACCTAACAAGTCATAGAATTCAAAATGTATACCAAGCAGTCGTTGCCATAACACTCACTACATCAGACATTTGAAACTACTCCACCTTCATCCAAAATTACTTTAAAATTTGCCAGTCAAGTTGTGTGTTTCAAAATTATAGCCGGTAGAGAGGACAGTGCCTTACACAAACATAGTAGCAGAGGTCTAAAATTGTTAAACACCTATATTAAACAAGCATTGGTCGTTCACTTTTGGTAAGTTTCAAGGAGGCATTGAATTCGATGTCACAGCACAAGTAGGTCAGATCGACTAAGAATTTCATTCAGCCGGTCAAGTCAGTGCGATATCAAGGTCTCGTTTTGAAATTGTCTTGAAAATATTTTACTATTTTGTATTGTGGTGAGTTAAGAACAAAAAAGAAGGAAAAAGTGGTTTTCGAGGGTTACAATTGCGAGTGCTTAAAAAGTTTCCACCTCCGATCGATTTCAGTGTATTGGTGTGATTTTGAAATTGTTTGGCATTTTTTAGTACGTTTTACGCAGACCGAGGGTATATAAGCCACGTGCGCGAACGGTCCCATTTAAAATCATCTGACAATTGCAGCAGCAAGTACAAGCAAAAATAAAACGCATCCAACCAGAGAAAAAATATTATTTAATTAGTTGGTGACTACAGTAAAATAAAAAGAACATTCTCGAAAGTTACAAGAAAACGTAAGTTAAAATAATTTTATTCTTTATTATAATAACTGTTAAAGGGCAGTGAAAAATTGAGCAAAAACTGCAGTCAAGGTCTTTGTTCGGCCATTTTGTTTTTTTTTCTTATTCAACCCTCTGCGTAATTAGAAAATTACAAATTGGCAGCTACGCATTACCTATTTCCCTACGATTTGGCAGCAAAACACTAACTAATCTATAAATAAAACTTGCGTGTTTGTTGTGAAAATTGTGAAATTCGCAGTGACGCACTGAAAATTCGAGAATACACGCACACAAACGTATATTTTTGTGTACTGCATTGCTGATTTAATCAATTCAAGGCATCCGTTAACGTAATTGTTATTTTAGCTGAAATAAATACATTTGTTCAAATAAAGCCACGTCTGAAAATGTTCAATTACTGGCAATACCGTGACGTCACCAGTATACACACGAAAAATTTGTATGTATGCGTTTTGAGCTGCACTCACACCACCAAAGAAGTGACGAAGCAACGGAACAAAGGTTTAAAAATTTCTCGATTTCCTTTTGTTACCCCGTTTCTTCACCTTTCTTTGTTCAAGCAATCGGAAGAAGGGGGAGAACATGAAACGATAGAGACTTGAAAAGCAGGCGGCGATAAATTAACTGTTATTTCCATTACTCGGCCAGGAAATTTCATCAGTTGTGTATTTTCACCGAGCGAAACAGATCTGAATTTATACTGACTTTCCATCTCTCGCTTTTCTACCCGCAGAATAATCCAAAATGCAGATCTTTGTGAAGACCTTGACTGGTAAGACCATTACCTTGGAGGTGGAGCCCTCCGACACGATTGAGAATGTGAAGGCCAAGATCCAGGACAAGGAGGGCATCCCCCCAGATCAGCAGCGTCTGATCTTCGCCGGCAAGCAACTGGAGGACGGACGTACCCTGTCCGACTACAACATCCAGAAGGAGTCGACCCTTCACTTGGTCCTCCGTCTGCGCGGTGGAATGCAGATCTTTGTGAAGACTTTGACCGGCAAGACCATCACCCTGGAGGTGGAGCCCTCCGACACCATCGAGAACGTGAAGGCCAAGATACAGGACAAGGAGGGAATTCCCCCAGATCAGCAGCGTCTGATCTTCGCCGGCAAGCAACTGGAGGACGGACGCACTCTTTCTGATTACAACATCCAGAAGGAGTCGACCCTCCACTTGGTCCTCCGTCTGCGCGGTGGTATGCAGATCTTTGTTAAGACTTTGACCGGCAAGACCATCACCCTGGAGGTAGAGCCATCGGACACCATTGAGAATGTGAAGGCCAAGATTCAGGACAAGGAGGGCATCCCCCCAGATCAGCAGCGTCTGATCTTCGCCGGCAAGCAACTGGAGGACGGACGTACCCTGTCCGACTACAACATCCAGAAGGAGTCGACCCTTCACTTGGTCCTCCGTCTGCGCGGTGGAATGCAGATCTTTGTGAAGACTTTGACCGGCAAGACCATCACCCTGGAGGTGGAGCCATCTGACACCATCGAGAACGTGAAGGCCAAGATCCAGG